>NC_141241.1:15065769-15768269 GCF_054856555.1 Leptonotus elevatus | reverse complement strand
TTGGAACTGTCCCACTCAGGTAGCGTCAGGTCTGACCTCAAAGCGTTTGAGGCAAACGTAAATACAAGTTCACGTGACACAATGCGATTTGGAATGACTGCGTTAACCAGAACAATTGATCTGAATCAGCCATCTTTGCTGTTTACATTTGCTTCTAACGCATTGAGGGCCAACTCGGACACTCCGAGTGGGATTCATCCGACTTCAAACCATCCTCGAATGCAGCATAAGGCTGCCATTTCGACTTAAACTAGGAATTGTCAATAGCCCTATCCTCTTTTGAACTGCTTTGTAAATATTAGCTGTGAAAAGGTATTCCAATTAAGTATTTGCACACTAAAAGGTGAAGGAACTGTTAAAATATGACACAATATTTACAAATATTTTTTTTTATTGAAATAGGAATTGTTTTCTGTTTAAATTTAATTATTAACTGTTAATTGCCATTTTAATAGCTTCCAAATCAAGTATTATTACACCTAATCGCAGCAGACACCCAAAACAGACATGGTCAATCAACAAAAGGTGTTTATTGCAAAACTCTTGCCCTGCCCCTTTCAACCACAAATCACATTCAAGGCCCCAAAGATGCACTTACTTGCAAAGGCTGAGCTTAGAGTCTTAGCAGAAGCTGCTGAGGAGCAGTTTCTGAGTTTTTGGGAAAGATGAGGATGAGGATGAGGATGAGGATGAGGATGAGGATGGGGAAACAGTCATTGGTCCTGAAGGTGTGGCTGTCATGTTGGGCAGATGACAAATCTGAACCACTTGGCCAGGGCTGCCCAGTTGGCACCCGTTGTAAGGCATGGAGTAGCCGAATGCGAGGAAGAGGCCATTATTAAGTGCGTGGATGTGGCTTATGTCCAGAACGTTGAAAAGAGCTGGCGAAACGGGCCTGTGTAACGGGTTACCAGCAGGTTGGCCGTCGTCAAGCCGCATGTGGATGCTCATCGCACCTGACCGTTCTCTAAACACACACAATAAGTCGTTAAACCAAACCCGTACCACCAAACATTTACTATTTCAAGAGAATAGTGGGAACTTGACTTAATGATTGAGCCGATTGTCCATTACATTAAAGTGCTTTCCCCCCCCAAAATGATTGCCTTGTAAGTTGTACTTTTTCATTGCCTGCATGCTCAGTAGAGTACATTATTTAATTTTCTTTTTTCTTTTTTTAAGTAGCTTGAATTTGTCCGAACATTTTTACAGTTCATCTACTCATGCATATAATCATCCTAAATCGGTGGGAAAATATTATTAATAAAGTCTAATTACGAGCTCCTCATACTCGTGAATGTGTATCAAATGTGCACCACACAGCAGGTACATATTTGCATTTATTGATTTTACCTTCTATAATTTTAACATATTGTGACCGATTCATTTTCTGGTTATTCTTTTAAGCATTATTTTAAGTACTTAGCACTTACGCTGTGGTTTTAATTGATTTTAATTACTATTCATTGTTTTGATCAGGTTATGTTTAACATAATGTTATTATGCATTGGAACCAATTTATATTTATGTATTTTTTATTTTATTTTTTTACTAATGCACCAAGTTAGAGCACAAAGTTTCTACTATTTGCAGCATTGGTGCTTCTGACAATGTCTTCCATATAAAAGTAAAATTGATAATGCATGAAATCCTTAACTGAATCGAAAATCAATGTGAATCGAATCGATTTTGGAAAACTGAATCGATATCCAGCCCTACAATCAATCCGCCCATTTTCATCCACCCCAAGGGGCGGCCATATTTTTATTTGCTTTCGACTGAAGATGACATCACAGTTGCTCAGGTATCGACCAATCACGGCTCACCTGTATTCTGAAGCTGAGCCGTGATTGTTCGTTACATGAGCCCTGAGCAACTGTGATATCATTTTTACAAAAGGGCCGCCCCCTGAGATGGACACAAACAAGTGTTCCACAAACAGAATATTAATCAGAATGCAATTTTAGACTAACAGAGGCACAACAACATATTATTGTAGGGTTGACTTTCCCTTTAATATTTAAAAATCATTGAAAACTTGTGTTTATGAATATATATATATTAATAACAACAATCTAATCAAACTTTATAAATCACTTTTCATACATAAAAATGCACCTGAAAGTGCTGTGTACAGAAGGCTGCATTCAGTAATGTTAAAAAGGTTTGCACCTCCTCAAAAGTCCAACAAGCATTAATCTGTTTGGAAGCCATTGTTGTGCTCTCTTCATTGTTAATGGCAGCTGTTTTCCCGGGGCGGTGGTTTGCTCAGTTGCACATTGATGACGACATGTTTCGAACCAATCATTGGCCTCCAAAATAATTACGTCACGTTTTGGAACTGGGCTACTTTTTTTCTTAAGAACAGCAAAGGAGCAGGTACCAGAAAAAGCGAGTAAAGCAGAGCCGGGTAGATTTGTTGGTGGAGGCGGAGCTTATGTGAGGAAGAAAAAATATGTTTTTCCCCCCCCCAAATCGCCCAACCCAGTGCTGGTAGAGTTGTAAGTGGAACTTACCACAGCAGCTCATTGAAGGGAAGCACAATGTAGATAAATCTTAACTCCTTGTGAAGAAGGAAACTGAAAAGAATACAAGCATGGTGTGAGGTGAAAAGGAGTAATAGAAATTAATTAGATGTGAGAATAATTCACCTGAACATGCCAATAGCTCATGTGATGGTCACCAGCAGGACATTTTAGACATGGGGGGGGGGGGGGGGGGTACCAGTGTGGCATATACCTCGTCCACCCTTGTCTACATTGCAAAAAAGTTCTTTACTCGTCGTCCATCGAGTCTCAACTCAAACGAGGCTTCCAATGTAAGGCGCAGGGCCACCTTTGGCGCTGTATTGTCCTCTGACCACGCGACAGTGGTATTGTGATTTACAAGTGTCATTCGTTCTAACAAAGCTTGTGACTGAATGTTCTCATAAATTACATCAATTCACCCCGCTGAAATTAAATTAAATTCTGTTCCGGCACCGGAAATCAAACACATTTTTGTTACATTTGTAAAACAAAAACACGATATGGTATAAAAGCAAAATACTATAACAGAATGTAGAAGAAATAAACGGGTTCATATTTGAGTGCAAGTCTGTATAAAACTAACTTCCCCATTTGTTTCCACTTACTCATCTTCTGTTTTTGGCTTTTTCATCAGGCTGCCCTCACTTCCGCCTGCAGGCCGTTTCAGTAATTGCTTCTTGCGCTCTTTCAGAATGTTTCGGAAATGAGCTAGGCAGGTGTCGTTAAACAGCGACGACGCGCATCCAGTGGCAACTTTTTCCGGGTGTTTCCGTTCAATAAAATTTGAAAGTCTCTCCCATATTCCCAACATTTCCATGATTTCACTTGTTGAGATAACTTCGTCCTCCTCTGGCTCAGCGCCGGTGCCGATCTCCTGCAACACTTTTGCGTGCTGCTGTGTCTGTAGAGCCTTCAACTCCTCCGATGTCAGTTCCTGGGAGTGCTCCTCCACGAGCTTGTTCACGTCTTCCTCGTCCACCTCCAGGCCCATGGACTTTCCGAGGGACACAATCTCCTCCACCACTGCTTCTTCGGATTCAAACGTGACTCTCTCTGACACGACCTCGGGCCACAGTTTCTTCCAGGAACAAATCAAGGTCCTCTTCGTAACACCCTGCCAGGCCATATCAATAATTTTGAGGCACGAAACAATGTTATAGTGGTCTTTCCAGAACTCTCGAATGGTGAGATTTGAGCTCTGCGTCACCTCAAAGCAGCGGCGAAAGAGGTGCTTGGTGAAGAGCTTCTTGAAATTACAAACCACATGCTGGTCCATGGGCTGCAGAAGAGCGGTGGTATCAGGTGGAAGGTAGAATACCTTTATAAACTTAAAATCTTCAAGAATGTCATCTTGGAGGTTGTGTGGGTGAGCGGGACCATTGTCCAAGACAAGAAGAGCTTGCAAGGGTAGGTTTTGTACCTGGAGATATTTCTTCACGGCAGGACCGAAGACCAGGTTGACCCACTCGACAAAAAACTGCCTGGTGACCCACGCCCTGGGGTTTGCCCTCCACATAACCTGCAGTTTTTCTTTAATAATCTTGTGTGACTTAAAAGCTCTGGGATTTTCCGAATGGTATACGAGCAGCGGCTTGATTTTGCAGTCGCCACTCGCATTGGCACACAGTGTGAGGGTTAACCGATCTTTCATGGGTTTGTGGCCAGGCATCTTCATCTCCTCGATAGTTATGAAAGTCCTCCTTGGCATCCTTTTCCAAAATAGCCCCGTCTCGTCACAGTTGAAGACCTGCTGAGGGACGTATCCTTCGGCTGCTATCAAACCTGCAAAGGTTTTGCGGTAATCCTTGTTCACGTTTGAACTTGCCGCGTCAACATGCCCGACATCGGAGGGAAAGCTGATCCTCCTCCTAAAATTGTCGTACCAGCCTCGGCTGGCTTTAAACGAGTCTTCTGGTGCCCCATCCGTTGAAGAGCCCGGGGTCTGCTGCAGCAAGTCAGTGTAAATGGCCCGTGCCTTTTCACAGATGGCACCCTCCGTCAAACGACATCTTGTGAGCTGCTTCTCTGTCAACCACACCAACAGAAGCCTCTCCATCTTTTCATGGACAGAGGTTCGCAGCCTTGAGATTATTTTAACACCCATAGCCGGCGTTATAGCCTTTATCGACTCCTTCTGCTTCAGTATAGAACATATCGTAGAAGTATTGCGGTCGTACAGCCTCGCCAAGTCGGCTACACGCACGCCTCGCTCATATTTTTCTATGATTTCATGCTTTAATTGAATGGACATCATTTTTTTCTTTTTCCTGACAGGAATCACTTTGTTCCCTGGATCCATGTTTGGGATGGGGGGGAAACTGTCAAAATGACAGCACTCACAAAAACAGAAAATAAATACTTCCTTGAGATGCCAGGTAACCACGTGAGCGGAGCCAATGCGGTATGCTGGGGGTTTAGGTCAGGGGACGTGACTAATCTTTGTCAACAGTGTCTTAAGTGAAGCCCTTTGACACTATTTTGTCATTAAGGGCTATACAATTATACTAGTCTGTGACCAGCACTCAATTTAGTATCGTGACACGATGCAAAACACCAAAATGAGCCTGGTACGTAAGTCGAGTTACCACCGGATTGCGGAGTCTTCACATGCAGCTGGCAACAACGGGCGCCGCCATGTTTGTTTACAATCGCTCCAACATTTGTATTTTTTTTTGGCTGTCTCTTTTGAGCGTCAACGAGACTCTGAAACACGGCCGGAATCCATCCCACGTCCCAATGCACCACCTTAAAAATTGTCCATCGTTTCCTCGTTCAGTCTCGGACAGTCTTCGTACTTTTCCGCTAGGCTAGGCTGCCACAACCGCCCGGTGTTTTCCAGTCCAGACCAATGTAGCGTCCTCCCGCTGCCCATAAGCCTAACAAACCACAAGGAATGGTTTATAACAACACAAAGAAGTTACTTAGAGCGTAACCACGTCAAAATGAGGCACAAACCACCTCAATTGTCAGCTGTAAACGTCTTCTTTCTCCAGACTCGACACTCGTAGGCTCTTCCTCTTCTGTTGGCAATTGGTGGCTAATAACATTTCCTACCGCCACCTATTGGTACGGAGTGTGCATCAAATTAGACTAGAGTAATAGAGTAGTAGATCGTGAAATTTCATTAACTGCGATTTTACGAAGTAGAAACAGATTATTGATGTGTTCAAGCCTATCCTACATTATCTATTCTAATAGCTCTTCTTTTTTCTTTTTTTGCATGATGTATAACGGTTGTAGTAAGTGCCCTTATTTTCCCACATGGCCACACATCTACACAATATGAAATATATGATAAACTAAGAGTGCAGTAATGTATATACCGGTTAACCAGTGCATTGATTTATGACTTTGAATGTCCCTAAATTTCCTCACTATCACCCCACCCCATGCCATTTTTGATCTGACATAATTAACGTGACTTCCATCTTAGCCTAGAATTCCTAAAAATGTATCCTCATATACCCTTTCCAGGCTTATAGTATCTATTTTTAATTCCCCAGACGACAGGATAGTACAATTTCCAAAAAACAACCCCCCCTGAAATTTATTTAGTTTTAAGAGTAATTTATTTACGTCACACCACAATTTCAATTTGTCTATCTCTGAGACAACTTCAAATAACTGCTGGGGGTTCTCTCCTGTGGAGAAAACATTTGTGGCATCTGCAATAACATACTTAAATTTATTGGAACCACCACATATATATATCGTTTATGTACAATATATCAAATTTTGGTCTTAATATTGAAACGTGTGGTGCAATCAGAAACTGAAGAGCCATACCATTGCAATTCAACCCAGACATGTTTTGTTCTTAAATTTGTTTACAACATACATTTCATATTTCTTACCGTGCCTCTGAAGAAAATCGTAACTGTATTTATTTTTCCACAAAATTATGCAGCACTCCCCCCTTGTGGCTGTTTTACCTATTTTGCCAGTTTTGGTCCCACAGCATCAACGAATCTGTTGAAGCTCTCTGCTTCATTATTATTGTCTATTTTTTGGTTGATCATTTTCTAGAAAGGTATCTGGAACCTCATTGCTTTTTGTTCTTATAATAGTTTCGTATTTTCCAGGAGTCCTTAATATCTTTCTTACATTTCCAAATATCAGTTAATTTATTATTATTTTTTAATTTTAAATATCAATTTTCTTTATCTCTACTTGTACGGCGAAAAATAATAATAATCTGACTACATCGTGTTGTTCTTGCAGGCCTTCAACAAGACATTTGTAATCCATGGCTTCTCAAAGTCCTTTCTTTTACTTCTGCTTTGTGTCTTTGGACAGTTCTTGTGATATAGCATTATCAAAGTGTCCAGAAAACAGTTGTATACAGTATCAACACCACCTGCTTCATAAACATTTCTCCAGTCTGTAGCCAACAAGTCACTTTTGAAAGCATCAATCTCAATCTCCATCCTCTGGTTACATTACATAATCTTCCTTCCTCGTGTTGTGATCACAATCAATCATATATTACAAAACCCCACCATCCCTTTGCAAAATCAAATTTCATCCAATTATTTGATTAAATCGATGGAATCATTGATACAATAATTAATTCTGATTTTTTTTTTTTACAGTGACAGCCCTCTATTACCAACAGCCCCAGGTGCACATCCCCTTGCACACTCCAACCAGCTGACGTGCCCCCTAAATGACAATAAGAAAAAAACAACCATCTGACAGGACAAACGCAATCGTACAAATAAAATAAAACACAGCTTGGACAGAGCTTTACATTAGACCCAGCCTTTTGAAGGATTGCGATATCAGACATTGTCGACAAGCGTTCCCAAGTGTCTTTCATAAATAAAAATTCTTCTTCCAACTTTTCCCTCAGGAAAGTGAGTGTGAAATATGTCTGCCATTTTCTTGTAGTAACTGTCCTGTAGAAACACGGAGATCTCCTACAACATAAAACACATCAGAATTTAGGAAGGTGTCTGCTTTTGAAGTCACTGAAGAGTCAAATGAGCATTTTTTCAATGACCTCAACATCCAATTTAAGAAGGCCCCAATTAGTGAGTGTGTATTGAGTTTCTTGGTTTCGTTCAGTCCGTGTCGGTCCATTGTCGTTTACACACGTTCTGCTGTCCTAGCAGCCAGAAAAGCGTGCTTGAACAAATCACATGGGACAATATAGCCCAAAGAGCATACTACTGGTACACAAACCTTAAGCTGGGTATCAAGGTTATTGAAGAAATGCTAAAATAGCTTTCCACAAGCCACTCTGACAGATGTGACAGTACTTTTTACCTTCTCCAAAACGTCAAAGAGAACCAAGTGAGTTGGACGTGACTGCGCGTGTGGAAACGAAGTCCGTAACCAGAGAAGCGGGTCATCGTAAAATCTCTCCGCTTTGTCCACATGGCCCGCTTGGCCAAGATCAGGCGGGCACTCGAGGAATGTCATCTTTAGTGGGCAGTGGACGTGGCTGCAAGGAGATAGAAAACTTAACATCCCGTTTGAGGTCTTCATAGCTCGTCATCAATGCAGTTTGCACCTGTAGTAAGGCGTGGAGTGGCAGGGCATGAGAAAGAGGACGTCCGGCTCGGGCACTTTGTGACAAAGTGCGCGCACGTGGCTCATGACGTCCAGAGCGCCACGTTGGTGGATCAGGCCCGTGTAAAGGGCTATGAGCAGGTTGGCTGCCAACAAACCACATGCGGCTACTCGTCGCCACCTTCTCATATGAGCCACCGATAACCCTGTTTACACACACCAAGGGTGGGCAAAGTGTGACAATCAGCTCCAGCAAGCATTCATAATTTCATACCGTCTTGAGTCCGGTGATACCATGAATCATGAATATGAAAAGTCTACACACCCCTGAAAATCAAGACCAATCATTTCAAATCTTTTGACTAATAACCTGTACAACTCAACTGAAATTCAGAAAATCTTTTTGAGGGAAAGTAATAAAAAAAAATACACTGAAAGAATCTGTTTGCACAAGTATGCATGCCTCTGAAAAAAAAATGGGAAAATGGCTGTGTTGAGAATTAACCAACCATATTAAACATGTTTAATGTTACGCAACACACACTTGTCACTATTTAAAGTATGTAAAAAACAAAAACAAAAAAGTTCACGTTTGTTCTAGTTGGCTTTTACTGACTTTTTCTCTCTCTCGCTTTTAATCAGAATCCTGATGGATACCGAGAGACCGGAAGAGTCACACAATAGTTTGAGATGATGAAATCACCAGTGCATCCTTCTACCTAAATGTCCTACTTTCATGATATGATATCACTGTAGCGTGAACGTTTGACATTTTCCATAAATTTCACCAGAGACAAATATCCCTAACATTTTGTAAGTATTGTTACAGTACAGTATAGCAGAAGAGTGAAAACAGAGGCTGTGACTCTTTTGAGTCAATACAGTTGTAAAAGGGACTCACCACAGAAGATCATACAAAATGGAAGAACAGGGTAGATGAATCTAAACTCCTTGTGATGAAGCAGACTGAAAACAATTCAAGCATGGCGTGAGTTGACCAGAAGGATTAATATCAGTATACAAGAGCGGAGAACAAGTGAGAGAGAATTACGACGCTTTACCTGTATACACCGATGGTCCAGGCGATGGCCGGCAGCAGGATTTTGTACCTTCTGAAAGCCAGGAAGCATCCGTGAAGAAAGAACGGGAGATGGGGTCCAATTATGACCGGGAAGCCCTGAGTGAGGTACCAGTGCCAGGGGTGGGTGCCGTAGAAGTCGGCCACGCTGTTGAAGACGTTTATCTTCAGGAAGTTGAATGGTACGAAGATCCACTACACAACAGAAAAGAGTTGATCAACCAAAAACATTCTTTCCTTCACAGTACACAATATAAATCTGTTCTTGAGACAAGGCGCATTTTAAAAAATATGAATCTGAGGGCAAACCGTGAAACAAAAATGGACCAACCTTGTCTAAATGAGGCTCTCACCTCAACGCACTATCCCACCATTACAGGTTCCAGAACAGCCTGGCCCTGCTCTGGCCTCGCCTACGTTTATTTTCCATTCCGACAGGCCGCAATCAATTGCGTATTAGGGGCGAGATCAGCTGAGCTGTACGAGTCTGTATGCGGAGGAATTCCACTGCACACACATTCCGTGTGTCATTCTACCACAAGATTTCACGAGTGGCCAAGCGTCAGCCTCTGGTTTTGCAGCGATTCAAAATGTGAACCGCAGTTGAACAATGTGCAAATCATACACAGAAGCTTTCACACAGAAGAAAAATCCATTGCCGGCCGGGTTTCGCAAGACACAGCCACCCGCCGGCCACCGCCGAGACATACAGTACATATATTGCGTTTTACAACAATACTTACCCATATTTATAATTTCATGTGTACCTGTGAATGAAATAGTGAATCTTGCGGTGAAAATGAGCGTGAGCACTGCGCACCTCGCCGGGTCCTTTCAAGTCAATATGAGCGAGCCCCATCTTTAAATATAACCACACTTTCCTCTTTATTCTTACCTGCGTGTTCCTTGACTGACATCACGCCGTTTCCTGGAAACTATTGATCTATCCATTTACTGTAGAGCCTGCCTGCATTAGGGTCATGGGCGAGTTGGAGCCTATTCCTTGCTGACTTGGGGCGAGAGGCAGGGTACACCCTGGACTAGTTGCCAGCGCGTGGCTTCTCCACTGCGAGACAGAACGTGACACCCTGATCTACAACCATGCCTTTCTACTTCATATGGAATCAGTATTGCATCATGAACTTCATTTCTAACATGATGGTTATGAGATTCCGTTTTAGTATGTAAAGAAGTGTCCAATGTATATTTCACCTTTTCATAGAAGATGCAGTCGATTATGGTTGAAATCACAATGGCTGAAGCCCTAAAGAGCAAAAACGGTGTTACTTTCAGACAGACAAAACAAAAATCTGGAAACATGAAGCTGTGAATAAAAAACACAACTAACCCAACAGGAATGTAGTCATGAACCACGAGCCTCAGTTTGTTTTTGTCCTCCCAGAAATGGTAAGTCAACAGCGGAAGCCAGACAATCAGGGCCGTCGGACGAACGATAATCGCCAAGGCAACAAGGCTCAAATACTTTTTACTTGAGGGAGGGAAAAAATAGGTGTCAGGCAGAAACTGATCCCATGTGTGTATATACAGTATATTAGGGCTGGGTGGCATAATCGATATAAAAATTACATCAATATATTTTTTAATGGTATATGGAACTAGAAAAATTCCCGCGGAAATTTTGAATGGGCCTGCTAACTCTTGCAACTCTTTTCAATGAGCTGAACAGTTTAAAATTTAAACCGTTGAAATCGCTCAAGAAATGTGGAAGTTATAATCGACTAAAAGTATTACTGCCCCTTTAAGAAACATGCACATTCACGCACACACATTTGATTTTAACCAACATTTCAATGAGCTGAACAGTTTAAAATTTAAACCATTGAAATCGCTCAAGAAATGTAAAAGTTAACCATAATCAACAATATGTTACTGCCCCTTTAAGAAACATGCACATTCACGCACACACATTTGATTTTAACTAACATTTCAATGAGCTGAACAGTTTAAAATTTCAACCATTAAAATCGCTCAAGAAATGTAAAAGTTAACCATAATCAAGATCAAATAAAGTATCTTACTGTCCCTTTAAGAAACATGCACATTCACGCACACACATTTGATTTTAAGTAACATTTCAATGAGCTGAACAGTTTAAAATTCAAACCATTGAAATCGCTCAAGAAATGTGGAATCTACCATAATTAACAGTATCTCACTGCCCCTTTACAAAACATGCACATTCACGCACACACATTTGATTTTAAGTTGTGAGGAGACGTCACGCACCAACACTCCATTGATTTGTATAGGATTACGCTCACCTCAAACAAAAGCCTCTCGCGACTTAACGGTTGAAGATGCAGATTCCAGAAATGGCTCGTTAGAACGGCAAGGGTTTGGGGAACGCGAGCATGTTCTCAGTTTTTTAATCGGATGAAAAATGACCAAATGAGAGCAGGTTGAAAACTTATGATTGATCGAAAATGAAGAGGGAAAAAACGGCGAAATTAACATGGAGGAGATAGGCGCCAAAGTCCGACTTCTCCTCGCTTAAAGTGAAAATAAAGGTACTAAATGACACCTTAGCCAAATAAAACTTAGTTTTTCAGAAAGCAGAGGCTTGTGGCTACAAAATGTGCGAATTTGAGGTCTAGTGAGCAAAGATTGTGGCCATGGTGACGAGTTGAAGTGAAACTTTTGGAAATAAGATTTTTTGGTTCCCGTCACTGAAGCCTTAATTGCATATCAGAGTGGCGATTACACTCACTGTCTTTGAACCCGCACAGGGGGAAGAGCTTTCATTCCTTAATATTTTTTTTGACACTGAGCTAAAGATGGGAAAAATTCCAACAAAATGAGCTAAAATTCATATCAATCGGTTAACGTATGCACGCGCAGCGTCTCTTTGAAAAAGGTGCTTGATGTGTGATTTTGTCTTTCCTTTTCCCATTCATTCCTATGGGACTTTTATTTGGGAGTTTTTTGGGAATAGCGTCGCCATGGTAAGTGGGAATTCTTATAAAAATAATAGCGCAGCGAGTCAGAGCGAGCCGCATCGTTTGATACCTCATTTGTCCCGGTGCGATCTACGGTTCGGGCCGCATTTTAGCGGAAAAGTCGTGGAATAATAAAAAATAACTAGAAAAATTCCCGCGGAAATTTTGAATGGGCCTGCTAACTCTTGCAACTCTTTTCAATGAGCAGTTTAAAATTTCAACCGTTGAAATCGCTCAAGAAATGTGGAATGTAAAAGTTAACCATAATCAAGATCAAATAAAGTATCTTACTGTCCCTTTAAGAAATATGCACATTCACGCACACACATTTTATTTTAACCAACATTTCAATGAGCTGAACAGTTTAAAATTTAAACCATTGAAATCGTTCAAGAAATGTAAAAGTTAACCATAATCAACAATATGTTACTGCCCCTTTAAGAAACATGCACATTCACGCACACACATTTGATTTTAAGTAACATTTCAATGAGCTGAACAGTTTAAAATTCAAACCATTGAAATCGCTCAAGAAATGTGGAATCTACCATAATTAACAGTATCTCACTGCCCCTTTACAAAACATGCACATTCACGCACACACATTTGATTTTAAGTTGTGAGGAGACGTCACGCACCAACACTCCATTGATTTGTATAGGATTACGCTCACCTCAAACAAAAGCCTCTCGCGACTTAACGGTTGAAGATGCAGATTCCAGAAATGGCTCGTTAGAACGGCAAGGGTTTGGGGAACGCGAGCATGTTCTCAGTTTTTTAATCGGATGAAAAATGACCAAATGAGAGCAGGTTGAAAACTTATGATTGATCGAAAATGAAGAGGGAAAAAACGGCGAAATTAACATGGAGGAGATAGGCGCCAAAGTCCGACTTCTCCTCGCTTAAAGTGAAAATAAAGGTACTAAATGACACCTTAGCCAAATAAAACTTAGTTTTTCAGAAAGCAGAGGCTTGTGGCTACAAAATGTGCGAATTTGAGGTCTAGTGAGCAAAGATTGTGGCCATGGTGACGAGTTGAAGTGAAACTTTTGGAAATAAGATTTTTTGGTTCCCGTCACTGAAGCCTTAATTGCATATCAGAGTGGCGATTACACTCACTGTCTTTGAACCCGCACAGGGGGAAGAGCTTTCATTCCTTAATATTTTTTTTGACACTGAGCTAAAGATAGGAAAAATTCCAACAAAATGAGCTAAAATTCATATCAATCGGTTAACGTATGCACGCGCAGCGTCTCTTTGAAAAAGGTGCTTGATGTGTGATTTTGTCTTTCCTTTTCCCATTCATTCCTATGGGACTTTTATTTGGGAGTTTTTTGGGAATAGCGTCGCCATGGTAACTGGGAATTCTTATAAAAATAATAGCGCAGCGAGTCAGAGCGAGCCGCATCGTTTGATACCTCATTTGTCCCGGTGCGATCTACGGTTCGGGCCGCATTTTAGCGGAAAAGTCGTGGAATAATAAAAAATAACTAGAAAAATTCCCGCGGAAATTTTGAATGGGCCTGCTAACTCTTTTCAATGAGCTGAACAGTTTAAACTTTCAACCATTGAAATCGGTCAAGAAATGTGGAAGATCGCTCAAGAAATGTGCAAGTTAACCATAATCAACAGTATGTTACTGCCCCTTTAAGAAACATGCACATTCACGCACACACATTTGATTTTAACCAACATTTCAATGAGCTGAACAGTTTAAACTTTCAACCATTGAAATCGCTCAAGAAATGTGCAAGTTAACCATAATGTACAGTATGTTACTGCCCCTTTAAGAAACATGCACATTCACGCACACACATTTGATTTTAAGTAACATTTCAATGAGCTGAACAGTTTAAAATTCAAACCATTGAAATCGGTCAAGAAATGTGGAATCTACCATAATTAACAGTATCTCACTGCCCCTTTACAAAACATGCACATTCACGCACACACATTTGATTTTAAGTTGTGAGGAGACGTCACGCACCAACACTCCATTGATTTGTATAGGATTACGCTCACCTCAAACAAAAGCCTCTCGCGACTTAACGGTTGAAGATGCAGATTCCAGAAATGGCTCGTTAGAACGGCAAGGGTTTGGGGAACGCGAGCATGTTCTCAGTTTTTTAATCGGATGAAAAATGACCAAATGAGAGCAGGTTCAAAACTTATGATTGATCGAAAATGAAGAGGGAAAAACGGCGAAAATTACATTGAAAAGAGATCAAAAATGTGCGACTTCTCCTCGCTTAAAGTGAAAATAAAGGTACTAAATGACACCGTAGCCAAATAAAACTTAGTTCTTCAGAAAGCAGAGGCTTGTGGCTACAAAATGTGCGAATTTGATGTCTAGTGAGCAAAGATTGTGGCCATGGTGACGAGTTGAAGTGAAACTTTTGGAAATATATTTTTTGGTTCCCACCACTCAGACCTTAATTGGGTATCAGAGTGGCGATTACACTCACTGTCTTTGAACCCGCACAGGGGGAAGAGCTTTCATTCCTTAATTTTTTTTTTGACACTGAGTTAAAGATGACAAAAATTCCAACAAAATGAGCTAAAATTCATATCAATCGGTTAACGTATGCGCGCGCAGCGTCTCTTTGAAAAAGGTGCTTGATGTGTGATTTAGTCTTTCCTTTTCCCATTCATTCCTATGGGACTTTTATTTGGGAGTTTTTTGGGAATAGCGTCGCCATGGTAACTGGGAATTCTTATAAAAATAATAGCGCACCGAGTCAGATCGAGCCGCATCGTTTGATACCTCATTTGTCCCGGTGCGATCTACGGTACGGGCCGCATTTTAGCAGAAAAAACGCGGAAGATTAAAAAATAAGAAGAAAAATAATAAACCCTTTTTCTAGGATAGTAATATGTGCCTGCTTGCTCCGCAAGCAGCAGCTTCGCTGCTGCTTGCTCCGCTTAGCAGGCCCATAACTAGAAAAATTCCCGCGGAAATTTTGAATGGGCCTGCTAACTCGCGTGGAAACACGCAATAAAAATAACATTTAAACCATTGAAATCGCTCAAGAAATGTGCAAGTTAACCATAATCAAGATCAAATAAAGTATCTTACTGTCCCTTTAAGAAATATGCACATTCACGCACACACATTTGATTTAAACCAACATTTCAATGAGCTGAACAGTTTAAAATTTAAACCATTGAAATCGGTCAAGAAAAGTGCAAGTTAACCATAATCAAGATCAAATAAAGTATCTTACTGTCCCTTTAAGAAATATGCACATTCACGCACACACATTGATTTTAACCAACAATTCAATGAGCTGAACAGTTTAAAATTTAAACCATTGAAATCGCTCAAGAAATGTAAAAGTGAACCATAATCAAGATCAAATAAAGTATCTTACTGCCCCTTTAAGAAACATGCACATTCACGCACACACATTTGATTTTAAGTAACATTTCAATGAGTTGAACAGTTTAAAATTCAAACCATTGAAATCGGTCAAGAAATGTGGAATCTACCATAATTAACAGTATCTCACTGCCCCTTTACAAAACATGCACATTCACGCACACACATTTGATTTGAAGTTGTGAGGAGACGTCACGCACCAACACTCCATTGATTTGTATAGGATTACGCTCACCTCAAACAAAAGCCTCTCGCGACTTAACGGTTGAAGATGCAGATTCCAGAAATGGCTCGTTAGAACGGCAAGGGTTTGGGGAACGCGAGCATGTTCTCAGTTTTTTAATCGGATGAAAAATGACCAAATGAGAGCAGGTTGAAAACTTATGATTGATCGAAAATGAAGAGGGAAAAAACGGCGAAATTAACATTGAAAAGAGATCAAAAATGTGCGACTTCTCCTCGCTTAAAGTGAAAATAAAGGTACTAAATGACACCTTAGCCAAATAAAACTTAGTTCTTCAGAAAGCAGAGGCTTGTGGCTACAAAATGTGCGAATTTGATGTCTAGTGAGCAAAGATTGTGGCCATGGTGACGAGTTGAAGTGAAACTTTTGGAAATAGATTTTTTGGTTCCCGTCACTGAAGCCTTAATTGGGTATCAGAGTGGCGATTACACTCACTGTCTTTGAACCCGCACAGGGGGAAGAGCTTTCATTCCTTAATTTTTTTTTTGACACTGAGCTAAAGATGACAAAAATTCCAACAAAATGAGCTAAAATTCATATCAATCGGTTAACGTATGCGCGCGCAGCGTCTCTTTGAAAAAGGTGCTTGATGTGTGATTTTGTCTTTCCTTTTCCCATTCATTCCTATGGGACTTTTATTTGGGAGTTTTTTGGGAATAGCATCGCCATGGTAACTGGGAATTCTTATAAAAATAATGCCGCAGCGAGTCAGATCGAGCCGCATCGTTTGATACCTCATTTGTCCCGGTGCGATGTACGGTACGGGCCGCATTCTTGCGGAAAAACCCGTGGAAGATAATATAATAAGTTGAAAAATAATAAACCCCTTTTCTAGGATAGTAATATGTGCCTGCTTGCTCCGCAAGCAGCAGCTTCGCTGCTGCTTGCTCCGCTTAGCAGGCCCATAATAATATACACTTTTCTAGGGTGGATAGTAATATGTGCCTGCTTGCTCCGCAAGCAGCAGCTTCGCTGCTGCTTGCTCCGCTTAGCAGGCCCATAACTAGAAAAATTCCCGCGGAAATTTTGAATGGGCCTGCTAACTCTTTTCAATGAGCCGAACAGTTTAAACTTTCAACCATTGAAATCGGTCAAGAAATGTGGAAGTTAACCATAATCAAGATCAAATAAAGTATCTTACTGTCCCTTTAAGAAATATGCACATTCACGCACACACATTTGATTTTAACCAACATTTCAATGAGCTGAACAGTTTAAACTTTCAACCATTGAAATCGCTCAAGAAATGTGCAAGTTAACCATAATGTACAGTATGTTACTGCCCCTTTAAGAAACATGCACATTCACGCACACACATTTGATTTTAAGTAACATTTCAATGAGCTGAACAGTTTAAAATTCAAACCATTGAAATCGGTCAAGAAATGTGGAATCTACCATAATTAACAGTATCTCACTGCCCCTTTACAAAACATGCACATTCACGCACACACATTTGATTTTAAGTTGTGAGGAGACGTCACGCACCAACACTCCATTGATTTGTATAGGATTACGCTCACCTCAAACAAAAGCCTCTCGCGACTTAACCGTTGAAGATGCAGATTCCAGAAATGGCTCGTTAGAACGGCAAGGGTTTGGGGAACGCGAGCATGTTCTCAGTTTTTTAATCGGATGAAAAATGACCAAATGAGAGCAGGTTGAAAACTTATGATTGATCGAAAATGAAGAGGCAAAAACGGCGAAAATTACATTGAAAAGAGATCAAAAATGTGCGACTTCTCCTCGCTTAAAGTGAAAATAAAGGTACTAAATGACACCGTAGCCAAATAAAACTTAGTTCTTCAGAAAGCAGAGGCTTGTGGCTACAAAATGTGCGAATTTGATGTCTAGTGAGCAAAGATTGTGGCCATGGTGACGAGTTGAAGTGAAACTTTTGGAAATAGATTTTTTGGTTCCCGTCACTGAAGCCTTAATTAGTCACACTCTAAATAGGCGACTTTTCCCCTTTGCTCACTGTCTTTGAACCCTCACAGGGGGGAGAGCTTTCATTCCTTAAAATTTTTTTTGACACTGAGCTAAAGATGACAAAAATTCCAACAAAATGAGCTAATTTTCATATCGGTCGGTTAATGTATGCGCGCGCAGCGTGTCTTTGAAAAAGGTGCTTGATTGGAGTTGATCTCTTTCGGATTCCCATTCATTCCTATGGGACTTTATTTGGGAGTTTTTTGGGAATAGCGTCGCCATGGTAACTGGGAATTCTTATAAAAATAATAGCGCACCGAGTCAGATCGAGCCGCATCGTTTGATACCTCATTTGTCCCGGTGCGATCTACGGTACGGGCCGCATTTTAGCAGAAAAAAACGCGGAAGATTAAAAAATAAGAAAAATAACTAGAAAAATTCCCGCGGAAATTTTGAATGGGCCTGCTAACTCTTGCAACTCTTTTCAATGAGCTGAACAGTTTAAAATTTCAACCGTTGAAATCGCTCAAGAAATGTGGAAGTTATAATCTACTAAAAGTATTACTGCCCCTTTAAGAAACATGCACATTCACGCACACACATTTGATTTTAACTAACATTTCAATGAGCTGAACAGTTTAAAATTGAAACCATTGAAATCGCTCAAGAAATGTGCAAGTTAACCATAATCAAGATCAAATAAAGTATCTTACTGTCCCTTTAAGAAATATGCACATTCACGCACACACATTTGATTTTAACCAACATTTCAATGAGCTGAACAGTTTAAAATTCAAACCATTGAAATCTCTCAAGAAATGTAAAAGTTAACCATAATCAACAGTATGTTACTGCCCCTTTAAGAAACATGCACATTCACGCACACACATTTGATTTTAAGTAACATTTCAATGAGCTGAACAGTTTAAAATTCAAACCATTGAAATCGGTCAAGAAATGTGGAATCTACCATAATTAACAGTATCTCACTGCCCCTTTACAAAACATGCACATTCACGCACACACATTTGATTTTAAGTTGTGAGGAGACGTCACGCACCAACACTCCATTGATTTGTATAGGATTACGCTCACCTCAAACAAAAGCCTCTCGCGACTTAACGGTTGAAGATGCAGATTCCAGAAATGGCTCGTTAGAACGGCAAGGGTTTGGGGAACGCGAGCATGTTCTCAGTTTTTTAATCGGATGAAAAATGACCAAATGAGAGCAGGTTGAAAACTTATGATTGATCGAAAAGGAAGAGGGAAAAACGGCGAAAATTACATGGAGGAGATAGGCGCCAAAGTCCGACTTCTCCTCGCTTAAAGTGAAAATAAAGGTACTAAATGACACCGTAGCCAAATAAAACTTAGTTCTTCAGAAAGCAGAGGCTTGTGGCTACAAAATGTGCGAATTTGATGTCTAGTGAGCAAAGATTGTGGCCATGGTGACGAGTTGAAGTGAAACTTTTGGAAATAGATTTTTTGGTTCCCGTCACTGAAGCCTTAATTAGTCACACTCTAAATAGGCGACTTTTCCCCTTTGCTCACTGTCTTTGAACCCTCACAGGGGGGAGAGCTTTCATTCCTTAAATTTTTTTTTGACACTGAGCTAAAGATGACAAAAATTCCAACAAAATGAGCTAATTTTCATATCGGTCGGTTAACGTATGCGCGCGCAGCGTGTCTTTGAAAAAGGTGCTTGATTGGAGTTGATCTCTTTCGGATTCCCATTCATTCCTATGGGACTTTATTTGGGAGTTTTTTGGGAATAGCGTCGCCATGGTAACTGGGAATTCTTATAAAAATAATAGCGCAGCGAGTCAGAGCGAGCCGCATCGTTTGATACCTCTTTTGTCCCGGTGCGATCTACGGTTCGGGCCCTATTTTTGCGGAAAAGTCGCTGGAAGATAATATAAAAATAATACTAGAAAAATTCCCGCGGAAATTTTGAATGGGCCTGCTAACTCTTTTCAATGAGCTGAACAGTTTAAACTTTCAACCATTGAAATCGCTCAAGAAATGTGGAAGTTATAATCAACTAAAAGTATTACTGGCCCTTTAAGAAACATGCACATTCACGCACATACATTTGATTTTAACTAACATTTCAATGAGCTGAACAGTTTAAAATTTCAACCATTGAAATCGCTCAAGAAATGTAAAAGTTAACCATAATCAAGATCAAATAAAGTATCTTACTGTCCCTTTAAGAAATATGCACATTCACGCACACACATTAGATTTTAACTAACATTTCAATGAGCCGAACAGTTTAAACTTTCAACCATTGAAATCGGTCAAGAAATGTGGAAGTTAACCATAATCAAGATCAAATAAAGTATCTTACTGTCCCTTTAAGAAATATGCACATTCACGCACACACATTTGATTTTAACCAACATTTCAATGAGCTGAACAGTTTAAAATTTAAACCATTGAAATCGGTCAAGAAATGTGCAAGTTAACTAAAATCAACAGTATGTTACTGCCCCTTTAAGAAACATGCACATTCACGCACACACATTTGATTTTAAGTAACATTTCAATGAGCTGAACAGTTTAAAATTCAAACCATTGAAATCGGTCAAGAAATGTGGAATCTACCATAATTAACAGTATCTCACTGCCCCTTTACAAAACATGCACATTCACGCACACACATTTGATTTTAAGTTGTGAGGAGACGTCACGCACCAACACTCCATTGATTTGTATAGGATTACGCTCACCTCAAACAAAAGCCTCTCGCGACTTAACGGTTGAAGATGCAGATTCCAGAAATGGCTCGTTAGAACGGCAAGGGTTTGGGGAACGCGAGCATGTTCTCAGTTTTTTAATCGGATGAAAAATGACCAAATGAGAGCAGGTTGAAAACTTATGATTGATCGAAAATGAAGAGGGAAAAAACGGCGAAATTAACATTGAAAAGAGATCAAAAATGTGCGACTTCTCCTCGCTTAAAGTGAAAATAAAGGTACTAAATGACACCTTAGCCAAATAAAACTTAGTTCTTCAGAAAGCAGAGGCTTGTGGCTACAAAATGTGCGAATTTGATGTCTAGTGAGCAAAGATTGTGGCCATGGTGACGAGTTGAAGTGAAACTTTTGGAAATAGATTTTTTGGTTCCCGTCACTGAAGCCTTAATTGGGTATCAGAGTGGCGATTACACTCACTGTCTTTGAACCCGCACAGGGGGAAGAGCTTTCATTCCTTAATTTTTTTTTTGACACTGAGTTAAAGATGACAAAAATTCCAACAAAATGAGCTATTTTTCATATCGGTCGGTTAATGTATGCGCGCGCAGCGTGTCTTTGAAAAAGGTGCTTGATTGGAGTTGATCTCTTTCGGATTCCCATTCATTCCTATGGGACTTTATTTGGGAGTTTTTTGGGAATAGCGTCGCCATGGTAACTGGGAATTCTTAGAAAAATAATGCCGCACCGAGTCAGATCGAGCCGCATCGTTTGATACCTCATTCGTGCCGGTGCGATCTACGGTACGGGCCGCATTTTAGCAGAAAATTCGTGGAAGGATGATATAATAACTAGAAAAATTCCCGCGGAAATTTTGAATGGGCCTGCTAACTCTTGCAACTCTTTTCAATGAGCAGTTTAAAATTTCAACCGTTGAAATCGCTCAAGAAATGTGGAAGTTATAATCAACTAAAAGTATTACTGCCCCTTTAAGAAACATGCACATTCACGCACACACATTTGATTTTAACTAACATTTCAATGAGCTGAACAGTTTAAAATTTAAACCATTGAAATCGCTCAAGAAATGTAAAAGTTAACCATAATCAAGATCAAATAAAATATTTTACTGTCCCTTTAAGAAACATGCACATTCACGCACACACATTTGATTTTAACCAACATTTCAATGAGCTGAACAGTTTAAAATTTAAAGCATTGAAATCGCTCAAGAAATGTAAAAGTTAACCATAATCAAGATCAAATAAAGTATCTTACTGCCCCTTTAAGAAACATGCACATTCACGCACACACATTTGATTTTAAGTAACATTTCAATGAGCTGAACAGTTTAAAATTCAAACCATTGAAATCGGTCAAGAAATGTGGAATCTACCATAATTAACAGTATCTCACTGCCCCTTTACAAAACATGCACATTCACGCACACACATTTGATTTTAAGTTGTGAGGAGACGTCACGCACCAACACTCCATTGATTTGTATAGGATTACGCTCACCTCAAACAAAAGCCTCTCGCGACTTAACGGTTGAAGATGCAGATTCCAGAAATGGCTCGTTAGAACGGCAAGGGTTTGGGGAACGCGAGCATGTTCTCAGTTTTTTAATCGGATGAAAAATGACCAAATGAGAGCAGGTTGAAAACTTATGATTGATCGAAAATGAAGAGGGAAAAAACGGCGAAATTAACATGGAGGAGATAGGCGAGAAAGTCCGACTTCTCCTCGCTTAAAGTGAAAATAAAGGTACTAAATGACACCTTAGCCAAATAAAACTTAGTTTTTCAGAAAGCAGAGGCTTGTGGCTACAAAATGTGTGAATTTGATGTCTAGTGAGCAAAGATTGTGGCCATGGTGACGAGTTGAAGTGAAACTTTTGGAAATAGATTTTTTGGTTCCCGTCACTGAAGCCTTAATTGCATATCAGAGTGGCGATTACACTCACTGTCTTTGAACCCGCACAGGGGGAAGAGCTTTCATTCCTTAATATTTTTTTTGACACTGAGCTAAAGATGGGAAAAATTCCAACAAAATGAGCTAAAATTCATATCAATCGGTGAACGTATGCGCGCGCAGCGTGTCTTGGAAAAAGGTGCTCGTTTGGAGTTGATATCCCATTCATTCCTATGGGTTTTTCCTTCCTTGAATTTTGGGTGGTTTTTTGGGAATAGCGTCGCCATGGTAACTGGGAATTCTTATAAAAATAATAGCGCAGCGAGTCAGAGCGAGCCGCATCGTTTGATACCTCATTTGTCCCGGTGCGATCTACGGTTCGGGCCGCATTTTTGCGGAAAAGTCGGTGGAAGAATAAAAAAGAAAAAGAAAAATAATAAACCCTTTTCTAGGGTGGATAGTAATATGTGCCTGCTTGCTCCGCAAGCAGCAGCTTCGCTGCTGCTTGCTCCGCTTAGCAGGCCCATAATAACACCAATAAACCCTTTTTTCTAGGATAGTAATATGTGCCTGCTTGCTCCGCAAGCAGCAGCTTCGCTGCTGCTTGCTCCGCTTAGCAGGCCCATAATTAAACACTTTTCTAGGGTGGATAGTAATATGTGCCTGCTTGCTCCGCAAGCAGCAGCTTCGCTGCTGCTTGCTCCGCTTAGCAGGCCCATAATAATATACACTTTTCTAGGGTGGATAGTAATATGTGCCTGCTTGCTCCGCAAGCAGCAGCTTCGCTGCTGCTTGCTCCGCTTAGCAGGCCCATAATTAGACTATTTTGTCTGTCTGCACAAATAATTACTCTGTAAAAATGTAATAATTATAATAATTAAAAATAAGCAGTGGCTCAGTGAATTTGAGATGAAAATTCCAATCTGTAGGGAGGGAGCGAGCAGGCCCGGCTAACGGCAGTAAGCAGGCCCGGACGGGCGAGCGACGGCGAGTGAGCCAGCTAGCGGCCTGGCAACGAGGAGCTAGTGTTAGCGGTGAGCATGAGTGGCTAGCTACCAGCTAGCAAGAACTCACTGAGTGGCTAACACCAAGCGGAGTGCGATAGACAAGTTTGAGCAAAGGGTTGAACGTGGAAGCACTACAAATCCTTTTCACCGTCTAAAACAGTACCACAAATTTCAGTATAAAGTGTGTGAAGCTGCACGCTGCAGGAGCCCCAGTCGTAAACAGTCCACAAGTCAGGGTTTGTCGTATTTTGTTCTTTTGTAATGTTCCTTATTGAATAGATCTCAGAAAAAGATTGGCCTATTGTATTTTATAGGCTATTTTTATTTAAGATATATTTGTATTTAACTGTGCACCTTGTTATCAAACCAATCAAGTTTACATTTCATTAGTTGAACAACTGAGCGTTTTTTCATGAACCAGGTGAAGAAACCTATTTATTACATATTGATTTGATTTGGCACTGTTCACTGAAATTATATATATATATATATATATATATATATGAAATATGGTCCATACCGCCCAGCCCTAGTACGTACATATAGAGCGATAGAGCGATAGACAGACAGACAGACAGACAGACAGACAGACAGACAGATAGATAGATAGATAGATAGATAGAGATTTCCACAATAACCAAGGAGACCTGCTTTGTGTTTTGGATGCTGGCAGGGGGAAGTAGCAAAGAGCCAGGCAAGTGATGGTGGTCTCCACACTGTTGCTTAGCGTTCTAGTGCAGCAGAACCATGTGAACCACGAGCACAGATGGCAGAAGAACTGCACACACACGGGAACACAGTCAACAGCCAACATAATTGACATTCACCCTGAAAAAAACAAGTCTAGTTACCGTCCATTTTGCAATATCTCGACCTTCCAGTTGTCCGATGAGGAAGAAGAATTTAACGTCTGCAAAAGCAGTGACGAGTGCATGAAGCAGTCGGGGCATCCATATCTGCAGGGAAAAACAACCAGGTTGAATAACAAACCACGTCTGACCTACACATTGCTGAATATATATATATATATATATATATATATATATATATACATATATAAAATAAAATAAAAACACTTTCCAGAAGATGCACGGAGTCACAGTGTATCCAGTGTAGTATTTTATAGATTCCAGCAAAAAAGAGAGGATAGGTGAAGCCCCTTATGCCCTCCTTCCATTCCCATGTCAGATGCCCATAAGTCACACTGTTAAGGTTTTTTTTATACAAACTTTGCTAATGTAAATGCAATTGCCTGGGAACCAGTTCAGGGTTATGCACACTACCACTAGACTTTACCGAGGACAGACACTGTATAAAATGGGTGAATAGTGTCAAAATAAATTGAGTCGAAAGGATATTTGAAGACCATGTGATGGGCGACCTCCATAGACTGCCAGTACTCATCTGGAACGAAGCTGCTCTGAACCAGGAAACAGTTGACGACACGGAAAATCACCGAAAAAGCTGCAACTCTCAACACGTCTGTATGGAGAAAGAAGAAGGACTTTACAGTAGAATGAAAAACAGCAATTACCCGAGTTGGAAATAACAACGTAAAATATGGGTTGATTACTGTGTTGTTTTCAAGTAGCAGTTAATTTAACAAATCACTTCAAACCAAACGTAACAACGCCATTACCCAAAGTGAAATATGCTGTTGAAACTGCTTAAAGTGAAGAAGAAGAAAAAAGTAAATTATTTTACATTTGAGCTTTTTAATCAAAGTACCGGTACTCACATTTGTGAAAAAATTATTCAGTTACTAATTCAATCATTTGTTTGAAGAGAGAAAACAGTAACTAAATACTTTTTTTTTAAGTAAACAAACATCAACAAGGAAACCCACCTGTCCTATTAGGGGCATCAACCTCCTTTATGTAGAGTAGGGACTTTCTTTTCCTGAGTTCGACATGCTCCTCGTTTGTCCCGGACCTCAAACGTTGCCTGAAAGTGTTCATGTGTGGGTTGTTGTTTCCCGAGGCGTGAAAGCTGCAGAGCAGACATACATCTACCTGTCTAGTAAGAGATACAAGTGGAAATCAAAACGATGCACAGACTCCTGTTGAAGACTCGAAAATGTCATGAAAGGCGACAACTATATAATAAACGCCAAGTCAGTCAACAAGACCAAACCATCTTTTATTTTTACCTAGGTCTAAATAACTCATTTTATTTTAGAGCATTGAATAAATTGATCTAAAACTAAGACCTTACTTTGCATTAAAATGTCTTAAATCAATATGTCAAGTCTTTAAAAGAATGTTAACAATTGGAACTTTATGGTTGTAAACAGTTTCAAATATGAAATAAACTAACCTACCTACTACATTCTGTGCAACAGTCATCTTAAAAAAAGACATGATGATTGTTAACATACACACTTGTTTATTGTTTATTTACACAATATGAATGCTGATAATGATGACCACTGCAAAAGGTGTTACTACATGCAGACCTATCAAGCGATCATGGGTCACTGCAATTATGGCAATATTCAAAAGTTGCCAGAAGTTGTTAATGGCATGGTGATTAAGGGGAACAACAACAACGACAAGGCGACATTACGGTGTGATGTGTGCATTCAGGGAAAGTTTGTTCAAAATAGAAATAGAGAATCTGATGCAAGAGCCAAAGCTGTTGTTGACATGGTCCACCGACATAGCGGGACCAATAGATCCTGATTCAATTAATGGACATTTTTTTGAATTGTCTTTTACAGTTGATTATTCTGATGCAGTGTTCAAAAGTGACACTGTGCAAGCAACTGGGGAAAAAAACAGATACCGCCCCATAATACAACAGTGTTTTGGAGTAAAAACTACCAAAGTTTGCCAACTAAAAATAGCATTAAGCATGAGAGCACCAAGGCAAGGTACACGCTAATTAGGACTGGTTTAACAAAAAACGATATGCACGTATGCAGACAGCAGCAGTTGTGAGAAAAATGTTTCATCAATATAACAAAACAGATAGATCAAATGCTTACTGGGAAACGGCCTAACCTCTCTGTCTCTACGATGCAAAAGTTTGGTTCGAAGTCTTCTTTGTTTCGGCTTTTCTGTTCAGGGGTCGCCATAGCCAATCAGTTCTCCATCTAAGTCTGTCCTCAGCATCCTCTGCTCTCACACCAACTACCTTCATGTCCTCTTTGGTCTTCCTCTAGACCTCCTGCCTGGAATTTAAAAACTCACCATCCTTCTGTCAATATATTCACTATCTCTCCTCTGGACATGTCCAAAGTTTGGTTTGATTTTTTTTGCTTATAAAAAGGACAACATTTAAACTACACTCCAGGTGTGAGGAAAGAATCTAAAGAGTCCTATTTGGTGTTCTATCCTGACGAAGGAAAAGTGTAAAGACACAGGTTAATGAAGTTTGAGGTAAAAGCAGTGGCAGAGAAGGAAACACAGGTTTGTAAGTGAGAATTAGTTCTCAAACATTTTTACCTGATTAAAGAAACAAACACATTCACTAGTGATGCTGATGATAACCAAACAGAGTTAACACACAAACCAACGAAACAGAACAAAAACAATGGCACCTTAAGTGAGTAAACACAGACAGGCGAACAAAAACAATGTCTGCAAAGTGCTGAGTTATGGGTTTTAAACCCGCTTCGGACAATTTCTTGACAACACTAAAATAGACTAGGGTTATGGTTACTAGGTTGGACTGTCTTTGGTGGCACAACAAAATGAAAACTTAAGTGAAAAGACAGAAGGGGGTGTGTCAAGCGATGCAGGAACGGCGGCGATTGACTAATCACACCGTTCACGGCAAAATAACGCTAGCAGGAGTTGCCGATCACGGCAGAATATCAACTGAAAATAGTCGGACGCAACACTACTTCTGCGTCGTACCACTCTGCCAATGGGCTTGTGTCTGACTTGTTAGCGTGCTCATTGTTGGTATTAGACTTTGTTTACCTACCAGATTGTGATTTCAGTACGAGGCTAAGCCTTATGATAGATGAACCCAGCTAACATGGGAGAAAGCACGCCATACGCTTCGGAACTCCTTTGGCGTTTAATCATCTTCGTTTGCACTCATTTTGCAAAAGTTAGACAGTTTTGTTCAGCGCGCGCGTACGCCACAAACACGACTTTCTCGTTTCAATCTGCTGCTCGGTGGTTGACAAACAACTTAATGGTGCGTTACCGCCACCAACCGGTATGGAGTGAGGATCGGCAACCTCTTCAGATCGGCAGACAGAAGAGCATCACCAGTGGATATGGCCAGGATAGGGTCAGGCTGACAAAAAAACGGTTATTGTGCGCTAAAAACATGCCTTTTGTGGCCAAAATTTCCTCTCGTGTGTTCATAATCGTGGCGTAATATTATGGGTTTCGATGACGAATTGCACCGTACAGGTCTGTCCAGCAGGGGTCGACATGTTAAACTTGTTGGAGTTTGTTCTTTATTCCAAAGCAGAGAATAAGCAAGCTTCATGCTAACATAGGACTCCTCAATGTCCTGGTTTTGAGCACGGTTGTGTTCCCCCCTATCCTATTGTCCCTTGATCCCTGCAGCCACACGCTTTGGAGGTTTTCTCGGTGAGTTAATATAGCCACGAAATTAAATTTTACAACATATCACTGTCAAGACAGCTCAAGAGTTATACTGGTTGCAATTAAGTTACCGTGCAACAAGAAGTCTCGCGATATCTGATGTGAAACCGTTTCATTAAATTCTTCCTTTTTTTCAGGATCACCTAGTGCCCTCAACACTGAAATTGTATATTGGCGGGGGGACAGTGATGCTTCGTAGAAAAATCCCCTTCACGCAGATGGCGTTTGCCACAGTGCTTGGAGTGGCTGGTGGTCTCTATATCTACAGACCATTTTATAACGACATGCCAAAGACCCCAACGATACCGAACCAGGAAGTGACACTAAAAGAGAACGGAAGTTCTGGAAAGAATTCAACTGGCTAAAGTACAGCAATTGACTAAACCAACCTAGTAATACACAGTTTTCAATATAATTTGGTTGTAAATTAATAAAATAAAAATATTCATTACGGCGTTGGTAGTGGTTGCCTCTGTGTTAGTCACTCGCACTGACAATAATTAAGATCCAAAGTAACATTGTGGTCATTATAACCAAATAAAAAACTACATGTAGCCAGTGTACATGTATGTTATACAGCAGCACTTGGCTCCCTCTAGTGTCATGCATTTTCAAATTAAAACAGTAACATGGGTTTGTTAGGTTTTCACCCCTCCCCAAAAAGTACATTTAACATTGTAAGCCAATGTAATATTACGCAAATTTAAAAGAAGAGCACACCACTCCATTTGTCAGGTTGACATTCACGTTATCCAGGACACAAGGGACCCACTTGTGGGGAAAGCCTCATTGAATAAACGGGGAGGAACCACATCTTTGGTAATTATTCATTTGGTCAACTAATTTTCCTAGGAAAGGCAACGAAACCGTTTCAAACTGCCTGACAGTAGAACAGGGAACAGCTGATGCACTCCCATGAAGGCTGTGACGTCACGTGCAAAAGGTCAATAGTTGGTGGATGTCATTATGCTCAAATCACATTCAAACTATTGTTAAATTAAGTTTTTGCCATTGCCCATGTGGTCACTTGTAATGTTTGATTAGTTTACATCCTTTGACAAAATCCTGGGGCCACGCCCGGATTTAGTGATTTGTGTTTGTGTTTCAAATTGTTTCTAGCTGTATTACTACTATAACTAGTATGTCTTACCGTTATTTCACTTATGTCGACTCAGTCTAATTGCTGGCGTTGCTCTTCTGCCATCTCAGTCAGTAACGCTTACTAGTAGTAGGCGTTTCGTCAGACCAACAGGTTGCCAAATAGCAAACTTTTGTACTACAACAGTGTTCCTCGGGCATGTTTAGAAACGTTTCCTTTAAGTGAGACGGTGATGAAATTGACAAGTCGCAGCCGGCGAGGAGGAGGAGGAGGAGCAGCTTTTTCTTTCTCAACTCACTAGCATTTTACTTTGCCAAATGAAATGGTCGCAGTTAACCAGCCTGCAACACCCCATGGCTTAGCGGTGACGCGATAGTTACATTCACGTCATTTACCATCAGAAGAGTCGGTCCCAATTTTTTTAAAATTTATTTATTTTGTTTAACTCAGTGAGCGTGTTTTTACTCTTCCACGCAACAAACGGTGAGTGAAGTCAGTCAACTATCAGGAAATGTCAGTAAGTAGCATCTGTTTGCAGCTAGCTTTAACATTTCCTTCTGGTGACTTGTAAACTTTCTCCACTACTCCATGACATTTCTGCACACTCGTAGTACAACTTTGGCATACTTTGCAGGACAGCTAATGTGCACTAGCTGGTTGACAGGCACTACTTGAGCTATTATGAAACCTTTTGTTCGA
The DNA here is from genome assembly GCF_054856555.1 of Leptonotus elevatus. Taxonomy (NCBI): domain Eukaryota; kingdom Metazoa; phylum Chordata; class Actinopteri; order Syngnathiformes; family Syngnathidae; genus Leptonotus; species Leptonotus elevatus. The sequence goes on along the minus strand of NC_141241.1, from coordinate 15,738,657 downwards.
AAGCCAAACCATTTTAGCTGAATATCCTTTATCAAATTAATGCTGAATTATTTGATGCCCTTGATATCCATCTTTGAAAAAACAAGGGCACTCAAGACTGGGTCTTTTTCTTTCGTTAATTTTTTATTTTTTTTACTAGTAATGTTTTTTTGTTCTACTTACTGCCTTCCAGTAGTGTATGACATTTCACCTAATGTTGGTTATCAAGGACATCAAGTAATTGAGCATTTATTCAATCTAATGTACTAGTACACTCTTTTCCCTGAATAGTAGGACAGCTTGACATACCAGTAGAACTACTACTATATGTCATTAGTGAGGTACAACTGTGCTTTATTTGATATCTGCACACTACTATAACTTATGATGCCCTATATGTTAACTAGTTGAATTTGATGTTACTTAGTTTTTGCAGTTTTGCTGCCTTCCACTACTGAATGGCATTTTTACACACGAGTAGGGCAACTTTGGCATACACAAAATGATGCACTTGTTAACCACTGCATGCTACTAGCACTACTAGTAAAGCCTTAGTTGTTATGTAACTAGTTGTTTGAGCATTCATTTGTTATTCTTGATATGAAGGCAGAAAATGCCATTTTGAATTGCTACTGCCCCCTGTTGATGTAAAATGAAACTGCACACACCCTTCTTCACGTGCACAATGCGCACATGACGTCACATCCGCAGACATAGGGCGGGAAATTCAAATCCGAATCCAGTCTGAAAACTATTAGCCAGAAGCTTGCAGGAGTATCCAGTCTGAACCGCGAATGTGTTAATCTACTAAATAGATGTTTCAGTCATAAACGGTCAAATTAAAAGGCTATTGTAAAGATATTTTTGGCCAAATTGTTACAGAGATCAGCTTTAAAGTCTATGTACTAGTATGCTCCTCACAAGTTGGCCAACTTCTGCATACTAGTAGGACAATTCCATTGTACTATAGACAAAACTGTGCACTAGTTGACATCCTTTATGCTAATGGTACTACTCATGAAGTGCTACTAGTATAATTTTATATTGTCGCTAAGTAGTAGCAGTTGATAATGAGCGTACTAGTAGAGTAGATGGAGCTGAAGCGGGATATCAAGAATCTCAAATAAATGTGTAAAACGTCTTGCCATAGTGCAGCCACATGAGGACCAGCTGAGGGCCATTATGTGTTCTATTTGTTGCACTTAATTCACTTTAGTGTTATTTTGTTGTGTGTGCGTGTGACGAGCTGTAGTTGGTGCCGCTGCGTATTGTGCATATCCGGATTGCATCCTCTCAGCTGGAGTGTTGCCCAGGGTGGGTCCTTGTCGAAATGATTAAAGCCTTTTGTGGGCTGGCATTGTGCTTGAAAAATTGCAGGAAAATCCTCTAGATTTTCTCAGAAGATTTTCTCCATTTCAGTGGAACTACTTAGCCTGCACAGACTCAGGTCTGAATTGCACTTAAGCGTGGCAAGCTTCAATCCTTCATTAGGTGTACATGGAAAATCTCATGGTGGGTAATTGGGTATGGTGATTAAGGAATGAAATGTATCCAACCAGAGGAAAAAGGTTATGCAAATAAACTCGACATGAGCCTACAAAACAGTCTAAAATAGGTACACGCTCCTTATAGCGATGTTAAGCTAATTTTCTTGCTTTTTATATTATGTTCGATGGGAGCAACGCCACTGCCAACATGGCTGTCCCATTGGCGCGTGTTTTAGCCTACTTTATTGTAGCCTACTGTAAGTCTGTTTTAGGGTTGGGTAAAAAGTTCGGTTAAGTCGACCACATTATTGGTTGACACAAACATTTCTGCCTCGAAACAATAATAAATAGTTTTTAAAACCATACTTGTGGTACCCGGAACCAATGTTTGGCCAATTCCGTGTTTCTGCACGGATATTTGTTGCTGCGGATGCTCTTTTCCGTCAACAAATGTCCATTAAGATGAAGATGCCTTGGGTTTGGGAATGCCTTAATTTTGCAACACTGCTCCAAAGCCAATTGGCGAGCCATGGGAAGCCAACGGAATGATATGATGACCTCACACTAAGGAAGTGTATAGTGACTTGTATTTGACAATATGCTGTTTATTGTCACGAATAGTGTGCAGCAACTGCTAATTTAGTTTCATTTTGTCGTTTTGTTTCATATACTACATCTGTAGATTGTGACGGCGTACTTAATGAATTGTCTGCTCAATTGTCGAAGATCTTGCAAACAACATAGATAGTCGCGATGGATTCAGGTGTCACATGTCTATTTGTGAGCTCATTCACAGCAGAATGCAAGGCATTCCATAGTTTTATACAAGCAGTTGTATCGATATGTATTATCTGTAAAACAACCTTGTGCCGTTCCAGTTAATGATGCATGCTAGGACATGCCATGGAGAACCATGATTTGTATCATTCGTCACAGAATTTTACATAATATCAATTGTTAAAAGCAGCCACTGTGTTTAACATGGTCTCATTCAATGTTGGGCAACGTGGAGGGAAATGTGTGTTTTCTGTCAAAGATGTCTACTTAGTACTGCAGCATACCCGTGAACTGTCAAGGAAATAGGGTTACAACTTGCGCATGTGTTTGGGAGGGACAGGATAATGACAATGGCTATTACAACACAGTGTATATCATCAGTGGATATAAGGTCTACACACCCATGTTCAAATGCCACGCTTTCGGGGTATAAAAACAAGACTATGATAAATTGTTTGATAACTAAACATTTAAAATGCCTCTGGTTAATCTCAAATAATTCTACAAGGCTTTAACCCACTTAAAAAAAAAAAAAATATATATATATATATATATATATATATAAAATTAATTTTTTCCTGACACTGACATGTATTTGGAACTGTTCATAATTCCCCTTCACTTGAATTCCCCAAGGCTTGAGAGTCAAAAGAGCAAAAACTGAACATGCTAGAGTGACACAAATCAGCCTGACGTCTCAATAACTTGGTAGCAATGAGTCAACAATAATTTTTCTTAAGATTTTTTTTTAACAGGTTTGTGTGTGTTTCTTATATATAGGAGAGTAAGCGCACTAGATTTTCAAGTTCTGGCTGACGGGGGGGGAATTTCCCAACAACACGGAAAGTCATGCTTGCCTGTTTGCTTCCTATTCAGCTCTGTGGAAATATTGATAACATTAGGTTTTTATTTTTTTTTATTGCTGTGGTAGGTTTTGGGGTGTTCTGTTTGTCATATTAACCACTGATTATTGTTTTGTCTAGCTACCTACGGTACTTGACTGTTAGTTGGGGGTGGGGTGGGGGGGGGGGTATAATGACAGGAAACTGAGCTGGTCCTTATTGGAAGCATTCCAGCATTTAGTCAAATGAAGTTAAGTGAGTCTCTATTGTAATATAGTTACATTTTTACTTGCAGGACATAAACACTTGACTCATTTATTTCACTGTTATTTGAATTGCAGGCTCAAAAAGACAGAGTCTGTGCCACACGCTCTACAGATGAGAATTATTAGCAAGAAGTTAATAAACTTACAATAGCAATAATACAATTAATCTAATGTTCATTCCATTTCCTCCAACATAAACCGTATGAACATGGCAGACGTGCAGTGCGGAAAAAATCTTGTATTTTGCCACCAAAACAATAATTATCTCAGTTGTTCATTTTTACTTATGTTTGCGAACAGATTTTTTTTCTTCTTCCCAATTAAAATTGTAAAAATTTTACGCCACATGAGGTCTCTCGCTCTTTTTAAAAAAAAAAATATTTGTATTTTTTACATCACAAAAACATGGCTAATGAACTGGAGAGAGAAGACTTAACTCATTCACTGCTATTGACGTCAAACATTTATTTGAACTATTTCTATTAGTTTAACATTTTGTTCCCACTTTTGTTAACAAGAGTATGAAAACCTAGAATTTTTTTAATTGTACATTTAGAACAGATACAAAATTTGTGATTAATCGTGAGTTAACTAGTGAAGTCGTGATTAATTACAATTAAAATTTTCAATCGCATGACGCCCCTAATTTTTTATAATCTTTTTTTTTTAATCGCGTCAGGCAATTAACATTTTTAATTGTAATTAATCGCATGACTTCAATAGTAAAAACATGTTAAACTATTAGAAATAGTTAAAATAATTTGTTGTTGTCTATAGCCGTCAATGGCAGTGAATGAGTTAATATCCATTCAATTGTAATTAATTAATTTAAAATATTGGTCTTTCACAGCAGGTTCGGTAGACAGAGAAAAAAATATGTTTATTGTTATTCGGGCCAAATTGATTGTAGTGATTTACTTTTAAGAAGTATAGCGCTTTTGGGATCCAAGGCACTAATAAAAGATGACAAGCGCAACAGAATGTGGTTGAAATGTAACAAATAATAAACCGCTTGGAAAAGGCACAATTCATTCAGTTTTAGTGCAGTTTTGGTCCCCGTTTAAAGTACTGTACATTAATTATTAATGGCACTTAGAAACAATTGAATGGATATTAAATCATTAGATTAATACTAGGTAATTGATGGTAATCATCCAAGAAGATTAGAGTAATTCCTGAGCCTGAAAAGAAATATGATGCTTATGTGGGCAGTGTTACAACTGGTAAATGTGACAAAATAAACCATGCAGCTATTTTTTTTGTCTTTCTCAGAAAGTAGCCCTGGTGGTCTCAGCTCAAGGTCCAGGGACAAACATGCTAATGTTAGCTGTTAGCATCACTGTGAGTGAGTTCATCATGCATCTTGGTTACGCAAAAGGACCTTAATCCGCTTATGGCTCGACATGAAAGGATCGGGGGGGGGGGGGGGGGGGCACGGTAAAAGAATGTTAGGTTTGTTTGAATGCTTTTTTTGCACACTGGTCATATGACACCATGCACACGTTCTTTTGGCTGGAATTAGTTGACCATGTGAAGTGTATAAATGTGCCGTTTGCTAGATCAAATTAGTGCGCCACCGCCTGTGCAGTCTAATGGGGAAGTCAAGCCAACAATTTTGTTGACAATAACGTTGTCTGCGCCCACAGCAGTCTAAACATGATGTTCTGATTAACATTGCGTTTGCGGATTGTGAATTAAGCCGCAAAATGTACCCGTTTTTATTTTTATCCATGTTGGGGGCAGCCACACTTCCCCTGTTTTCTAAGTTTGGTCATGCGACATATGCAAGATGATCCGTGATTGGTCGTTAACTGAGCCATGTGCTTCTGATGTCATGACAGAAAGTGGCAAAATGGCCGCCGCCGGAGATCCATAAGCGGGTGGATTTTGCTGCTTAGTTCCACAAACACAATATTAATCACAATGCTGTGTTTAGACTTGTGGGGATGCATAGTAGTGTTAATTTCATCAAAACCAAACCAAAACTAAACAAAAATAATTTTGTCAACACACATTTTTCACCGGACTAGACTAAAACGCTCATTAATAAACATTAACTAGGGCTACATCAGTATGCATTTTCGTCGACTAATAAAGGCAAGACGTAAAATGTACTTAACTTAATAAAAACTGCACTAAAATCTATGGACATTTTAGTTTATGAACAAAAACGAGATGAAAATATGATTTTGTAAAATCTTGTCTCTGCTAATATGTCACTGTTACACAGTGACACGCCCTTTTTCAAATCTGCAGATAGCAAGTGCAACATGGGACAGACAGGAGGTAGTTTCACAGTGAAGAGTTAAAAAAAAAAAGACGAAGTTAATTATAGTTATAATTTAACATTAATATTAGCCACTTGTTGATATACTGTAATTGTGTGTCAAGTCAAACAAGATGAGAGAACATTTCATGTGAAATGGTTTTAGATCCGAAATGTTCAACATAATCTGCTGACTAAAACTAGACTAAAACGTTGACAGTTTTTGTAGACTAAAACGAGACAAATAAAATAATGTTTTCTTGGACTAAAATAAAGACCTAAAATGCTAGCTTTATAGTCGACTAAAAGTGGGCTAAATAAAAATGGGATGAGGTTGACTAACAATGATAAAAAGTATCAAGCGTGATTGAAACTGGACTAAAACAGAGACTACATTTAAAAACTTAAATAATAGTAAAATACATAATGCACGATGTTAAGTGGCTTGAGATAACTTCTGTTCTCCGTTGGTGCTACCGTATATAAATGAAACGGACTTACCTGTACATTTTTGGCCCCTTGTTGCAACCACAGTTTGCCGATGTTCCTGTTTCACTTTTAAAAGTGTTTTGTAAATTCCTCTAGCCATTACTATGTGACAAGATTTGTCTTTGTGTGTTGCAGAAATTCAGCTCTCACTATGTCTGATGGGGAATATGATTACCTCATCAAGTTCCTAGCCCTCGGCGACTCTGGTGTGGGAAAGACCAGTTTCCTCTACCAGTACACCGATGGCAAGTTCAACTCCAAGTTTATCACCACAGTGGGAATTGACTTCAGAGAAAAACGAGTGGTAAGCCGCTGCTTTTCTTTAGATGTGTTTCAAAAACAAAAAAAAAGGGCAAAATAATGCAGGATATTTCATTCAAACAAAGACCTTTAAAACATATTTACTTTTGTTTTATTGCTTCTCTTTTTGTTATCAGCTTCTGCTTTCGGACCATTTAAAGACCTCCACATTCACAATGCACAACAGAAATACATACATTTGTTAGAAAACCTTGAGTTTCCTGAAAGAAAAAAAATCATTATTTTCTACTGCATAACATACTACAAAACTCTGGCACAATGGTGGGCTATTGATTACAAATTTGATTTGTTAATGTGTGTAAGGTACACACTAAGTTGTTAAAAAAAAATACTTCATAAGATTTCAACCCCAAGTGAAATTCCTAAAATTGTTCAACTGTAAAATGGATATGTAACATGAGCATTTCATGTGTCTATCCATGTCAATTGGAGTGATGACTCACGATGTTTAATGGCCGGCGGCAACCTCCTTCCATAAGCAAACGCCTGACAGACCGACAACTTCCACAATGAATCACTTGTGTGTGTGTGTGTGTGATCAAATGTCCGTCATGTCCCGCCACAGTCTGTCCAAGGTGAAACATTATCGGACAAGTTTGGTAAAACCTTGAATGAAGTTCAACCACATTCATGGAAATCAAACAATATTGTGTTTGTCCTTCTTAAACTTAGTCCCCAGTGAAGTAAGTATTAAAAGAATGGGGCCTGGTTATGTAGTGACCTCTGTAGTGCACATGATTGTACCAACGCGAAATTGTGTTTTTAGGCGTAATGTGTGTTTTCAACAGACATACAATTCCACTGGTCCTGATGGCTCCTCAGGTCGAAGACAGAAGATCCACATGCAGCTGTGGGACACGGCAGGACAGGAGAGGTAGTCCAGCCTATATTTTGTATTTGTAACACTTTCTCAGTCTTATCAATCAACCGTGTCCCCCACCCCACTCTTCCCATCAGGTTTCGGAGTTTGACCACCGCTTTCTTTAGGGACGCGATGGGTTTCATTCTCTTGTTTGACCTCACCAGTGAGCAAAGTTTTCTCAACGTCCGAAACTGGATGAGTAGGTGCTTTTACGTCTATGATGTATTTTACCGTTGTGAATTTCTGTGGGAGTAATGAAGAAATTAATTGCTAGAGTGGAATTGCTGACATCACACAATTAGGAATTCAACTATAACTTAAGAGTTCAATGCCGACATCATTTTGTGGCTCCTTTGTAACACAATGATCAGGTGTATTACGGGGTGTTCCGAGAAGTGTAGTAGAAGAAGAATATACACAGCAAGTTACACAAAGTAACCCCACTTGCATTGAAAGCACTGCAGCAATTTCCCAACACTTTTTTTCTTTACATGATTTTGCTGTCCAAAAAACTGTTAAAAAGAACAAACATGAATATTGTATTTAACTCATTCACTCCCAGCCATTTCCACTGAAGGAACCCACTTTGCTCCCGGCTGTTTTACTGGATTTTGACTGATTTTGCAAGGCCCACAGAATATTGTGTCTATTGCTATATAATCATGGATCTACCAAAAGAAAGATTAGTGTCTCTTCTTTCATCAGGAACAAAACATATATTTGTATCTGTTTCCGTTTTGCAGCAATTAGCATTAGCTAAGTTTCATCATTATTCACAAATCTGTTGAAAACATTGGGGAGAAAAGAAATAGCTTTTTTGCAACATGGCCCTGGTTGATCGCTTGTACTCTGCTGTCACCCTATGGCCATTGTTTGTATTAAGTACCATTGCTTTAAGCAACCTCTTCAGGTCAGAGACTGCATCAAAGCTCTAGCATTAAAAAAAAATTTATTTAACTTATAAATATGTTTTTGGGACCATGGCAATATTTAAAATGGAATGTTTTTATACAGTTTGAGAGCAAATAAGTTAATAATGTTGAATATTTTGCAGTCCACCCTGTCCTCATGGGATAACTGCCCCATAAGAAACACTTTGATGTTTTCAGTGATGACCAGCATTGTTTTTCTCGCATGCAGGCTCAAGCAGTGGCTGAGTAAATATTTTCACTTTTGTCGTTCCCATCATACCACATGTACGTGGATGTTGTCAAGCTTAACATGTCCAATCTGTCATAGTGAACTATCAATTGATATGGAGAAAAAAAAAGAAAATTTCAAAATGTATTTGTTAAATAGTACCCAGCTAGCTTGCTAACTGAATTGCTAAATTAAGGTCCACCATGTGCTTGTAAAATGCTGATGTTGGCAAAAATGTCCACACTGTCATTGTACACCCTGTCAGCAAACTGTGCCGTCTGATTGCAGTATAAGGCAGTATGCATTTCGAGCATCATAACATTTTTGTAATATATTGAAAATTAAATGCAGTATCTAATTCCATAGAAAAATCTGAGATTTTTTTGGGGAAGTCTCATTGAACCACATGCTGACATCACAATTGTTACAAACTCATTGACAATGAATGAAATTCTGTGATGTCAACAGATCGAATTTAATATTTCCAATTGTTATGGAAATGTAAACCAATTATAGGTTGTCATGTAAAACAAATATTACATTTTGGTTCCCATCTCTCAGGAAAAAATCAGCTTGTATTGAAAATGCAAGTGGATGTCTGGATACATTTTATTTCTGTTGTTGGATATTCCTTTCACATTTACAAAGTTGGTGTTAGGCTGCATCCTGTACCGTATTTGAAAAAGTCACTTAAAAGTAAGTACTGTTTCTTTCAGGCCAGTTACAGGTTCACGCCTACTGTGAGAATCCAGATGTGATTCTGTGTGGCAACAAATGCGACCTGGCCGACCAGAGAGCCGTGAGTGAGGAAGAAGCCCGAGAGCTGGCAGATAAGTATGGGTAGGTGTCACCCGCCCACTAAGCCTCTTCCTGAAATGTTTGTCAAGGAGGCAGTGGCCAACTTGTTTGTCCAAGTCGATGAGAAGACTAAATTGGCCCTCCTGGAAAAGTCAATATTTGTCCACATGTGTAAAGTATCTTGCTCTGGCTCACCTTTGCCAAAAGACAAATAGACCAATGGATGAGAGCTGCGTGCAGAGTTTTCAAAGGCTTCTTGAGAAGATTAGTGAAGTTATCTAAGGGCAGTGGCATGTATTGTAAAGAAATACAGTTTTGTGTGTATTTTTTTAAATGCATCTCCTGATCATTGTTCATGTTAATCCAACTTTAACATTCCTTGTTTTGCTACCTGACAAAGGGTCCCTTACTTTGAGACGAGTGCGGCGAACGGGCAGAACGTCAACCATGCCGTGGACGTGCTGCTTGACCTCATCATGAAGCGGATGGAACGATGCGTGGACAAGTCATGGATCCCGGACGGCACCTTCCGAACCAACGGTCACAACAACGCAGACTTGACAGAGGCCTCTGAAAGGAGCAAGTGTGCATGTTAAGAGTGCGGAAGATTCATTTAAATACACCGGGCCTGCATAAAATACGACATAGTGGATTCTTTTTCAGTTAAAATATGCAAATGTATTTTTCCGGCGTGCAGTACTGTATGTCACTTATTTGCCTTTAAAGAAAAAGATGGACATTTGTTATTTTCTTACTTGGGGTAGTGGATAATATTTATTTTCCATAATGCTGAAAGGTCCAACCGTGACCGTGAAGCTAAACGTCTTTCAGGTATACACACCATAATCCAGCAAAGTGAGTTGCCATAAATGAGCAATTCAAATCCCTGTAGTTCCTGTTTATAAACTTCTAGGAAGGCTTGCTCTGCTGAATGTCACCATAATGCTGCACTTAAAATCTTACTCTGATCCTTCAATATTCATTAGATGGTCAGTTTATATTGAATGTCAACACTTGTGCCAAGTTGTTTACTCCTCAGCACAGACACTTATGTTTCCAATTCAATTAGCTAATTTCTGTTGTTGAACAGACGAAGATGACATTAGAGCATCTATTAGACTTTGCTAGCCATATATGTGCAATAACAAATAGGTTGTGGAATTGAATTGTTCCACATCATGGCTGTCCATACAAATAAGAAATGATTAATTCCTGTAGGTAGTAATACAGAAATACTGTATATGTCAAAAGAAGATTTATATTTTTGTGTATTGATCGTTAAATACGTGCCTTTCAATATGCCTAACATTCTGCTCTTTTTTTCTTTTTTTTTTATAGAAAATTATTTTTGCAGACCCTTTTTAAAGATGTTTTTGCTCTTCCATTTGAGAAGTAAAGCAACACAGCTACATAGTTTGCATTTCAAATGATCCATTCAGATGTGTATTGACCACACGTGTGTAGTTATGCTTATTGTATATAATTTTATGAATTATATTTACACTTACTGTTTTGAAAAGATAAATCATTTATTTTTGAATGTGTCAAAGTAAGGACATGCATGGTTGGTCTAAAAAGATTTGTATTGCTCCTACTGATTTAAATAAAGTTTGCCTTATACTTGAGAAAATGTAAAATGGTCAAATATGTATCATTCAAGTCATTTTTAATAAAATGAACATGAGGGGGAAAAAAGGAATGTCTTACTTAATTAGTGAAATATTAAAACTATATTTTTAAGTGACTTCTGAATTCAGAAACCATAATGATTACACATTCAAATGTGTTTTTTCTGTCCTACTTGAACATCAGAATGAGAATCCATATGCGTTCAACGGGCTTGTGTAGTTCTCCTATGTACCTATAGGGGCATCTTTTTTTGCATGATGTAAGAGGCCGCAATATTCAAGCGAAGAAGAAGGACGTAATAAATACAAACAAGCTTGATCATGGATGGCGGATTGGACAGGTAGTTCTAAAGTCAATCTTTAAATAATTGATACCGTTTTATTTCATGGGTTTATTTTAAAGCCGCAAGTGCAAGTTTTATCTCATCTAGACGCAAATTACGTGCTTATCGGCGACATATATCTTTTCGAATTGCAAGGAGTCGGACAAGACAGTCGGTTATATCCTTTCGAATAGCTCGCTTAGCTAGTGTTCGCAGCTACGGGAATAGATATGTGTATGTTACCTAACCAGCAAGTCAATACTGTATGTTTGATCATCAGAGTTTACAATAAAAGCTTTGATATTCAGTAGATCGCAGAAGTGAGTACTGCAAACCCTTCGCATTGATGTCTGTAGTTCTTTATAGCTTATCATTGCACAATACTGAAGATATGACACTTCGCTACAAGTAGTCACTTGTAAAGCTTATTTAACTAAATTCAACGTAACCTCAAAATAACTCAACACACAGCTGTTGGCATCTATACTGCTGTGGCAACAAAAGCGAGTACAACAAGTTACAAGTTAAGACGTGCAATTAGTCATTTCCCCCTGCTGTCATGTGACTCGTTTGTGTTACAAGGTCTCAGGAATGTGGACCTTCAGATGGATATAAATGATAGTGATTAGACAATGATCCAACCTTCATATTCATACATATCACGTGTTAACATGTGTTTCATCTGTGTTCATATTTAACTGCAATGTGTGCTTATTTCTCTTATCTCTTTCAGAACGACTTTCCGTTTCTGCCCTCAGTGCGGCACAAAGCTGCAGTCCAATTTTAAATTCTGTCCCTCGTGCGGGGAGAGAATTCCTTGTGCCGCCGATACATCTCCACTGGAGGCCATCAGACCTTCTCCAAATTTCTCTCCCCCGAGAGGGGATGAGGCCATTAACACAAGCCAATCGTCCAGCATGTGTCATGAGGCCGCGGACGGTAAGATTATCTTTGCAATGTGCACAACGTTAAGTACATTTGCACTCTCAAATAAGATCCAAAGATCAGAAGTGTTCCAAAAAATAAAATGGTTACCTTGAAAGGGGCAACTTATAAACAAACCCATCAACATTTTTCTCCTTCTGCAGAGCACGGAAGTTTAATTTCTCCACGTCCTGCACTACGGAAAACTCGTAACTCCCTCCGTTTGGACAGGGAAGCCAAGTTAAACGTAAAAGAAGATCCTTCTCCTGTGTCACAAGGTACTCTTAAGTCATTATGGTATTGCTTTCTTTTTTATTTACTTTTTTTTAAAATTCAGCTTTAAATTAAATTATTTGTTTCATGTACTCAGTGTTCATAAACTTTCCAAACCTTATTGATATCCTAGATTGTTACTTGCAGTTTTTTCTGAAATTCTTCCTCGATGGTAGAAAATAAAATGAAATTTGCCCATGGTAAAAACATGTAAAGGGTCTTCAGGTAGTTCAGAGCTAAAGTCCCTGTCTTTGAGATGCAGATTTCCCTAATGATTTGTCAACTTAGCCCTTGTTGAGGCTGATGCCAATTCTGATATTTGGCAGAATAAAATTCAGAAAATCGACTATTGAATTAAAAAATATAATGAATCAAATAACTTCTTTTTTAAGCCCCTCAACAACAATAAATATATGATTTATATGCAGGGCATTTGGCTGTTCTATAACACATCCTTTATTACATGATTAACTTTACAAAAATCTGTCCCTTTTTTTTGGTCTCGTGGTAATATGTAAAAAATATGGCTGATTTTTTTTGCAAATTTTAAAAGAGCTAATAATTATTATTATTATTATAATAACATATATACAGATCAATAAAATCGTAATTGACATAGGTATATTTCTTTTTTCTTTTTCTTTTTATAGATAACAGTGTGTCTTCACCAAAGCAAACTCCAGTCAAACGTGTAAAGAAGGCGGCACCTGTTGAGGCTTCTCCCCCTCCCTTCTTAAAATCCCCCAGATCTGGTAAGCTTGGAGAAAAACAATAGTCCATTTTATAGTGGACCAGTCACCAGTCAATCACAGGGTACATACAGACAAACAACCATTCACACTCGCATTCACACCTATGAAAGATTAAAAGTCTTCAATGTATCCACCGCGCCAGTTTTTTTTACTGTGGGAGAAAAGCCAATTGACATGGTCCTTCTGGTTTACACGCCTTGGCCAACAGAGGGCGCTTTAAAACAGACATACATAAACAAAGAAGAGTTTCGCAACTAAGTGGGCTCACTAAGCTGCAGTAATATAGGTCATTTTTCTCAGAGGATAAATAATATATGTCTGTGCCTCTCCATTTGACCAATCAGATGTCAAAATTTCGCTGGCAACCTAAGACAAAAAAATAAATAAAGGCCAAGCTACTGGTCGTATCTTAAATTGGGATTTTACTTTATTTTTATACAAAAACCTTAAAAAAAAGAAAATCTGCAACTGTGATGCCATTTGTCATCTATCAACGTTACCGACAGGAAGGGGCAGAAGTACGCACTTGCCGCCCGTGGAGGAAGGTGAGAAATTGACAGATGAGACGATGAGGAGCGCAGAGGAGTCCACTGCGGACAGCTTGCCTGTCTTCTCTCCTCTTTCTGCGCCGGCCTCCAAATCTCCTTTCAAAGGTGAACAAAACACACGCAACCGGCCACAACATTAGGTACAGCTCAGGGTCTGACATTACATTCTGTCGTTATTTCTTACTTGGTGTCTTTTAGGAATGTAACGGTAGCGGCAATACGGTGATGGGGACTTTGGTTAGCTTGTTTTCTGAACGTAGCTAGCTCAAGGCTAACGCACAATGGAAAGCGCCGTTGACTTGCTAACGCTAATTAGCGCGCTACTCGCGGCACTTTCATCACTCAAAAGAATGGTTATTCATATAAAAAGGCTTCAGGAATGTATACAGAGGAGCATGTTAACATTACTCATGCTCTTCCTACACTGCAAAAAAAAACAAAAAACTTAATGGCCTAGTGACTTTGTCCTTCTACTCTATAATTGTGGCTACAAGAGTGTATCTGAACGCGCAGAACCACACTGCCCTTAAGTGGCCATATCGTGTACAACATGAACAATGCTCCCAATAAAGGCCCACACAAACAAGGGCAAGACAGTATAAAATAATTTAAATTAAATCGATATAGGGACTTATATCAAATCGAAATCGTAGCAAATGAGAATGACAATTTTTATGAGAATACATTTTTTTTTACACACTCCTACTCAATATTAAGCGTTATTAGTGACAAGACATGAACTCATTCACTACTGCCATTGACGGCTATAGACGTCAAAAATTCATTTGAACTATTTCTATTAGTTTCACATTTTTTTCCCACTTTTGTTAACAAGTGTATGAAAACCTAGATTTTTTTAATTGTACATTTAGAACAGATATAACATTTGTGATTAGTCTTGAGTTGAAATAATTAAGTAATTAAACAAAAAAGCAAATATTATTAAAAAATTAGGAGCGTCAGACGATTTTTTTTTTTTATTGTAATTAATCGCATGACTTCAATAGTTAACTCACGATTAATCAAAAATGTTATATCTGTGTTAAATGTACAATAAAAAAATTCTAGGTTCTCATACAAAAAAAAATTGAAACCAATAGAAATAGTTCAAATGAATTTTTGACGTCTATAGCTGTCAATGGCAGTGAAGGAGTTAAAATAAAGTGACTGGCCAATCCTCTTTCTATATTCACTGCTGTTATGTACAAAAATTAAATATTGTTTTTTATTGGTGTGTTTTTACAATATCATGATTCATGAGTTTTTATATTGTATCTTGAGCTTAACATTTTTTTCAATAGTTTAAATTTGTTTTATTTACTTATTTTTATTTTTTTAATTATATTTATTTATTTGTGTGTATTTTTTGTACTTAAATTTTTTAAAGCTTTTTTTTTTTCCGCCAACCTTCCCACAATATCGTGATCATTATTGTATCGTGAAGTTTGGTTTCCATCCCTAGCATCTGAAGGAAAGAATTCTATTTCTATTTCTAAGGATGTGGTGGTGTGAATGAATGTGCAGGCAGAGGACAGAGCAAAGCGAAGAAAGTGGCCGCCGTGGAGCGACTCGAGGACGGCGAGGAGCTGACGGACACGACAGGCAGGAAGTGGACGCTGGTTAAGCTGCTCAGTCAGAGCGTGACGGAGCTCGTGTATGAAGGTGACGGTTGGCGCCGAATGAAAGCTAAATTCCGGCGTCTATGTTAACTGTCGTATCCGTGTTTGTTTCCAGTTGTGCACAAAGGGTCGTGGTCCTCCTCCAAGGAATCTGCTTTTATCCTTAAACTGGTGAGTGTAATGTTTAGTTTTGAAATAAAATACTCGGCACAATAGCCATCAAATTTGTAAAACTCTTTAATCCACAGGTGCACGTGAAATTAAATGAGTTTTGATTTTTATACCCTATTTTTGAAAGCTGGGTTTTGGAAAATAAATAAATAAATAAATCCAAGCATTTTATAATCGCCGTCACTCTTCACGCTTCGCTTTATATGAAAAATTATAAATAGAGCGAACTTATTATAAAACATAAGAATAATCACATCATAATAATCTCGGTTTTTACATCTATTTTATGAATGCGTCCTCCCTCTCATGTCGCTAAATAAAAATATGCAGTGCGATGCGCCACTGCAAACTCCAACCACCATCTTGTTCTGTGACTGATCAGCCCGCACGTTGAAATTTCAGGGAGCTGAACGAGGACGAATCTACAAGGAGCAGAACTTTCTGCAGAGGGCTGCCAAGCCATCATATGGTGAGCGTCTCGTCGGCCTTTTCCAACAAGCATTCCACATCACACCAGCTAGTAACGAGCTACATTTACGCAACTTAATTTTGGGGGAAGAATTGTGCTTGTCAGAGTAGTTTTAATGTAACAGATGTTTTACTTTTACTCGAGTATTTAGGTTAAGAAGAAGACGTATTTTTTCTTCTTCTCGCTTTGCGCAATGTTTTGGTTTGTCACAGGTGCCCTCACAGGACTCGTTTCACCAATTCAATAGAACTACGAATGCCTCTCCATTTGACCAATCAGATGTAGCCAGGCAGTCACATGACCATACACAATAGCAAAGTTGTAAATAAAGTTGATTTAAATGGGAAAGGCATATGGCGCTTTGAGCTAAAAAGAGGGGACCTTTACTGTCAAAAGAGCCATTTTTTGACCAAATGAATAACAAAAAAATCTGTATGGAGCCGCAAAATATTTGAATATTGTGATGAAAAAGGAAACGGGGCCCAAGTGCTAATTAGAGCTGCAGAGCATAACAGAAAAATATGCAGCATCCAATATGTAGAGATTCATTTTCTTCTACCTTTCATCTTCTGTTTTTTATTTTCATATATATATATATGGTAATTTTATGCATTTTCTCTTAATTTTTTGGGACACGTTATGGCAATTAAAAAAAATTGCTATCAATCTCTGACAATTTTGTGGTCATTTTATGGTCATTTTCGGGATTTCTTTTGTTTTTAGACATTTTATGGTTACTTTGAGCATTTTATTTTCTGCTTTTTCTTAAATAAATTTTTGGACATTTTTGGCACTTTCGTGGACATTTTATGGTAATTTTCCGCTTTTCCTTTTTGGATATTTTATGGTTATTTATATATTTATATATGGTTATGGACATTTTTAGGTAATTTTTCTTTCTTTCGTGTCTCTCTCTGACAACTTAAACATTTGGACTCTGACATTTTTTGAATATTAATTATTATTATTTTAAATCAAAATCACAAACTCATCAATCCATCAATTTTCCGAACCGTTGATCCTCACGAGGGTCACAGGCATGCTGGAGCCTACCCCCCGCTGTTAATTTACATTTACTGTCATTTACCGGACTTTGTGACTCACCATTTTCAAGTGTTTTGTTCAAGATTCCAAGTCATATCCTGTCATTGTAACGCGTCCGCGGCGTCTTTGTAGTTGCCAAGTGGATCAAGCAGCACGAATTGGACTTCCTTGGAATTCCTTCCTGCGTCAGCTTCGGCCACACAGATTCTTACAGGTCCACTAATCAACTTTTCCACCATCCGTTCACTTCACCGACTGATCCTAACTTTTTATGGCCATTTTTAGGTTCTTGGTTTTCCCCGCCATGGGCCAGTCGTTGCAGTCCTTCATGGACAACAGTCGTCTTCCTGAGAAGACGGTCCTCCATCTCGCCTGCAGAATAGTGAGCGAGCGTCCTTTTGCTTTGTTTGTCCCCTCGCCATCGTGACCGTGATGTGATGTGCGTGTTTCCCTTGCAGCTGGACGTGCTGCACTACATCCATTCCAATGAGTACGCGCACGCCGACGTCAACGCCGAAAACATCTACATGCAAGCGGGACGCCCCACGCAGGTCGGGCGGATGCCACGTGACACGTCCAGCGTGCAGACCCACTGTGTGCACTACTCATTGTGTGTGTGCGCGCGTGTTCAGATATATTTGGTAGGATACCACCACGCCTCGCGCTACTGTCCCGGTGGACGCCACGTGGTATATCGCCAAGGCATCCAAGACCCGCATGAAGGATCGCTCGAGTTCATCAGCGTTGATTCGCATTCGGGAGCAGGTGAACTGACAAAACATAAGCCAACCCTCCATCTTAAACTTTTTTTTGGGGGGGGTGGAACCACTGCTGTAATAAAACAAGTGTCAGTTGGCGTGAGGTTTTAAAACGTGTCCTTTCAGTTCCGTCGCGGCGTAGCGACCTGCAGTCTCTGGGTTACTGCATGCTACAGTGGCACACGGGCACCCTGCCATGGAGCGGCCTCGCTGATCCCGACCAGGTGTCTGGCCTTAAACAGAGGTGAGTATTGCCTCTTTTTTTTTTTTTTTTAAGTGATGGCCGAGTACCAAAACCGGGTATCGGTACTCGCTACGGCGGCCAATCTTTTGGCTGTTTTACAATTAGGAAGTAGAAATTAGAATAGAAAATGGCCCTTAATTTCATGAAATTTAAGGTATTTCTTTAAAATGATGTCATTTTATTTTTTTAGAGGGAAATTCTATGTATCAACACTACAAAGGGTATCAGTACATGGTATCGGTAACTATTCTGGAGTTGAGTACTTTTACTGTTATAGGTCTGAAAACAAGTGGTATCAAACATCCCCATTAAAAAAAATTAATACAAGGGGAAGTAAAAACAAACAACTGAAATAATGTGGTTGCACAAGTGTGCACACCCTCTTATAACAGTGCGTTTGATATTAACCAATTACATTCAAACTCATGTCAACTGGCAGTGAACAAACACCTGCCAAGTGCCTCTGATGAACCCTCATTAAAGTTGAGGTGTTCTTGTAGGCTTTTCCTGACTATTCATATTTCCGTCCACCTTGAAATGATTGATCTTGGTCTCATTTTTTTATATCACAAAAAGCTGGGCTTTGAACAGGGGTGTGTAGACTTTTTGTATACACTGTATGTATTATTAATAATGGTTTGGTATATTTCATAGTATCATGACATTATTTGCATGACTGTATATGCAAATTCTGCCGTTCTGTACATGTACTGTAGTTGCTGTGTGCATTCTCTCATATGTATTTAATATTGCAATTTTAGATACTTGAACGATGTTCCAGCACTGTTGAGTCACTGCTTCGGGAGGAGTAAAGTTTCAAGTAAGTATAGTAAATAGTTTGAAATACCACAGCAAGTGATTAAAATCTTTACATACTGGGTGTTTTTTTATTTTTTGTCGCTTAGGTGCAATTCAGAGCTACGTGAGAACAGTGGCCGATCTGCAGTACACGGAGCAGCCGGACTACTCGGAACTGAAAGCCAGGCTCGCCATTGCTTTGTCGCACTTGGGAGGCTCAGTGGAAAAACCATTCGGCTTTTAGCAAAGGACTTAAAGGAGGGAGGACACGACATGAATTGAAAATATTTAACTACCATTTGAATGACTGCAGAGATTTTTTTTTAAGGGGGGGGGTTTTAAATGTCATTTCAAGGTTTATTTTTATAGCTTTTATTAATGCTGCTACTTTTTAGCAATGGTGAAACTAGTAGCAGCATTGTGTGACATTGTAGCCTTCTCATCTTGGTGTTTTTATGCAGGAATAAGTTAAGTGGTTCAGAGGATTGATGGATTGAAGTTAGTTTATGCCCCCTAAATGTGATTTTTTTTTTTTTTGTTGAGTTTTCTGTATTATTTTCTTTCACGGAATTGGTTATTTAATGTTAAAATTTTTAATTGTGATGTTCATGCACATGGGAATCCTTTGTATTACAAGTTGGTTTTGGCGTGTTTTTTAAAAAAAATTCAAATTATTTTACCTTGCAACCAAACTTGAAATGACTGTTTTGTTGCAGCAATTCAGCTGAAATAAACTTAGTTCTTTTGCAAACCATCTTTACTTTGGAAGGAATTCAGGAGGACGAGATGTTTGTTTTAAAGAAAACTTTTATAAAGTTTGAACATTTCGGAACATAAAACATTTCAGAACATATACAATTCTTTATATGAAACAGTAAATATCTCTTATGGTGAACACTCTTAAAAGTAATTCCAAAATAAACACTGAAACATTTGCCTGTTCACCTTTTTTTTCTTTTTTCTTTTTAACTAAACAAACTTACCACCCGTCACTCGAGGCACTTTCTGAATGAAGAGGCTTTTTTGTACGACGACATAAAGCAAAAAATGCTGAGACACGATAGCGCTCCACTGAGGCTGGAATTTGTACACGCCTAAAAGAATCCGTGAAGCCTTTTACAGCGGACATGCTGGCAGTGTGAGGCAGATACACTCATGCAGGTTTAAATATAATTTGACACCGCATATTGCATCATTTTAAAACTCTAATCCTGCCAATTGTGCGTAAGGATCCCTAAAACGCTTGGTCATAAGGCAGCTCAAGTCCTGGCGTAGCTTAAAAGATACAACGTCAAACAACTTGAATAGCGCGCCGTGGAAATGACCAACGTGGAATCCCTCCTAAAGAGCTTTACTTGCTGGAAAACACTGCAAAAAAAAGTCAGAGTCCAATCATTACTGCAAACGCTGACAACTGGCCCCAGTCATTGATTGTACGCCGAATAAGGAAAAAGCATCCTCTTGGGCTTGTTTCATCACTTAAATAAACTGAGCCTGCTTTTAGTGGATTGTTTCAAAACAAAGTGGTATGAACGCAGGCTGCACGATGGCGTCGAAAGACTTTGGAAGAAGAAGAAATGCGTTTATGGTTCTTGGTCAGAACAAGGCGGATGTGTGCACAAACTCTGCAGTAATGGAAGAGCTTGCTTGTCGACTTGGCAACGAGCACGTTGAGACGAAGAGTGGAAATGGTCGGGCTGTGGCGACGCGCCGGCCAATTAGAACACGGTGGTGGCCAAGTGGTTGGGAGTCGGGGGACGCTCCGCCTCCTCTTGAATATCATGTGACGCATCCTGCCCTGGAAGATTCAAGTCAAAGAAATCAAAGCCACAAGCTAATTTTGTTTCTTCTACTACACACATGTAGTAATAATATATTCTGAAGGCCTTGAGCAGATTAGATAGACATAGCAACATGAGGCTGACATCTGATTGGACAAAAATACAATACAATTTCACGGCACCAATAGAATTACATTTAGGATCACCCCCCGCCCCCCAACTCACCGTGTCGCTCGTCTCCCTTTTCCTCACAGTGCCCCTCCTCTTCCTCAGGCAGCTGCACCCGACTCAAATCTTGCTCCTCTTCAGCACTCGACTCCTGATGGAAACATTTTTTGTTTTGTTTACTTCTTCGAACATCCGAACGTGTCGACGACGGGAAAGCGGCCCTCGGCGCACCTGCGATTCGGAGACGCGGTCTTCGTCGGAGTTCCGAAATCCTTCTGGAGCCTCCATGAGGAATTCCAGGCCGTCTCCCGCCTCTTCGTCGCTGCCGGCACAACAAAGTCAAAAGCATGAGTATAAGTATTTTTATTTTTATTTTATTTGTAATTATATTGTAATTAAGAAGTACAGTAATATTAATTCAATATTCTTTATAATGAGTTTCTAATGAACTAATTCACTCCCATTAATGTAATCATATCATTAATTTATTAATTAAACAATTATTCAATAAAATAAAGAAGAAAAAGTTTCATGCTTTTAGCAATTGTTTATTTTATTACAGAAATAATGATTCGAGCTAAGCGTTTTATTTATATAAAATAACCTCATTATGAAAAAAAATCAAGATAAAAGGTGTTAATGCATTTGTTCAATTGTTTTCTTAATACTAAAACAACATTTTGGTATAATTTAAAAAAAAGAATTATTCATTATTAATATTATTACAATGATCCAATTATTTTATAAAAAAATGAATAAAGCGAAGATGTTTAATAAATATGTACAGTTGTTTAGTAGTAAAATAATAATTCACAGTAATTTAAAATATATATTTTTATTATTATTTATCAATACTTTTATAATGATACATTAACCAATTTTTATTCAAATACAGGGGAATAATGGTGATTGCATTCATATAATTGTTTATATATAATATTAAAATAAATATATTTTTTAAATGTATAACTAGAAATTGTTTAATATAGGCGAAATCTATTTATACATATGCACAATTATTTTAATACTAAATAAATCACACATTCTAAATTGTATTAATTAAACTAATCTCAAGTAACATATTATTTAGTGTATCTTATAATATATTTTAATGTGTCATTTATGATTAATATAATTATAATTACATAAGCCTTTATTAAAGAAAAAAAACAAGGAAAAACATGCCGCATGCCAAATATTTTTGATTTTGTTATTTCCATTTTATTCTACTGGCTGATCGAAACATTCGTTAAGATAAACAAGACAGACAGATTGATGGATTGATTTAGCATTTGCAAATTCAACTGATGGATTTCTTGGTTTTAATTTTTTCCAATTTGTTCCCAATCCTCTGCTATTGGCTGAAAATCCATCTATGCTTTGGCGCCATCATGTGGCACTTTGCATCCAAGGAACTATATTGAAGTGAAGGAAGACACTTCACTTACTCAGGCCTTCGCTTTGTCTGATAGTCAAGTCATCTTTATTTATATAAGAGAATAAAAAGAGTGATTTTCCGCCATCTTCTGGCCATTACAAACCTTTCACTCTGCACTGTACACTTGACTGCTCTCAGTAGAAAAGACTGACCTTGCGCCGGAGTCGAAGATTTCTTTGTCCTTCTCCTCTACCGACTCCTCGGCCTTCTCCTCGGCCTTCTCCTCTACCGACTCCTCTACCGACTCCTCGGCCTTCTCCTCGTCTACTACGTTGTCTTGTTCACTCTTGTTTTGATCTTGGTCATGCTGTTCTTCGCCTTCTTGCTTTTCTTCCTCTTGAGGTTCTTCTTCCTTTTGCTGCTCATCTTCCTCTTGATGTTCCTCTTGCATTTGCTGCTCTTGGTTTTCCTGAAGCTCATCCGTCTCTTGATGCACAACCTCTTCCTCCTGCTCTTGCTCCTCCTCCACCTCCTCCTCCTCCTCCAGATCAGAGCAGTTGAGGAAGTCAAAACTCTCAAGAGCAGTCTCCACTTCCTGAGTGAAACTAGAAGAAGTGGGAAAAGGGGCCTGGGCAGAAAGCAGACAAATGATCAGTTTGAACTAAAAACGCGAATAAACACACGCATCAACTCACAGTTGGCGCCCCATCAGAATGTTTTAAATCGTGAGCCGTCTGCCTTGGTCCTTCAGCCTCAGCGGTCTCCGCTCCGGTTCGGACTGTCGAGACCTCGGGTGAATCTTTGGCCAGACATTCGTCCGTCCTCTCCGACGACTCGGCGGCGGCGGAAGAAGCTTCCGAGAACGAGCGGCTCAGCTCCGCCGAGGTTTGCAGAAGCTCGGCCGATTGGACAGACAGCCTGTCCGTCACAGTACATTCCGGGCCGGTCCCGCCGACTCGGCTCCGAGAGCAGGACGTCTGCGGGTGGCCGTTGTGCATCGAATCCCTCGGGGAGAAAACTTCGCCCGCTTCGCTCTCGTCCTCCTCCTGATTGGACGACAGCGACGGCGTGGAGGCGCTGGACTTGTGCGGCGCAGGGACGCTGGTTTGCAGGACGTTGGAGGCCGACAGCCTCTGAGCGTGGTGGGCCAGGGCCGGGCTGGACGAATCGTCGGACGACTCGGAGGAGTTGGACCACACGGTGCCGTTGTCCAGCTCTCCTTGTCGCTTCAGTAGAGACTGGAGGAAACGAGACGCGGTGAGGGGGTGAAATTATGTGGTTGCAAAACTATAACTCATATCATAAAAGCTGCAATTTGGGTCGGGAAAAAAACGTGCTTTCGGATTTATTTTTTGATTTGTAAATTGGTTAATTTGAATAAGGTGGAAAAAAAAATGAGGGCCATTCTCCCGTCACATGTATGACATTCTCACAACAATTATGTTGTTCTTCCGGGCTTCAAGCTTTGGCAATAATTGAGACCTTGTAAATTATAGGATATTTATTGTGTCTTAGATTAGCTTTGTCAGCATATATAAGAAGTTTAGCTTTTTCAATTCCCCACTCAGAGATACTGCTGGCAAATCACGTGTGTGATGTCAACAGTCTTTTTCTATTTCAGTATAAAATCTACTTTGAATTAGCCCCCCTCCCCAAATATGTATTGACAATAATATGTTCTATGCAGCTCCACTAGTCTAAATATGTTATTCTGGTTAATATTGTGTTAGTGGAATATGAGTTAAGCAGCAAAATTCAGCAGTTTTTATCAATATCAGGAGGAGGAGCAACCAATCACAGCTCAGCTTCAGAAAACAGGTGTGCTGTGATTGGTCGATGCCTGAGCCCTGAGCAACTGTGATGTCATCTTCAGTCGAAAGCAAGTGGCAAAATGGCCGCCCCCTGAGATGGATGAAAACGGCTGGATTTTGCTGAATAACTCACATTTCTTAACCAGAATGTCACGTTCAGACTAGTCACACATAACATCTTATTTTCAAGAAATGTTTAAGGTTGACTTTAAAGTATAAATCATGAAGCACCATTTGCTAACTTATTTTCCTTCAGTTTAAGTACATCATTACTGTATGTTTTCTAAGGTACAATAACGTACAGCGCAATTATTTTTTTTTTTTACTAAACACGTTACCATTTTTGTGTGTATTATTGTCACTTATTACACACTGGACGCCATATTTAAAACATTAATAACAATATGAGTAAAGTGACTATCTAACCACGCTGTACCTTTCAAGGCAGAATATTTGCTACGTCTCGTGTGCCGGCCGGGGTATGACAGGTGATTCTATCCACCTAATTCAACTATTATAATGACACTTTAAACAGTGGTTCTCAAAGCTCCCGGCAGTCAAGTCTCAAGGTTGCACAAGACGGTCATGACCACAGCTGTCAAATGTGGTGTGTAAGTAATGTCCGATGGACGTGCTCCATGCGGGAGGTGGAACAAACGAGGGCTTTCAAACCCGCAAGGCCACTGCGATTCAGGTCAGGGCAGACAGATTTGTTCAGGAAGCATGCGTCAATCAAGAACAATGGGCGCATTTTAAGGCCAGGAGGGAAAAGAACAGGTGGAAAGCGACAAGCAAACATTCTGTTTTGCTATGTGGTTCACATGAAAGGGAAATACATTTAGATTTATTTATGTAAAAGTTTTGAGAAACCCTGATATAACAGCATGTTACACCTATAGTTACTTACAGTGTCTGTTATCTTTGTTGTTGTTGGAGTCATTAGCCATTTTTAAGGGTCTTTATGAAAGGTGCTATATACACAAAGGCTTGATTCAGTGTTACTTTTTTTTTAATGTATATTTTTTTATGTCACTTAACTTTAAATGGTGTTAATTTCAATTGTGATTATGTTGGTGTGTTAATTTATACTATCTATCTGCTGCTCCCCTAGTGTATACAAGGGGGTCCTTGTTTATGAGTTCATTTGCTACAGCGCCCATGTAACCCCAATTTCTAAGTTCACACGTTCCGTAGTCTATCAGAAGTAAAGTCATAATTACAGTCAATATTTGTATCATCGATACTTTTAGGTCTTATATATATATATTTTAAAATCTAATCAAAAACGACTTACCCCTGCTTTATTGAGCTGTTTCCGTTAGCCCGTCAATGGAATTTCGCATTACATGTTAGCATTAGGCTAACTAGCGGAATTCAGTCAGATGAAATAATAGATTTGTTTGAACATTTTGGTGTTTAAATACACAATATTTCATTATCTTTTTGTTTTATGTATTTATTCAACTGTAAGTGACAAACATTTTATTTGGGGAACTGTGCAAAAGAGCAAGTCTTCATTTCGTTAGCGAACGAGAGCAGCTAATACTGTACAGCTAATACTTTTTTTTAAATGTGTTTTAAATACTTGAAGTTTGTTTCAAGCATGTGGGAGAGGTAAAACTACACAAAATATGTTGTTTTATATATTCTCCCCACATTGTGGATTTTCACCTATCAGTAATCGCCAAACAGCGCTAACAGAGTTTCTTCTACTGTTTGACAAGTTGATCTTACACACTAGTTCATTGCGCACCGTTTGAAACCTCCAAATGTCATATGTTCAGTGTTGCCGTAAACCAAGGACCCCCTTATAGGGATATAAGGGATTGATTCATATCAAACAATCACTTGCTACCACTATTAAACTACCAAAGTCCACTATTACTAAAGCTACATCCCACACACCGACTGTAAACCTCTGAATGGGGCTCTTGCACAGCTCAATGTGCGCGGTAAGGAAGCCGTCCTGTCCGTCACGCCCTCGTGGACCGCCTCTGCCGGCCGGCGTCTCGGAGCGACGCACCCGTGAGGCGTGCTCTTCAGCGAGGTGAGGAAGAGGAGGAACATATTGGACGGCTACTCAACCACTATTAAACAGCTACAGGGGCCGCAGCTCCGCTCATACACGCTTCCGCTGTCACACCTCCCGATAGCGCCATCGCTGGCCGCGGGGCTACTCGCGTTAGGCACGCCACTTCCACAACCACATGACCTGACACACAGTCCTGTGCGATTATCCTCACACACATCAGTGCTACCGCTACACACAAAGCAGGTGGGGAGCAGCTGAAACAGAACAAGCCAGTGAAATGAAAGTAATAGCAAGCCATGATTGAAGCAAATAGATCAGTGGATGTGCTCGCTGGTCACTTTATTAGGTACACCCGAATGCACACTGGGTGTGTTACATTTTACTGGGTTGGCGGGATTTTCCGAAATACAGTGAACCCCTGGGGGATACGTACCAAATGCACCCACAAAAAGGTGAAAATCCACCATATTGAGAGAATTTAAAAATATATATCTAACTTATTAAAAACAACTGTTTACATATTGATTTGAACACATGCACACACAAAAAACTAGGGATGTTCGCTACCACTCATGTAGTGTCTGCGTGTACATGTGTCTATAAGAGGCGTGGTCAGGTGGGCTGGCGTGAGAGACTGAGGTTACTTTGTTTTATTGCTTACTGGTGTTCAGACGACTGTAAGTTGCATGGGTGACTGTGATTCTCCTTTCCCTTGTGAGTGCCTTGTACAAGTACAGTATTTCTCAGACTATAAAGTCAGACTTTTTTTCATAGTTTAGTTGGTACTGTAACTTATCCTCGGGTGTGACTTGTACATATTAAATTCAAAACTGCTGAACGCATTAAAATTGCATTTTAAATCGCTAAATGAAACTGCATACACTCTTCTTTATGTACACAATGTGCACATGTCACATCCGCAGGAAATTCAAATCCGAATCCAATCTGAAAACTATTGGCCAGAGGCTTGCAGGAGTACCCACTGTGGACAGCAAAGGTGTTAATCTACCAATTAGAATATGTATTGTCATAAATGGTCAAATAAAAAGGCTATTGTAAAAATATTTTTGGGCCAAATTTATACAAAGAGCAGCTTTCAAGTTAGAGATCTTTCCGAACAGACCCACAATTAGGGAACAGGGATTTTGGGTACAAGTTCGAGCTCGACTGTTCAACTAGTCTACCAACCGTAATGACTTACAAGTTATTGCCTGAAAAATATGGTATAGTCAAGGTGTAACCCCCCCCCCAACACACACACAAATACAGCGAAAACTCGTAGTTTGAACGACTCACGACTCGCAACTCGTACAAATCGAACTTCGACTAAATCTGAGTTTAAAACGCCTCCAAGTTCAACCTAAATCTCGAAGCTCAAGTAAAGCTCCTCTTCCACATCCATTCACTGATGCCATAACACCGCAACAAAAAAGGTAAGGTATTTTTTATTGTTTAAATACTGTACAGGGTGTACATGTGTTTTACATAAATAGGAATTCAAATAGTAATTTACTCTATTTGGTGCTTGGGAGCGGATTAAACTCATTTACATTATTTCTAATGGGGTAATTTTTTAAAAAATATTTTCCCAGAGTGAAAAGGGCTGAAAAGCACCTCACCAACTGTGACTCCCATTACAGATTTATGCAATATAGCGGGGGTGTTCCATAATGGACAAGTACAAGCTCCAGAAAAAGTCAACAAAATCATGATATAATAGAACCGCAGCAAATGAACCACAATATAGCAGGGGAACACTGTATTCGGAAGCAGTTGCAACATTTACAAGAATAGTAGACCTCCACCAAGGCCAAATTTGGAGCTGTGCTGGATAGACCACATAAAGTGCACCAGATGAAGTGGCCGGCGAGGAAACAGGTTAAACGGAGAATGATGACATGGGAGAGTTCACGTTCACTCACATAAAACACTTGTTCTCGCATGGAGGGCGTGTCTGGAGGGCTCTGATTGGACAACAGACGTTTGGAAACAGTACTGCAGGATGACGTCTGGTCATCCTTATCAAAAGGACTGCAAGAAAAACAACGATGCTTTCATATAGAGTCGTGTCGGTCAACGGTGCGTGTTGCAGGTTTAATTACCTCCATGTGACTTCCAAGTTCAGCTTAACTGTTCCCAGGTCGTTAATATCGACGGCGAGGGTCTGTGGGAGTGGGCAGAACAGGTCGAGCATTTCACAGGACACACTACCCACCACCACGTGATTGGCCAGACTCTTCAGCTCTGTCACCTGAAAAAAAAACAATGAGAGGCAGAGTTAGTTTGTAGATGAAATATTACTTAACATTTTGATTCAATTGTACATCACCTGAGTACACAGACAGTATTTTGTATTGAGAGCATCAAATTACCATATAGTCGAAATATGGAACAAGACCAATGAGAAGGAGCACCAAAGAATAAACATCCATCACCGAGGGAAAATGACAATTTAATGACTATTAAAACGCTTACCTTGATGGACAAAAGTTCGGTGACGAGAGGCAGGAAAACGTACTCTTCGCTGTCCCATATCTGCTTGCTGCTGACTTCCACGCGGCCTCGTAGCCTCCAGCGCTGACGCCCATAACGCATGAGCACCTGGCAAGCGGGTGAATTGTTTGTCCTATGATTGCTGATGTGTGTGTGGGTTTTTTTGTTAATTTTTTTTTTTTTTTTACCTCATATTGGTCACCCGCACACAGCCGAGCAAAGCCAGCAAGGCCTGCAACATGAATGAAAAAAAATATATTGCGATGAAGAGAAGGAAGAGAAAGTGATGAGTGTGCAAAGTGACTCACCCTTCATCTTGACATGAAATTCTCCCATGTGGCTTTCCAGTTCGCTCTCAAGTGAGCACATGTGCTGCACGCACACCGACATGGCAGTTAACGTCAAGCAAAAATATATTTGAATTTTTTTTTTTAAAAGGCAAAGTCAACCGCCCCAAAAATTCTTGACAATAATATGCTCTATGTAGCCCCACTAGTCTAAATACGGTATTTGGGCTAATATTGCGTAAGTGGAATATGAGTTTAGCAGCAAAATCCAGCAGATTTGATCAATATCAGAAGGCGGCCAGTTGCTATAGAGTGAAAAGGACATCACAGTTGCTCAGGTAACAACCAATCACAGCTCAGCTTCAGAAAACAGACGAGCTGTGATTGGTCGTTGCCTGAGCCCTGAGCAATTGTGATGTCATCTTCAGTCGACAGCAAGTGGCAAAATGGTCGCCCCCTTAGATGGATTAAAAAAACAGCTGGATTTTGCTGCATAACTCATATGTAATATTAATCAGAATATCATGTTTAGATTAGTGAGGTCACATATAACATATTATTGTTAAGAAATGTTTAAGATTGACTTCCCCTTTAACCCAACATACCGACTTAGGGTCAGCAACTCACCTCCGTACATTCCCTAAAGCCCCTGTTGGCCTCACTCAGGCTCTCCCTGGCCTCTTTGCTTCCAGTGGCAGAGTTAAAAGCCGCCACCATTTTACTTGCACCATCTCGGAGCCGCCGCTGTATGCAGTAAGCGTCATAAAGCTCCTCCACCTGCCAAACAACAGCAGATTGATACATACTTAGATCGAAATAACCAAACATTTTGTATTATGCTGTTAGGAGTTGAAACAATCAAAAACACCTTGCTGAGGTGGAATTCCAAACGACGCATGAATCTCTCTATGGCTTTCACTTGCTAAAAAAAAAAAAAGATACAAAGATACAGGTCAAGTACGGTCAGGTAATAGATATATTGTATCCAGAATCTAATGTGATCTAATATAAGAGTTCGACACCTCTGCAAGGTTTTGTGGTACAGCACTGCATAAAGATGCCAATCAGATAACTTTTTTTTACACTTTTATTTGCACAGATCCCGCAGAGGGAGCTGTTTGTATTCATCTGTGTTGCTTGTGCTTAGTCAGACAGACCATAGACTTATCTAACAGCAAAACTGCGTTGGTGCCATCTTGCGGCATCTATAGGCAATTATAAAGCTTTTTGTGTGCGTCTTGCAAATTTTTTATATTTGCGGCAGGGTTGGGGTTCACTGTATTTTGTTTAGGGTTAACGTCAGAAACAGATCTCAGTATGCATGGCGGACAAAAATTGCCAAAATAAAAAATAAATAAATAAAAATGAAAATAAAAACGAATATAAAAAATATAATTTAAAAAATTAAACACAAAAAATATATATAAATGGAAATAAAAATAACAAAAAATATAAATAAATAAAAGTAAAAATAAATACAAATATAAAATGTGACTGAAACTAACCTTATCCTGCTCATACAAAGAGCCCTGTGGAAGGAAAGTAAAACATTTAGCATCACAAAGAGTCTAATTAGCATCCCGCCTGGCATCACTCGATACCAGTGAGACTGGTTTGAATAGGCGGCCTCTCACCAGTCGACCGTTTCTCTTGTTTTCTCGGATCTGCTGGCCCAGAGTGTCCAGCTCCAGCTGGTGGACCTGCAAGTATGACCTAACAACAACAAATCAAAAGTTTCAGTGATGGTCCACCATTCCTATATGATAAATGTCCACTCACTGTAAGCCTCGGCGTAAGGCGGCGTACACCTCGTCCAGCCGCTCGGGCTGGGGGGTTTTGGCGGGGGGCAGCTTGGTGGAGCCTGTGAACATCCTGCTTCCTTACAAGGCACGTTTCTCTTGGATCAAACAGCGCTGAGGGAGGGAGCAGCCCGGAGAAAAACTTTCATATCTGCTACGAGACTATCATAAAGAAAGCACACCAGAGGAAGAAAGCGAGTGGTACCTGCTGACTGAAGGGGTCCTGTCACTACTGGAGCATGCTGGCAGGTTCGGCTGTAGCACTGGAGCTTTAACAAACCAAAGGGCATGGCCTGTAATGGTGCACAAATGAGAATTGAGAGGCCTTTTCCAGCAATGCACCTTGGGTTGTGAAATTCTGGGAACCTCTAAAATTGGAAACTTCCCATGGGAATTATTGGGAATGAACTAGGAATTTACTAAATTAAGGGTTGGCTCCTAATAGGGAATTTAAATATATATGGAGATTGGGGGAAATGTAATTTAGGATAATCATTCCTGACTAAAGAAACCATATTTCACGCAAGTACAGCGAGACCTTGACTTACGAGTGCCCCAATTTAAAAATAATTCCAGTTACTACTAGTCGTTGGGTTAATTTCTTTTGTTTGTTTGTTTTTGCTTTTTGTTGCCAGACAAAATTTGAGGTACAAGCAAGCTTTAGAATGAAGTGAAAGAAAAAGATGAAGCAAATGGTAATGTGGGCCAAAACGGCTACAGTATCTATTTTTGCATCTGCTTATGACAAAGAATTCCTATACAGGGTGCTGCAAAAGTCAGTTTCAGTATATACTCACGTAGTTTTCCTATTTTGTTTCAGGGATCATCTGGAGAGATGCGAGGCCATCACAATGTGACAGTTTTAAGGCTTTGCAGTTTTTGTAAGCATATCCTTCCCTTGTCTATGTCTCACCACTTGACATTGGGGCGGTGTTGCAAAATTGCCGGCTGGCATTTATGAATAATAAATTGGATTTTGTTCATTGTAATGCAGATTCATATATTGCTCGTGTTTGTTAAAAATACATGGGAAGAGGACCCTAGAAAAAATAATTGCATATTAAATTGTATTATTGTGGGGCAGGGAAAAATTGCAATTAGATCATTTTTAAATACCGTAATTTAAAAAATCAGTTCTAAGGTATATGGGCTCTTGTGGACATCTTATATCATCGTACTGTATATGCTTGAGTGTGACATTTTTTCCCTTATGAAATTACCCTCAATTCCCAATTAATTACCATGAAAAGTTTCCAATTTTAAACATTTCTAAAATTCTTAATTTCCCATCAAAATCTATCCGAAACATTACAGAGATTTTAGACGCCCCTGTGAAACCGCATCTGATAGGAATATTCTTGCCTGCTATATAAGAGATCCTCATAAATAGAGAAGGGAACAAAAGAAGACAGAAACCTCTTTCACTTCCACTATGGCTACATTTTTTAAGTGTCTGAGTCACAGCATGACACGCTTGCAGCGACCACAGCGGCCACCGGCCAGTCTGCTTCAGCTCGTCTCTCGTCGTCTTCCTTCCTTCCATGCTCCGACAGCGACTCCCCTCCCACCTCTACATCCACATCCAGCACCCGAGAGCAGGAAGTCTCCTAGCAGGAGCCATACAGGAAATTCTACACAGACACTTGGCCCGAGAATATAAAAACGACTCCTGCAATGTGGGCGAGTGTGTTAAGAAAAAAAAGAAGAATCCTTCAGGAATGATAGAAAAACTTGCAGATTAGCGTGATCAGGGTTACTATAGTAGGGGGGGGGGGGGGGTCGTGCCTGTGCTAAACTAGTCACATAAGAGATTATAGTCTTAAACTAACTTAAATCTGTCAAGCAAGAGCCAAACCCATATTAACACATGGATTCTGTAAATGAGCAAGGCCTGTCGAGCAACTGGTGGCTGCTCTGCATTGTTTTACATTCCACTCACAACCACAAATATTTTAAAATGGATATACAGTGTAGTAGAAAAAAAATCACTTTCTACTGTATACATGCAGAACGCGCAGGCATAAGCGGTCTGATCAAATTGTAAACATGCTGTTGTCTTCACAAGTGATGAAGCGTGGAGGGGGGTTTCCTCAGTGGCAAATCGCTAATCTAGGTGACATGCTGGGAGGATTAGCAGGGGGTGGTCCGAGTTTGGGTTTAACAATAAAAAGGTGCCATATACTCACATTTGCTACTTCTGAGATAAAAAAAAAACTGCAACTCTTTTACACTCCGAGGTAAACAAAAGATTCTGAGAGTACATACCCACGCACACAAAAATGTACGTACAGTATAAAGAGTAGACTCATACAATACGAGTTTTCCTCTCAGTTCGATGATCTTTTATCCCTTTCCCTACATTACAGATCATTAGCTGCATTAATCCTCTCCGAGCGAGGGGGGCAAACAAAGAGGACACTGTTTGAAAGCACCTCACAAGACTGGAGTTTTCTTTCCAAAAAAAAAAGTCACGCACAAGCCACACAATGCATCAGCTCGGTAGGAGCTACATACTATTGGCAAAGTTTGTAAATTGAAATTGTTCACTTGTTCCCTACTCCTAATTATTATAAAATGATTTTTATACAGCGAGAACTATATTGTTGGTCAAATTGAAAATTGTTTTCAAACAACACAACTCAGAGATACCATTTAAGTCACTGCTGTCACATAATTACAACATCCCTGAATCTTACATGACTTCCTTTGGTAAATAATTTTGATACATGATTCTCAAAGTGTGGTACGACTACAAGTTGTATTTAACTTGGACATTCAATACATTTGCATTAATCTTTAGGTATTTATTTAGGTGCAATATGTAACAGTGCTTCTTATAAGTTTATCACATTACTTTTATTATTCATATAAATCATCAATGTGAATTTAACAAGGTAGGATTTTGAAGCAGATAAATAATGATCAATATGCAACACTTTATTTAAAAAAAATCTTTGCAAGTTTTCACTTTTTCAAATCATCACTCCCAAAAGATTCATTGGAGATCACAATGTCCCATCACTGCCGAGCTATTTTTAGACCAGGCCTGTGTGCTACACATGTAGGTCCTGTTGGTGACCACTGACTAGTTTACTATGCAATTCAAAATGTGTCAAATGAGGAAAGAGATGTTAGGTCCTTATGGTCACTCAGTCGCCACAAAAAAACTGTGTACTTACTGTATTCCTCAGATGACCTCCTCTGATAAATTGAAGTGTTCCCCAAATTCATTATTTTGAGTCACTGTGACATTGTGCAGTTTGACTATTACCACTATAATTAAATACAGGGGGGAGGTAATTAAATAATGACTATAAAATTCTAAAATATTTATAAAAAATAAATACTATATAAAATGAATCACACATAAATAAGAATTGTACCAAAATAATTATTTTTAGAAGCAAACAGTTTTTACAGATTAAATGCAAATACAATGAATTTAACTGAACTGTATTTGGGGAGTGATTCCCCTGCCACACTTTCCAAATCAGATTTAGATAAAAAACTTAAAATACACATTTGATAAAACTAAACTGATTGACAATTTAGTTGCGTGATGTAATGCACTTATTATTACCCACAGTTTTAACATGAATTCAACTCAAAACGTGACAAATAGGGATCTACGAGACCTATTTGTGACGCCAACATCTTAAAATGGCAGTCAAACAATAACAATGACTTGTTTTCTTCCGCTGTTAGGCTAAGGCTAGCTCCATTTATGTAGTCCAGCCTGGTGAGTCCGTTTGAAGGAGGAAGAAGATGTGACGATGAGTAGCGTTGTTACAATAAAAACACAACCTCATCGTTTCCAAATTAGCGGATTAGCTAACCCGGCGGCAGCGGGCCACTTAGTCGGATAACAGAGTCGCATCACAACCGGGGCCGGGGCCGCTTTACTTGGTTCTCGGCGGAAGATGGAGAGTACTGTAGAACCGAGAAGCGAAAAACTTGGGAGCCAGATTTATATTCCAACAAACAGAGCCTAAATGCGGTCTTTAGACACAAATAATCGCTTGAATATACACAAACATAAACACATCTGGATAGAGAGAGACAAAAAAGGAGAAAAAGGGGAAAAACAAGCACGACGAGCTGGCGGGTATCAGTCGGACAACATCCCAGCAAAGCTACTTGGCGTCGCCCATGCAAGAGAAATCTTAAACGGGTGCCTTGCTTGTGACCTTGGTGATTAAAGCAGGCTTCCTCCTACCTCTCTTTGGAAGTCCGACAGGCCGGGGAGTTTGGCCGCGATCCCATGTCCAACACGATGCTCCTCCGCACACTTCTCAACAGTTATTCTGGGCGCTGTCCTTCTCCACGATTTCGCTTTTTTTTTGTGTCCACACAGTGGAGCGCTGGCCAAAAGACGACTTCCTATTACTCACTTTCAAAACAAAAGCTCATCATGGCAATCACGATTTGGGGACGTAAATACACTAGACCCGCCGTTTCTCAGGCTCCCTCTCCGGATTCGAACCCTGATTCCCCGTGGTCACCATGGTAGGCGCAGAAAGTACCATCGAAAGTTGATATATATATATATATATTTTTTTTTTTCTCCTCTCCATGATGTGAAATAAAGCAGCAACGCAGCCAGGTATATGAAACAAAATTGCAATAAATAAATAAAACGTATGTCATAAAAAAATATAAAAAATAAAAACAGTCACAGGGTTTGTATTCCTGAAATTGTAATATTAAAGGGAAAAAAGTCAGTCCCGAGTAGGGGTGTTAGAAAAAATCAATTCGGCAATATATCGCGATATTACAGCACACAATACTCGAACCGATTCGATATGCGGCCGAATAGATTTTTAAACATAATTTTTTAATGGGAATATTCAACAAAACGTCTTACTTAGGGTTAGGATTCCCACATTAAGCATGGAAGAATGTTATCTTAATGGAAGATTAAGCCATAATATTTTATTTCAGTTCTGTTCAAACATGAAACAGACTGCAACCTGTTTGTTAAATGCAGTGGCTGTTATAAGCCTTAACTTTCAGATAAATAAATACATTTTCATATAAATCTTACAGTGTACATGTACAAGTTTACTGATTAGAATTGTCTAAATTTGAATTTTAAAAAACACAATAATCAATTTATAGATTCGCATCGGGATTAATCGGTATCGAATCGTGACCTATGAATCGTGATACGAATCGAATCGCCAGGTACTAGGCAATTCACACCCCTAGTCCCAAGAATAAAGTCAACATTTTTTTCATGAAAAACTTTAATTCTCCCTAGTCAAAACATATGAGACAAAACCTTTTTTAGGTTTGATATGTGAAAAACAACACCTGAAGGTTTACAGGAATAAAACTGAAATACAAGAAAAAATTAAATGATCGGAGCATAAATAATAATAAATGTTTGAAATTTAAAAAAAAAAAAAATAATTTTAAATGGCAACAAAGTTGTTATATTGAAAAAGATAAAAGTAAAAATATAAAAATAAAATATGTAATTTTGCAGGAATAGTCAAAATGTTATTAGTAAAAATAATAAAATTTTAGGGGAAACAACTGACCGAACGAAGCTGTCATCCAATTACTATGTGTTGTACTTAATAATCATACCTATATAAAAGTTTAAAAACAAAAGCTTCTGAAAATATTAAGTGCTAATACTCAACTTAACATTTTGAGCTGATGATTGACAATACAAAAAAAAATACCCAAGGTCAGCAAAAAATAGTGAATTGGATATTATGTGGGAATGTGCATAGTTTTTGGCCATTTACAAGCAAAACCAACGAATTTGCCAAGGCAGATACAACACATTTTACCGTTTTAAAAACAACTCTTCCTTATTGTACAGTAGCACGGTAGAGCAAGACAAATAAATTATAACTACAGGTACATTTGTAAATACAAACTCTCACAACGTGAAGCGGCACTGCCGGAAAAAATATTATTTTATTTTGAAATACAGCCCCTCCTCCCGGAAAATGAGTATCCGTTAGTTGCTGTGGCAACAAGGATGTCCCTCACTCTGACACTCTTCGTCAGCTGAAGATTCCACGCCGAATCCAAACGGAAATAAAAAGCAGACGCGGGGTTTCCATGGGCGATGAAGCACCAAACGTGTCCCACAACTGCGGCAGCTCCCCAAGAGTGTCGTCGTTATTAAAGCGTGTAGGTTCCATTCAGCTTACATCCAGGTGCTGTAGTTAGTAGCTCCAGGGCCAAGTTGGATCAAGTCAGGCGCTGGACGGGGGGGTAAAAACATGTGGCTGCTCTCTTGCACACTTCCTGCTAAACAGAACGAATACTATTCACTACACAACCCTCCACGCTACAATAGCTACATTTTAAAGCAGTGTGTGTATATAAATTACACTTGTAAACAAATTTAGCCATTACAGAGGGTTATTTATTCTGTATATGACCAAGTAGGATTATTCCATACAATTAAATTTACTTACAACCATAATCCATAATAGATCCATTATAACAACAAATGCATCTGAAGCCATTATTTTTTCTCTCCCAATGCATTGGTCCATCCCCCAAATGCTCTCAAACCGCACTTGTAAAAAATAAAAATACTGTATGTGCTTGCTTGCAGTGCACAATTAAATGGGCCATGTAGAAAAACATTGCAGAGTGGTAATCATCTCTTAACCTCATCTCACACAAGCACTCATGTGACAGGCACATGCTTGGGAGTATGCATGTTTCGGCAAAGCGACTGTGTCATTTTTTATGATCTTTTCAAATTGCAGGATGTGATTGATGCACATTGGCTAATCACTATTAACTGAACAATGACATTGGTTTGCTCATAAAAGTAAAAAAAATACATATATATAATATACACACACACACACACACAATATATATATATATATATATATATGACTAAATTGTACTTGTGAAATGATTTTAGGTGCAAAAGCCTATATAAACTTCCCATATGAAAAACAAAACCAAACGCTTATCTTGCCCCTTCCTTAATTGATCATTAACTTGCAGTCAACAGATAAATGAAAGGAGTTTTAGTATGAAGTACTCCATTTAATAAAATATATTTGCAAGCAAAATACACAAGTGTTTGTGTTTAGCGCTCAACTGGTGTCAATAATCAAAAGCATTGCCTTTTCAATGTACCAAGAATGCACAGAACACTTCCGAGATGCAACTGCACAAACCTAAAACATGAGTCCATGTCTACTTTTTATTGGTTGTACCATCATACATCTGTTCTTAACTGCCAGTCATTTTAAACACCATACTGCCCAAACGGCATTGCATTCGGTACAAAAAAGAAAAATAAATGAACCCAAAGTGGAATGGCTACACAAAGGAGCAAAAAAAAAAAAAACCAAACATTTTCTCTGCACATAGATGTTTTGTACATTATGCATCATCTAGGGATGTTACAGTAGCAAGAGGAGATATAAAGTAAGCAGTCTAGAAGCTTTGATAAA
Source organism: Leptonotus elevatus (assembly GCF_054856555.1). NCBI lineage: Eukaryota > Metazoa > Chordata > Actinopteri > Syngnathiformes > Syngnathidae > Leptonotus > Leptonotus elevatus. The sequence continues at coordinate 15,700,685 of NC_141241.1, read as the reverse complement.
CTAGAATAGGTGTTAAAATAGGGTTTTACTAATCACAGCAAAGAAACAAAATAAAAATACAATAAAAATATTCCCAATCATTTTTATTTTTGCTTTAATTAACAACAATAGCATTTCCTGGTTTTTTGGACGTAATTACATTTTTTATCTCCAGTGGCTAGCGGCAGGCTTAAGGAAGTGAAACTGAAAAGCCGATTCAAAAGATGGCTTTTGGAGCGCAGTCTTCCCAACTGAGAGAGGCTCTTCAGCAAGGACATTGAACATGAAATTGAAAAAGTGCAGAACGAGCCATAACCAGGGTGATTTATCTACTTACAATGTTCACAGGACGTGATTGATCCTTGACAATGGGGTAGGTAACAAGTGTAAAAAAAAGAAGAGGAAAAAAAAAAAGGGGGATAAAAATCGGTCTTAGGTGTGCCAAACAATGATTACGCACCTTGATGTTTTGGATCGTTACATGCACGTCTGGATTCAGGGGAAAGAGTAATCGCTGATAGTGTTGCCAGAGTAGATTTATGAAATTGTGATGTACCCATTTTCTACAAATGCTCTAAACACCAAAGACAACAATGGGATGGCTAAAGATACTGTGATCAATTACAGCCAGCCCAAGACAGCGATTTTTAAATCTTTTTGTTTGGTAAATAAATCCATATTAAAAGTCTTTATCACTCGTTCATATCAATGCAAAATTAAAACGCAAGCCTTAAATTACAACAGCGATGTTTTGTCTATGCAGGATGCGTAAAGTGTTTGTAATCCTAAATGCCAAGAATTAGATGTTGCTGTGAACGGGGAGGGGTGTGTGGGTGTGTGTGTGTGTGTGTGTGTGTGTGTTTTACAGGGTCGACCCTTGCGGCCATCACCGGTCCATCATGCTGAGGATCATCTCGGGGGTGAGGTCTCCGTTAGGCGGGGCCTCTGTCAGCTGCATCTCCTGTTCCTCCTGGGACAGCTCCTCCAGCTGAATAGTGGAGTCGCCTTCGCCCACGACCACTTCCTGTGTGACCCCCTCCTCTTCTATGTCGTCTTGCTCGGCGCCCACCTCCTTTTTCACGATGATGTCATCAACCTCTCCGGTGGCTTCGTCCTCCACGCGGATGATGGCGGCCACTGTTGAGAAACCCGTAGGCCAAAGTAAATTTTTGGATAAATCTGTTGTTTTAATCAAACTTTTATTTATTTACTCTAGTAAAATTTGTGGGTATTTGTAGTCACTGCTTTACAGTGACTGCACTGCTCTGTCATCGTTAAACCGCTTTGTATCATTTATAGACACCACATTGTTAAGCAGCTTCCCCATTGGTCAATTTTGGGCTTTTTCTAAGTTTATCTTGGACAAAATGGTTTGTTGTGCGGCTGCAGGCTGTTTTACTCATAGCAGGACAGACTAGAAACCATTAGGTTTGTGGAAGACATTTTCTTACATGTACAACATTTTTGGTTGGGTTGTCTTTGAATAATTTAGCAAAAAATAAGTTAAATAATGGATAGTCGTTAAGCTAATGTTAGCACACTATCAATTTTACCATCAAAAGAATGCGTGTGTGCCATTAATAAAAGAGCAACAGAAAAGTCAATTAGCCAGTACCTTAATGATCATCGTAACCTTTAATTTCCACAACATGTATTTTGGAATCACCTTAACGGTTGAAATGTGTGCAGCCAGTGTTCCCTTTCCCTTCAAACTAATTGACCTCAACCTAACATCTTTTTTTTAATTATCCATCCTTCCCTTTTGAAGGCGAAAATGTTGTTTACGCCAAGGTAATCTATAAAGTCAAGCGCATTGTGTCGCTCACCGTTTGGCTTGTTCTTTGGGGGGCGCCCGCGCTTCCTCTTGACTGGTGGTTCTTCGGGGGCAGCAACGGGAACCACTGGTGGAGCCTGCTCCAATTCAATATCTTCCAATAAATCATCATCATCATCGTCCATCTCATCCAGATCAGGGTCTGAAAATGCGGCGGGGAAAGTTCACTCAAGTCAAGTCATCCATATGCACATGACTGAAACTCCACTGAGAAGTGTACCATACCTGTGTCCTCATCATCATCATCATCATGCCGGTCTTGCATCTTCCTCTTCCTGCCCCGGCGACTCTTTTTGGGCGGAGTTCCGTTTTCGTCTCCAGCAACTTCACCAATGCAGTTCTCGCTGTGGCGCAGCATGGTGTTCTGTGCAATGAGCAACGAGAGAGTCACACACACCGTGCGGAACGATGCGAAGCGGTCCCGGATTTGGACGAGGGTTCGGCCCTACCCTGCGGGTGAACGTCTTGCTACACTTGCTGCAGACGAAGGCGGTGGGCACAAAGTTGGGGTCGTGGTAGCGTTTGAAGTGCATGTCCAGAAGTTGCTTCTGTCTGAATGTTTTCTCACACTGACTACAAGCAAAAGGCTTCTCCCCAGTGTGTGTGCGCTTGTGCATGATCATGTGCCGTTCCTGTGGGGAGGAACAGGTAAGTGTCATGATTCAAGTGGTCCGAATCGCCGCCAAATGTTCGACAGTTTCCCCGTGGCTTGCCTGTTTGCAGCAGTAGTCACACTGGTCGCACTTGAAACGTTTCTCATTCTTGTGAGTCTTCTGGTGTTGGATGAGAGCGTATCGCTCGTGGAAAACCGCATCACAGTAACGACATTTCTTCCCCTTCTCGATAAACGAATGCTGCTTTCGCAAGTGAACGCCTGAGATGGAAAGTGGAATATTTTGGATGAATTTGACAAACAACACGCGTTAAATAGACATTTACGAGTGAACGAGCGCTTTTCTACCGAGGTCGCTCTTGCGTGCGATGACGGTGTCACAATGTGGACAATGGAACTTTGCCACATTCTCCGTGTGTTTCTGCAGAATGTGCATCTTCATGGTGCCGCTCTGGGTGAAACGAGCGTGGCAGATGTAGCACTCGTACGGCTTCTCGCCTACAGCAGGTATCAAAACGGGGTCGTGTAAGTGGATGGTCCTTTAAATGGAGATTAACCTTAGTTCAAATGTTAAGTGTCTTACCCGAGTGTGTCCTCATGTGTCTTTTCAGCTTGTATGTGTCCCTGCTAGCGTAGCTGCATAGACTGCACTGGAAGGGCCGCTCGCCGGTGTGAGAGCGGATGTGCCTCTTCAATTTGCTAACCTGGGAACGGGGCAAGCATGAATTCACGTCAAGAATAAATGTTAGCTTTGTCGAGAAAGTGCATTTGTAAGCGCTGATTAAAGCAACAAAGGACTAGCCTGATGAAATCGTGTGCTAGCAGATGCAATTGCTCACCTCCACACTGCAGTAGTCGCACATGGAGCACTTGAAGGGCTTTTCGTGTGTGTGCTTGTAGCGACGATGACGCACCAACTCTCCACTGGTCACAAAGGCCATGTCACAATCTGTGCATTTGTGTGGCCGAGTGCCTAAAGATTTTTTTGGGTGGGGGGAGAGAATAAAATGAGGACAATTCATCTAACTTTGTCTAATTACCACAAGAAGAAACCAAGCAGGAAGCCATTTCAACCATGTGATATTTTCGCCACCTGTGTGAGTGTTGAGGTGGTTTCTCAGCAGCGTGACTGTCCTGAAGGCCCTTCCGCACAAGTGACATTTATGCGGCCTTTCATCTGTGTGGCTCTTCATATGTCGGTCCAGGTTGGAGCGTCGTGGACAAGTGTAGCTACACAGTTCACACTGGAAGGTCTTCTTTACACCTGGTCAAGTTAAATGAAAATACTGTATTATTATGTGCACCCATTTCTCCCGCCGACATAAAAACAACACAGCATACCTTTCTTCTTGATCTTAGTGGGCTTGGGGGGCTTCATGTTTCCAACAACCTTCTCTGCATTGACCTCAGACAGCAGGCCCTCCTGTTGCTCTTCCTCAAAGTCATAGACGGAAACGTCCATGTCTCTGTCACCCTCCGCGTAGCGCAGGCGGCTCTTTTTCCCCTTCTTTCCTTTGCGGATAGCTGTAATGGGCTGGTAGTCTGGGTCCTTCTGCCATGCCGGTTGAGACTCGGGAAGTTCCTGATCGACCCCGTCGCCTTCCTCCTGTTCCTCCTCTCCCCTCGTCGCTTGAAGCTCATCGTGGACTGCCTGAAGCTCCTCTTGCTCTACAGTCTCCACTTCACCATTGGCCCCCACTTTTACCACCTGAATGAAGATACAATATTCATCTTTTGTAGTCATACTCTTTCAGTATGTCAAAAAAGAAAAACAGGTAAGGCATATACATTTTTTTTTTAGTAATCATCATTAGTCAATTTAGCTTCTTTTTTTGGTCAGTACTTTTTTTTTTTAACTTGAATTTAAGGAGACAAATTAGTACATATATATATATAAAACTTTCACATACTTTTATGTATGCTACCTATACAATCTTCAAACAAGTCTTTGTTTTTGAAAGAGAAGACCTTATTAAATACATCACGAATTTTCTTCCATTAGTCCAGTTATTGCTTACCTGGAAGCCTTCAGGCAAGGGCAGGGTGTGACATATAACTGGCTCTGCATCCTTATTAACTGATCCATCTACATAGGTTGCTTGGAGGCCATCCACTGTAGTTGAAGTCACTGGAACCTGCACTAGTTGAAGCTGTCCAAGTCCTAAAGCGGCACCAGCCTGTTCCTCCATATTTACAACCTACAGACAATATTCAGCAAATATAACCTAACAGAAAACATTTGGTAGATAATTTACCAACGACTCGTCATCCTACTGACCTGAAGGGTGATGATCTGACCCTCATCTCCACCAGTTACAGTAACTGTGCCCCCTCCCTCCAACACCTCTGTCTTCATTTGCAGCAGGGCAGGATCCAGGGCATCCATTACCATCATCTCCATGTTGCCGGGAACTTCCACTGCTTGCGGGGCTCCAGCTGATGCTTGGATCACAGCATCCCCTGCTTCTGGCAGAACCCCCCCTTCAGGAGCCAGAGCAGTCTCCATGGAAACGATGTCGCCCTCCATGGTGACGGGCCAGTTAACACTCTAAGTGTGGTCAAAAGTAGAAGTGTCGGTGTCGTTATGTTACACGTGGGAGACAAGGAGTCTGAATATGTTCATTCACAAGAGAGAAATGTGTAAAGGGGAAAACATAATTGGACAAATTTGAGCCACTTTCAAAGTTCCAAATTATTGGATGTCTCAAAGATTATCCCGACGATTATCCTGGGGTGGGTGTAAACTAAGGTTGCTCCCGTCCATCCTTTTTCTCTAACTCTTGTACTCATTTGGTTCGCATGTGAGCTGAATGTCTTGGTCAACTGACTTGGCCAAAAGGTGTTATAAGATTCGAACCCCCAGCCACAAAAATTGGTTTAAGTGCTACCCACCCCCACAACGTACCGTCAAAATGTCACTATCTTTCCATGAAGTTTGTTGTAAATGGAAATTTATATAATTCACTGAAAACTAGTTTGCGCACGTTTCCTTTACCACGTTAGACTTTTGCGCTATCGGGTTTTTCAGGTCTTCGTAACCGGAAACCAGATAGCTGAAGGTGAGGGGTGAAGATAGGGTTTTGCGCAACACTATCCAGGATAACTTTTAAGAGGTAGTTAAAAAAAAAAAAAAAAACTAAAAAGACCTCTCTTTCTGGTCACACACCTGACGAAGCCATGTGTTACACGCGGGTATTGCAACCGCAACTTAGTTTGGTGACATATGGGACCCGCTTGTAGCGAAGCAGCCAAACGCGCACAATAAACCGGACGCAAACGGCATCAAAGCGGCGGATTGAGCCCTTGCACACACAAAAATGTGGCACTTAGCATCCTCGTGAGTCTAACCTGTGCGGATAAGACATTTGCTATGATAGCGTGTTGCGGTTCCACCGAAGTGGATCAATTCCAAAGTGGCTCTTCTGATTAAAAAAATAATGCTGGAATGAGAATCGACCGTTTCTTTGTATACGTGACAGATTTCATACTAAACGCCCCAGCGGCGCAAACTAAAACGAGAACTTATATTTGTTTGTTGACTGGGAGGCGCGAGGACGATTGAAAACAGGAAACAAAGGGCACGATAAGATGGACGTCAGGCCTAAAGTAAGTTTAAAGAGAGGCACACATTCAGACGACCATCGCCAAGTAGTTAACACGAAATAGCACGCAAAAAGCACGAAAACAGTCGTCCGAGACAGGGAGTTGGAGTTTAGAGACAGATTTAGTGAATATTGGATAACGATAGAGGGAGACAAACACCCCCCGCCAGTCGGTAACGTTAAGCCCCACCGTGACACCTAGAGGCCGACGCCAGCTCCTACAAAAACGTTTCCATGTTTGCGGGCAAAGGATCGCTTCGACTTACCGTAGAGTGCTTGTTTTATGGTTATATTAAGTTCGGTGCCTGTCGAGTGCGGCCGATCACTTCAATCCTCCGTGGACGTGCGAAAAAGCTGTGCGCAGGCCTGATAATTTTCTCCCGCTTTAGAATAGAGGGCCTCACACAAAATGGCGGTCGTTAAGAGTGAATGCGCATGCGCACACCTAAGGCCCGGCGGTGAAGGGGCGTGGTCCAGATGGGAACGAGGCGCCAGATTTGAATTCACGCGTGGGCGTGGCGACCGAGACACGCGCGTCATTATTTGGACTGTTAAGGCAAAAAAATTACATGTTCATGGAACTGTGCGATATTTGCGCTGTCAGTTAAGGTTATAAAAACAACAACAACAACTACAACAAGCATTTGGTAATTTAGGCAGTCGTTCACAGAATCAACCACACGGGGGCGTCTGGTCTCCTAACTAGTGCATTGTGATATCTTGCCGAGCCCACCCGGTTTCTGCTAGAACTTCTGCATAGTGTTTTTTTTTTTTTTTTGTGGTGGTGGTGGAGGGGTTTAGAGCACAGCCTCTGCAGATGCTTCACCAACTGAGGATCAAGATGAAAATAAAGTACATGAATTTCTTCAACATCATTTTTAATACAGAATAAAAATGCTGTTGTTGTTTTTCACTTATTTGTACTGTACAGGCGACTGAGGCGCTTTCTTTAATCTGGTCCACTGAGAATTTACATTTGTCAAACGTCTCTAATATTTAATCTAATCTAGTTTTTTTCCCCTTTCATTTGGAACTTGTTAAATAAAATACATGTATTCATTTGTTTTAATTATTTGTTGAATTTATCCATCCCAACGTTTTTAAATTGAGTAATTGTAAATATAGATGTTTTATATTTGTGGCATATCTGTTCATTTAAATCATAAATTTTTGTCCTTACCACCAACGTTTGCCCACTTCTGGTCTAACATAACTGTAGAATTGACAATAAATCTTTAGTCTTGAATCTTAAAGTAACATTCGAGTCAACTATAAATATAGTATGTGTCTGTGTAAACATAATGTAAAACAATGTTGCTAATGATTTTGTTATTGTTTGGCAATGTTTATTATGTCAACGTTAATTTATATTGACATATTTTATTATTTATTACTATCATTTTGCCTATGCTTATTCATCGTGCATTATTGGTAGAATTATTAACATGGAATTAAAATAGAACATGGGGTGGGATTTCACAAATCTGAACTCTGAAACCTGGACTTCTTCCCAATACTTTTTGCAAATTGAAAATTGAAAGTGTTTCATTTTGTATTTTTTCGTTTTGTTTTTATGATAAAAAACAACAACATTTAATTAAGAAATTAATTGAGAAAATGAAAAGTAACTCTTTAGTTTGTTCAACCTACCGTACCCTTCTGAGCCATAATAGGTTTGTGTGAGAAAAAAAAGAAGTATTTTCTAAACATTTCCAGTTGTATTTCCAAATATAAAGAAGTTCTGCAATGACTAATATGATGTGTGGAAATTTTGACAAAGTATCCGCAAAGTAGTTAGCTTTATGTTTTACATTTATTCTAAATGTTTTAAGGCTCTAAAACCTCTCACCACACAGTTAACACTTTTCTCATCAAGGCATTTACATTTTCCCACATTTCTCTTATTTAAACATTCTCAATGCTTAAACCTTCATAAACTTTATAAAATAGGTACATCAGTGTAAAAAAGGAAATGCATGCAAAATTGCAAAACGTGAAACAGTCAGGCCGTGAAAAGTGAACCGCTTTATAGTGAGGGAACACTGTACATCATTTCATTTAAGGACGTGCACAATCCAATAAAAATACAAAATAGTCCTGCAAAACCTTTCTATGTAATGGACAACCCTTTGTACTAAGTAAGCGCTGCATCTCTTATGTAAATTTCACTGATTTGTATTTTGAATGGCGCAGATTTATGCTAGTGTCTTTTTAACACCTTGTAGCTTCAATTTCTAATGTGACATTGAAATAATTTGTTCATAATAGGATTATGAAAAGGGGTGGTGTGTCTTCATTGGTGGGAAAGTTATTTCAGCATTGTTATGTTACAAATCTTCTCCTCTTTGCGTTTGAGACAGCAGGGGTCCCACTTTTACATCCAGACGCTGCAGGATTGTGGCTTCGGTAAGTGCTGTGAGTCCCATAGTGGAGCCTGTGAATGGCACCGTTGTGGATCAGTTGTTGTGCAGTACAGGACCACAGTCACAAGATGGTTATTCGGTGAGGCCCCAGCACAACATATTGTTGTTGAAGCGGTTACGAATGAGCCACTCACATAATCTGAGCCCCAGTTAATTTTGGGCCAGAGGTGGCATACTGGAATGGTCGCCAGACAATCGTAGGGCACAAAGTGCCGAATATAGACAAACAACCATTCATACCTAAGGGCAATATACTTCAATGTTGTTTAACTATTCCAACAAGTTGTTTGTAGATGTTTGACTCTCTCGGAAAAATTTAAGACTTCTCATCACCTAAAAGCAAAGTTTGTGTGTGAAAAAGCAGATTGAAACTTGGTATTTAAATTGTTTTGATGATCCAAAATCCAACGGGAGGAGGCCTTGAGGAGTTTGCCTCGGGATCCTCCTGGAAGATGTGGACGAAGTGATGGTGAGAGGTGAGTCTATGCTTCACTTCTCAGATGAATGCGTCTTCTTAAATTTTTTTTGCTATATTGTGGGATTTTGTAGTGATGAATTTTCCACACGGACAAATGGTACTGCAGACTTACAGAGCAGTAAGCGTGAACCAGGAGGAAAAAGTGCACAAAAGGCAAATTTCACAAATGTTTCCAACCCTATACTCTCATTTACTGACCCCCATGTCACTCACCAGGCCAGGACCCACCTTTAAAGCCCCACATATTCAAAGTCACTAATAATACAGTGTTGAACATAGTGACCCCAAGTGGACAAAAATAACACCTGCATCTCACATGCATATTTTGTATTAGTATTATGCATAAAGCTTTAAAAATATATAAATGATAAAACAAACTTGACCTCACTTGAGATACGAGCCCAGTATGGTAGCAGTGAACTCAATTAAACTCATTCAATAAGCAGCAGTTTGGCAAATAGGTCATATTTAATAAAAATAAAAATAAACACTTTTTAATGTTACTCCCAGTTGCATTTTACTGTCAAAATAAACATAAAACAATGAGAATTATACATTGCATGTTTAAGACAACCAAACTGTTGTATGCTGCCTCAACAATGGCCCAGACTTGCTTAATGCTAATTTATAATGGAAAAACCCATTGACATGCTAACAGTTAGCACTGATAGTTGTGGTTTTACAGTGACTGATATTTGAACATAAATGGGGGAACAATAAATGCAGGCAGATAATATAACAATAATAAGGCACATATTCTTTATCCTCTATGAAAAATGACTAATATGACAGCAACCTACTGACTAGTAGTGGTAGAAGTAGTCTATTCTTCTTTGTTGTCTGCATGACTGATACTGCACTCCCCCGTTGGCCAAGGCGGGCACACCAAAAGGAGCAGAACACTGAATTGTATTGCAACATTAAATCATGATGCACAAAGTGTTTAATGCCCTACATTCTATTAGCATATGTTAATAACGTTTCAATTAAGTACAATGCACCCTGAGAAGACACACGTGAGCCTGGGGAGGACAATAAAACTCCACACATGAAGACTCAAACCTGGATTTGAACCTCCAACCTCAAAACTGAGTGCGATGGGCTAAGAGCCTTGGGTACACATGCCGAATAAATAATTAATTTGTTACGTAACCAATGGAACATTTTGTCCTTTCCAGCTATTGTCACTGAAGTCCACCGATGTCCACCTTCTAGGTTTTCATAAATCAAATGTCGGTGTGGTCACTTTATGGCTCCACATTATTTTCTCATCTTTTTCCCCTCATCGTTTTACTCTCCAAGGGGAGGGGGCAGAAGAAGGCGAGGTTCTGTTGTCATATATGTCAGTCTCACTGGGGCTGGCCCCTCCCACCTCAGCAGAGGCATTACATACTGCTGGTGCTCGTGCTCTTAGCAACGGTGCCTCAGCAACAGAGCCCAGGCAACAGAGCTCCACGGCAACAGAGTGCCGTGTCTCCCCAATGGAGCTGCCATTGGGCGGACCAGCGCTCAGGCACTACACCCAGAGCCGACCGAGACCCCACCGACAAAAACTCAACTATCGTCCCAGCAGACTACAGGTACGGTGAGAAATGAATTTAAGAGAAAGAACAGAGCATGAAGGGAAGGTGATGTGTGTGTGTGTGTGTGTGTGGGTGTGTGTGTGGAGAAAATGGAAGGGAGAGAGGAGATGGAATAGGGTGCAGAGGGGAGAGGCAGGGGGAAGGGAAGGGACGGATGGAGGGGGAGAGCTGCAAAGAAGCCTGCTCCCTTGCTTCAATAAGCCAGTGCCATTGTGCCGGTAACTAGCGGTGTGAAGACACCACAAATGGCCTTTGCTGTGATTTCCAAGAGCGTGATTGCCTGAATAGCATTGCAGATGGTAGCTTGGCTTGAATGTCCCTTTTTCCCCCCTCACACTGAAAAAAAAAGCCTGCAGCCTTCTATTTTTTCCCCTCACAGGATTGTGCATTAAAAATGTGCAGCATCTGATTTCCCTTCATGGCTCATCGTTTTGTCACACAGCTCTTTTGGGTGTAGTCACTCCCGTGGAGCCGGTGGTCAGGGAGACAAAATCCAAGCAATTCCCTTGACATGGTATCATATAGCAGTGACTTCTGCTAAATCTGTGCTCTGCTGCAAGCCTCTCCGCTTTTATTGCGACTTGTGGGCACATATGCTAAAGTGATCAGTAGTATTCAGTATGCATATCTGTATCTGAAATATTGATATTGTATTAACGAGCGATCTTGCATGTAAAGTCCTATGACGCCCCTCATTGTACGTTACTGAGCAACTGTCTCCCAGGAGGCTGTTTTGTAGCAAAAGACCGAAGCCCAAAAAATCCTATAAAGACACTAGTGAAGGACTGTGTGGGTTTTGTTGAGGTCAGTATTACATAATATGAAGTTACATTGATACCTTTTCAGCTACATACTGAAATGCTTCAACTTTGATGTGAAATGCATATTTGTATCTTCTACAAATGTAATCAGGACACAATAATTGAGAGTGAAAATGAAGTCCTTGAGCTCATCGGGCGTGTAGATGAAGGAGTGGAGGAGTTCTTTACAAAGAGAGTTCTTCCTGCAGATGCAGATACAGAGTGAGTATCACCAGTTGCCTTTAATTGTACAGCTTGACACTGTGTGTATAGGGTCAGTATCACTCTAACTTTGATGTCCTCAACACAATCATTCAGTCGTTTTTTTCATTCGGATGTATAAATTATTTTTTTGGGGGGGGGGTCATGTCCTTTACAAACTGCTAACTATAATGTGTTGTACGAAGTCATTCTTTGACCTGGTTGTATTGTCCACAACAGGTTATTTGATAAAACAAGTCATTTTGATCATGTATATTATGAACATTATGCGCATGTCCCTGAAATTGATGTCCACTCTGTCACTGTCTGTTTTAAGAAACCCTCTGATGTTTTCAGTGACATTAAAACTAGCACTTTCTCTTTCATCACTGGAGGGTGAAACAGTAGAAAGTTGCAAAATAAGTATTTTGACTAATTCCCCCCCCCCACCCCTGCAATCTTTACATGATGTGCGTTGTTGGCTGTCAAATTTAATATGCCCACTTTAGTAAGTAGTTAAATATCAATTGATATAAAAGCCTTTCAGAATTTTTGAAATATATTTGTTAAATAGTAAAAATTCAGCTTGCTAACTGTTGCTAAGTAGAAGTCTGCCACGTCCTAAAATGTGATTGTCCACCCTGTCGGCAATTAAGTGTGCGAGCTTGACCAAATGCATTTCTTACAGCATAATATATAGATTAGCTATTTCAATGGAAAATCTCAGATTTTTGGGGAGTAAAATGAAGAAGACACAAAGGCACCTTCTTGTGATATTAACCCTAATAGCTTACATATGAATTAAAAGTTGACTGCTAACATTCCAGCTCATTCACGACGAACTGTGTCTTCGGCCACAATAAGCTGCATTGTTTTAGTCATGATATGCAATCCTCACCACAGCATAAAAAAAAAAATGTTAGTTAAATTAGCCAACATTGATCTCATCTGATCGTAGGTAGACAAGTGGACCAGAAGTACCATTATGAGAACAACCAATTCCATTGTTATAGTAATGTCTTAAAGGGAAAGTCAAACCAAAAATGTTCTTTACATTATGTTGTATGAACCCCCTACCAGTCTAAACACGATCATGGCATTGTGATTAATATTGTGCTTGTGGAATAGGAATTAAGCAGCAAAATCTACCCATTTTTATCCATATCAGGGGGCTTCCATTTTGTCACTTTGCTGCAGACTAAAAATTACATCACAGCTGCTCAGAGCTCAGGAAACGACCACTCATGGCTCACTCGTTTTCTGAGTTTGATCATGTGACATTGGCAAGCTGGGTTGTGATTGGTCGATACCTGAGCCCAGAGCAACTGCGATGTCATTTTCGGTTGGCAGCAAGTGGCAAAATGGCCACCCCCCTGAGATTGATTTAAAAAAAACGGTATTTTGTTTAGACTAATGGTTTTTTTTGGTTTACTTCCTCTCTAAATCAAGAGTGTCCAATGTCAGACCTGGGGGCCATTTGTGACTCGTTGTCTATTTTAAAACTCCACGGCATATGCTGTATTTTTAGTTGTCGAAAAATTGTGCAACCCCGAGCAGCTACTACTGCGATTACTAATAATAAAAACATTTTTTTACAGTATAGAGATTTTCAAGCTATGTAAAGACACAAAAAAAAACAATTTAGAAATAAAATAGTAGCAAAATGTCTCTTTATATTTCCCTGCTAAACAAATGTATTTTTCAGAGTAAAGAAAAAAAGATTGCTTTCTTCTCTGTGGCAATATACCACATTAATGATCCTACAATAACTACTTTAGCACTGGTCATCTTACTATAGATTGCTCTTGTTCAATGTAGGGTCGGATATAATGGAGTAAAGGGCAGCTAAAAAATCCTGAAAGATCCTAAAAGAAAGCAGTTTTGTAAAATAACTAATAAATATTAAATGAAAAAACATAATTACTTGATTAATTGTTGTTAGCGTGTTAAGTATTTAAAGGTGAAGCATGTCAAAGTATCCCTTGCATTCTTTCCTTTTTGTGCCTCTTATGCATATTCCGACTAACCGTCCTACTATATACGGTTTAACATGTTGTGAAAATACAACACAGCAAGAGATGGCCAAATAGTTTTGCACTGTATCATATGTTAATGATTTTATACAATTACCTTTTACGGTCAGGCAAAAGCAAGATGAGGAACCGGAGTCCATCACAGTGGACGAAGTGGTTCCTGCAACCTCTGTCCCTTGTCCCCCCCCGACGAAAACACTCAGGAGGAAGCTTGGGGATTTCTTTACCCTTCGAAAGCGACGAGGTCTGAAATCAGAGCCGGGCCACGAGGGCCGACCCAAAAAGACCTCCATCGCTGATCTCATTCGCCCTCTTCGGGAGGCGGCCAAGGCCGATAAAGAAAAAGATAAGGAGAGAGTAAAGGAACATGACAAGGAGAATGAACATGAGAAAGGGAAAGAGCAGCCCAGTGGTGTTACTGAAGAGTCAACTGCGCAGGAGACCCCTGCCTCCGATGTTCCGCCACTGAGGGGCGAAGTGGCGCCACCCCGCCGCGCTCTTAGGGAAGGGAAATCCCAGTCTCTTATTTTACTATCTGGATCAGCAGCAGGCGCTGCTAACACCAGAAAGGTGAGTGTCACACAGTCAAAAACTATTAAGCCTTTGGGTATGTTCGTTTTTTTAAGATATTTTCTTGGTGATTTTCAGAAACAATTTGAAGGCCAACATAGCTTCGAACAGAAACTTCATCTTATGCTTCAGCGTATTGGGGTTTCCAAAGCACAGCCAGAAGAGACGCAGGTGTGGATCTGTCTGGCTTTAAATACGTGTATTTTGTCATTATCTAATTCATAACATACTTAAATGTATCTTATATTCTTATAGAATCCAGAGACAGAGATGAAAAAAGCAGAATCTGAAGGTATGTCTGAAAACAAAAAATTAGCTAGCCCTACCCACAAGGATAAACAGGACATTGTTTTTCGAGTGAGTGAAGGAGCGATAACATCAACACACCTGAGACACTTGACTTTAACGACTTTATTTTGAGGCAACAGTCAATTTAGACTTTCAGCTGACTACTTTACATTGCAGCAAAGTGTCCTTTCTTCAGTGTTTTCCCAAGAAACTTGTCCAACAATTGTACTCGCCCCTCTCGCGCAAAGTCAGCTAGGATAGGCTCCAGTTCACCTGTGACCCTAATGAGGACAAACACTTCAACTCAAACATTTGTATGATCCTCTTTTCATGTCTTAGGCACCATTATTGACAGTAAAGTTGAGCCAACCCAGACTTTCACAAAACACAGAACTATGTCAGCATCCTCAGGTAAATCACACAAACCACAACTTTGATATACAGTCATGCGCTAAAGTCTAGTTCCACCTTTATTTTTGTTTTTTTTAATGACATTTTCCACAGCAGTCATTTAGACACAGTAAAACAGTAAATATCAAATTAGTAGGACAGAAAAGAACAGACGATGATGGTGATCACAAATAGGCTACAAATGCAGGCAACAGGAATAACCCATTAAATGTGCACAGTAAATTATGTAGAGTAAATTTGACTCAATTTAGAGTGGGACGAAATAGACTCAGTTTTAGAGTGGGCTAGTACACTTGGAATAGAGTAAAATAAAGAATTGGGAAATAAATAAATAAAAGTCACTCAAGGGTTGAGGAACGAACTAACGACCTTCAGCTTGGGGCACTGCCACACTACCACCTGAGCTATGCCACTCCTACTGTTTGCTTAAATCCAAGAGGAGACCAAAAACGATGTTTCTGGTCTCAGAGTTACGAATATTCCAGCTGACACAAGCGATATACTAACACACAGGCTCAGGAAGTAGAACAGCTGTCTCCCAAGCTGAAGGTTGTGAGTTTATTCCTCAACCGTTGAGTGAATTTTATTTTGCCCCCCCCCCCAATTATTTATTTTACTCTGTTCCAAGTGTAAATATTACTCTAAAACGGAGTCTATTTGGTCCCACTCTAAATAGAATCAAATTAACTCAACAGAATTTACTGTGTGAGTGATCATCTGTAGCAGGGGTGCTCAAGTTCGGTCCCCGAGAGCCCCTTTCCAGCCTGTTTTCCATGTTTCCCTCCTGCAGCACAGCTGAATCTAATGGTCAGCTAATCAGCAAGCTTTGCACAAGCCTGATAACGATTCTGATCATGAATCAGGTGTGTTAGTGGAGAGAAACATGGAAAACAGACTGGATGGGGGTTTCTCGAGGACCGAACTTGAGCACCCCTGATCTATGGCCTTTTTCATTTGCTTATTGACTTGCTTCCGTTGTCAAAATTTTGTACAAGAGGATACTATGAGGAACAATTTGTAACAGCTGGTCAGTTGGGGCTCCAAGTAGGCCGTACTGATGCAGCAGGGCTGTGCAAACCACATGACATCAATGGAACCGCCCACCTCACCATCTGTTCATCAACTCTATGAACCAGGAAGTAACCTGATAACTAAATAACAGATGGATATACACAAATACGACTCGTTTTTTTCTTCACTTTTGTTAATTGGTGGTTTGCACCATTATAACTCTAATGGTGGCCTAAGACTTTTGCACATGTTGATTCTTCTTCCTCGATCATACGTTATTATAATAATAATTTTTTTGTCATCAGATACAAGACGTCAAATTCGACCAAGCGTGTCAGCACATGAGTCAGCGGGAAAACCCGCTTTGCCTCCAAAGCCAGTCCTCAAGCCTGGTTCGGGCCCCGCAACATCTGGCCGCAACACGCCTGAGAATGAGCTGGTTCAAATAGAGGAGGGGGAAACAAGCACACCCGTCACAGAAAAAAGTCCAACTGCAGCTCCATCTGGCCCCGCTACTCCTGCTGTAATGTCAAATGCCACCCCTGACTTGGCTGACGTTACTATTTCCTCTTCTAGTACTGCAACTTCTGAGTCGGATGTGCTTGCTGTTAACACCACTGCTACACTCGCAAATGGTACAGATCTCGATGGCAAGCCTTCTGACGCTGAAGTTCAGCCTGTTAGTCCATGCGCCTCGAGCTCCCTAGCTCTTACCGAACCCCCCGCCGCTGTCCCTTATACTTCCTCTGGGTGCGTTGCTCCTACATCCTGTGCCACTTCAGACCCGACAACAGTAACTTCCATTACCACCGTGGAAACTGTTTCCAGTCATCTCAGTGACAGTGAAACAACGGCATCAGTTCAAGCGACAAGTCCAGTTTCAAATGGCATAGTTTCAGTTAGTGAAGTGGCCATTTCTGTTGTTTCCACTACTCCAGCCTCTATCCAACCAGCAGATACCATATCAGACTCTGCTACCGGTTCGCTTAGTGTAGCTAGTGAGGATTTCACTGCAGGCGTTTCAATAGGCACTAAAAGCACATCTGTGGCCCCGAGCTCAACTCCTCCTGAATCTGATACCTCCATTACCAGCTCCACCACCATTACCACCACAACATCTTCTGACTGCGTACACTCTTCCCCCTCCATTGTTCCGTCAACCTCATCCAGCGAAACCAAGCTCGCCGACTCCATCATCTCCACCACCACCACCACCAATATCCTTGCTGTAACGAATGCAGATGCAATTAGCTCCCCGCTCACGATTGACCCACTTTCCTCAAAGAAGACCAGCTCTACACTCACACCAGTTATCACCTGCCTCCCTGCTTCTGAAGACTCCAGTGTTACCAGGCACAGTTTGACCAGTCCAGCACTCGCCCATGATAGTCCAAGCCAAGATTTACTCACAAATCCTAACGAAAGTTTGAGTACTACTGTAAAAGGCACAGGTAAGCATGACTTTAAGGCAGGGGTGTCAAACTCATTTTAATTCAGGGGCCGCTGTTCACCCAAATTTGATCCAACAGCATGTCTGTAAATAATGATATTTTTTTTCGGCGAATAAAAACAAGTACATTCTGAAAATATTCCCATTTATTATTATCTTATTGCAGAGTAATTTGAAATTTCTTGATGAGCGTTTAAAAAAAAGAAAATCCTGAATAATGGCCATATTTCAGAATGTTGTTTAAATGGTTGTCACTGTGCCGTCCAGTGGGGGAAAAACACAGCAACAACAGTTAATTTTAGCAAAAAAATGCGGTTTGTGTTGTCCTCGTGGGCCAGATTCGACCACCTGGCGGACCAGTTCTGGCTCGCGGGCCGTATGTTTGACACATCTGATTTAAGGTGTAAATAAAGGGTGTCAAAACTTTTTCCACCCTGGACGGGAAAATTACATAAAAACAAAAGATGCCAGGACCACTTTAAAATTATTAAGTCCCTGTAAAATGAAGTCAAAGATTTGTTTCTAAATACATTATACACGTTTGAAGATAACTGCTGAAAAAGTGCGAGACAGATTTCACCATTTCAGTTTCCTGATTTTTTTGTGTGTGACTACAACAGACCGTCCAACCACGCCCTGTCCCACTATATAACAAATCCAGGCAAATCCCGGGTGTTATGAAGACAAATTTGTAACTAGTTTAGTTGTACAGTAAATAGCTTATTTCTATCTTTGCATATATTGAAAAGCTTTACATAAAAATGTTTTTTAATCATTATTAATAATAGTCACAGTAGTTGTCGTCCACTTTGTTCATCACCCACATTTTTCTACACTGTCCCTTCCAACTCCTTTCAAAAAATATTGTGCGCCATTTTAATGTTATTTTTTTTAGCGGCCGTGAGAAATGTGGGTGTGGGCTGCAAATGGCTTCCTGCCTATAGTTTGGACACCCCTGTTGTAAACTAATTCATGCATTATTTTTCATTGCTTTTGTATGCTTAATAAGCACAATTTGTCTCCCATTATCAGACGTGGAGCAGGAGGTGGTCCAAAAGAGCGAGCAAACTGAGGAAGCTGAAAGCAAGAAAGGCATGGCTGATGGCAAAGAGAGTGAGCTTTGTAACGAGAAAGCAGCTCAAGACAGCAGTGAGACAACAACAAAAGAAGCCCAAGAAGCAAATGTGAAAACTGAAGACGTCCCAGTGGCATCAGTAGAAGGAGAGGCTGAACCTGCACCAGAGAATAAGCGTCAAAGCCAAGAAGAAACAAAGAAATAGAAAAAAGATATATATATGGTACAGTATTGCTAAATTTGGGACCAACTACTGTGACGCAGGCAGGTTAAGCCACAGTAAAGGGAAATGGTTAAATGATCCATGGCACTTCCTATACAGGGACCATCACAATACAGCAGCACACCACATACCCGGTCGGGCCACTGGACCAAAGAACTGCGATACATGGTGTGACGTTATCGACAATTCCAGCAGTGTCTTTGTCCTTTTTTTAACTTTTGTTTGAATTTTGCATTGCACGTATGATTATGTACCATAAGACAAGTACTGTGTTCTTAACGACACCATGTTTACAATAGATGGATAAGAGAAAATAGATATGACTATTAAATGGAATATTGAATTGAGTTTTTGAGATCTGTTTTCTTCAATTGATTTACTGTATTTTATTTTATGTTTAAGATGCGTAAATGAACAAGTTCCACAAAGCTCTGAAAATGTTTCTCATTCAAACATCAAGAATGAGCTTAAGCCATATTTGGCTAAACGTAATCAACTTGTTTGAACTTATTTTCTTAACTCATTCACTGCCATTGATGGCTATAAACGTCAAAAATTCATTTGAACTATTTCTATTAGTGTAAGTACTTTTAGAGTATGAAAACCTAGATTTTTTTAATTGTACATTAAGAACAGATATAACATTTGTGATTAATCGTGAGTTAACTAGTCAAGTCATTCGATTAATTACGATTAAAAAATGTAATACCTGACGCCCCGAATTTTTTATAATCTTTTTTTTCCATTCACTGCCATTGACGGCTATAAACGTCAAAAAATCATTTGAAGTATTTATTTTAGGTGAACTTTTTTCCACACTTTTTAATTGTACATTTAGAACAGACGTAAAATTTGTGATTAAATCGTGAGTTAATTAGTGAAGTCATGCGATTAAAATTTTTAATTGTCTGTCACCCTTAATTTGTTATCTTTTTTTAAAAATGAATTTATGGCAGTGAAAGAGTTAATAGCATAATGTACTGTATTCATCATTGAACAAAGGATACCCTATATTATTGTACACATTAGCCTCAGGTAACACATAATGCAAAAGAACAAATCTAAAATGGCATTTAATTTAGAATACTTTTTTTTTTTACATTGTTTAAATAGTAGAGTGCATTACAATATGTTCCCTATACTCATATAATTCACTTGCTATCATCTGGACAGAAGAGCAAGGGAGCGATAACCAACAATTGATATAGTGTCTCTATAGACCCAAAGAAAAGTCCCTGATGCCATACACTTGACCACATACTGACTTTCTCAGTATTGAACATTCCTGACTACCGTGGAGTGGACAGGACTTCCCCTAAGCGTATGTCATGGATGCCAGAGAGAATAAAGCATCCTGTGTTCAGTGAAGACATACTGTATTGTACATTAAAGTTGGTCTGCAGTTACACGCCTGGGTGATATAAACAAGTAGATTTGAACAGACAGACAACATCAGACACTTAGCAAAGAAACTGTAATTCAATTCAAAGTCACCTAACAGCTTCCATAAATTCTCTATACAATTTAACAAATTTATTACAAATGTAACTCAAGAGGCAAATGTGCGGACATAATAAAAGAAAAACGAGGCTCCATGAGTTGCACGAAGCACACCAAGACATTCCTGGCTCTACAAGTTTTATGTGCCATGCAAAAAGTGACTGTCTTCCATACTTGCTTTTAGTTTTGTAAGGTGTACAGTGAATCAGCTGACGTTGACCTGGTACGCTGTAATTACAGAACTGACAATATGATTGGGGTTGGCCTGGCACAGGTGGTAGAGTGGTCGTCTCACAACCCGAAGATTATGGGTTCAATATTCAACTTAATTGTGACTATGTTGAAGTGTCCTTGAGCAAAAATACTGAATCCACAGATACTGCATCATCAGTAGGTAAAATGAGGCGACAATGTTAAAATGCTTTGAGTACCAAAAGTGCTGCTAACTTACACGTGAAAGCCCAAATCAAAGCTCATTTTTATCCTTTCACATGATAGATGTTGCCCACGAGATCACGAGATTCACTACAAAAGAAGATAATCAAGATTTCTTTCTTTTTCCCAAATGGGTTTTCCAGAGGTTTATCCTTGCCTGAATTGAATGTGGGGATTGGGGGGTTTCCAGGAGGTGCCATCAAAAGATTGTGAACTGTGGGCTTTATATTTTCCATAGTTGCTTTTGAGATTGATAGGTAATTACAATTTGGATTACTTAAAAAAAAATATTGATAGATAATTAATTGACAGAGACTATTATTGTGAAATATAATAAGCCTATAAATTGTGATCTGACCAACTTTATTATTCACTCCTACCAGCAGGAGTCGCTGGCGGCGGCGCCATTATGGACAAAACATCCTATTTCACCCGGAAGTGGAAAGACAGCGGAAACGACTGTGGACGAGTTGTTGAGTACTGTCCATTGTAGTTTTCTTTATTATTTTTCATTGCTATTTTGTTCATTGCGCTTATTCCAAAAACACGTTTTGGATTTTGTTGAATTCTCAATCTCACTGTGCACACAAAATATGTCGGTTGCTCCTCCCAGTCGCTCGAACACAGGTTGGCCGCGCGGAGGTGGCGCTCAGTTTGGAAGCAAATACATGACTGGCCCGGCGAAGCCTCTCACCCTGGAGAGAACCATCAATCTGTGAGTTCGTCGACATGTTCACAAATCGATTCATGTTGGTGCAAAATGTGTGTTCTAGCCTTAATTTAATGATGATCCAACATAGCCACGCCGTTCTACTAAAAGGAAATGTGATGGTAAAATGTATTTGGTAGCCCAAAAAAATATATATATTTGTCTCTTACAAAGCACAGAATACATTTTAACTAAATGTAAAAATCTGAGGTTAGAGTGATCTGAAATTTATGTCTAAATATATTTGGAATTGAATGATCCCTTTTAAAAATAAAAAATTGAGAGCCAATACAAAAGCTGTTATCAAACATTTTGCCTTTTATTTTATTGGGCTGTAACAAATCGAACAACTCATTACAAAATCAATTTGATGCGAAATCTCAACCTCGAAGCTTCACAGGGATAAAGCTTATACCCGGACTAATGTTGTTGTAGACTCACTTAATTAAACGGGTGGGCCAGTTCACTAAAGCCAACTTGACTTAATAATGCGAAATTAACATTTATACCAATCATCAATGAGATTAATGGTAGAATACTCGATTCTAAAAACATTTGATAGCTACAGCCCTAGTTAGAAACACATGCTTCTGATTTACTGCAGTTTTACACAACTTCAAATGACAGCCTATTAATGTTGTCAAATTAATGCCGTTTTTCGGACATGGTTCATTTTATGCAGAAAGTGAGTTTGGTTCCTATAGGCAATAGCGATATCCAGTGCTAGTCCCAAACCCGGGTAAATGGGAGAGTTGTTTCGCGAAGGGTTACTGGCATAAAACGGAACACTACAACACTTGTGAAGACAACATTTGAGATAACTGTGATGTAACATGTATGTGTTTTTAGATACCCCCTCACCAACTACACGTTTGGGACCAAGGAGCCTTTGTATGAGAAGGACAGCTCAGTGGCGGCCAGGTTCCAGCGGATGCGCGAGGAGTTTGACAAGATGGGAATGAGGAGGACAGTGGAAGGCGTACTTATCGTCCATGAGCATCGGCTGCCGCACGTCTTACTTCTGCAACTGGGAACTACTTTCTTCAAACTGTGAGGACTTCATGTTCTTTGGAATCATCATCAGATGTGTTTTCCTGAGTCTAAGTCTGATGTTTTCTTTCTTTCTTGTAGGCCCGGTGGAGAGTTGAGTCCCGGGGAAGATGAGGTGGAAGGTCTGAAACGCCTAATGACCGAGGTTAGGGGAGCAGTTTTGATTAAACAAAATACATTTTCATCACAATGCAAAGATGTAAGGGCATTATTAAGTATCGGTAAATGTAAGTATTTGTACTCGTCTAAAAGAGGTGGTGTCTATCTGTGCATCCCCCTGCCTTAGAGTGACAATGACTCAAAGCACAAGGGCATTTAGAAATACTTCCATTATTGTTTTTACCCTCAATTTTACACTGCAATATTTACCGTTAATCCTAACGAGATTCTATTTATACTCTGATATGAATTTTAGGAACCAAGGCAACATAAATTGACACGGTGAGGGTTTATTTTGTTAAACTTCTCTATTAATCCCAATTGATCATTTATTTGCATGTTAGATTCTCGGACGGCAGGATGGCGTGAAGCAGGACTGGGTGATTGACGACTGCATTGGCAACTGGTGGCGCCCCAACTTTGAGCCTCCACAGGTTTGTCCTTCACGTCCAAGGAATCATAAGATTTGTATTGGTCACCGTGACTTTTAAGTGGCCAGCATATGCAAAATGTGACAGGCAAGCATTGTTTCTTTTTCAAGCAAATGAGTTGCATTTTTACCCTCGAGAATTTTGTGTCTTGCAGTATCCCTACATTCCAGCTCACATTACCAAACCTAAGGAGCATAAAAAACTTTTTCTGGTTCAGCTGCAGGAAAAAGGTTGGTATAGCGGTGTATATACATAAATAAATGTGAATTAATGATGAAACAGAAATGGAATATGAGCTGAGGTATGTGGGTCGTTTTGTTTCCAGCACTGTTTGCTGTCCCAAAAAATTATAAATTGGTGGCAGCCCCGTTGTTTGAGCTGTATGACAATGCCCCTGGATATGGACCCATCATATCAAGTCTTCCGCAGCTGCTTAGCCGGTAATGTTTTTTTGTTTGTTTTTTAAATAGGTGTGTTTACTGATGATACAAATAGAGCAGACCATTGCTTTATATGTAACTGAAGTAATTTATTCCATATCCCCTCACTCTATTTTCTTTATTGGGCTGTCAGGGTTTGTATAATGCAACTAATATGATTCTGTGAATCTTTCTTGAAATTAGTCCCAACATCTTTTTTTTCTTCTTTTTTCTTTAACAGGTTCAACTTCATCTACAACTAAGTGAAGTCCATTTGGCTGTCTCTGTGAGTGCAGCCCAGTTGAAGTGAAACTTGAAGATCATGTGGAGAATGTAGAGAAATTACACTTCTCATCTTCAGCTCCACTTTCACGAGAGAAATGTGCCCTGTACTGAATATCCTGACAGTCCACGGGGATGTTTAGCTGTGCTTTTGTCAGAACACCCCCTTTTTTTTAATTCTCGAAAAATTGGTGTTTTTTGTAGAAGATACATTTATATTGCATTATGCTCAGTCTGAATTTAAGTTTTTGGAAAAGGTTGGATTAAACCAATTACTTTGTGTTTACTGTTATTTTAATCTGCATTGTTTTTTTTTCTTTTTTAATAAAAAAAAAGTCATTTAAATGTGTTTTTTTATTAAGTGTATGGCGATTTTAAACAATACATCGCATATTTTGGGAGCCTCCTCCCATAAAAAATACAGTAATTCAGCTGAATACGATATGTTTTGGGAAACTGTTGGTGTGAGGTGATGCTCAGTGAAACTGGATGGGGCAGTAGCCTCTCAGGTGTCAGTGGGCTAATGAACTATGCTCACGTTTCATAATTGAGTCAAAATGTGTCCGTAGGCCTCTGTATGAATTATCCAACTTTCATATGATCACAATATTTCTAAGACACTTAGTGTCTGGAGTTGTAGGATGTGTCCTGGAGGACATTTACATTATTACATTACATTATTCTTACATCAGCCCTCTCGGTATGATTAGATGCAAATTCCATAATCATACAGAAAAGGCACGCTATCATGACACGAGAGCACCTGGATTTGACGAGGATTAATCTAAATATTTTACAAGATGTTTCATGACCGCAGCGAGGTATATTTAGTAACATTGGATTGGAGAAAGAGCGTTAAACTCCGGCCTGTTAGATGCGTCATGTAGGACTGTATTTATTCAAATGTAGGTGCATTGGACTTAACATGTCTTTAAACATGGATTTATATACGTACATGCCATTTTTCTAAATATTGATACTTGATGTCCATACCTTTAAATGGCAAAAAAACAAAAAACGCTGACGTCATCTTCATGCGACGCGATGACAGCTTCCACTGACCACCGCAATGGGTGCATTTTAACGCGTTTTTAGTCACTTGTCAAACTCTACAATGACATCTAAAAGGCAACGGGGTGAATGTATAAAGTCAAACAAGAAGAAAATGAAGATAAATAACTGCGAAGAAACAGCAGAACTTTGCCGAGTCGTTACAGACGAGAACGTGAGGACGGCAGTGAAGGAAGCATGGAGCCAGAAATCTCACTTCACCCATGGTCCGTGAATTCAACGCAGACCCTAACACGAACAACTTTAGCTTCGAGTTAGCTCAATGATTGCAGCAATGCTAACACCGACAGCACAGAACATATACGTAGTTGAAAAAAAAAATTATGCATGCATTTATAATACTAAAACATCTGTAAACAGCAGCAGCATTGTTTTTTTGTTTTAAGTGAAACTGTATCACATAGATTTTCCTCAATGATTGTTTCATGTTAACATGAATTTATATCCCTGACTACTTTACATTGTTTTATTTAGTCATGGTGAAATAAAAATAATGCCGACATTTTCTTTGTGTAATTGTAACTTTACAAAGGTAATGCTCATTAACTTCTTTCCAGACCTATAGTTCAAGTACATTTGTGTATTAGCCAATGCCCTTACATTTAGCAATTAAGATTAAATGAAAATGTGTTTTATTTTAATCAAATATTGTCCTGGAAAACAAACCACCAACCTTTCGTGAACATAGCATCCAATTCACTCAGATAGTTTTAGAGTAGCAACTTGTCATTATTGACATTTTAACATCCAACTGTTACCTAAGTGTTGTCATCCACGTTTACGTTTAAGTATCCTCATACTGCTAACATGGCTGCCACTCCATCAGCCTGTGAAGCTATAGCCTATGTCAGGCAGGTAGAGTGGTATCGGTGATGTAGTATCAGAGTATGAGTACAGACTTACAGTTGTGGCATCGATACTAGCCCTTTGTAGAACTGCATTGAACCGAGCTGACAGGTTATGTTTGTTTGTTCATTTTGATTTTCTTTTTTAGCTAAATAACGAATATAATTAGGTTTTCAGCTGCCGATTTCTACATCCAATGTATTTGTTTCACATCAGGTGATTTGGAGTTGGACTGCCACCCTTTCCCTCACTGTGTCATCAAAAACTTCATCAGAAGTGAGAATTTCTTGGAGAATCTGCAGATAGAACTGCTCTCGCTAAACTTTCACGCAAAGTCCAACGATCTCTACAAATTTAAACAGGTGAGCCTTAAACTGATCCGTGCGTAACTTTTACGGCAGGTGGCTACGCTGTCTTGACATTTATTGATTTCCTTTCCCACCTACAGTCAGATGACTTGAGAAAACGGACCGAACCACACATAGCAGGCCTAAGGTGAGTGTTTGTGGTTTATTTGTGATCAAACCAGATGATAACTTACTGACACTGAGTGACAAGCCGACAACCTATTTATCTTTACATTTTTCAAAAATGATTAGACAGTCACTTCAGCCCTACCTGAGTTATTAAAGCTGTCAAATAGTTGATTAGCAATACTATATGATAAAGTCATTGTGGCTATTTTGTGGTTCATTAGTGCCACCAGAGGGAGCCAGAGATTGCATTTTTAACCCAAATGGAGAAATTCCTTTATTTGGAAGGGATAAATCCCAAAGTTACCAATACAGCATACACACTATACTGTGTCCAATATTTATTTAAGCCTATTCAATAAACGTTAGGTCCCCAAGTGCGCATTACGACATCTAAATCAATCTTTCTTTTCTCATGTCTAAGGTCTGACAGCAATGTATCTATCTTGATTGTCTTATTTAGAATGCTGCACATAGCAGCCAATGAGAAATAAGATACGCTGTGTATAGCTTGATGTAAATATGTGTTTATCAAATGCACCTCCCCAAGCAAATCCGCCCTGGTGAATCCAAACCATGATTAAGAGCAAAATGAATGCTTCCCCTTGGGATCATTTATTATTTATAGTGCACCAAAATGTCATGGCATGTCTGAACAGTGGATGAATTTGCTTCTGTTGAGACCTCCATCAGCTCGAATTGAAGACACATCATCTGCTTGTTTTACACTCTAATGTACATTAAGAGTATATAAAATACATAGAGTGCATATAAAAAGTTGACACACCCATGTTAAAATGCCTGGTTTATGTGATATTTAAAAAAAGAGCATATTATGATAAATCATCTCAAAACCTTCTCCACCATTAATGTCACCTATTACCTGTGCAACTCGTATGGGGGGGGGGGGGATCAAGATGCGAAGTAAAAAATAAACAAGATAGATAATGTGGTTGCGCAAGTGTGCACACCCTTTTATAACCGGGGATTTGCTATGTTCAGAATTAACCAATCACATTCAAACTCATGTTAGATAGGAGTCAGCACACATCTGCCAAAATTGTTTATTTTTTTCTATCTCCCAGATCCGTTTCTTCAATTAATATGTAAAGGTTATAGGTCACATTAACTCATTCACTCTCAGCCATTTTCACTAAAACAATCCCCTTCACTCCCGGCTGTTTTACTGGATTTTGACTGATTTTGCAAGGCCCACAGAATATTGTGTTCTATTGCTATAAAAAGATGAAACATACCAAAAGAAAGTCTCTTCTTTCATCAGAATATAACATATTTATATATGTTTTCGTTTTGCAGATTAGAATATAGCTAAGTTTTACTCATTATTCACAAATCTATTTAGAATTCTGAGTATTTGAGGGTTTTTTTCAACATGGTCCTGGTTCATTTCCTCTGCTCTGTTGCCACCTGCTGGCCGTTTGTGTAATAACTACAATTTCTTCAACCGTTCTTTGCCGTTGAGAGGCTGCATCAAAGCCTTCTGTATGCTCTAGCATAAAAAAACAAACAAACATAACAAACGTATAAATATGTCTTTGGGACACTTAACACATTTAAAATAGAACATATTTATACGTTTTTGGGATCAAACGAGTTAATGCCGGAAAAAAAAGTTGTGAAATGATTTATCTTGTTCTCGTTTTTTATATCACAAAAACCTGTTATTTGAACGGGAGTATGCAGACTTTTTATATCCACTGATTTAAAATTTGTGCCTAATTCCAGATCAGCACTGTTTAGTCAATTCCGGCTATGGCTTGAGGATGTTTTAGGAGTTAAATTGGAGCCCACTGTGGATATTTCCTGTGCCAAATATGAATACACCGGTGAGCATTTAACAAGAGTTATCAATGATATTTTTTTAGTTTAGAGTCATTGATCCGATGTTTATGTCTTTCCAAACTGTTTGTAGATATTCTTTTGTGTCATGATGATGAACTGGAAGGGAGGCGTGTTGCCTTCATTCTTTACCTCGTCCCCCCATGGCTGAGCAGTGACGGTGGTTCCCTCGATCTTTACACAACAGACGGTGAGTTTCCGTTTTAGTTCGGTGGCGGTGGAAAAAATACTCGTACTTTGTATTTAAGTAGAGGTAAAGATGCAGTACTTAATTTAAAAAAAATACTACTAAAATATAAAGTACTGATTTAGCTCTTCTATTGAAAGGGGAAGTCAACCCAAAAAGGTTTTCTTTACAATAATACGTACACAGCATTCAGATTAATATTGCGTTTGTGGAATATAAATAAAGCAGCAACATCCACCCGTTTATATCCACCTCAGGGGGTGGCCATTTTGCCGCATGCTGTCCACTGAAGCTTCAGAAAAGAGGTGAGCCGTGATTGGCTGTTAACTGAGCCCTGAGCGACTGTGATGTCATTTTCAGTGGACAGCAAGTCAGCAACTGGCAAAATGGCCGCCTCCTGAGATGGATAAAAACGGGTGGATTTGAATTATATTCCACAACGCAAACATTAATCAGAATACTGTGTTTAGACTAGTGGGGCTGCAGAGAACATATTATTGTCAAGAACATTTCCGCTTCAAGTGTAAATAAGTACTGATTCTGAAATGTACTTAAAGGTATACTTTACTCATTTATCCATTTTTAGCAGTAAGAAGATATTTTGTCCATAATTAACTCATTCACTCTCAGCCATTTTCACTGAAGCAACCCCCTTCGCTCCTGGCTGTTTTACTGGATTTTGACCCATAGAATATTGTGTTCTATTCCTATAAAAACATGGAACCTATCGAAAGAAAGATTAGATTTAATCAGGAAAAAAGTACATTTCTATTAGCATTAGAATATAGCGAAATTCAATCATTATTCACAAATCTGTTTAAAACACTTGGGGGGGGGGGGCATGGCTCTGGTTGATCTCTTGTATTCTGATGCCACCTGCTGGCCGTTTTTGTAATAAC
Organism: Leptonotus elevatus; assembly: GCF_054856555.1. Taxonomy (NCBI): domain Eukaryota; kingdom Metazoa; phylum Chordata; class Actinopteri; order Syngnathiformes; family Syngnathidae; genus Leptonotus; species Leptonotus elevatus. Next base: position 15,671,790 of record NC_141241.1, on the reverse strand, counting down.
TACCATTGCTTTAAGTTTTCCCTTCAGTTCAGAGGCTGCATTAAAGCCTTCTGTATGTCAAAACATGAACAACGTATAAATATGTTTTTGGGACCATGGTAATATTTAAAGCAGAACGCATTTATACGTTTTTGGGAGCAAATTAGTTAATCTGATAACGTCATTATTTTTCATGTACAATACCTTTAAAAATCTGTTTAAAAACACATTTTGCCACTCACTGTTGAGTGTCGACTGAAAATGACATCACGTGTGCTCAGGAAATTGGTAATGACCAATCACGGCTCAGTTTGCCAATGTCACATGAAACCTAGTAAACCGGTGAGCCGTGATTGGTCGTTACCCGTTTTCTGTGCACCTGTGATGTCATTTTCAGTCAACAGCAAGAGGCAAAATGTGTTCTTAAATCAAAGGTATTAATTGTACATGAAAAATAATGAGATTATTAAATTAATTCTAGACAAAATATTAACTTTTTACTGCTGAAAATTACTCAATGGATTAAGTATTCCTTTAAGTATAGAGGTAAGAAAATATTTACTGTCAATAATATATAATACCTGTTTTGATAGCTTAATGCAGCAATAAAAACAATTCTATTTATAATTTTTATAAAACCATTATAATTCAATGTGACCCGATGTCATCATTAAAGAAATGTGTTTCTTCAGGTCATTTCCAACCACAGAGTGTTGTCAAGTCCCTCGTGCCTTCTTGGAATACGCTCGTACTTTTCGAAGTGTCTCCAGTCTCCTTTCACCGAGTGAGAATAACATGCGTTATCTGCCTTGCCAAAGAGGATAAGGGGGGGAAAAAAATTATTCATCTTTTGTGCTTCTCCAGGTGTCTGAGGTGTTATCACAGGACAAGTGTCGTCTGTCTCTCAGCGGCTGGTTTCACGGACCGTCTCTGGAGCGTCCTCCTCGCCACGTAGAGGCTCTCGTCTCGCGGCGCGAACACTTGCCGAGAGACGTGAGTTCAAACGTGCACGTGCACGCGAAGTGAACTCCACACTCATTTGGTGTCTTATTTCAGGAGACATTGCTGCTGGAGTGGGTCAATCCACTCTACCTGGATATTTCGTACCAGGAGCAGATTCAGGAAGAGTTTGAGGAAAGCTCTGAAATTCAGCTGAAAGATTTTCTCAGGGTGATGTGCTCTCTGTTTGATGTTTTCCACCACTTTTTCCAAGGAATCGCTCACAATCCTAACAGGAATCTTACATAACTACTGTGTGTACCCCTAAGAATTATCTATAGGAATTAAAAGTATTGCTAATAATGTTGATTAGAATTCAAGCTAAAACGAGGTTTCATTTTGGTTCCTCCGGATGATTGTGTCATCAGGAGGAGAAATTCAGACAAGTGTGTGAAGCCATGCAGTTGGCTCAGATCCAGTGGACGCGGAAAGGTCCGGCCAATAAGAGGTGGGGAACTTTTAGACTATAAATGACAATCTTGTGGGAGCATTCTGTTGTTTAGCATGCAAAAGAAATGATTTGATTCTGAAAAGAAATTCAAGTGTTTCTGAAAAATCTCATAGCATGTAAGATGAACCACGATGTGTTGGTGGGTTGACTGGACTCGTTGACTATGTCGAGCACTTGTTGCGTCTAGATGCTACGAAGCAGCCTGCCTGGACACCTTACCCGAGTGTGCGAGTGCTTGTTGGGAGCTGCTTCATTCAGAAGCGTTCTTCCTGCTTCTGTCCAATTTTACGGGGCTTCGATTGCACTACCTGTGTCCTGGTGATGATGATGACGACGACGATGATGATGATGATGGTGGTGGTGAAAATAAAGACAGAGAGAAGAAGGACAGCTGTGAAAAGGATGACAAAGCAACAGGGTCCTCAAACGAAGCAAGCAAAGAGTCAGGTTCATGAAATTTCATTTGCACCTTTTGTTGTTGTTGTCTTTATGCTGAATGTTTTTGTATTCCTCCACTTAGAGCCAAGTACACCCAAGTGTTGTGGTGAACTGCGACGATGGTCCCACGGCAGCTACACTTTACTGCACGATGGAGAGGCAGCACGAGAGGAATTCGCACTGGACCTCATTTTACCTTTCAGCTGTGCGGGTCAGTTGATACGAAAACTGTGACAACAAATCACCTTTGGAGTGAAATGAGTGGATTGGTGGCGTGTCAGACACGTGTATCACAATCACACACTAAGCATTCATAACATTTCCCTAGACTACAAAGTGTCCAGTACATGAAATGGATGTTAGATTTTTTTTTTGGTTTGGCCGTCCAATCATGTTTTAGCATCTGTTGCCATCTCAGTCCAATCTGCCGTCAGAATCAGCATTGCTGATAGGTTATAATATTTTGCTGGTCGATGCAGCTTAAACGATATTAGCAATGGGACAATCAGATTTTAACTTCCCCTTCAGTGGACCGAGAACGATGTCAGCATTTTTTCCCTTGTCTAATTGGTTGGTCAGAGCAAACCAAGTCTGATTACCAAATCATGTCTGTAGCAATCTACACATATTGACACATTTGGTAAGCAGCCTTTCTGGTGAGTATGATGTATTTTATTTAATTAGTTAATCATAAGAGACACGAAGCGGATGGATAGAAATGATGACTGACACATTTTTGATTTTTAGGTTGGCAGTCAGAGTTCGGAGGCTTCAGTTGTTACGTTGCGAACGAGGAGGATGAGGAAGTGAGTGTTTTGAATTTGTATATTAAGGATATTTTAGAGATACAATACTTATGTGATCATCATAATGGGTTTTTTTCTGCTTGTTTAAAGCTGCTGACCATCTATCCAGAAGATAATTCCCTCGCTCTGGTCTATAGAGACAAAGAAACCCTCAAATTTGTCAAGCATGTCAACCACAGAAGCAGCAGTGATTCATCTACCGGAGTATTCTATGACTTCTCCTTTGTGTATTATGAATAAAAGTTTACATACATCTCTTTTACATTTCTATTATTATTATTTTTTATAGGTTTTGTGGTTACCACATCTGCCTCGCAGTGTGTTCTCCGGGTACTCTGATTTTCCTCCCACATTTCAAAAACATGTACACTCACAAGCATTAGGAAAATTAATAAATAAATAAATAAAAATCCAAAACCACTTAAAAAAAAAAGAGAGAAGAATGGCTTAAATGAAGTTAAATACAGTTTAACTGCACTTGATAGAAAACAAACAAGCCACTGTAACATTATACACAATTTGAACTTTTACAAAGTAATTCAGTGATTCTTTACTGTACTCTAGTATTGGCAAGTGGTAAGGGCCACTAGTAGTGATACTTGTACCGCACTTTGTGAATCACTGTAATAAGAGGTTAAAATTAAGACGTGGTTTTAAAATGGAGTGCATGACAATAATTATCTGGTCTAATCATTTCATAGCTGTATTAAAGAGAGGGAATACATCTACATCTTGCCTCTCATTAAACATGTATACGTTATTTATCGGTAGCTGCAAATAACCCAGAATGAATGGCGCTGCTGCCCTACTTTTTAATCGAGTTTTTTTTTCCTTGCCGGAAAAAACTCCACTTCCTTCCGGTTTTTGCCTCTCCCTGAGTAGCAATTCACCAATCAGAATTGTTTCTTTTCACCCCTTCAGCCAATAGGGCGGGATAATGCGATTACCGTAACAGTAGGTTAGTTTTAGGAGGAAGCGTCACCGGACAGTATAACAAAAGTTTTTAGGTAAGTTAGCGTACATTTTAGTAAACAATTACGTTGCATATTCGGCACAGTGAATAAGTGCTACAAACGCTGTTGTGTTAGTCACTCGTAAAGTTACATTTGGTTCTCACCCTCTGTCTCGTTGACTACGTTTTACGGTATTGTAGTTGTTCCTGTTGTGTCTCAACTGCTGACTATCAACAAAACAACTACAAGTAAATACTGTACATTATACGTATTTAGACTTTCTACAACAGTCACATTAGTGTAACTTTCACCCCTAGTGATGTTATTAGTTGTAAATCATTTTTTAAACACATTTAATGCTACAATTTCACTAAAACGAACATTTCGGTCTTATTTTTCCAGAACCAGTCAAATGAAATCCATATAAATGGATTAAAAAAATATTTCAGTCTTATTCAGACTGATTTGGGTCCGGGATCTTTTGATGCATAAAGCTTAATTTCCATAGTGTCTTTTTACTTTTTAGTAGGGTAAAATATTCCATTTGTGTTTGTTTTTCTAGGAGGCTAAAGTATAGTGTTAGTATTTTAAGTATGTTATTGGAAGCCCTTGTAATATTTTGAAAATATAGGAAAATATATCAACTACTGTACCATACTGGCTAAAAAAAACATGTACAGTATAACACACCTGGTTGTTGATATTGATGATGTGTGTTTGACACGTTAATGTCAATGATTGTTTCATTATAAGGTAGAGATGAAAATGTTGGTTGACGAATCTGTCTAGTTCAGGATTACATAGAATTTGTCATTGCAAAAATAATGTCTGTTGCAAGGAGTGCCCCAGTAGTTCTAAGGTTGGGGGTTGGAAATTCAACACCAGCCTTCCTGTGTGAAATCTAAGTTGTCTATAGGTGTGGATGAATTTGAGTGTTAATGCTTGTTTGTCCATATGTGCCCTGTGATTGATTGGCGACCAGCTCAGCATGTACCCTGCCTCTCACCCAGATGGGATAGGCTCCAGCAACCGGCCGCAACCCTAAAGTGCTATACAAGATAAATGGATGGGGCAATAATGGCAGTAACATCACCTGTTTTCCCACCGTCGGAAGTTACAATTCTCTAGTTTGTAATACCAGGTATAAAGAAAATCCTAACTCCATCAGAATTAGATGACACAACTAATTAGTGGGAGCAAAACCTCACATGGAGCATTCTTTAGCATTCTTCCCAATCAGCTAAGCAGACTGTCCAGGCAGGAACAGTAGAGGTTGTCTTTTTGGCAGCAAACGCTGAACGATATATTTTAAGCTCCCGATGATCATTTAATCCTCATACCGCTGCTGAACTAATCTCGCAGTATACTTTCAGAGCACCGGTAGATTAGATTGCATATAATTAAATACTGGTTAAGTTGTTGAGATTCCTGCAGACCCAAGAGTCAAGCGTACTGTGTATTAGTGAAATATGAGGATGTGCATAATCCAGCTCAAATGATGCTCTTTCCATGCGACGCCTTCTGCATCCTGTGCATGGAGAGGGCGTAAGTGAAGCGGTTCATCCATAGTACAGGAGATCGGGGCTGTGTCGCCACGGGGGTGGGGGGGTGGGGGGGTGGGGTAGGCCAGAGAATCTTCAGATTAAAACAGGTTTTTATGTAATGAAGGTTGCAAGAGAAGGCCGGGGCAAGGATGGGAAGAGGTGGAATGAGGCTTCTGCGAGCGAGTAGCCACCACCACTACAGGAAATGACGGACTGTGCATTTGATACCTGGGCCTTCAGTGGGGACTTACTCAACTTAATCCACCTCTTAATACCACCACCATCACGTCATAATTATAGAAACCATCAATGCGATACAAAAAAATGCTAAATAATAGCACGCAACTGTCAACTGCCACAGACAGTACATCATTTGAAGCAGTTCAGAATCAATATTTATGTAATAATCCTGGCCCTGGGAAGATTAGACTGACTTGATCATGTGATTGTTTCCATATTCATAGGATGGCAGACAAGGTTTTGGATCGAGGACCCTGGACAGGATGTGCCGTTCTGTTCCTGCAGTCACTTTGTCCAGATGCAAACCTGCTCTCGCTTTACAAAGACGAGGAGGGAAAGTTCATCCTTTATAAAGTCATCAAACTGACTCTCATAGGTGATAAGTGACATTTTAATTTGAACCTACAGTACAGTATAGAAATGTACAGTATCTCAAAGCGTGAGCACACCCCTTAGATATTTGTAAAGGTAAAATAGGTACTTGGACATAAAGAAGCAGAGTTTGAGCAAACAGTAAGAAAACAAGCATGTAATAAGCACTCAAATCGCTGACACCCACGTCACTCACCAGGCCAGTCATACACACTCAAAGTCACAGTTAGAGTAGAATGTGAAGAAGGGGACTCCAAGTGGATACAAATAACAACTGCACCTCACATATACTGTATTTGAATTAGAAGACAAGATGAACTTTTTTTTTTAACAAAGTATAATCAATAGAATACTCAATTCTAAAAATATATTCTATAGCTGCAGCCCTAACCTAACCTAAGTATAATTCCTTTCATGAGATACTGTACATCCAGGATAACGCTATATGAATTGGTTCATGTTGCCATTATTTCAACGAGTGCGTTTCGTGGTCAGATTCCGCAGGAGGTCTGGACGGGTGCGAGATACTAAAGCTTCACGATGCCGATCCCTTCTTCGGAGTGGAGGTGAAGTTTGTGGACGTAGTAGCGTGTCAGCAGTTCCTGGAGAGCTACAGCTCTGGAGCCGTGCGTCAGTCCATCTCCCAACACGCCTGTCGGCTCCTCGCTCTGGCACAAGAGTTCACCGTGGAGGCCCAGCTCAAAGCCGGAACGCACATCTTGGATCGATGTCTGGACAAGCTGGAGCTTTGTCTACAGCAAATTCAACAGTCACCGGTATACATATTTGTTTTTTATGGGGTAGCAAAAGTATACATACTACTGTGAGGGCCTAAGAGCTAATTAGAGCTGTACCATAACAGAAATATGTAGCAACCATTACTTTGAGATTCATTTTCCTCTACTTTTCGTCTTTCGTTTTTGGATTTTTATTTTTGGTAATGTTTTAAACTTCATTTTTCATACATTTTTTGATTTTTCTGCTTTTCTTTCTTTTTGGCAATTTTATGGACACATTATGGTAATTTTCTGCAATTCTTATTCCTTTTTTAGGACATGTGGACTATACTATTTTTGGACATTATTTCTGCCTTTTTTGCTATCAAATTTTGGAAATTTTTGTGGACATTTTATGGTAGTTTTCAGGATTTCTTCTTTTGTTTAGTTTTTTGACATTTTAGCGTTATTTTTTTTCAAAGTTTTCTGCCTTTTAAAAAAAATTCAATTTGCTGATTTTTTTTTTTTTTGCCAATTCCAAACACACTTCTATTTAATTTGCTGACTTTCTGACATATTTGGCAATTGGATATTTTATTGTAATTTTCTGCTTTTCTTTTTCCTTCACATTTTTTTTTCAACTTTTCATCTACCTATCGTCTCATTTTTCGGACAACTTATAAATTTGGTTTCTGACATTTATACATTTATTTAATATTTATTTATTTATTTAATCATTAATTCATTTAAAGACTATTTTATCTAAAACAAAAAAAAAAAATGTAAAAAATATATCAATTTCTGCTAATTATTTTTTTGTGATCTGAGAGCACACAGGAGAGGTACTAAAGAGCCACAGGCTGCAGACCCCTGACCTAAGTAGAAGTACAGATACTTTGTTTGAGCATCTTTTCTCTTATTTGCTGACAGCCCGGACGCCTGCGTGATGAAGAGATCGATCGGCTGGAGGAGCGGCTGCGTCGCGAGGTTCTTGGGTCTCCTCCGCCCCAGCAGATCCCGTTCATACAGCAAGTCCCCAGCAACTGCTTCAGGTTTCAGAATAAAGTGTTTGGTGAGTCCGGCCTTCATTTAAGTCTTGTGAGTGTGACGAAAACGGTTTAATTCTATTTAATTATGGCTCTATGTTTTTATAAAGTACAACATTATGGAGTGCTGTATTTCCGACATAAAACACACAATCTGCGAGTAATTGATGCTAAAAAGATAATTTCCTGTAGATGCCACAAAATTATATATATATATATATATATATATATATATATATATATATATTTAACAAGTGGGTGAAACGACACTCTTTCCCTAGCTTTATTAGCACAAGATGGCGCTAAAGCAATAGTTTTATATTAGACATGTCTTTGGCCTGAGCACAAAACAATACTTGGTCACTCTGGTTGATTTTTTTTTTTTAAACAGAAACCACAGTGCAAATTTTCAGGGTTTCACTGTACTCATAACCTGATCAAGTGCTATTGAAAAATATACACACACACGCTGTAATGTAATGTAATATTTAGTAATGTCAGTGAACATCTGCTGTATTTGTTGTGTGTTTATTTTGCTGGCAGCACATAAACTCTGCGCAGTTTGACAGATGAATCTCTAATCCAACCATTTATGAATTGATGGTCACAATCTAAAGATTAGTGCATGCCAGCAGATAATTTATGTGGATTGCATTAATTTGAAATTGCCAGCTTTCTACCGAATTGTCATATTCACCGCGGATCAAACCAGGGCCTCAAGCCCGAATCTCACCGAGGGGCAAACGTTTGCGACGCTAAGCGAATGTTGATTTCTCGTCAGGGTTTGTTCATGTTCGCAACGTTTGCTAAACGTTTGCCGACATTCATCTATTCGAGAGTTGTAATGGTTTTTCACGTTGCAAGGAGATTTTGAACATGTTCAAAACACGTACAAAACAAGGAAGATTAAAGCTCTAGGCAAACGTTTAGCTAACGTTTGCAAACTTTGAACGAACCCTGACGGGGGCGCAAATTCACTGCCTTCGCCAACACTCGCAAACATTGACCCCTCAGTGGGACGGAGGCTAAAGTAGTAGCTACGAAAACCTACCCTCAAACCAAACGCATACCAGTAAATGTAATATAAGAAGAAAGTTGAAGGTTGTAATTTTATGAGACTAAAGTTTCGATATTAGGAAAAAACTATTTCAAGTGGGTTAAAAAAACAAACATTTTTATGACAAAAAAATATTATATTCTTGTAATAAAATCTAAATATTATGAGAAAAACAGTTGTCATTTTAAGAGAATTAACTTGCAATAATTTGAGGATTTTTTTTTAATTTTGCAAGAAAAAATACAGCTGAATAATATGAAACAAGAAGATTAAAAAAGAAAAGAAAATTGCAGTATTAAAAACTGGGAAGAGACAAAAATTATGAAAATAAAAACATTTCGGGTGGATTGTCATCTTCTGTCATCGTACATAGTTTTTCTTTTTTTCTTCTTTTTTTTTTTTTTACATTCTTTTAACTGCAAATGTGAACGGAGAAGGAGGCATGAAGAGAGAGAGAGAGAGAAAAAATAGGCCACAGATACAATATGTACAGTGTCATGGTACATTGCTGTAACATTTGTCTACTACTTGATACGGGAGGTGGGTAGAGTAGCTAAATATTGTACTCAAGTAAAAGTACTGTTACTTTAGAATATGACTCATGTGAAAGCACAAAGTAGTCCTCCAAATAATTACTTAAGTACTCTTTGAAAAAAACGACTCGATTACCGAGTAACTGGTGAGAAACTTCTCATTTATTATTCCATTCAATGGGTACACTATCAATACTCCGTTAGTTGGCATTTCCGAATGTTATATTAAATTGTAGTTTACTTCTTTAAATTTCCTAATCAAAAAAATACATATACATTGTGTAGACATGTATTTGACTAATAATACAAATTAAATTGTGTACATTTTTGTTGTCAAATAAAACGTACATTTTCATTTTATATTTTAAATTGGGTGACATGTTATCTAAACATCGGTAAATAGAGTGCTATTCGATGACTTTTGCAAGCGTATGTAATTAACTCTCACTGTATAAAGCAGCTTTTAAAACTTTCCTATGAGGTTAAAGAGCATTTCAAACCTTAACGGGTTGGGAGGCGTTTGTTTCGTAAACCTGCGTTTACGTAATCACAATTAAGTACAGTTTGCGTTGATGTCTTATTTCCATCAGAGGATCGAGCGCTGACGGCAGCAGATGTTCAGAGCTTCGCTAATGGAGTGGGCCGTCAGTGGAAACACGTGGGGAGGACCCTGGGGAGGGAGTGCCGCGCTCTGAAGGATACGGCCATTGACAACCTGGCCTACGAATACGCCAGGGAGGGCCTGTACGAGCAGGCCTATCAGCTCCTCAGCCGCTTCATCCAGGCGGAGGGGCGGGCGGCCAAGCTGAGCCGGCTGGTCAAAGCGCTGGAGGACTGCAAACTCACCGGCCTGGCCGAATCCATTCTGGATGTACAGCCGCGAGACTAACGCCGCGCACTTTTTTTTGTAGCATATGAACATGGAGGCGGAGCGGTGGCGAAGGGGGCGTGCCTCGCCTCTGTTGACGTTGCCCTTCCTGCTTTTCACATGCAGAGTGTCTGTTCTTCATTGAAATCGTTGAGAAAATGATTCCCGCGTGCATGTGCGTGTGTATTTCTGATCATAACTTTTATCAGTGGTGTCCTACTCGTTATCATCGTCAATTGAACAACAATTGCAAAGCTTTATAATAACATTGAATCTGTTTCCAAGAGAAGACGAGAGACTGCTGAAGGTGAATTTGCGACTGCCAAACCGTGACAATGCTGGGTTCCACTTTATTGCACATTCAAAGGAAATCAATTGATAAAGATCTAGAATTTGTTTCCACTCCATGTTCTACTTTCATAATAGTTGTCAAAACCTAAATTACCGCCCAACATGACAATTCTTCGCGCAACAATACCGTCTTTTTGTACTTTCAATTAATCCTGCCGGCCTGATTGAGCCCATACGGGTTTGACACCACTGATTCAGATGGTGGATTCTCCACAGTATTTTGAATGATTTCACTGTTAGTTTTGTTTTCGAAGTCGTTCTACATGTGGAACCTGTCGAATCTCCTTTCTAATTAATGACTGCACTGCACAACTGAAGGTTAGTGATTCCCCCCTCCTCCCCTTTCTGTACAAAATGTACAAATTAAATGCTTTAAAAAAAAGAAATTGGGCATGTTTGTGTTGGATGTGTTAGCGCAGAGGTGGCGATACTTTTTTTCTTTTCTTTTTTGAAATGTGGTAAAGTAGAAGTGCTGTAAGATAAATTCAGGGAAATGTTTCTAAGACCTTGATACATGGTTAAAGATAATTGCAGACCGAAAACCATATGTTGCACTAACTTGTTGGGGTAAAGCGTTTTAACGCTTTGTCACGATTTTTGTGTGTTTCATCTTCCTCTCAAATCTGCTGGCGTGGCTGCTTTAGAGCGCCTTGTTGTCGGCCCTGAGTGTATGCACATCGCACAGTAGGAAGGAGAGATACCTGTTTATAAATAGAGCAGTCAGGGTAAAAAAAAAACCCATCAGAAAATGAATAATCAAGCAAAGGAAAGCATTAATAAATTGATTGCCAAAAAGTTTCTTTAGAATGATGCGTATTCTGATTAATATTGTGCTTGTAGAATATGAATTAAGCAACAAAATCCACACATTTTTATCCATCTCAAGCAAGGTTATTTTAGTTAACTAAAACTGACAAAAAAAAAACGAAAATTCAAAAAACAATTTCGTTAACGAAATAAAATAAAAACGAAAATGCTTTTTAAAAAACCCGAAAATTAACTAGATATAGCAAAAATGTCCTTTGTTTTAGTCTTTGGTAATCAATTTAATGCATGAGCCTTTGGGGATGATTTATTTGGATATTAACCGAAATAAGGATATTTGAAAATGTGTCACACAAAAGTGACGTCATCTAGCAGCAGCCCTGAAAACTAATTAAAACTAACTAAATTTAACAAACAAACCTCAAAACGAAATAAAAACTAACTAAAATGAAAAATTCCAAAACTATAATAACCCGGATCTCAAGAGACGGCCATTTTGCCACTTGCCGTCCATTAAAAATGACATTACAGTTGCTCAGGTAACGACCAATCACGGCTCAGCTTATGAACGTCACATGACCAGACTCAGAAAACAGGTGAGCCGTGATTGGTTGTCATCTGAGCCCTGAACAACTGTGATGTTATTTTCAGTCGGCCAATGAGATGGACAAAAACGGGTGATTTTATTCTGAAACATTAACCACAATGCTGTGTTTAGCGTAGTGAGGGCGCATAGAACATATTTAAAAGACCATTTTTGATTTCCTCTTTAAGTACTGTCACCATAGTACTTGTATTGTTACTTCCCATAATTGCTTTAGTTCAATTAAACCTGAAAACAATATTTTCTCCAAATTCCTACAGGTATAATTTGGTGTTAATCCTCCCTCTCATTCCCATCACTCTCTCTCTCTCTCGCTCTCTCTCACACACACACACACACATGTGCACACTAATATGATTAAACTGCTGATGTTGCTGTGGAGTGTGTGCTCGTGTCACTTTGTTTCAGGGCAGTGAGGCAGATATTGAGGCGTGTGTTTGTGTGTGTGTTTCGAGGTTTTATCTCCACCCAAATTCACTGATGGATGAAGTTGCTGCAGCTTGAGCTTGCCTGGTTTCATTCAGATCCCCTGTAAAAGCCCAACCCCCTCTTTTTGTATGCCACTTGACTGTCCATCCAGATGTGACTTGTGGATTACAAGCTTTTAACACACACACACACTTTCTCCAACGCAGACATAAATAGATTGCAAAGTTATGCAAAATAGATTCATCTTCTTTTATCAGCCTAACCACAGCTGCAATTGAGATGATTATTTGAGAGTTTATATTGAAATTGACAGTGGCACACATCCAGGTTTTTTAATAGCTGACTTGATAGAACGGTCCAATTCTCAGCTTTCACCACACTGATTGCAAAACTGTGACGCTGATTACATACTCGTTTCACTGTAAGAGGGCACATCATTCATTACTTACACCTGCGTGTCTTTGCAGTCTGTCTTTACAAAGATAATATTGCCAAAGTTTTTACACTTATCATTTATATTACTACTAGGCCTAAAACTATAAGTGAAGCACTAATTTTGCCCAACTAGTAGAATGTAGGTGTCATAATGTTACGCAAAGTTATTCTAGTAGTGTGCAAAAAAAATGTCACAAAGTAACAGTAGTGGGAAAAAAATATTAAACTGGGGTCAGGTAGGACAAGCATACGCGCAACACACCCTATTTTCTAAAATGCTTCAAGCAGGGCTCAGGACTAACATTTTATATTTGGAGCATAGTGGCCCCTAACCTGAAATTTGGGGGCCGGAAGTAGAAGATTTAGGGACAAACACTGTAAATTGACTTACAAGTAAATATTTATTCCACCCATTTTCACTAGGCTGGAGTGTGGAGCAGAAGTTTGTCAGCAACAAAAACATTCAAGAATAATAAATGATGATGATTTTTTTTTTTTATCTGTAAATTTACTAGTTTAAAGGGACACTTGACTCATTTAGCCATTTTCAGTAGTAAAAAGTCAATATTTGGTCTATAATTAATTTAATAACTTCATTATTTTTCATGTAGTCTACATTTTATTTTAAATATAGCCTACAATTAATACCTTTCAAATGTTGCCATTTGCTGTTGACTGAAAATGACATCACAGTCCTCAGAGCTCGGGTAATGACCAATCACGGCTCACATTGTCTGAGTTTGGTCATGTGATGTTAGCAAACTGACCCATGATTGGTCATTAGCTGTTTCCCTGAGCACGCGTGATGTCATCTTCAGTCGACAGCAAGTGGCAAAATGTGTTTTTAAAGGTATTAATTGTACATGAAAAATAATGAACTAATCACATTAATTTGGACAAAATATATTTTTTACTGCTGAAAATGGCGAAATGAGTCAAGTATCTTGGTGTGGTGTGAGTATAATATATATATATTTTTAAACGACGTTATCCGAAGCTCTGACGTCACCGAGATTGTCTGCGCGAGGTGTGTCTCTTCCTCCTCTTGGCGAAAAAAAAAAAAAAAGATACTAGGAAATCATCAGCACCACCAACAGCAGCACCAGCGCCGCCCTGAAGAGAGATAGAGAGAACGAGAGAGAGAGAGAGATCTAGTACCCACCTCCCCCCCACCTCTTCCTCCCCTACACACTCCCCACCTAACAACAACCTCAGCCCCGCAGCTAGGCTCTCTCACAACGACCCCACCCCGCCCCCAACCCCCTCTGGAGAGAGGGGACGGAGCGAGACACACACCGAGGAAGAAGAAGGAGAAGGAGAAGAAGAAGGAAAAAATAGAAAAAGACCGCTTCGGGTTGCCCTCAATCCGGGCCTACTAATGCTGTAGCGGAGAGAGGAAGAGCGACGACAACGCACTGATTGAGGAGTCGGCGTCGCGGGGTGGACCAAGGCGGAACCCGTGGGGGAACACGACGCTTGTTCATTCGCTTGTTCGTCATCATCATGGGATGTACGCTGAGCGCCGAGGAGCGAGCCGCTCTGGACCGGAGCAAGGCCATCGAGAAGAACCTGAAGGAGGACGGGATGGTGGCCGCCAAGGACGTCAAGCTGCTCCTGCTCGGTAAGACTCGGTCACCGCCCCCGCCCCACTAATCACCAACCACCACCCCGGCCCGCCCTCTCTACTTCCCCGCTTCCTCACACCCTGTGCCCGGTCGGGCCGGCGGTGCTCTCCGTGGTACTGATTTCACCATTAGCCGCTCCCCTCCCTGTGTGTTCTTTCCAGGCGGCGGAGAGTCCGGCAAAAGCACCATCGTCAAACAAATGAAGTAAGTCGCTCCCCCTCTCTTTTCCTCCCCCGTTTTATTATTATTATTATTATTACTGCTTATTTATGCTTTTATAAAGGCCTCGAGATATACCCCCCCACCCCCCTTCCCCACCAGCTCCTCCTCCCTCCTCCCTCCGCCCTCCTCCCCTCCCTTCCTCTCGGTTGAGCCGCCATGTTTCCAGAGGCCGAAGCCTGCGAGAAGTGCCGGAGGTTGGAGCACCTTACGGCTCGGCGGGTGCTGTTCGCTCGGCCCCGGTGCTGAAATGTACTTAACGAGGCTTTAGGGGTTGGGGGGGCTTTTAGCCTGTGGGTGTTGTTCCTCTCTCCTCGCTGAGTGTGTGAGGTCAGCGCGGCTCCATTAGTGAATACCTCTGCTTTTAATCTTAATGGCTTTAAGTGCCCGATATCGGCGGGAGTACTTTGCCTATAAAAGCGGATTTACGTAGAAATATGGCTCGGAAAAAACGCATCTAAACCTAAGCTAAATCACTCTTTGATGTTTTTTTTTTTTAAATCACTGTTGTTGCTCGTACCTAAACCTCTTAGTGAAGTTTGGAGATGTTTTCAGGGAAAATCACGGAGTCTATTGTAGATTTTGTAATGTGAAGCTTCTCCGCAGTGCAGACTCCCACCCTTAGCACCCCCCCCCCCCCCCACCCCAATTCCTGCTTCCTCTCCTTCCTTCACCAATTTATCCTTTTAGATATCGGTTTTCCATAACGACCATAAACGCAACCCTTGGGACCAAAATGTGCCACTATCTAATTTGCCCCCCCCCCCCCTCTCTTTTTTCTTTTTTTCTTTTTTTAAACCAGCACTAAATAGACAGAGGATTGGACTGATAGACACAATTGGGTAGATGAAAAGCTAGGTGGATAGGTAGCTGTGCAAAATTGGAGGGCTATATGGTAGAGCAGGTGGTCACCAATGTGGTACCCGTGGGCACACCAGGTAGCCGCAAGCACCACACGATTAGCCCGTGGGCCTGTTCTAAAATTAGCTCGCAGGTAAAGTGATTATTTGAAAACGTTAACATTTGCAAAGATTTATAGAAATGTTAAGAACTATTAACATTTCACAAATTCCTACCATGTTAAATCATCGCTGATAATTATTGTGAGTAGGAACGTTCAATACCACTTTTTCCTCCACATCCATTATTCATTCATTGAATATTCATCAATATCAAGTAGTTCTTTTGATATACAAAATTTCATTTAACGTAGATGACAAAAAAATTGCTTAAATTGTGAACATACACCTTTCTTTCTGAAGAGTCGTCAACTACTAGCGAGGAAGATTTACTCGATGTTTTGCCTTAAGTATTGGTGGCTAGTATCAGCAGCCTCCAAAAGTACCCGATACCTGAAAATAAGGCCGATATCGGCCCGATACGATACCTGGTATCGATACTAGCCCATCCCTAATTGGGTGAAGTCAAGAACATGATCGGTGTTTTAACATACATGAATATATTTAACTATTAACATATCATTCAAGGCAATTAGCAAATTACCGCTGAGGGATTATTAGATGGATGGATAGAAAGATAGAAAGATAGCTGGATGGATACCATACAAGAAAAGCTCAAAATGGCTCTTGTTGGTAACTTAGCATAGAGGCGGTACAAAGTTAGCCTCACAGGATATGAATAATTGAATTGTAAAAAGCCAGTCCATTTGGGGGGGAGGGGGGGGGGGCGATGCACTAACTTGCGCTCGTCACTCGCAGCTGCAGATACGCCAGAGAATTTCTATTTTTAAACTTAAGTGTGATTGGTCCGACCAGCGGTTGCTGAAAAGCTTTGAAAATGGCACATTTGAGTCTTTTTTTTATTTCTATATACGGCCAGTATGTTGAAACAAAGGGACTTTTGTCACCCTTTGTTGGCAGTCGATTGTAATACCAAAACAGACACGATGACAAAACGTACATTTAGAACACATCGACATATTTACAGAGTCATTAAGCAATATAAAGTGTTTCATAGTGCGGTAATAGTGATGAAATTGAAATGTGCCAAGGACGCGGAGCGAAGATGCTACCTCGAAGTAGCACAGCCATCGCCTCCAATGTCAAAAATATCCTCTTTGTTTATCAGTGCAGTCTTGAGAGGTTTACCAACATACATATGAAGAAAAAAAAAAAAAACAGCACATCTAAACATGATCATTTTAGCAATCAAACCATGCTGATGAAATTGTTGCGTAAACTACTAATGGTTATTTGCAGCCCGCGCTCTTTATTAATTCAACCTCTCTCGCAGTGCTTTGTGCGTCTTATCCACTTCTCATCCATAATTACACAATTTTGCACACGGCCAGCCGCACAAAATATTAAAACGGTTCTGGTCCTTCCACGCAGGGACTGCCGGGCTGCATAGTCACAATCAATGAGTGGATTTTCATTGTGAAGTTGGGATCAACTCTTTACGCTCTCTTTTACAGTTTGAACACGTATTACGAGCTATATGGCAGAATGGTACAATTTCCTTGTGCTAATATCGGTGTGCGCCTGCAGGATTATCCACGAAGATGGCTTCTCTGGGGACGACGTGAAGCAGTATAAGCCCGTGGTCTACAGCAACACCATCCAGAGTTTGGCAGCCATCCTGCGAGCCATGGACTCGCTGGGAATCGAGTTTGGAGACAAGGATCGAAAAGTCAGTGGCCCCCGCGGCTTGAAATGCTCCAACACTAAAATGAGGAGGGATGGATGGCAGGGAAGAGATGAATGGTCAGAGATAAAAAATAAAAATAAAAAAAGTATGTATTTTTAACATGAATTCATTCACTGCCATTGACGCCTATTCATTTGAACTATTTCTATTAGTGTAAAAAAAAAATTCCCCACTTTTGTTAACAAGAGTATGAAAACCTAGAAAGCAATTTTTATTGCACATTTAGAACAGATATAAAATTTGTTATTAATCGTGAGTTAACTAGTGAAGTCATACGATTAATTACAATTAAAAATTTTAATCACCGGACGGCCCAAATTTTTTAATAATCTTTTCTTTTTTAATCGTGAGTTAACTAGTAAAGTCATGCAATTAATTACGATTAAAAATTTTAATCACTTGGCGCACCTAATTTTTCATAATTTTTTCTTTAAAAAAGAAAAGATTAAAAATTAGGGGCCTCAGGTGATTAAAATTTGTCATCGTAATTAATCGAATGACTTCACTTGTTAACTCACGATTTTATATCTGTTCTAAATATACAATAAAAATAATTCTAGGTTTTCATAAAAATGTTAAAATAATAGAAATAGTTCAAATGATTTTTTGACGTCTATAGCCGTCAATGGCAGTGAATGAGCTAATAAACATTTAGTTAACCATTTCAATCGCTTTAATACTCACGTCTCGTGTCGCTCTCCGCTTCATCCTTCTTGCTTAAGCACATTCGGGGCTCTATTTTCAGAGACAACGGACATATCTTCATTTTCGTGCCTGGGCACGTCTAGATTACCATGTTTGGAAATTAGATGGTCTGGGCGTTCACACCACCGGCACACTTGACAGTTTGGTGACTGAAAGTAAACTCGGAGCAGGTCTAAGTTGTGGCGCAAGTGGTGATTTTGGTGAATTTGATCAAGGTGCAGGCGGACACATTCTGCACTCCATTAATATGTGTTGGTGGATGGATCAATATGACGACGGCGTGCCAGTCCCTTAGAATTACTGTAGAAATCGATTCATTATCATATCGTCTCAGTTCCACTACAATGCATCAACACGTTTGTTTTGCTGCTATTTCTGAATCAACACGTCCAATAAGAGGATGGAATAGTCCATCGCATGGAGCTGGAGGGGGGGGGGGTCGTAATCGGAGGACTCTCATGTAACATAATGTACTTCAAAGGTAACTTCCCAAGAGAAAAGTACTTATAAATGATCAATTGTATTTTTTAGGGCTGTCAAAGTTAAAGCAGCTTTAACTCAAGAGTTAAAACTTTAAAGCTTTAACGTTGACAGTAGGAAAAATCGATTCTCATAAGAATCGCGATTCTCATTTAGTACGATTCAGAATTGATTTTTAATGTCCCAAAATCGATTTTATCTATATTATTTTATACTGTCTTGCCTTTGTCTGTGCATGCCTTTATTGGTAGCGCTGTTCATGTTGTACCCGATTTGGCCACTTAGGGGCAGTGTGGTTCCACGCGGTCTATTACACTGTTAAGTTGTAGCCACATTAGAGAGTAGAAGGAAAAAGTCACGATCAAGTTATTCCAATAAAAGTAGTTTTTTTTGCAGTGTGGAGCCTTTTTTTTTTGTTGATTAACATTAGCGAGTCAGACTGGAGTAGATCATTATAATTCCTTGCACATCTATAGATTGAGGCAAAAATCATTGTCAATCAAATCATTTTGAATCAAAAATCGTTTTTAATCGAAAATTGATTCTGAATTGAATCGCAGACCCAACAATTGGAATCGAATCGTGAGACATTCAGATTCCCACCCCTCGTTGACAGCGCTAATTTTTCTCCTCATTTCTTCTGTTTCTCCTGTAATTGAACAAGAATTGAACTAATGGTGTTGTTTAGGATGACTTTGCACGTTGATGACTGAATTCATTCTTCACGATGCCATGATTTCACTAGAAAATCTAGAGCAGGGCTTCTCAATTATTATTTTTTGGGGGCATTTATGATATCGTGAGGAATGAATGGACCCACAATGTCATTCGCAACCTTGGGATGTTGCAAACTGTGGATTCCCTGTAATGCTCACAGACTTATCACACCAAGTACCACCTAAAAAAAAAAAAAAAAAAGTACTTAGCTCCCAAAGTACCATCATATTGGCCTACGTGTTCTTTGTAAATGAGCCAGAGTTAATTTTGCAATATGAGCATTAATACTGCAATTAAATATAGGAAAATGGGGGGTGGGGGGGTCTTAAATGATTTCATTAGAATGTATTGCACAGAAAAGCGAAGTTCAATTTGCACCGGATTTGGACACCTTGCGTACGTGGCAATATGAAACGTAGCAATCGTCGGTTCCCAGGCGGACGCCAAGCTGGTGTGTGACGTGGTGAGTCGCATGGAGGACACGGAGCCATACTCTGCGGAGCTTCTCAGCGCCATGAAGCGCGTTTGGTCAGACGCCGGGACGCAGGAGTGCTTCAATCGGGCTCGCGAATACCAGCTCAACGACTCGGCCCAATAGTGAGTAGCACACTGGTGCTATTTATTTATTTATCTATTGTCCAAAGTTTGTATACAGACACTACCTGTAAAAAAAAAACATTTTTAAATGTTGTCTATTGACCGATCTCCATTTGCGCTCCTCATCACCAGCTACCTGGACAGTTTAGACCGAATCGGGGCTGCCGACTACCAGCCCACAGAGCAGGACATTCTGAGAACCCGAGTGAAGACCACGGGCATTGTGGAAACTCACTTCACCTTCAAAAACCTCCATTTCAGGTCGGTCCCTCCCCATCGTAACGACTTCAAGATCCGCCCGCCCCCGGGTTCTCAAGCTCATTGGCTCTCTTTGCGCAGGCTCTTTGACGTGGGAGGGCAAAGGTCAGAGAGGAAGAAGTGGATCCACTGCTTTGAGGACGTGACCGCCATCATCTTCTGCGTGGCGCTGAGTGGTTACGACCAGGTGCTCCACGAGGATGAAACAACTGTAAGTGTGCTTCCAATGAAGGATTATAACTTAGCTTAAACTGGGAATGTTATATCTGCAATTGATTTGAAAGACTTTGCGGAGCAGTTTTGTAAAAAATAAAATTAAAATAACAGTAGGCCTTTCATCAGGCCACGTAAGCAGTTCTCATCATTAAAGTTCCTGTAAATATCTCTTCTAAATTTGGCGCAACACAGAAGAGTTTTGTTAAACCCAATCAAATTTGAATGATAAAAAAAAACGGCAATTTATATTAAATGAGTTCTTAAAAATCGTGAAAGTCAAGCCATTGTCTGTGTGAAACCATATCCTGTTGGGGAAAAAATGGATCCTACTTCATCTTAAAAAACGAATGATATTAAGCAGTTTATACTCGTAGACATTTTGGGTTTACAGCCTTAATTATGGCACACGGAACCCAAATTTCCATCGCACTAATAACCAACTAAGCCCGGTGATTGGCAGGCAACCAGTCCAGGATGCTTTTGACCCAAAGTCATCTGGGACAGGCTTCAACTTCCTGACACTCGAAACAGGATAAGCAGTTCAAAAAAATGATGGATGAGTAATTAAATGAATACTATTTAATTATAAACCAAAGTATGAAAAGTATCTATTTTAATGATTGGTTTGAGAGCCATGAGCCACTGTTATTATTATTTTTTGCCTTTTCAACTTAATTCACTTTACAAGAAGAAGCATTCTGGTAGGAAAAAGGAGGCGTCAATATGAAACAATAAGAATGATATCTTTGGTATTCAACACAACCACATTCCTTCCGTTAGCACCACGCAAACGCTAATAAGCATCTTTGTTGTGGCGCTTAAAACCTTTAAGCAACGGCAGACATGCAATGTAACGGCACCCGGTCATATATTCTTTCTCCTCTGCAGAGAAAGACTATGAAGCGCTATTTTGAATCCCACTTGAGTTCTACCCCATGCATGCCCTGCTGCAATGATTAGCTGCTGTGTCGATGCCTAGAAATCAAGTGGGATTTTACAGTGATGCCTCCCACGAATAGCGTGACCATGACGGGCACGCCACAAGGAGCTCGTTATATTTTGAATTCTACTTTATGGTTCGATAACATATGTATAACATATATCAATGTTGTCGCGGCAGAACCGCATGCACGAGTCCCTCATGCTGTTCGACTCCATCTGCAACAACAAGTTCTTCATCGACACCTCCATCATCCTCTTCCTCAACAAGAAGGACCTCTTCGCGGAGAAGATCAAGAAGTCGCCGCTGACGATCTGTTTTCCCGAATACACAGGTGACTGTTTGGCTCTCCTTGCCCCAAAATCAACCCCCCCCCCCCCCCCTCAAAAAACTGAACGTGCGTGTTCCTCTCCTCTCCTCCAGGTGCTAACACTTACGACGACGCTACCGCATACATTCAGGTTCAGTTTGAAAGTAAGAACCGCTCTCCCAATAAGGAGATCTACTGTCACCTGACCTGTGCCACGGACACAGGAAACATCCAGGTAGTGTTCGACGCCGTCACCGACATCATTATCGCAAACAACCTGAGAGGGTGCGGCTTATACTGAGCGCGGGCGTCGTCGCGGAGAGCGCGAGGCGTTATATCATTTCCATGATACTTAAAAAGAGAAAAAAAAAAGAAGAAATAAAACACACAAAAATACGTAATTCAACACGTCCGAAATGGACCCAAAGAGCTGCCGCCAGACATCACGTCGGATTCATGTCATGATTTTGTCCCCTTCCTCTTCTTCTGAGTTCACGACCCCCGACCCCCCGTTTTGTCTTTGAATGTTTGAATGATTTGCTGATGAGCGTAAACAAACAAGTGGGGGAGGGGGCAGGAGCGGTAAACAACCCCCCCCCCGATTACCGTCTGCCAGCTCCGTTTTGGACAAGCTGTAAGATGGAGCAGACGATGTTGATAATGTATCGTGAAGGGGGGGGCGGGGGAGGCGCCGACATTCTCGCGGCCGGGAATCTCTCCTCCCTTTCAGAGGCCGCGCACATGACCGAGTAGCCCGCAGGTCTGTTCCGCTCTTCTTCTCTTGTACTTCCAACAAAAAGCGGGTATTATCCTGCCTAGAGTGGCCTCCTGCACTACCAGGACTGAGAATATCGCACAGAGGGGGGAGGAAAAAAAGAAACAAATTATTGGTGCCAACCATCTGAGAACAGATTAGGATTATAGTTAGTTATTATTTAAAAGTTCTGAGCATTGAATTGATTCTCGGTTTAAGCCTCGTGCCCCTTCCTCCAACCACATTTTTTGATTT
Organism: Leptonotus elevatus; assembly: GCF_054856555.1. Classification (NCBI taxonomy): domain Eukaryota; kingdom Metazoa; phylum Chordata; class Actinopteri; order Syngnathiformes; family Syngnathidae; genus Leptonotus; species Leptonotus elevatus. The sequence goes on along the minus strand of NC_141241.1, from coordinate 15,649,461 downwards.
GTACTCGTAGCCCTCAATGTGAATCTGTTTAGACATAGAAGACTGCACAAGGAGAATATCATCGGAGGCAGCCTCTATCTGTGGGGGGCAACTATCCAATTCGAAGCCTCCGTCTTAAAACATTCTCCCTTCCCATCGATCATCCTCTTTTCACACACAGAAGAAGTACAGCTCTCCATTTTCCACCCTAAACTCCGCCTCCCCGTGCCCGTATACACGTCTCCCCTCATATCCGCTCCATTCTCACCTTAAAAAAAGCACCGTATTGTATATAAATATATTACGATTATACCAGAGTTTTTTTTTTTTACTGTGAATGTTTTTGTGCTGCACCCCCATCTTATTCTGTAGTTCATTGGTTGCTCTCATGTGGAATGTTTGTGCTGAGCCAATCGAATGTTGTGTTTACATTAAAGCTACACTTTTCCTAACTATTCCCGTGTGTGTGCGTTCATGCTCTCGGAATCCAAAAAGCGCGGTCAATTTAGGTGAGGTCGCGAAATGAGAACGTGTTCGGCAACCAGGAGATTGGGAGCGGCTCTTGCGTGGCCGCGCTCGCTGAAACGTATTATCCAATCGGGACCAACGTGAAAAATGCGGCGCGGGCGAGCGCCTCGCGATTTATTAGGTTAAAAGTGTTCTATCCTCACGGACGAGCGGCCATTCCTTTATTGAATGACTAGGCGGGATCAGCTGTCTGACCCGCTTCTGTCACTTTAATGGCTGTGATGTTCATTACCGCGCCGCTGCGCCTTGGCGGGGCGGCCTCCTTTTGCGCAATTACAGGTTAGCAGGCTGCTAACTCCCCGCCTGACACCATTAATAGAGCTTTTAATTACACGTTGAAGACTCTTCTCATATTTAACACGAGCGCTCAGTCACATGTGGGTCACGACCCGCGCCAGATTGATAGCAGCCTCGCAAGTTAGAGCACATTTGTTGCTGCACTTAGGTGGAAGTCGCGCATATCTGTACATTGCTTCGTTATGATGATGATGATGAGGATTTCTGCTAACGTTTACTCCATTACATTTCCTAAATAAAACGACCACAATGGTGGTGGTGATAAAGAGGATAACTGTACACACCCTGTTCTGTCAATTTCTAACAGCAAATGACAGGAAGTAGATCACTCAGAGAAAGGAAGTGGTAAACCAGAAAATGCAGTCATACAGACAAAAACCCAAGTGACAAAACTTTTACCTAAATGGAGAGAGACCCTCATTCCCAACTGCAGCAAAAAAAATAAATTCACTAATTGTGTACATGCTAATATGCTAACATTTGTAATGGTTCATATTTTCAAGTGTTAGTAACATGTTAGCCTAGTTCAGGGGTGACCAACGTGGTGCAGTGATGGGATATTGTGATTTTCTAAAAATGTTGACCATTATAAAATTTTAAGTGTTGTGTCTTGACTTTTGTTTCCTAATTATGAAAAAAAAATCATTAACATGTTAGTGTCTTCACATAAAAGAATATCATGCATTATTATTAACGATATTTAAAGAAAATTCAAGCATTTTTTCTCTCTTTGAGAAGGGTGTCGCAAGCTGGTAGACCTTCAGATTAATCAGTACCCTTAAGTAGCTCTTCGTTTCAAAAAGGTTGGTGACCCTTGCTCTAGTTATTAGCTTAGCCATTCGCATCACGCTATTACTAAGATTCTAAATGTCAATGCTAAATTAGCCAGTAAATGTTATTTACGAATGAGCTAAATTAGCGAATTTTAGCTTAGCATGTGCTTCAGCCATGTGGTTATTTTGCTTGGTATGACAAATGTGTATGTTAATTCCTAAAGAGTACAGGTATTTTGGAATCCATTGTAATCACCTGAGTTTCTTTCCTTTACCAATGGAAATGCCTTTAATGGTTTTCAAGAGGAGTTCGAAACCTGGCTTAACAGCCATTCAAATTAGCTACACAGTAATTTGACGTTTCGGAGTTAAAGCAAAGACTGAGACAAACCTTCAAATAACTCCAAACACGCAAGGAAGGCCGGGTTTACAGGAAAGTATTTCATACATTGGATGGGGCACCTTAAGTGACATAAATACTGGTATGAGAAAATGAACTGTCCAATGTGAAGAAGCACATAAAGGAAAATTAAATTAATTCATCATCAAAAGGTCAGTTTTCTTTTTAGTTATGAGCTTTTTAGACATACATGGTTGGCCAGGCTATGTGAATTATTATTATTATTTTTTTAAAGATAAAAATTCTAGAGACTCAATTATTCCCCCTCCAATACTCTCCTACATTTACATCCGAACATTATTTAAGTACAGCAAATGTCAGATACTTCCCCTCAAGTAATATTCCACAAGGTGACTTCAAGGTCTTCCAACACCCTCGAGTGCAGCAAATGTCCAACAACAAGAAGTTTGCCTGACCTGAATTTTTTTTTTGTCAACTGGATTGTCTTTACGAAATGTATCACAAAAGCGCAGCTCGCTGGTCGGCAGGTCACAGTCGCAGCCTCTTGATATCCTCGCTTCGAAAGTCAATGCGCAGTGCCAGAACCTGACGCACCTCCGCCGGGGTCAAGCGCCACGTCAGAGGGCCCGAGTTTGGCCCCCAGTAGTCTAAGATCTCCGTTACCTATGGGACACAGAAACAAAGTACAGTGATAGATAGACCATAAAAATTAATAAATATATATATATTTTTTTCAATCTTAATTTTGTTACAGGAGTGCGTGTGTGTTTATATCTTAAGGTCAATTACCCGCTCCAGGTTAAGGACGGTGGCCATCTGCGTGAGCCGAGCGAACTTGTCCCTGATGGTCCAGGTGGTGACGGTGGTGAGATAGGCCACAAGAGACCGAAGCTCTTTATCAAACTGCAAGCCTCCCAGCTGCATGAAAAACACCAGCACTTAATCACTGTAGCAAAGATTTTCATTCACGCGCACTCCCCCAAATGCTTCTAATATTACCAGCTCTTTGCAGTGCTTTTCTATTTATACCACCAATAAACACATTGTTGGAAATGGAGAGAGCGTATCACGCCAGAGGCTTTCTGCGAGTCTTCATCAATTATTGCTGAAGGTTTTTCATCCTTTGTACGTCAGCGACGCTGCTGCGCGAGGTGCTCGGCGCCACCTTGTGGCCGAGCCCGGCTCCTCACCCTGCTGAATGAGCACTTGAGGACCGTCTTCTCCATCTCGATGGATATCAAGCTGGTCATCAGGCTGGTGAGCGTGTCGTAGATGACAGGAGAGAGGCTTGTCTGGTGATCAGATGGAGAGCAAGTTCAAATGTGGAAGGATGAGGTCATGTGGGAAATAGATGTGCTCAATGGGATGCATATTTTGTTGGAATGATTTGAGTCGGTCGGAATTTGTGGATTTTACGGTCACAATTTTTTTTAAAGGCAAGTCAATCTGAAAGGGGTACGTGACTCATTTAGCCATTTTCAGCAACAAAAAGTTAATATGTTGGTAACTTCCTTATTTTTTATGTTCAATTAATACCTTTAAATACAAATTTTTCCACATGCTGTTGACTGACGATGACATCACCTGTGGTGAAAACGTAGGTAACGACCAATCATGGCTCAGTTTGCTGACCAAACCCAGAAAACAGGTGAGCCGTGATTGGTCATTACCTACGTCCTCAGCACAGGTGATGTCATCTTCAATCGACAGCAAGTGGAAATTTTTGTTTTAAAAGCAAAATAATGAAGTTATCAAATTCATTCTGGACAAAATATTAAGTTTTTACTGCTGAAAATGGCTCAATGAGTCAAGTATCCCTTTAAACATTTTTTGACAATAATATGTTATATGTGACCTTCTCTAGTCTAAACATGACATTCTGATTAATATTACATTTGTGGGGTATGAGTTATGAAGCAAAATCCACCCGTTTTTTATCCATCTCAGGGGGCGGCCATTTTGCCACTTGCTGTTGAGGGAAAATTACATCACAGTTGCGCAGGTCTCAGGTAACAACCAATCACAGCTCAGCTTCAGAAAACAGGTGAGCTGTGATTGGTCGTTGCCTGAGCCCTGCGCAACTGTGATGTAATTTTCACTCGACAGCAAGTGGCAAAATGGCCGCCTTCCGATATGGATAAAAACAGCTGGACTTTGATTCTTAACTCATATTCCACTAACGCAATATTAACCAAAATACCATATTTAGACTAGTGTGGCTGCATCGAACATATTATTGTCAAGAATAATTTTTTGGGGGGGTTGACTTTTTAAATTTAAAATTTGTGCACATAAAATATGTAATGCTGGAAATAACAGTAATTTTTTAAAATTTGAAATGTAATGTCCAACATGTCCTGAATTTTGTGAATATGTTGGAATAGTTTGACCTGTTGAGAAATACGGAGGGAGTAGAATACGGAAAAAAATAATGAGGAAGCTTTGGTTTTTCGCAAAAGGTGCAGCCACCTTGAACTCCACCATCAGCTGCTCCAAGTTGACGATGAGCTGCTGCACCCAGGGGTCGTTTGCCTCGTAGTCATTGAACTCCTCCTGTAAGCGACAGCAGCGGTTACGGGGGTTGCTTCAAGGGCATTTGATGTCTGTGGTGAGATTGTATGACCTCCTCTATGTTGTGCGAGATGGACAGGAAGCCGCTGATCCAGGGTTTGATTTGCGGCTTTATGGCTGTCGTGTTCAGCTCAGTCAGGCCTTCCTAAGAATGCAAAATCAAGCATGGGAACACGTACAGAGCTTTTAGAAGACGCTATAATACAACTCTTTCATCAGAAATATTGCAGCCATGCTAAAGAAGAAGTTCCAATGCGCGTTTTTTGTGCCACCAACCTGCAAAAGGTCCTTGAACTTTGTGGATGTGTTGTCGAGGTCGGACAAGCAGCTCTCAATCTTGGCTCGGTCACCGGGACTGGCCCCTTGGCTGAACATCTTGGTGCAGTCGTTCTGCACACGGGATCCAAAATCCAGATTAAGTGGAGGAATAAATACAAAGACAACTGAGGCACATTATACAAGCGTTACCTCCAGGTTCCTTTTCAGAGTTGAGATGTTCTCGCTGCACACCTCCGCGTTATTGAGAGTCACCTGACATTGACAAACGTGAGTAATTAAGCTCTAATCTTACTGAAATTGTTTAATATTTATTTTATTCATGTATTATTACTTCCATGTCATTACTGCCCAGTGTTGATTTGTGTGTATCTGTGATTACAATATTATGTACTCCTATGACCTTGAAAAGGGACGTTACCCTATGTTTGAGCCATCTGAGGGTTAATGAATAAGGATTACTATGACAAGTGGAATGTATCCTGAACCTCGGAGAAATTGGAACAAGAAAAATTTGTGGTTAATATAAAATAAATTTGAGTGTGTATATGAAAGCAAAATACAACTGGCTATGCTTCATTTGTGTCGAAAAAAGCCAACAAACATAACTTAATAGGCGATATCATCTGTTGAAATGTCACGATTTTCTAGAAATTCAAAATGGTGGCAAAGTCAAAATTGGGGGAGAATTCAATGACCTTTTCTAATATGAATAACAGCCCCCGAACATTCATTTGATGCAAATAAATACCCGGAAACAAATAATGTTCAAATAGTAGCAGTATACATTTAATTGAAATGTCACCATTTTTAATAAAAAATTCAAAATGGCGGCACATGGTAAAAAAAAAAATGGCAGGAAAATTCTACAAATTTATTTTTTATTTTTTGCCCCAACTATTGAATTCAATTAAAATGTTAAATGGTCACCTTAAAGCTGCAATATGGAACTTTCTCCCCCCCCCCCAAAATAACTTTTTATTTGACCATTAATGACTTTTAATTAGTAGATTAACACCTTAGCTGTTTACAACAAGCAATAACCGGAAAGCCTCTGGCCAATAGTTTTCAGACTGGATTCGGGTTAGAATTTCCGGCGCTCTGTCTGCGGATGTGACGTAATGTGCGTGGTGTGTATGTGAAGAATGGTATGTGCAGTTTCATTTTTCATCAGCATGTGGCAGTAGCGATTTGAAAAGGAATATTCTACGTTCTGTAGCTTTAAAAATTCCAAACTTTTTCCAAGACAGGCTAATATTTAATTTTCATAACAACTTCTAAGAACCACGATATTGATCTCACCAAAAAAGCAGCCTTGGCATTTTCAGCGCTGTCAATGTTGAACTCGGTGTTGAACTTGCCCTGCTGTAAGCTGCTCTGCATCAGACTGACCGCACTGCTGACGCCGCGCTGGATGTCCTGCAGCGTGGTGGCTGGGAAGCCCTGCCTCAGCTTGTTGTACAACACCTCCCTGGCAGGTAAGGGGAAGGGGGGCACAAGCATGAGACCCTCCCAGCAAGGAAAATGATAAGCCACCGTTGATTTAAAGTGTTTCAAAACGACTTACCTGAAGTCTGACTCGAGCGCTGAGTTGGCGTGGTTGATCATTGCGCAAAGACAGTCAATGCTGGAGCTGGACAGAGCTCGACTGATGCACTTCTTTACGATGTAGAAACAATCATCCACCATGCTGGATGTCAGTTGACTTTTCTCATACGTGTCCATTGTAACAGCCTGGTAAGAAAAAAAGAAGAAGACTAAATGGTACACAGTTTAATTAATAAAATGCTATTAATTTTGTTTTCATAAAATTGTGCATCTCTATGACAAAAAAACAATTACCCGTACCATAATATAAAGGAATCAGTCGCCTCTTTAAAACACACTTTGTTTAGCTTGTTTCCAGAACGTAGTTAGCTAAAGGCTAATGCACAATGGAAAGCACCATTGACTCGCTAACGCTAATTAACGCGCTCTACTCACGACACTTTTATCACTCAAAAGAACGGCTATTCATAAAAATAAAAATAAAAAACTGCTGCAGGAATGTATACAGAGAAGTATCTTAACATTACCCACAGGTAATATTCTCCTCCTACACTGCAAAAAACAAAAAACAAACAAAAAAAAACATGTATTGACACAACTTTTTTCATCTACTCTATAAAGTGGCAACAAGAGTGTATCTGAATGTGCGGAACCACACTGCCCCCTAGTGGCCAAATCGTGTACACCACAAACAGCGCTCCCAATCTATCTATCTATCTATCTATAATTATTTTTTATTTTAAATAAAACAGAGTAGCGAACCTTGTTGACGGACTCCCTCATGTAGTACTCCTCCATTGGAACATAGTAGCCGATCATCTCCTGCATGTTCCTGCTCAGCACGCAATGTTTAAGCAACTTCTCCACATTCTGGTGATGTTCTGACACACGCATACACACATCCATCCATGACTAAATTTGACATGACAAACATATAAACACATGCTCATGTACTTGTATAACTTACCTGATGTGACGCTCTGGTCGCCAACTTCAAAGTCGGCCATAATACGTCGCCGCAGAAAGCGCAAGTAAAGTTCCGCCCTGGCGTTCATTAAAGTGACTTCTGCCAATACAGGGTCCAGCTCCCTGTTGGACGGCAGATACAATTACTAGGCATCCCACCAATTCCAATATTTTTGCTTCTGTCACAGAGCTAAACATGGTAACCAAAATATCAGAACAACTTTTAGTGCTTGCATCAAGTTTTTGACAATGGGATCTAGTTAGGTGTACTTAATATTATGGCTGGTGAGTGTAGACCCAAACAGTACCTGGGCTCGATTCTCTCCCCGGGCACGCTTTTCATCATGCTGCTCTGGACAATCTGAAACTATAGCCAGCATTCCGAAGGCGTTATAATAAAAGACATAAGCCTAAATGTCATTGAGATGCGTACTTTTCCGAGGTATCCTCTTTGCTGCATGAACTTGTCCACTATCTTCTGCGTCTGCTGGTCACATTCCTGCTGCAGGTGAGTGATGAGCGTGTAGAGGTGACCCGGACCGTAATACGTCTCTACGATGGGCTGATGGGTCTCCACAACACGAGCAATGCCTGCAAATGATCAGGTTTGTTTAATATATGGTATATGGCACTGGACGGAAATCTTTTGATGTGTTGCTTTAATTCGACATTTTTAGAAGGGAAAACTCGCAGGTTTAAAATTTCAAGAACAAAACTCAGAAACTCTGAGAAATACACGTAGCCTACTCGAATATTTTTACCAAGTCACACTTATAAACAGCCAGGTATACTTATAAAATAGCATTGCGCAGCCATGGGTTTTCTGTGATTCCTTGTGCATTGCTCAAGATCGCAGCCTGTGATGTGACAAATTGGCAGGGGGCGGTAATATTCGGAGAAAAACATTACAAAAAAAACGCAAATATTTGTGACATTATAAAGTGGGAAATTTGTTTGTGAGTCTTTTCTCGCAAATTTGTCACTTTAGAATGTCACAAATATTTAAGTTTATTCTCGTGAATTTTTTCCCCCTCCCAAATTTACTACTTACCATAATGTCACAAATATTTGCATTTTTTCTCGTGAATTTGTAAATTTTTCTCAGAATATTACCTCTCTCGAAATAATTTGTGATTTTTTTTCTAAAAAATTTGCCACCTCTATAATGTTGCAAATCGTAGTGTTTTTTCTTGTAATTTTTTTTCCTCTAAATATTACCACCCTCTCAAAAAAACCTATACATTTACACAATTTTTCTCTCTCCCAAATTTGCCAATTTATAATGCCGTAAATATTCTAGGTTTTTTGTGTGTAAATTTTTGAGTTTTTTCTTGCAAATTTGCTGCCTCCATAATGTCGCAAATATCGCCGTTTTTTTCTTGTAAAGTGAGTTTTTTCTCATAATATTACCGCCTTCTCTAAAAAAGTATTTATATGATTTTTCCTCTCACAAATTTGCCACTTTACAATGTTGCAAATATTCAAGTTTTTTTCTCGTATATGTGTGATTTTTTTCTTGGAATATTACCCCCTCATTGAAAAAAATATATGTATTCATATGTAGCCCTAAAACATACTTTAGTCATACTTTAGCAATTGTACAGTGTTATGACCATTGCTAACTGGAACATCACCCTGTAGCCTATTTAGCTGAATTTGGGTGAGGGGTGGGAGGGCCACGCCCTGGACTGGTTGCCACTCAATCACAGGACATATAAAGACAATTTACACACAGACTATGGACAAAGCCCAAAAATTGTCCACCCTGTCAGCAAGCTCACATTTTGCTGTTTACATGTACATTGTCTACTTAAAAATAATGTATGTAAGTCACAAAGGTACTTTATCGTGATATCAATTGTGTTTACTGACCTTCAAGCAAAAGCGTCAGAGTGTCTGCAAATATGAGTGGAGCTCTTTTCTCGCCCAAGTCTCCTCCTGTTGCTAAGAGCAGGTTCTCTTCAGCTTTGGATGCAAGCTGTGTGTGACAGCGTGTGTGTGAGTCATCCAATTCACACCCTCTGACCATACATTTACATTTCCCCGATTCCCTACTGACCTGACTGCAGAGGTACTGTCCAAAGCGGGCGAGGCCCTGCTCGTGGAGGCCCAGCAGGGGGAAGATCTTGAAAAACCTCTCCACCTGCGCCAGGTCCACCGCTGCCACAGCTTCATCCAACTTGTCAGCTACGATGACCTTTAGTTTTTTCTCAGCCTCCTGCAGAAGGAGGAGACTGGCATCCACAGTGCTGCCTGTGTAAGAATAGGAGGAATATTAGAGAAAAACAAGATACAAAACATCTGCTCTGACACAATACCGTATTCGTTTTTGGAATATGATTTAAGCAGAAACCCCCCCCAGATTTTTATCCATCTCAGGGTCTACCATTTTGCCTCATATGGCCACTTGCTGTCAACTGAAAATGACATCACAGTGCCTAAGGGGTCAGCTTGCCAACATCACATAACCCAAACAGGTGAGCCGTTGTTACCTGAGCCCTTAGGCATTGTAATGTCATTTTCAGTCACCACCAAGTGGCAAAATGGCCACCCCGTGAGTTGACTTGACGCTACTATTTCGCTAGAGTTAAAGTTTTTCTGCATACTTTCTTCTCCCTGCCTGCTCAGCTCAATGACGGACTGATCCAGAGAAAGGTATCTGTGGATGTGGGCAGCAGCCTGTTCATAATCTTCATTTTGCAGAGCTGTCTGGACGCCGTCCGTGCAGAACTTCAGATCCAGGATGTCGTCAGCACGCTGGATGACGTTATACAGCCGTGTCTATAAAATCATAAATCAATTTCATTAACATTTACAAAAGATATAATACTGGAGCTTCCATCTTTGAGATGCCCATATATTTAAATTAGCCTGTTAGTGATGTCTACGATGCACACACATTTTTCGTTACCTAAATAAATATAAATGTTAACTAAATGCTAATGATAATTTTATGGTAGTAGACGTGTGTACCGTACCTTAGCCAGGTCTAGCTGTCTGACTTTGCGGCTGACATTTTCTGCTAGGCTGCAAGTAAATGTAATCATGCCGGACAGCTGGTTGGCATCTCCTCCAATCAACTGTAGGTTGGGCCTGAGAAGCAACACATGCCAATATGCCATGTCATCTTACATTTTCTTATGTAAAATAAGTCCAAGTGTCAGTGTAGTCTTTAGGCGGCTGAAATTTTTACCCCATCCTCTGGAGTGCCAGCATCTTTGTGTGAATGGTTCCCTCCTGTCCCATCAGCCGTTCCAGTTCAAACTCCACTGCTTTCTAAACCAAACCCAAGAGAAACGACCGAACATGCGAGCAGCATTAAAAAGGAAAATGTTACACTCAAGTTTAATTTGTTCTGTAACAATACTTGCAACTCAAAACACGCAATCAGTTTCAGGCCCGAGTAAAACACCCCCAAAATATTAGTACCATAAAAAAAAAAGAAAACAGCACAATATTTCTATGTATAAAACCGTGAATTAATTAAATATAATTTTAACAGTGCGTGCATCATAACTAACTTATTGTGCTACTCCTGGTGTGCACGCTTTGCCCACTCGGGGTCAGTAAAAGATGCGTCCTGATTTATTGAAGAAGACGGTCACAACTGCTCAATAAAATGCAGCAAAAACAGTTGTTCTTCACAGAGAAGAAATAATATATGTTATATTGTATTTCTACATAGTGCAGCACCATTTAGGTTGAAATAGGAGTTGCTTTAGGACTGTAACACCAGGACATTGATGCTAGTTTCTTGAGAGTCCGTCTATATTGTTTTTCATTGTGTGTTAGCATTAAGCAAGCAGACTTAAGTTAGTTATGTCATATGGTTGTTCAGAATACAACGCGTACAAATACTATTTGATCTATGTTTGTCCTCATTCTTGAAGGATTGCTCACATTTGCCAAACTGCTGCTTGATGTCAAGTTCATGCTAATCCCCGACTGCACAAAGGTGGCTCGTAGAGTTTAAATGAAATGGACAAACCCTACATTGTTGCATCGTTGTAAGGTAGATATTTACACTGTGCAGCTCTTGAATTGAACAATACTTGTGAGTTCAGACATCTCATTAGCAAGTAGCTAGCATAAACCTGAGACGCCACACGACGCTGCCTTTCCTCTCTGCATTGTCTCCAAAATATCACCATGCAACATAATAGCATTTGGTCTTATTTTCCGTGGAAAATGAGGATGAAACCACACGAGCCCACATCCGGAAGTTTACCCAACATAGCCGACAATGAGTGTACACGTCAAGCGTACTTCGCACTGTTTAAATGTCATCAATTGTCATTTTCTACGAACCTCTTCCACGCAGAGTTGCTGATAAACTCTCTCCAGATCGTCCAGTTCTGTGAGGGCATAAATTGCGTCCATGCTTACAGTGGATAGATTTCCAGAATCGCATCTTTTCGTTTGGACGGAAACACTGTCAGCCATCTTCATCTACGTCTTCAATATTATTCCCTGCTGGCTGGCTGTTAGGCGCGCCTTCTAAATTTGGCCACCTTTTACGTGCTTGAAATAAGGCGAAACACAGACATTGGCTGTACGTGGTATAAATTACAAGCATAACATTTTAACATCTTAAATTGGACAGTTTGGACAAAGTTTTACCTGTAAGAAAAAAATGGGTTAAAAAATAATAATACGCATGCGCAGTGTGGCTGTACAGTATTACGTTTGATAGTACGCCTACGCCCCACAGTGAACCATACTGGAACTTCATTTGAATTCCATAATAGAAAAGAAAAACATAGTTATACTTAAAAGCAATACACTGCAGTGGTCGTGCTACAGAACTTCAAAGTGCCTATACATTACCCGAAATTCATAACCACAATCTTTAGGCTTTTTCTCATTTGCCTCACTTGTGACCAAGCAATATAGATCAATTTCCAACTCAATAATAATGTGAATGTGAGTGAGAATGTTTTCTCTGTATTTCCTGTGATCGACAGAATAAGCAGTACAGAAAATAATTTTTTTTTTTTAAAAACTCCCACATTTGTGTGTAGTGGTGCGTGTATAACACAGTTTGAAAGGGGGATCAAAGTATCCCAAATTATTTACAAAGTGTGTTGGATTAAAAGCAAAGAGGACTGTTTACATACAAACTATTTTAACCAGCAATTTTATTTAGTTGATTTATGATGTGAATTTTGCTGCTCAGCACCTCGTTGGAGATCAGTAAGTACTGTAGGCATTGTACGGTTTCAGCATTCAAAAGTTCAGAGAAGGTCAAAATAAATTCACCTAATTTTAGTTTCGTCCTGGAATAAAGCAAGAAAGCCCCCACAAAAAAAAACATACATTAATGCCCTCAAGTTGCATTGTTACACAATGGTATGGGTTTCAAAAAATAAATTATTGTTGGTGGGAAACCAACGCTAGAGTTGCAGGTTCTTGGCAGAGCAACAGCAACTGTTTCTTTTCCTGTTCAAGCTCCTCCCACCTCATCTTCTGCTCGGCCCTTTCTGCCTCCAGCTCTTCTTTTTGTCTCATCAAGTCTTTGGCTTCCTCCTGCTGCGTTCTCCTGAGAGACTCAATGTGCTCCTTCTCCATGCCGGCCTCTTTGGCGTTGACAGCCCGCAGACGCTCGACAAGCTTCCTCTGATGTTCCAGAGCCTTGGCCTCCTCCTTCTGCGTCCTCCTCAATGCTTCGATCAACTCCCGCTCCCTTCTGAAAATGCGCCTCTCTGCTGTGGTTTCCTTTGAAAACTGGACCGTATCTTGGTAAGAAGAAAAGAAAAAAGGAAGTGTCAAGTGCTTTTTGGGACAGCCTATACATTTATTAACCATGGTGACCATAAACGCTTACCTGCAATTTCTTCCTCATCCGTTCCCTCTACTGGACATGTGAACTCCTGATGAACACCGGAACTATATGATGGCGTTTTGCTTTTTGCTGGCGTCAGTGCCTTGCCCAGTCGCCGATACGCATGCGGGTGGCTCTTTGACACATGTCGATGCAGGTTGCTGGTCTTTCCGTCTGGACACCTAATCTTCTTTTTGCAAGTCAAACACTGAGCAACATCCAAACTGCCCAAAGTCTCAAAAAGTTTCCAGATGGAACTGCGTCGGTGGGATTTACTCAGATTTTTTACCATGACTTCTTCCTGTGCTGCTCCCGCAGGTTCTCCTTGGTCTGCTCCTTGGATACCGTTTAACTCAGAATTAACATGCGCTTCATTCACAGCTTCACCCGATCGGGGATTCACTTGCGGGTGGGTCTTTGCCATGTGTCGGTACAGGTTGTTAGTCTTGCCATCAGTGCACATTATCTTCTTCTTGCAAATCAAACACTGAGCAGCATTCAAACTTCCCAAAGGCTCAAAATGTTTCCAGATTCTGTTGCGCTGGTGATATTTACCGCTCGACGGACATTGATCCCCGACCGCTTCTAGTACTGCCTCTTCTGGCTTTTCTTTTACAGGCTCTTCTCCTTGTACAGCTTCAAGGATGCCATTCATCGCAGAATCAATGTCATCTTCATTCATAGAGGCGTGGTCACCATTTTCATCCTCGAGTTCCACCACCACTTGAGAGGAAGAATTAAGAAGATACAGATGCAGTTAATGCCACGCTTACCTATTATCTGGGTTTGGTCATGTGACATTCGTAATGCAAGCCCGAGGGCACTTTGACATTACTTTCAGTTGACAGTAAGTGGCATGGCAAGATCAATTGTCAGCCGCCTAACATAAAAAAAAACAACAACAAAAAACGGTTGGATTCAGATGCAGATGCTAAATTATTTTTAAATAAACACAATAGTCATGAGAATACAGTGTTTGGACTAGTGGGCCACACAGGAAATATATTATATATTTCCACTATAAGTAGTTGGTGTGAAAGCAGAGGATGCAGAGGACAGGGTTAGATGGAGGCAACTGATTCGCTGTGGCGACCGCTGAAGGGAAAAGCAGAAAGGAAAATAAGTAGTTGGATTACTATTTTTATTATTCCACAAACACAATTATATGTATCACTCCGAGAATATTTTCCCGATGTAGACTTTACACCGATCTAATCAACTGGACCAGGATTAGACGATTTTTGCATCTATGCAAACTCAGAAGATCAGCTGTAATTTCTTAAATTGCCCGATTGATCAATAACTCCATTGATCGGCTCAGCAAAATAAAGCATTAAAGGTTTATTTTTATTTAATATTTATCAGCGTTTTGGGACTTTTGTGAACATTTGACTGGTGGGGGAAATTCAGTGTAGTGCTATATTTAATTACTGTAGAATAATTTGTAATTTGTTTAATAAACGACCGTTTTCAAGTAGCTTGACTATCCAACACTGGTAACAATGTTTTACTTTTAATTTGTATTTTTTTTCTTTTAAATCCATTTGTTTAATGCCGTTCCTAATTTTAAAATATTTTTGTAATACCGTCCGTCGGTAACGACAAGTGAATGCGAACCTCAGGAGTGAATCATGAACCACTGAACGACTCGGCGAACGAATCTTTTGAAAGAGTCATTTTATTGAACCGATTCTAAGGATTCAGTACGGTCAAAAGAAATGGCGTTCCCTTCACTTGAGAACCGGTACCTTGCGCTTTGCCAATTTCCATTGGCTGCTGTTCATGGTCAGATAAAATGGAGGTTCCCCTGTTTTCTCTTTTGGCTGCCATGGCCGCCTCGGTTCGTTGGATGGCGTGTCCGCAGATGTCTCCACATTCCCGTGGTGCTACCTTGTTCGCATTTAAAGAGTGTGTTTCTGCATAGGCGACATACAACCGATTCGGGATTGACGTGATTGAAATAATCCCAAACGAAACGTCTTTTACGAGTCCCGTTTCTCGTAAAACCTAATATTTGTTCTGCTGTAACTGTTCGAACTGGTCGTTTAATGGAGACTCTTCTTGACGAATATGCAACGCAGCGACAGACTCCGTGGACTTCTTCTATTAACTAACGTGGAAATGTCTCCACTGCTCCCTAGTGGCCATGCAAATAACAAACTGGTCTTGACAGATAAAACCTAGGAATTCAACTCGTCCACTTAAAAGTACAAAACAAAACAAACAAAAACTGCTAAAATTAGATGTTTGGAAGCTGTTGGTGTGACTATATTGTTCCTACTAGACGGTGCCACAGTAACAACAGCAACATGTTAAAATTGTTTTATTTTTATTTTTTTTAAACTGTAGCCGTTTAGATTACATGACACAATGAAACAGCTTTTCCTCATACAAAATAATTTCCCTCTTTTTATTACCTCAGGCGTTTATGCTATTAAAACATTGCTAAAAAAATAAAAATAAAAGGCCAATACGGTTGGGGAAAATAAATCATTTTACCTGTACATGTTTTTATGTACAGGTAAAATGATTAGACTATTTGAACCCGATAATATTTTGTTTTTTGGGTTAGTACAAGACAAGTGAGGCAAAACTGCATTTATTGACATCTGCATGCTACTAGTACTAATAGTGAAGCACGAGATGTTAACTAATAGAATTTTACAACATCATGAGTAGTACTATTAGCATGAAGTTGTCAACTAGAGAAGTTTTGCCTCACTAGTAACATGTACGTAGATGTTGTACGAGTAAATCTAAGTCCTATTAGTGAAGACAAAGAACATACTAGTACATGGACTAATTCGTCACACAAGAACTACAGCACACTAGTAGAACGTTTTTTTGCCACTATGCCACTGATGCTACTAGTATGTCAAAACTACTGGGAATTTTCATGGATTTTGAGCAGATTGACCTTCTTTTACCCAAGGTTAGTTATTCAGCAGATTGGGTTGAAAAATGATTTTGGCGGGTTGAGGAGCTGAAGCTGGTCGCCATTTCGGACAGTTTTGTTTCAGCAAATTTAACATGACATTCTTCAGAAACATTGGTGGCAGATGGATTGACTCAGTGGTCAACACCGCCGTACTAGTGTTCAACAGTCATTTATTTTCAAGGCTTCCAACATGCTAACTATAGTGACAGTTGCAGAAAGAAGTGAAAATATTTAAATGAATACAACTGTATTTATTAAAGGTCTGTCAGATGAGCAGTTCCGACTTAAACAACACGCTGTGCTCAGAGAGGCATGGTCTGGAATGAATTACAAAAACAAAACGAAACTAAAATAACCAAGTAATAAATATGACAGCTTCAACAGAAATTCACAGACTGACCAAAGAACAGATTAAACAAGAAATAATTCTCCACACCAAAATATAAATAAACAATCTTCCTTATAACAAACGTTAAATTATGTTGCAGTGCGCCGGCTAGTAGAGAAAGCGCACTGTGTGTTAAATAATTGTAAAGTATCAGTGCAAAAAAGATAAGCAAAATCAGATGTTTGGAATGTCGACTGAAAGGACCTTGAGCACCATGCAGCTGGGAAATATGGCATACATCATGTAAACTGAATAGTAAAGTACAGTAATGCAATGTTGGGATAGTTAGGAGAAAAAAAAGTAAACGCCTTTACAGAGCCTGAGTTGGTTGGAAAAGGGGGTTATTGATTGATAACATTAGAATGCTAAACGTTAATGATATCAGTGAGTGATTCTTGTACGACAATTATGACATCATCTAAAGGTTCAATCCCAGGGTGTATTTGAGGCATCAGTTAATATATTTTTGCAGCCAACAAAAAACTTGTTTAAAAGGACAACAAACATAAACAACAGAACAGAGTTTCACCCCATAAAGGTCATCTAAAACCAACAATATTAAAATGTCGCTCCTTGGTTGATTTGATGGGCTTGGTTTAACCGGTGCAAGATTAGGTTTAGAAGCAAGAAAATAAAGGAGTTGCTTGGCTCCTCCTTCACAGTAAACGATGCGTAACAAATCCCTGCTCGCCAAATGTGTTGTGCTGTTTTATATGACCAAATATCTTCTTGCCATTTTAACCACAATCTGATGGAATTAGGATGTTTTCAAGCATGTGGTTGCTGCCGGGAAAGTGTGATTTCCCCGACCATTGCTGAAACATCCGCTGTTTTGTGAAGGAGACCGCAAATTGTTTACAACCTCTTTTGTCTGGTGGATTGAAGCCATATCAACTGAAAACATAAATCTACATTGAAATAATTTCCCTACATAGCTTATTCAACAGCGCCCCTTGTATTTCAGATATAATTGACATTTTCTATCCTGTTCGGGATCACCGGTGAGCTGGAGCCAGTCAATTGCAGAGCACATATAGACAAAAACATTCACGCTCATAACTATGAGACGTTGAGAGTCTTGATTTTAACCTAAGATGCATGTTTTGTAAAGTAAAGCCGGAGTAAACTACACACAGGAAGGCCTGAGTCGGGAACCTCTTAACTGTGAAGCAGACGCGCACTAGCCACGTGCCACCCAAAACCTACAATTGACAAAAATTGAATACACATTCAAAATGTTCTGCCACTGGAACATCAGTAGAATTCTGCCAGTGTCACAACACAAATTCAAATTTGTTAGTCAAATCACATCAACACTTTCAAATAAGGTGCCCTTGGACTTGGATGCACAATGCTAATTTTCAAATAAACACACTGATGTCAACAACAAAGAAAAAAATAGCCCAAGTGTTTACAGGCATTATGTCTTAAAAAAATAACATGTTTTTTTTTTTCAATAGAGAAATCAAATTGTGAAGAAAAACCTCATATTTCTTAAGCAAAACATTCTATTAAAAAAAAAAACAACAACTCCAAGTAGTCATGTCGTCTAAACTGCGGCGGAAGTGAAAACATTCAAGCCCAGTTCTATCAGACGTGTTTAGTAGTAGCACTCTTAAAAAACATTACTCTCGACAAGTTAGCAAAAAAAATGTTTTTTTAGGATGAACCCAAAATGCCCTATAACCTCACCTTCTCTAAACTTTAATGTTTGTATAACTCATGTGAGGTTTAGACACTTCAGCCATATTGCTCAGTGAGAGGCGGCGGGCCTAAAGAGAGCGGTGCTAGATTGAAATATTGCACAGTTGGACAAGTGCGTTCAAAGGTTTAGAGGTCAAATTAAATTCACTTGTAACGGTTATACGGCAATTTAGGTCCATCATGAAACTTCGCCCAAACTTTTTGCGTGTAGCCCTTGATGATTAGTTCTTATTTCTCTGCAGAGCCTCACACAAATTGTGGTTGGGATCGGGCTCTTTACTCATGATCTCAACACACTCCCACTCTCCACTACAGCTGGACCGCTTCACGGCCTCCACTACCGTCTGTACGTACAAGCCGTCCTCGAAGGTGGGTGCCATGGCAACCGGCCCGCGCGCCCACAACCTGCGCTCCTGGTGTGCCTGGAAGGACTGTCTCAAGGCCTTGACCATGGCGCCCAACCCCAGCAGGTGGGGCAAAGGAACGTCTTTCACATCGGGTCCAGCCCAGCCGCCGTCGCCAAGTAACAGCTCCTCGCGTTTGCTCCCGTTGCGCTGACCGTACAGTTCCGTCCCCCTGGCCACCAATCTCCCCGTGGATCCGACGACCATCACCTCGTGCAAAAAGGAACCCGGCATGTTGAAGTTGAGCGTCACGGTGCAGCACACGCCGCCCGAGCACGGCCCCATCAACATTTGAAAGAAACAAAAGTCGTCGCTGGTGACCCGCCGGATGCCTCTGATTCGGTCATTTTGCTGTACGAAAGTGCGCAGCAGGCCGTGAACGCGCTGGGCCCGCGTCCCGGTCAGGTAACTTAAAAGGTCGATGATGGCCGAGCCCACCGTGTGCAGGCCCCCGCCTCCCATCAGGTCCTCACACGTCCAGCCGTACGACTGGTCCAGGAGGCTGGGGCCGTACACGCGCACGTCACATACCTGCACTTCACCCACATATCCCTCCACCAGTAGCTGCCGCATCGCCGCAAAAGTGGGAAGGAATCGCAGTGTGTTACCCATGATGCTGAGCAGCTGGGGGTAATACCTGGCTGCGTTCACCATCTGAAAAGAATCCACAGCAGTCGCAGCTTTCTCGCTGACGACGTTCTTACCTATGCCTGCAGAGAGACAAAAGGAAAGTATATTATTATTTGGATAATAAACAACAAAAATTCACTGGGAATGCAGTGTCAAAGTGGAGTTTTGGCCATCAAATATGACTCAATTAGTCAAATGTTCAACTTCCTGCTACATGAGTTGTGGTGCCATGATAAATACACAGACAAGAAGGATTGGTAGCTTTGGACCTCCATGGTGGGTGGGATACACTCAGCCAGGAAGTTGCCACTATAAGAGGAAGCTGAGGTCAACACTCAGGAATTCCATTAGAAAACTAGATAGCGCTGCTCCATATTGAGCATGCTGGTCAGCTTAGCCAACCCTGATTTCCCATTACGTGACTGAATCATGGCAACTCCAATTTCAACACCTCAACTGTGTCTACCACACTACTACTGTTCAAAATGCGTTCCCATGTGTGTTTCTGACCTCTTACCCAGTGCTTTGACAGCAATCTGCCGTGTCATTGAGGGTGGAATATAGATGCAAACAAGGTCAACATCTTGGTGTAGCAGGACGTCATCAGATCGACTCGTGTGAAACGGGATACCGAGCTCCTTTGCCAGGCTGCGTGCTTCCTCTTCGCTCCTCCCCCAGAGCGCATGGACCTCAAAGCCCTCAGCTTTTAGCATAGGGACCAGCACCCGGGCCGTGCTTCCTGTCCCAAACACACCCACTCCCGGCAGCATGACGGCGCCGCTTGCAGCAGCCTTACGTCGAAATCATGGTGACGCTCACATACATCCCGACTGAAAATTCACCAATCTGCCGATATCCTTTCTGGTGTCTGGAAGAGAGACCTTCCCACTGAAAAATCACAAAAACGACAACTGAAATTCAAAATTTTCCCCCCGTATTAACCCTATTTCTTTTTACAGTATTTCCTCTCAACAGCTTGATGGACAAGTGGTCATCACACGTCTGACCTATACTAGAGCTTACAAGTAGTTGCCCTGTACTCTATGTAGATGATTGAATAAAGACCCAACATTTAGGTGTTTCATCTACAGTTTTTTTGTGTGTGTGTGTGTGTGTGTGTGTGTGTTTTATAGCTCCGTTCAAACCTGTCAACTGTCAATGCAAAGCCACTTGGAATGTGGTAGGAGCACCTGACAACAATGTTATTCTGTGTGAGAGGTTTAACTAAAGCCTCCCTAAAGCTTTCGCATAAACTGCTAAATTTTGGTTGTTCTGAAGAGGGAAAACAGGTTTAATTTTAAACTTACACTAAGTAATGTTAGGCTAGCTCTGTTTGTGTTGCTAGTACCATGCGCCACATAGTAAACACGCCACACTCTATTTTTACACGAATAACTAAAAGTGAACGTGGCAAAACAATTTAATGATTAACCACTGATAAGACCGAAATCATACACAGAAGAGTCAGTGTGCATTGTGATAAGGTTTGCTAGCACGTTTTCCGGCTAACTAGCTAGCCGCGACAAAGAGATGTGTCAAACAGCGAGAGAGAAAAGTTATGACTGAACGGTTAAGATACATAGTCCCTTGACGTATGCTAATTTATATTAAATAATAATGTACACACAGAACGTTTGCTACCTACTGTATTTATGCAGGCGACCGAGTCCTCAACAACAGCAGCAAGTGCTCAGCCGGGCGCTGCCCAGTTGCTAATGGTAACTTCAGCATAGACTATGGAAGTGAGTGTTCAATCAGAGATGTTCAAAAAAGAAGATGCTCGAAAAGGAGGGAACTGCGAGCAAGGCTACAAATGTTGAGCTTCCTCATACACGTTTACATTCAATTTGCACATTTTTAATCCGTTTATTGAATTAATGGAAGAAAATTAATATTTGTTCGATAGGTAATAAATCTGAGGTTTGTTCACCACTGGGTCAGTCCTCGTTTCACCGAAAGTACGTATGACAAGAAGCTCTTTAAAAAAATAAAAAAATAAAAACACAACCCATATTCAATAATTTTGCTGCTAGCTTGTAATAAAAGTTTTGGGACAGACACAACTCTATCTTGATTTGAAATTATTCTACGTAAGACCAATGTAAAATAAACATAAAAATTCATGATTTGCATGAAACAAATTTTTGTCATGGGCCACATTGTAGTTATAATTTCCTTCACAGTGTTGATCGTGAAACTATACTGTATACTCAAGTTAACTTTTGGGGTCATCAACTGAGAGCTACTTCTTGAGTGCTTAGGGCTACCAGTTTCATACACACTTCTGAAATAACACGTGGCTCAAATTAGGGGCAAATCATCAAGCTTGTCTCCACGAACACTACGGTTGGGTCATGTGCAGTACAATATTGAACTTGACAATGTTATAAAGAAATAATATAATTTCCAAATTTACACCACTGCAAAAGTGATTGAAATAAAGAATATTGACCCCCAAAAAGTTATATGCATCTTATTAGTAAAGTGATGATACTTATTTTTAGAATTATAGTGCAAAAAGGGCAGCTCACGAGTGAGTTATTTTAGTACAACATTGGGTGAGTCATTTGGTCTTTGGGGCTACCATCGTGTTGGTGACCCCTGATGTATACTCAAACATTACTAGCTTATCCTAGGGTCGTATTGTGGGTGACTTTGGCATAGACATTACTTAGAATTGACATTCAAACAGTCCTCTTTAACGTGCTTCTCACATTTTGACATCATGAGACCAAGATGATACCCGATATTTGATATCCATTGCCAGAGTTTAAACAGCAAGCGGCCACAGAGGTTAAGAGTGTCACAGTGCGTCATCAGCTGGTTGCAAGAGAAAGAGAAAGACTGGAAGAGTCACAGAAAAGCATATAAATGTATTGAAAATTAAAAACAAGTTATTCAGCTCCTTGTTAGAGAAGAACAAGTTATCCAAAAAGTATTGAAATGTTGAGCAGTTTGTCGTGCATTCAGAAGTTTAGAGAGCCTAAATGGTGGCATTTTGCCCCTAGACAGCACGTACATTTTTCATCTATACTCGCGCATGTGTGACTAGTAAATTTGCTGATTTTCGATTATTCTTATTTTTTTTTTCCTGCAGACAAACTTCCGTTTCACACTCCCGCCCATTGATCAGTAATATAGTGAAAATGAGTGGAAATGCGGATATTTATTTGGCAAGCAGATTTATTGTGTACACCCCGAAATGTTACTAAAATTTCAGGTTAAGGGTGACTATGCTCCTAGAAAAAAAGTGAATCTGTACTCCTTATATATCTAATGCATTTAAGTTTAAGTTTATCTTGACATTTTAAACGAAAGCCAAATATTCCTCACTTTATTTGACTCCCAATGTCAAATGGCACGTAATACCCCAAAATGACCAGTGGGGGCAGTAGCTTTCTCTTAGTCGTGGTCATGAAGCGCAAAGCATCCTGGGATTTTTAGTCCTAAATGGCGGGCTGCTGTGTTGACATCCTACCGAAGATTAATAACTAAGTGTTTTCTTCTTTTAACAAAACACCAGCTTCGCATATAGTACACTGATAGGTTTTACTTAGGTTTCATCCAGATAAAATCGCATTGATGTAAACTCCGATATAGCAAAACAATTCGCCACGTTCGCTGAAAAATAAACAGGAAGTTGTTAGCGTTGTGGGACGTGTAGTTCCGGCTACAGGCCGCTGAAGAAGATAGCGCACACAATAAAGAAAGTCCAATAAAAGCGATTTAATTTGACGTGCGGATTGAATTAGGGGGCTACAGGCATCCGTGTTAACATGCCTGGATTCACCTGCTGTGTCCCGGGCTGCTACAGCAATTCGCATCGCGACCGGGACCTGCGCTTCTACACATTTCCGAAGGACACCACGCAAAGAGAGTTGTGGCTGAGGAACATCTCCCGGGCCGGGGTCAGCGGCTGTTTCAGCACCTTCCAACCCACCACGGGGCATCGGGTTTGCAGCGTGCACTTCGTGGGCGGTAGGAAAACCTACAGCATCCGTGTGCCGTCGCTTTTCCCCCTGAGGGGTGTGAACGAGCGCAGAAGTCGGCGGGGCAGAGGTAAGAAGTTGTCCACGACGGCGGCTGCAGCACCCGCCGGAGCCACCACCGGGGTCGTCATCAACACCGTGCTGGGCAACACGGCCGAGGGCGCCGAGGCCAACGCCGGCGGCGAGGCCATCGATGACAGCATCACGGTGGTGCAAATCGGCCAAAACGGAGAGTATCTGGGCACCGCGCGGCTGCCAGTGGCGACGGAGGCGCCCGTCGACGCGTCCACCGAATTCACCGCCGTCGCCGCGGACAACCCCTCCTCGGCGGAGGCGCAGCAGACTGTCGTGCAGTACGTCAGCGTGACCAGCAGCCCGTTGGACCACTCGTACTCGCTGACCACCGGCACCACGTCGGCCGAGCTGCTGCGTAAACTCAACGAGCAGCGGGACATCATCGCCCTCATGGAGGTGAAGATGAAGGAGATGAAGGCCACCATCCGCCAGCTGCGGGTGATGGAGGCCAAGCTGCAGGAGGAGGTGCGTGAGCGGGACCGGCTGCTGAGCGGCCATCCGGTGCCTCTGAACGTCAACAAGAAAATCTAGAGACAAATGCAATGCAAACGAACTGATGGAGATTCAGCCTTTGCACAAAAATGTATTTTCAATAACTGCAAAGCTGATTTTGGTAGACCTGATTGTGTATACAGATGTCTAGCTGTAGTTCTGTAACTGGTAGTGTCATATGGAAAGCAGTTTGAACATTTTATTCAATATACAGTTGAAGGTTCATGTACGAGTATGCTCTTTGTCTTCATTGATAAGACAATTCAGTGCACCGGTTGAACGACTAGATGTTACTACTAGTGAGCATTTTGGTGCTACTCGTAGGATCCAGGAGGCAACTAGTGCACGACACGTATAGTTGGGCCTAGTAGCATTACTAGTTCAGCACAGTAGGCTACTGATTTAGTTACATACTCGCAGGCCAAAATGGCACGAGTGGTGGGGCTAGTGCGCTGAATTGTCTTACTTGTACATGGTCGAATACAGTAGAAGAAATGCTTGTAACATTATTCCATAGTGTCAGTCATGATCTTTAACCGCTATTTAATCCACTCTGCCGTCATTGTTTCCACGGGAAGGAATATTTTTTTGTCTGGATGTTCATTTTCTTGTGAGTGACTCAAAATTAGAAGTGTTTGGCGATAGATTACTATGACGATACAGTGTTTCCCACAGATTGGAAATCTACTTGGTGGGTGGACTCCGGCGGGTTGGATGGGAGGCGGGTCTCAGTCTTGTTTCTACGTCTCCTCTAGCCTCACGAGCCACAAGTGAGTGACGGCGAACTAACGTTACATCCTGATGTTTTCTTG
This sequence comes from Leptonotus elevatus, assembly GCF_054856555.1. Classification (NCBI taxonomy): domain Eukaryota; kingdom Metazoa; phylum Chordata; class Actinopteri; order Syngnathiformes; family Syngnathidae; genus Leptonotus; species Leptonotus elevatus. The sequence continues at coordinate 15,624,909 of NC_141241.1, read as the reverse complement.
AAAACTTCTTGGATGGTGGCCAATTTACTTGGGTGGCCCGCCCAAGTATTATTCGTACTATTTATCGGATAAATAGTGGTGGCTAAACACTTGAGGAGTCATTAAGGCAGGCTTTTTCCAAAAATGTTCACTTCAACATCAAAATTCAAAATGTAGTTCCTTTTTGGGACGACTATACTACAACAAACTTGATGTGCCTGAGCAATAAAATATTTAACAGCATTTACTAGAACAATTTTGGACCCAAAAAAACAACAACCCGTGACCTTTTTGGGAAACCCTGCCTCAAAGCAATGACCACATATCACAGTCCCCTTTCAAATGATTTTTTTTCATTTATATTCCTGTTTGCGATATTAATATAAAAAAAACAGCTCGAAAAGATTTCATTAACTCTCTTTCCATCGCGGATGTCAAGACTTCAACGGACTTTACAACATGTTATCATTCTGCTTATGTCTTTCATAATTGCTTGTTTTTTGTGCGAATGATGCATTTAACATCGCTGCTTATGCTGAGGTGTTTCGCAACTCGCACAATTTTACTGGTGGCTGCATCACAAGTGCACAATATGTTACGGACATTTCTAATCCTTGGACTGACAATTGTGTCATTAAACGACATTTTGAAGTACATCTCTTGTTTGACATATTTCTGCTCATCCACAAGATGTTAAGACACAAAATTCCATTAATTGAACTTGAAGCTTTTCCCAAGAGGTCTGCTGACATTATAAAGAAGAGCCTGTATTTGTAATATTTTCTTCCTTTCTGTGTATTCCTATGAGCGTTTTCAGCAAGTGTAGCAAATTTGAGGTATCTCCCTTTTTCCCAAATTGACTACAAGACTACAAGTTGCACCATTGTTTCCTCCCTCTAGATGGCACTTATGAACTGTCTCATTGCGGCCCCTTTTCTCGACGATTGATATTTCTCATTTAGAATAAAGTATTGTGAACTTTAGTGTTGATATGAACACCTATAATAATGATTATGATGTCAAGGGTAAGGTTGGATGAATTGATGGTGAGTATTCCACAGAGCGAGGACCCAGACTCTAATCTCATCTGGATTTTTTCCCCCCTGCTTCTGTGTTGCATAACGCTTTAATCCAGCCCCGTCAATCAAACTTACACAACTATCTTATTTTTAAATCATGCCATTATTGCGTTCAGACCAATTTTTCTTTAAAAATGCTGAAGCAGCAAAGGTAGTAAAACACAAGTCACTACCAAACCAAACCTTATTGGTGATTGCAGTGGTGCAGAAAATCACAGCATCAAAATTGCCACCTTGCAAAAAGAAAGAAACTTAATAAAAGCTTAAATCAGCAGATGCTATATCAAAACATATTTCTGTGTTTTGCTATTTTTGTTATAATTCGTTGGTTCTAAAACAGGGTAGAGCATAAGGCCCAAAAAGTTATAAATAGGAAGCTACAAGTAATGCGTGTCCGGTGTGTGAACAGGAAGTTCTCTCTCTCTCTCTCTCTCTCTCTCTCTGGACATGTTATTATGTTATCTTGTATTATGTTTGATTTGGGGAACATTTGTAAAATTCTGAAAAGGAAAATAGATTTATGCTTAAGTACTGACCTTTTGGAATTTAAGTTATTGGAATTAACAAACACCAGCGGACATTATGTTGGTGCTACAACAACACACGTCCAAAGAGTTTGTTTCCTGTTTGCCACTCAATGATCAATATGGTAGTTTTTTTTATTGGACTCTTACTTACAATATATAATTTATCCTCTGCGAAGAACAACTATTATTGCTGTCACAATAATAGTTTTGGCCAGCTCTGGATGTATTATACCCCTCCCCCCAGTGGCCAAGGTGTGAATACCAGAAGGAACAACACAATGTCGTTTGAAAAGAAGCAAAAAAACAACTTCTTTTTTTTACATTCTATTTAATTATGCCATTGTTGTATGTTTTTGTAAAGTACAGTATTACAGAGTAAAAAAAAAAAAGTGTTACCATTTTTTTTGTCTGGTGGGGTGTTTGAAATGGATTAATGACATTCCAATTCATTTCAGTGGGAAAAGATGATTTGCAATTAAAGTGTTTGAAGAAATGAAGGCGCTCAGAACAAATTAAGCGCTTATCTCAAGGCAGAGAGTTTTTCTCTTTACACTTTTAGATACAAACCTCAACAGATTGTATAGTGGCGCCAAATATTGTTTAAAGGTTCCTTTCCGTACTCTTACATTCGAGTTTGAACTGTCCCAGTTTAAGTACCTGCGAATGCTTGATGATTTTATTTGGTAGGAGATTAAAAAAAGAACAAAAAAAAACGATCTAAAAAAGCCTAAAGTAATATCATCTCAAATCCTTTATGTTAGCCTTCCAACACAGCACTTCATTCATGTGCCTTAAGCATATCTACAAGGTGACAATGTGAAACGTGTCTGCCAAACAAACAAACAGCTGCTGCCAAAGTAGCTTCCATGAGGATGTATTGATGCAGGCCAGCGGCTTCAGACACAGACAGATTAGTCTTCAGTTAATGGTTGTATTAAACCGCAGATTAGCAATGGGCTCCCATTCCTCCTCTGCTAGTATACAGATGTGAACCAGGATTTACACTAATGCACAGTGTGAGCCATCTGTAGGAGGGTGTAGCACACAATTTGAAGGCCAAGGGGTAGAGGAAGAGGATGTCAAGCCCAGGTAAAAGGAATACGGTTCTTCATCTTAAAGAGGAAGTCAACCCCAATTTTTTTTGGTGGGGGACAATAAAATGTTCTATGCAGCCCCACTAAGTCTAAATACGGTATTTTGATTAATATTGCGTTAGTGGAATACGAGTTAAGCAGCAAAATCCAGCAGTTGTTATCAATAGCAGAAGGAGGCCATTTTGCCACTTGCTGTCGAGTGAAAATGACATCACAGTTGCTCAGGTCTCTACCAATCACAACTCAGCTTCAGAAAAAAAGGTGAGCTGTGATTGGTTCTCACAATTTTTTTTATTTTTATATCAATTTAAAAAAAATCATCGGCAGGGTTGTTAACAACTCTTCTCTGTGCGGTATCAAATTTAGATATAGATTTTTTTTTATTTTCACTTTACTTCAGAGTGTCTTTTTTTTTGTCAGATATCTTAAGATCAACACATTGTGGCTTTACATGACTCCCACATGGATTGGTTCTACTCTCAAAGGGTTCTCTGCTGGCCAAGTCTCAGGTGAGCTACATTCTCTCATCTGCATTGGGACGCCATCTGTTCACATGAAAAACAAAACAACTCATAATCATGTCTCCGTTTTACATCGTGCATGTCACGCTTGTGAGTCGTGACAGAAGGATTCTTTTACAGGTCAGTGTTTGTTAGACACATTATTACGGTGTCTCGGTATTTAGTGTGTGTCAATAAAGGTTTGAAATACTAAAGACCGGAAATTAGAATGCTTTAATCCAATGTGCCGCGCTGGGATGTGTTGGTCCAAACCTTTCGTGAGGCGCGCGCGCGCGCTCACTCACACACGCACACACGCGCACACTCACGCTAATCCATCAGGCTTGTGCCTCTGTGCGTTCTGTACTTTTGCAATCTCATGAATTCCCAACGGATGGTGGCAGGACGCTTCGCATGTTGTGGATTTTCATCCATCAGGAGCATCACATCATAGCTTCTGTGTCAGAGGAGGGACTCAGCTCCGCGGGACTCTGCTGAGCCCAATGATGAAGTCCCGGGCAGGCGTCACGGCTCTACTGCTGCCCATCGCCTTCTCCATCAGTAAGATTCGTTCTGTTTGGTCCATGTAATGATGTGTGCATTGGCAAATTTCCCAGAACTTTGTTGCAATTTTGTTCCATTTTGAGGGTTGTTTCATGTTCCTATTTGGGTCTTTTGATCATGGACATTCCCCTTTGTTCATAAAACTCAACAAGGGATATGGCATAGGTGAAATTCTGAAGAAAAACAGATGGCATAAATAATTCTTTATACGCACATTGTGTGTTTGTGCATTTTCACGTTGTGAGTGTTAATACAATTTGTTTCCCATAATTCTAGATTCAATGGTATGTTAAGAATGATGATTGTGTCGTACAATATCACAGTTTTGGGTATGTCAGGTGGATTGGAGACTACAACATATGTGTGGATATGTGTGTGACATAGACATTGTCAGTAGAGGTTAGATTACGCTGCAATGGAAAACAATAAAAGGGCGGTATTAAAATTTAGCCTGTTCAAAGATAATAATGCTCACTTTTGATTGACGCTATCAGAGAACTGTGGTGTTTAACTCCACTGCGTGAGGGAGTCACAATATTAGGCACACTGTTCAGTCTTGATCTAAGAAGCCCCTAGTACATTTTCCCACTACAGTGAACTACCCATCCATCCTTCCGTCGGTGACAGACCAGTGTTGAAGCATGGGTCACTTAACATGAATAGAGCCAGTTTCATGAAATTTAGCTATGAGAACTACTACACTATCGGTGACTGAATGTGAACCCCAGCATAGGCAGAATTATGCCTATTTGTAGATTTTTTGTTTAACTTATCCTTTGTTATTTACTGAAAAACGCAAAGTCTAATATAAAAATATTGCTTTGGCGCTATCTTGCGGCAGATTGGGGGAACTATGTTGAAGTAAAAGGAGGAGCTTCATTTCGTCAGGCAATTACATTGTCTAAGAGCATAAAGAGCTTTGCTGCCATCTTGAGGCAACTTTAGGCAATCACAAACTTTTTGGAGTGGCCACGATAAACAGCAGGGCTCTGTCCTGAGCCCACATGAATAGTGAGAGGACACTATTATTTTTTCATAAGGCTAATATCTCATCTCATAGGTTTTCATTATTATTATTATTATATTTTTTCATTATTATTATTATAATGGTTTTTTTTCTTATTAGTTTTTTCTTATTTTTTTTATATTTTTAAAAATATTTTTTTGGATTTAAAAACATTTTTTTTTAATTTTAAATTTTAATATATATATTTTTTTTTTATTTTGTAATTTTTTTTAACCAATTCTTATTAGATAGTTGTTCCTCGCTGTAGCCCTGAACATGTTAGGAGAAAATTGATGAATATTCTGTACTTAGTTGAATGGACCCCGTCAACAGTATGCAGTCTGGCAGTAGTTCATCATGAGTGTATCTATACATAAACTAATGAATCGGTATCAATATATCTTAAACTGGCAGCTTAAATTTAATTAACTTGAATAGTTAAGGTTTTAAAGATATCATAAATAATAATTATCAAACATGACAGAAGCTACATTCATTCTCTCGATGTTGGTAATTCTCTTTCAAGGAAAATACATTTAAATTACTGACAAATTAATTCCTATTGTAAATTGACAGTAATGAACTCATTGCATCGTACGCTGTCGGATTGAGTCGTTCAATATCGAACCTTAATGCAGTGAATCGATTAAATCATTCCACTTTAAAATTAACAACCTTGAATCGTATCGCACCCCATGTATTGTGTCGAATCGTCTGTTATTCGAGAAGCACAGCCCTGATAATAATACTGGACTCACAGACATATATGCTAAAAGTGATTTATCCTTTGCAAAGAATGACTAATATTGGCGTAGTTTACTGAGAAATTTGGACTGTCTGTATTACACTGCCCCCAGGTGGTCGAGCGCCAGAAGGAGCAGCACGATGTCTATTAAAGCTACTGAATGTAGAATATTCCATTTCGAATTGCTACTGCCACCTGCTGACGAAAAATGAAACTGCACATTCAGTTCTTCACATACACACCACGCACATTACGTCCGCAAAAAGCAGACAGGGCGCGGGGAATTCTAACCCAAATCCAGTCTGAAAACTATTGGCCAGGGGCTTGCAGGAGTACCCATTGTGAACAGCTAAGGTGTTAATCTACTAATTTCAGTCATAAATGGTCAAATAAAAAGCTTATTGTAAAGTTATTTTGGGGGAAAAAGTTCCATATTGCAACTTTAAGTTAAAGCAAAAAGTGTGATACATTTTTTAAAATTCTTTACATTCTTTCTCACCGTATGTGTTTTTAAATTACAATATTACAGAGTGATGTTTTTCTCATTAAAAAAAAAAAGCAATGCATTTTTTTTTAAACTGGGAAGCTGGAATGGATTAATAAAATTTCCAATCATTTCAATGAAGAAAGATAATTTGAGAAACAGTACAAGTTTTGATCATGGTCACAGACCAAATTAAAATATCAATGCACCACTGCAATTGCAACTAGAGGTTGGAGTGACGCTAGTCTGCTTCCTTGCTACTATCGGGGTGCCCTCGAGCAAGGCATCTAAAACCCCCAAAATAAAATAAAAATGAAAGATTTTCATGTGTCATGTTTTTTCATGTCAGTTTGGTGTGGAGGAAATTGTCCGACCCCGACCTTAACCCCACTAACCCACTCAATGTAGAACACATCCTGCAAGCTAGGCCTATTTGGCCAGTGACATACAGTGCTACTAAATACGACAAAACTCACTAGCCAGATTGCAAGATCGTGTGTACATAAAGCGTTCCAGAAGAAACAGAGGGTTGTGTTTTGTGTCTCATCAGTGCAGTCAGGCAGTGCTTATGTAAGGCCACAATGATTTAGGCTTTCACAATGTGTAATCCTTCCAGATGAATACAACACAACATATTTTTGCATCTTTTTGATCCTTACAAGCATATGGACATTGCATTTTACTAAACTACATGAAATCCCACAACCATCCATGTGAAGTGATATTATTTTGACCTCAAGTGCACAATGTGCATGCATTGTACAATACAGGTTGAAACTTTTCCCTTTCCCTCAGGCTTGGTCCGAGTATGTAGTGGAGCTGCAATTGCTGTTTCATGTGGTTCTATCTACAAGAGTTTTGCACAGTGTTTGCTGACACTTGGGGACAGTTTGGTGGAAACACAAAAAGACCAGGACACGCAGGATATTGATTCAATCTGCAGGTGAGAGTCAGCCTGCGCCATAGAAAACATTCACCCTCTTTCTCTCAATAGTCATCTACAGTGGCACTTTAGAAACTTCAGATGCCTTAAGCAAGTTGTAAAATGCATCATAAATTGATTGGCACCCCGCCTCTTGTCTATAGTCAGCTGGGATAGGCCCCAGCTCAAATAAGTTCAAAGTTCAAATAAAATGGATGGATGGAAATAATAAAAATGAGAGTTATGGAGGCACATTTCCCCTCTGCTGGTGGTTATACTTCATAGATCGAAGTTCTGGGTATTTTATTTTATTTTATTTATTTATATATTTATTTTTTATTTTATTTTATTTATTTAATATTTATTTTTTTACTTACTTATTTATTTATTTGTTTGTTTATTTATTATTTCCCCCGCACTTATAATTATAATGGACATGGACCACCGTTGAATAAAATATTACATTTGCTGATAGGGAAAAGCAAGAGCAGTAACATTTAGATAGATCCACAACAATTTGTGGTTCTTTAAAAAAAAAAAGTGGGCAAATTCCTTCTATTTCAACATACACAAAACACAATTTTTTGCTTTGTTAATTTGTTTCTCTTTTTGTGGGCTCCAGTTACTTACACAGGTAATATTATCTTGAATTTGACTTTGATGCGAGCACAAAATTATCGGCCCATTTGGGCTAAAACATAAAGTAGATTATATGTGAAAATGGTTGTGTTGTTTTGCTTGTATTCTGGCCTCCAATTGATTAAATAATATTGTCTTACAATAGACTTTGCTGCTTACTAGTAGCCCGTCTGTTGTTTTTAGTTAAATATGTTCGTGATCTAACCCTTACCAAAACCCTAACCCTAACCCAAAGAAGAAAGAAAAAAAAGCCTCCTAGAACATCTAAGATTGAAAGATTTATAGAGTTAAATCAGATGCACGGTGTGTATACTTGCGCAACCACATTATGTCAGTTGTTTATTTTTTACTTTCACTCAAAAATAATTTTTTTCCCCCCAATCAAATTGCACGTCACTTTAATGGTGGCAAAAGTGTTTTAAATGAGTGATCTTGGAAAATCAACTGGGGTGTGTAGACTTTCTATATCAGCTGATGGCTTCTTCCGCACCCAATGTTCCTTACTTCCTTCTCTTCCTCGTTCCTAAAAGATCCTGGAATAACTTCCATGCTTGTGCCAACGTGGCCATGTCCGGCTGTCCCAGAGAAGCAGCGGCGGTGTGGGAGTCCCTAAGACAAGAATCCAGGAAGGACCAGTTCTCTGGAAACCTCTACAACATGTGCGCCAGCCTCACCACCCTCGCACCCAGCACTGTGCCTGCACCCCTAACCCCTCCCACCTCGGATCAGACCAACCAGGAAACACTGAAGGGGAGAACATACCAATGCGGGCCCTCTCTCGCCACAGTCATCTTTCCCACATGTAGCATGTTGTTAATGCTGCTCAGGATCTAGCTTCAGTAATTTACAATGGATTGAAGTCGGTGAAGAGACATTAGTATGACCATTTGTTTTACCAGCAGACTGTATAACATAGTATAATTTACTGTCTATTCTGATCTGAGTGCTTGAAAAAATTGTGAGGTTGCTCAGGAACATTTAGGTGACCAGATCAGAGAATAATAATACCAGCTTTAAGCTTTTTAAATCACAATGACAGTCAACAGGCAGTTGATTCACACACATGAGCACAGATCACAGGTCAGGAGCGTTTGTGATTAGGTCTTTATCCTAAAATCAGGATTTCTGAGGCCGAGGTAGGAAGACTTATTGTCTCTTTTGTTTCAGATTTAAAATGCATTTCAGCACGATCAGATTAAATGCCTGGTTCTCAGAGAGAAGCCGACCTAATTGAAATAGTTTTGGTCAAGACAAGTGGACTGCAAACAGCTGCCAGCTTTGGACTGAACGGACTCTTTTCTGGGTGATATGTTAAATGAAAAAAAAAATGTAGTCAGTACAAACACTGTCTATTATATATTTATTATTTAACACATTTATTTTTATTTGACATAAAATTCAGATAGCACATCTAATTTTATTTTATTTTATTTTTTCTAAACACGCACATTTTGAGTATATGGTGTTCCATTCCACTGAGCCGGTGCCATTTGCTTGTTGTAGAGCTCTGAAAATAAACATACAGTATTTTGTCCCCCCCCCCCCCCCCAACTCTAAAACTCATAACACACATATTAAAATACTCAAAATTTCTATTGACGCATCTCAGGCTAGTTCATTTTTTTATAACGACACTCTACATTCGAGTAATAGGACTGAAAGTCAAAGTAGCGAGTTTTTAGCATACAATTAGCAAATACATTAACTATAGCCACATGTTGACGTTCAGCATATTACAATGATTCAACAACAACAACAACAAAATACTGTATATAAAAAAACACAAAATAATTTAGGTAGCAAGAGTTTGCCTAGAACTTAAACCAACCACCCCAGATTCATAGTAGATACATCATCGAATATACAGAAATTTTAATTTTGGCCTTTCCGTGGCCTGAAGAGATTAAGAATGATGGAACTTCCTGTTGACCATGGAACTGAAATTTTCAGAGGGGTAATGGACTGAGTGAAAACCCATACACATGACTAAAGTGTAAATTTAACAAAAAACAAACAAACAAACAAACAAACAAACAAAACAAAACTCTTAAAATATAGTTTGGATAGAAGTAACAAAAATATGTAAAAAGTATGACTTTTTACAAAGCATTTACAGTAATATTATATTTTATTGGAAAAACTCATTTTAGATAGCGGAAAGATGCAATAAATGCATTTTTTTTCTAGTGTTCAAAGTGGTTTAAGTTTTTAACATTTTGATTTGCAATTATTAAATATGCAAACACATCAATGTGCAGGACACTGCTTCAAAAAATCATGAATTTAATTTTCTGTGGACACAAATGGCAACGATTCTGTGGAATATATCTCAGATAAAACATTGAATTAATAATCACAATTTTTTTTATATTGATATGATTTTGAGCACAATATGTTATTTTTATGTTTCACAGATATAAAATGCATAGTCACAGTTCATTTTATTTTTTTAAATTGAGATTTCGTGTGTAAAATGTAGCTATTTCAGTTAGTGAGTGCTGGGAGTATTTGGCCGCATGTGTGCGTGTGTGTGTAATCTTAATACCCTTAAACGGTTTCATAACAATGGCGGCATGAGTATATTAATCTCGCCTGTCTTTATTCATCCGCTGTGGGTGTGCACCTCCAAACCTTTGAAACACTCTTAGAGAAACTTTATGGCGAAATGAGAGCGAGGATGACGTAACATCTAAAAAATGTCAAAGGTCAGATGTGAATGCGCCATCACTGCAGCATGAATATTAAGAAGCAGGAGCTGCTGAGCCAGCCATTGTGTCCTGCTTTTATAAAAGATTGCTGCATTAAAATTATATTAAAGTCAGTTACTGGTATTCTAATCGTGTAATTTTATTTTCACAAAGGCTTATCAATAAATGTAGTTAAATGATAGCAGTGTTGATATGAAATAAGAGTGACTGCATGTTAAAGGTCATTGGTTTGTCGGTTGTTTGAGTGACGAAAAGGCACATTTTGATGATGGCCTATTTTCATTATCCCAGTGACAAGTCAGCATGTAAAGAGGAAAGTGTCTCCTGAATATGAATGCGTGTATCAATATGCAGGCCATTATTATAGAATATTATGAGATGCAGTGATGGGATGGAAAATATTCATGTATTTTTAAATAAAACAGAATGATCAGCCTTCCACTTTAGTATGGCTGTTATTTACCCTTTTTATGATGTAAAAGAAAAAAAACTGGAATTGCATCATCTATTTCAATGAGATTAAGATAGAAACAACATTGGGCAGAACTACTTCCCATGTTCAGGATTTTTTTTTGAGTGTTGTTAGTACTTGGGTAAAATTTAGGTACATCCAAAAATATTATTATTATTATTATTATTATTATTATTATTAACTCCATCCAACCGGGGAGTGTTCTAAAATCCTTTGTGTGTCTTGAATCAGATTTTTCTGCAAATAATTTGAGAAAATCTTCAATACAATGATCAAATCTTTATAAGATAACTCAAAGAAAAGCATTGTGTTTAAAACAGTGAGTATAGCACACAAGGTTCTGATCCTCCCCCCCCCCCCCCATTCTCTCTTTCTCGTGGACAACAGATGGTGTGCGACGTCAAACATGTTCAGGATTATGGAGTGCCATGTACCAGATTGTGTTCTCTGTTCTATATGACCAAGACATAAAGGAATGTGAGATTCCATAGGCCTACCTCATCACACAGCCACTGACAGTTTAGATTCCAAATAAATAAATAAATTAATCCAACCTGAGAGTAATTGTGCATGAAAAATAAATGCCCCCCCCCCCCCATTAAAGTTACAGCACAAACTCTATGTACAGACCCCAAAAATTATTTTGTAGAAGAAAAATAGTATTTTACCTACCATTAACTTAATTATAAAGTGATAAACAAGGTTAAAATGTGTGTCTGTTGTGGCCATTTGTTCAGATTAGATGACAACAGCATTTGGGAACCTGAAAACATAATAAGTTGAAAAAGGGTGACAAAATTGAATTTCTTGAAAACATCGTAATTCTCCATTACAATTTTTTCAATATTGCAAACAGACATAAAAAGCTAACGAAACATATTCGTTTGCATTTCTGTAGCAGAAAATATTCATACAATAAGAAAAATTGCACTCTGCAAAATTGTCCATTTATAAAAACATACAGCAATGACATAATTCAACTGAATGTAATTTTTTTTAACAGTATTTGCATCAATTCAATTGATATTGAGCTGCTCTTTCTGGCGTGCGTGCCTTGGCCACATGGGGGCAGTATAATACCGATAAACAGACGCACCATTCAAGAGTTTCTTAACCATCTCAGTAAACTGCAGTAATATTGTTTTTTTGTTTATTTTTGAAGGATTAAAATGCACATGTAAGTATTGTTTTATTGTTGGTGTGCACCTGTTGCCACCCCAAAAATAACACCACACCGATTTTGCATTGGGTAAACTAACTATTGAGGCAAAGTTGTGTTGTTGTTCACCTCAAAATGACTTTTACGTTGCGTTTTTTTCCCCCTTGGACAGAGACAACTACTGTCCTGACAACACACTTGCTATTAAATCACGTGCAATATTTACTTACGTGTACAAATCCTGCGTGCCTCCCATGAGGTCAATCAGAATTCAAGCTTCACGTTATAACCTGAATGAGAGAGGAAGAGGGCAGCCAGACGCCCAAGTGTCACATTTGTCACCTCAGAGTGAAATGTTTAATAGTCAAAACGTCCAATTAGACCACGTGGCTGAAAGGGCAGCAGGACCATATATGTGCATTACGGTGGCCTGGGCTGGGAGTGGAGGAATTAGTTGAACCTCGAGGAATTGTGTTTGTGGAAGCGACAGCAATATGGAGGAACTAGCCCGGGAGAGCATTAGCCTGCTGGCTCGGTCCGCATCCCATTCAGATCCCCCGCGGCTGGGATCCTTCGGCGCCGTGTTCATCATGCTCAAGTCTGCGCTTGGAGCCGGACTGCTAAACTTCCCATGGGCCTTCCAGAAAGCTGGCGGAGTGACTACTGCTGTTAGCGTGGAGCTGGTATGTGAACGCACGAGTTGCAAGGATGACTGTGATTACTGATTTAGCGTGCATGTCAATAAGAGCACATTCGAAATTTACACCAAAGTATTAGATTGTTCTTTACTGTACAATGAAGTGATTATTATGTTAGGAGTCGGACTATATTGAAGGTCTTTTAGCCAGGCCTTAAGTGTTGATATTTGTCGTTAATTGACAGCCACCCCAAAAATACAGTTTTTGATTGCCTATATGCCACAAGATGGTGGCACAGCCCCACTTGGCGCTTAACTTCACACTTATTTTCTAACCCTTTTATTATTATTATGATTATTATTATTATAGAAAGAGCTTTGAGCCCAAAAGGCAGAGGACAGGTTCCCTAAGAAATCAGAAAGAATTGGCAAGTAGAGAACCGCAAATACGTAGGGGAACACTGTACACACTTAAGCCCTTTTCTCCCTTGTGTGAAAATATTCACATGCTTTTCACGGGTGAATTCTAATTAAGCCTCCACTCAAGGCACTCAGCTGTCACTGCATGAGGTTTCCAGGTAGACCAGGGGCCCCAAATGGTTAGAGGTAATGTAAATTTATAATGGGACCCAAACTGAGAAAAATATATAATGTTATAATTGCCTTAACATCAGCATATAAATTATGGGCTAAGAATAAACAACTTATGTCTTTATTATAAAAACAACAATTCATTAAAAAGGTCTGAATCACAACATTACATTTTAAGCCAATTCAAACGGACCTGTTTTGACTAACAACCTTTTGAAAAAGACAGAAAATGTACAGTATTGTAAAGTGATTAGAAAGTAGGTAAGGACCATCATGTGTTCAGTTGCAGACAGTTCTGATTTGGTACCATCATTTCAACCCAACCATGAATTCATTTCACACAGTAACTGACAGACAAAGCAAAAAAGCTAATTATGAAGAATGCTGCTAAATCACTTTAAAAAAATGACATGGACAAAAGTATTCAGAGTCTGTTGACGACAAAGTTTCGGCTACTCGTGCAGGTATCTCTGGTGTTCCTCATCAGCGGACTGGTCATCCTTGGCTACGCCTCGTCCGTCAGCAGACAAAAGACATACCAGGATGTGGTGCGAGAAGTGTGTGGACAAGCCATTGGCCAACTTTGTGAAGTCTGTTTCTGCTTCAACCTCTTCATGATATGCGTCGCCTTTCTGGTGGTGGTACAGGACCAGCTGGAGAAATGTGAGTCCTTTATACTGAGGTATTATATACTGCCCACTAGTGGCCACACACACCAGAAAGATCCACATGTGATTCTTTATTGAATTATTTGAATTTCTTATTGTTTTACTACTTAGATACACAAAGTATTAGAGTGCTCTTTTCACATGATATAAATGTTTTTTTTTTAATTGATGAAAAGGAAAAGCACTCTGCTAAACTTGAACGTTAGCACTTTTTTTGTGTTTGAACATATGAGTTGTATGTCATATTGTAATAATAATACCTTTTCGATAATCCGCACATAAACATTCATTGTAGTTAGTATTATGATAAACACGTGCTTGGGATGCATTACTGCAACCTGGTTTTCATTTTCCTTTTTGTCATCTTGTCCATCTGACATCATCCTAATCCCTTAAATGTTTTTGCTGTCCGAATTTTAAACAGAGCATTTGATTGGATTTTCAGATACACGCCCAGCATCCATTTTGACGCAGGCAGTGCAGATGGGCTCAAGCACTTAGCGTGATAACATGCCTTCATTGAACACATCTTTTCAAAATTGCTTGTACTGTACATATGCAAATGATTCACACGATTTGACCAAATATCGATTATTTATTTACAGTGTAAATCTTTTATGGCTCACAGACATTTCCATGTGTTATTATAATGATAGTAGTTATTCTTATTCTCCTATTTTTGTGTTCACCAGTGTGTATTTCTTTATATGAGACGGTGACGGGGTCAAGTGAAGGTGAAATACCATATCACTGGTACACTGACCAACGCTTTGCCCTCTTCGTTATGTGTCTCGTCATCATCCTGCCGCTGTCCATCCCAAAAGAAATTGGCATTCAGAAATACACAAGGTTTGTGTACGTGTACATTGGAATGATATCTCATTGTTGTCAATGAATGTATTTCTCGTCACCACAGTGTGCTGGGGACATTGGCTGCGACCTATCTGTGTGTGGCGGTGATTGTCAAATACTACCTGATGGACAGCCACACGGCCATTCTGACGCCACAGCACACTCAAGGGTCAGTCACAAGGTTTTTGTATTTTATAATAAACAAACAATAATGCCACAAATAAATAGCATTTATTTAAAGACAAGTTAGCTTCATTTTGATAAACTTTTCATAAACAGACTAACTCAATGTGCTTCACATAGTAAAGAAGTTAAAGTTTTTTTCCCCACATTATTATTTTTTTTGCTTAAAATTCCTGGACATTGTACTGCTGTAAAAAATAAATAAATAAACAAATAAAAAAAATAAAAAATAATAAACAACCATTGTTTCTTCATTTTCTTGTTCATTTACATGCCTGGAAAGGTCATTTTGTTTGGGAAAAAAATAATGACCAAAAAAAAAAAAAAGATCATAAGAGTTTAAGAGCTTATGTAACAAATTTTCATGTTTTTCTTTATAATAAACAAAACGCTGCCAAAAGGCACATGCTTTCCTTTGTCTTTCATGCACCTTTAGTAGGAGTTCAAATTCCCCAGAAAATAAAGTGGTCTACAATTTTTTTCTATAACTGTTACATGGAGATGCCTCAGCTCGTCAGTGACCTGCAGTAATATTAGTCATTATTCACTGATATGCCTGTGAGTAAAATATGCAAATTCACCTATTTGTTCCTCCAGTATATATTTTTTGTTTTTAGTTCTTTTTGGGTGTCATTTATATTTGTCCTCCGTGAGTAGTGGAGAACCACTGTATTGTTATTGTTTCCTGTCTCTATGTGTTGCAATTCTTATACACTGCTGGAAGTAGTGCAACTATGACAAATGCTTTGCAATTAAGACGATAAAAAGATGGCAATAAATCAGGGATGTCAACCATACAGTCTGTGGGCCATCATTGGGTCCAATTCAGCTAGTATGGATGATTTTTGTTTGTTTTTTGCAGTGTAGAACTTAGCAATTTAATTTTTTTTTAAAAAAAATTAAAAAGGAACTCACTTTGACCACTGGAGGTCACACTGAAGCTACATTTTATTTCTGTGAAAATGAATACCTACTGCAGTGGACATATTTGAAGATGATTAATTACAACATTTCTGTCAACAATTTAAAAGGGTAAAACCCTTTTGTTTTTTGTTCATACTAGCCAATTCTCACAAATTCATCTTCACCTGAAATTATTTTAGGTTAAGTCTTCTTTTGTCTTGGTCTGCAAGTGATGTCAGTCTTTTTTCTTTTCTTTTCTTTTTACAGTGTGGGCTCGTGGGCATCCATGTTCAGTGTTGTGCCGACCATCTGCTTTGGTTTCCAGGTAGGATCCACATATTTAGAATGGCTTGTATGCAGGCTCTTCACATGAATTGCAGCATATGGAATTCATCAACTCCATTGAGTAAATAACAATTAGAATCAAATGAACATCCAAACAATACACTCAACACATTTAACAAACTAGAACAAAGAGTTGGAGCTGGAGCCACAAGGCTGTCTTTCAATTATAACATTAGTGACGTCTGACTTCACAAATGTACAAAAATAAACAATAATCTGACAGCTGCATATCAACATGTTGTAGAAAGTCTGCATGCTTGTGTGTGCAGTGTCACGAGGCCTGTATAGCAATCTACAGCAGCATGGAGAACCAAAAGCTTACGCACTGGGTGGTCATCTCTGTCGTCTCCATGCTCTTCTGTTTGCTCATCTACACGCTCACCGGTGAGTTGACCTCCAAAAATCACAAAGCTCCTTGCATTGTAAGCTGGAAACTGCTAAATGCGTCCACTTTATCTACCGCCAGGTGTGTATGGCTTCATGACATTCGGTCGAGAAGTTGCTTCCGATATCTTGATGTCGTACCCGGGGAATGATGTCGTCATGATAATTTCCAGACTGCTTTTTGGAATATCAATCATTACTATTTATCCAATTATTCTTCTTCTCGGGAGGTATGTAAAAAATGTTCGCCTGCACACGTATTGAAAGTTTCAGGTTTGTGAATATTTACTAAACAAAGTGCGTGCGTCTCACAGGTCCGTCATCCTGAACCTGATGGTGCGAATCCAAAGGCGTCGACGGGGAATCGTCACAAGCTCTTTTGAGAGTCGCTGCAGGGCGCTTCTTACTGTTATCTGGATCACCGTTACCCTTCTCATCGCCATGTTTGTCCCTGACATGAGCGAGGTCATCAGTGTCATTGGAGGAATCAGTGCCTTCTTCATCTTTATCTTCCCTGGTACATATTTTTCTACACTGTTTTATATGTAGACAGGCTACTGCAAGGTTTACATTAAGCATCTCTAATTGGGTCATTCCAGATTTGGAGAACAATTTAGGCACCAGCATTTTTTTTAAAGGGCCAACTACTTTCTTGTTGTTGTTATGATTTCAAGGAAAACAGGCATATTATTTGAATTGTTTACCTCAAGGTACATTGTATTATCATTTTAGTATTAGTCTGCTAGCAGTAGAGTACACCGTATTAGTTTAATAACAGTAACATGGTTGTAAGTAACAGGGCTGCAAATCAATGCTACGATGGCGTTTTAGCTCAAGAGGACATGCAAGCTATGCTAGCTGCGATGCTAACTGGTCAAGAGCAAACTATCAAGAAAAGGAACATTTTGTCTTTTTCCGATGACATGAGTTACAGGGTTGAATTAGTTTGAATAACACAATCCATTATGTCTGAAAACATTGAAGAAAAAAAAAGAGCAGGAGAGAATAGAGGACTTACCTTGGGTTGACGCACAGCAAGTACACGTAGCTTGATTGTGTCATTTTTGCTGAGTCATGTAGATTGGTTAGATTGTCAGTGTGTAAATGTGGATAACTGAGGCTGCATTATTGAAATGCAAAGTTATCTGTCTTGCAATGCAGGTCTGTGCTTGGTATTCATCATGCAAAATGAACCTGTGAGTCCGAGAGTCAAGTGAGTACGCTCCACTAAGACAATCATTTCTACACAGAACAAAAATACGAATGCAACACTTTTTTTGTTGCTCCCATTGTCACAGTTAAATTTACGCAGCTAAACTCAACCACCAAATGTTTTTTTTTTAATTTATTTTTTTACTTTTACTAACACAATTGTTACATTTTGCAGGGTCGTTTTAACAGTTTGGGGAATCCTCACCATTGTTGTTGGAGCCTTCATCTTCGGACAGAGCACGACTATTGCAGTCATGGAGCTTCTTAGCAAATTCTGACAGTCTGAATATCCTCCTCATCATTATGATCATCATCTTGGTGCTTTACTTTGACTCCTGGGCGATTGTTGGCACTCTTTTGCACAAGTGAAGTTCCTTTTTTTTTTCTCCCCCCCTCCCCTTGTGTCTGTGATTCTCATCCAGGTAGTCCATAGCCTTGACGTTTTATTGTTCTTTTTTTCAGTGTGTGTGTGTGTGTGTGTGTTCATAAATCACGATTAAATAGTTCTAAATCAAACAATATAAAATGAACCTTTTGTTGTATTTGATTGTATATAATTATCAGGAAATATGAAATGATGTGGATGGATTTAATCTGAAAATACGTCTCTAGTATTTCATCACAAAATGCTTTCATCTCAGAGCTGACAGGGGGCAGTATTGCATCTTGTATGAATTATATATTTTTATCGGAGGAGCACAGTAAATCATGCACATGTGCAAATTAATTAATTGCATGTTCATTTTGACATCATCTCAAACTCTTTCTGCAATTAGAATATTTACCTCTCTCTGCTGGTAAATTAGATCATTTTCTTGAACAAATGATGTATTTTTCTGTGCGTGCGTTGAATCATCCTATGTCTGATTTTAATCTGCAACTGTCACCTTCCAAGACTAATGTTAAACGAGTTATGGTAGTGCAAATGCTTACTCCATGTGCTGGATTGAGTCATGTGTACTGTTGAAGAAGAAATGAGAAAAGCAACTAGAAATACTAGAGTAATTGTAAATGTGACTGGGTGCCTCTGTGTATGAGCTTTAACTGAGCACATGGCAAAGAAAGACAAAAGCGCTCTACCTCTAGGCGCATATACTGTGGTTAATTAATATAATTAAACTATAAACCATCAGGAAACAGTTAATTTCTGTAATGTTTACGTCCCGCCCATCCATTGCAGTTCTCAGCCTCCAGAGACTGGGATGCTGCTTGTGTTCAACCCATGGGAGATTATACAGCATTTCAACCTGCTGGCCAAATGACTTAATCCAGTAAATGTGGGGCTGAAAAAAGAAGCCTTGAAAATTACACCGAGTCCCTTAGCAGCTTTTCTGGAAACTGTAACTGTAACAAAGTTTGGGCTGACCAAGTAATTTCCTTAAATTTGAAAGAAAAGCACAGTTTTTCAATGAAGATAACTTTAACCAGAAATACACTCGATACATTGTTAAGGTGGCAAATGACTATTCCAGCTGCAAAAATCCGTTTTTGGTGCATGCGCCTCTTCCTCAGAGCAAAAGTCCCTGTTACTTGCCAATAGCCATTTCTGTTTCTGTCATTTTACCATTAGGCATTAGATATAGCTGTTATTCAGCTATTTCTGATTTTGTGAGTGATCTGAAGTGAGGCTGGCTGCTCACTGCCTCACTTGCCATCTCCCCCAAAGATACCCCAGGAAATACGCCAATTTAACAATTTTAAGGATGAAAAAAAATATTGGATTAAAAAAAGAAAATCAATATAACACACAGAAAAGAGAGCTAAAAATGGACACATAATATTTATGTAATCATTATTTGTATTATGTTACGCTCCACTTGCGGGGGAGGTGTTGCGGATAAAGGAATTATGTAGTTTCACTGTTCAAGTCACAAAAGCATCCTTCCCCCGAGAACCATCATGGAACCACCCGCCTGTTCATCTTCCTCCGTAAACCAAGTACTATATAGCCTGCTAAATAACAAACAGATGGACGAACTACCACTTCGGCCTTGGTAAAGGTCTGCCATACATACGGTCATTACAACAAATCTAATGGCAGCTTACTTACATTATTGTATGTTGTCTCCAGCCGCGAACATACCAGAATAATGAACAATAATCCATGTCATTGAGATTCAACACCTAGATTCTAATCAAACATCTGTTGAGATACTTCAAAGTGGACGGATGGACAAACTGAAATGCCATTAGCATCTCACAGCAACCGCTAAAAAACATTCTTCATTCTCTACATTAGATTATGTTTTCATTTTCCTTTGCGACATTCATTACGGCGCCGTCCCCTGTAGCTACTGTGTTATCGAGAAATTATAATGTCCGCCTCTTGTGGTGCTAATTTGTGGCGCCTTGTCTCTTAAATGTTTAATTGTTCCTGATAAGAATGTCAGAGAAAGGGGCTGGATCGTAATGGATGTGGCTACAGTTCCTTTACTATGTATGTGTGTGTGTGTGTGTGTGTGTGTGTAAGAAGGTGAAACCTTTCTGGGCTTGCTGGGTATGTGACATGTATGTTGTATGTTTGACATTACTATGTACGGCTATCCGCGTGACCTTCTTTTACTATGCATCAAGGTTATAATCGTCAGGCTGAGAACATCATGCGTCCATCACTGTGAGGCTGGCCTTTATTGGAGTGTTGACAGCAGGTCTCTGACCTGCAGGGTAAGCCTTGCATGGTAATCGCTGCTGTGGCAATGTGTTCATATGAAAAAGAGACTTCGTTCACCACGCATGTGTGACGCATGATCAAATGTGATGCACTAATGACCTCATATGTCGACTTGTTTGCATCACCCCGAGCTTGAGGATCAAGCAGCAATTTGGTGAACGGTGATCAAATCATCATCATTAAAAAAAAGAGGCTTCAAGAGCCTTTCAGTCTGCTAACTTAAAAGCTCATGCTAATTAGTAGGGGTGTGCCAAAAAAAAATCGATTCTCATTTAGTATGATTCAGAATTGATTTTAAATGTCCCAAAAATCGATTTAATTTAAATTATTTTATACTGTCTTCCCTTTTTTTGTTTGTGCCTGTATTGGGAGCACTGTTCATGTTGTACCCGATTTGGCCACTTAGGGGCAGTGTGGTTCCACGCGTTTTGATACACTGTTAAGTTGTAGCCACATTAGAGAGTAGAAGGAAAAAGTCACAATCAAATTATTATAATAAAAGTGTTTTGTTTTTTTTGCAGCGTGGAGCCGTTCTTTTGAGTGATAAAAGTGCCCCGAGTAGCGCACTAATTAGCATTAGCGAGTCAGACTGGAGTAGATCATTACAATTCCTTGAACATCTAGCAAAAATCATTGTCAATCAAATCATTTTGAATCAAAAATCGTTCTTAATAGAAAATCGATTCCGAATCGAATCACACACCCACAAATCGGAATTGAATCGAATGGTGAGACATTCAAAGATTCCCCACCCCTACTAATCAGCATTTATGTTATGGTGATTTAACACAACCAGTGCAACAACACATGTAGGCAGATTTAACAGTAGTTAGTCGTACTTTATATTCTTTATCCTCTGCGTAGAACTAATTAGAGAGGAGTTGAGACGTCTTAATGAACAGTATAAAAGTTTGTTTGATGAAATATCCAGTGGATAAATACCTCTAGCAATGCTATGCAGGAACTGGAGTTTCATTGCTGCAGTGACATTAAACTTCATTGATTTTTCATACAATGTTCGTGCAACGTGTCTAAAGTCACCTCTTGCCACACAAAAACTCAGGAACTCATTTTACCTTGGAGCACATGTGTCATCCGGCGCAGTCCTGCCCGAGGCTCAGATCTACGTCCCTCGGGTTAGCGTTGAGTGCACTAACAGCAGCTGAGGCTTCGAGCCCACCGGCTAGCGCTTTTCTTGAGGCTCTCGAGGAGTGTGAAGGTTGACTTGCGTACTTTCCCACGAGCAGCTTGTATCTGCTACACATGTACACTTATGCTGTGTTGGAATTGTAATTTTTACTGACATGTATGTTATTTTAATTTTGCTGCCACTGTAACTTCTGCGGCCTCTTGGCCAGGACTCCCTTGGAAAATAGTTTTTTTTTATCTCAATTTTTTGCTTGCGAGGAGACCGGATAGAGATTACAATCTCCAACCCGTTCTGAGGCACACTCTCCCGAGCCTTCTCTTTTTATTTATTTTTTATTACAGGGCGTTCCAAAAACTAAATCTTTAATCCTTATCTTGTGATAAGGGTACAGTTCCTGTTCTGCAGCTGCAAGAGCAAGAGTCATGCTTTGCAATACTATAAGAGTAAATATGGGATAACTTATTTATTCTAACACACGCCCAGGACGTGAGTGAGGCACAAGTATAACATATATTTTTGTTGATGCTACATTAGTGTAGAATTAACACAATATTCCCCAGCTCAAAATAATACAAATAAATAACATATTCTCAACATTTTCATGTCACACTACGACAGATATCATAATATGGTACAGCCCTAGGCCCATGTGACGTTTCCTCTCCAGTACATTTTCGACTAATTCTTAGCAGCTGAAGATACGTTACAAAATATGGAGGAGTCAGAACATTTGGCACTTGGACTGTTTCAAACTCACCCATGAACACCGTCACTGTTTCCCCCTAAAAATACATGAATGCCTTACTTGGTCTCTTTTACTGTTTTGAGATTCCCCTATGTCTCTTGTAAAACCAACAAGTGCAAGATTTTGTGTCAAAGTGTCAAAATGTGTTGGTTATACAGACAGTTCTCAGGACTGTTTTATGTTCCCTCTTGAACACTGTTATCAAACATTTTCACATATTTGAATTGATGAATTTTATTCACTTTATGAAAAGTAGGCCTGATCAACTTCCAGGGGTGAAAGAATAACATTTAGGGTACTTTTATTCATGACCAAAAAAATGCTACAACCTTGTTTTGTAGCAGAGAAGTGTACGCAAAGAAGGAAGCATAGAATTATTCAATGTTAGGAATTACAAATTAGGGGACAAGTATTGATGTATTGTCCAATCATGTTTGATTAATTAAATGGGAATACTTGGCGACTCACAAGTTAATCAGGAAACCACATGTTTGAGCTGTGACTGATTTCTTGCAAATCCATTTTTAAGATGTAAAACTAGCAAAAACACCAACATGATCGATCATCAGATCATTGGATTATGAAGGATCTTCTATTGGTATTAATTGCTCAGATGTGTGAAAATTGATATGCACAATCTCGGTTTTTTTTTTTTTCTTTTCTGGAGAGCTCATTTCATTCGGTAATTTTACCGATTTGACATGTCATCATCATTGCTCTCTTATTATTATTATTTTTAAATTAAATTTTATTAATTAATTTATTTTTATAAATTTTTATTTTGTATGTGGGTGTGTAAGTGCATGTGCATGTGCGTGTGCGTGTGCGTGTGTATTCATCAGTTCACCTAAAACCTATAAGAAAATCCCATACCGTTCACCTAAACCGAACACTTCAGAATCCAGCCAGAGTCGTGAGGCCGTCAGGAGACCCGAGGAAGGACCAAAGAAAAGAAAGGAAAGTGAAATCCAGCACCGACCAGACACCACCCACCGGGCCACCAACCAGAGTCCTTCACCAACCCCAGAAACATCTAAATTATGCACAATCTCAAAGAGAACATATGTAATCACGACAGTGGGACCAGAATTGCTCAACGGGACCTGTTCTGGTTGAATGGCGGGCGTCCAGTGGGCCATTTTGGGGGGGAGGCAGCGGGTTCAACGCTGTAATAATCCACACAGAGTGTGTATAGGCCTACTGGCAGAACACATTTAATCTTTTTCTATAGTCACGCATGACCTTTAAAGCCTCAATCTCCCTATAATGCAACTGTTGTGCTTCAAACGCATATACGCGCCGGACAGATGCACATATAGGTTTTTACACGCAACTTTACGATTTGAATGATTTAATAGTAGTGTATGTGTGGCTGTTAGTATTGTATCGTGTTAGAATCAATTATCCCGTAAGTGTCAATTATTCCATCGGCTGATTGAGTAATTGCATGGATTTGCCAAATGTAGTAAATCTAAAATCTGATTGGTTAAAAAAAAAAAAACAGGTTGTTAATACTGTTTGTGTGTCATGGGATTGAACTCTTGATTCTGTAGGCCCTGTGCAGATTATGTTGACATGGCAACACATGGAAGCTGAAATCTGATTGTAAATAAATCAATAAATCAATCAATCAATAAATAAATAAATAAATAATCTAACACTCTACTGGAAGATGGGCAGTCAAAACACATGCTATGAAATGAAGATAAACGACTGTTGGAAATAAATTAAATACATTTATAAATTATAAATAAATAAATTCGACACGTCATGTACGTAAAGTGCCATTGAGTATTTTGAATGGAGTAGAAGATTTTGTTTGGTTATTTCTGATTGTTTTATTGTTATTATTTCATGTCTTCTGTAGCACTTAAGTACAGCTGCGTCTGTTGGAAAGCGCAACCTTTTTTTGAGAGATGTGAAAATTGACAGTGGTGATCTATTTTCTCCTCATTTTATGATACTGTATTTGTACTAGGGGCATATTTAGTCATTGAGGGCCTAAGGCAAACCCAGTCAAGGGTCCCATTAACTCATTCACTGCCATTGACGGCTTTAGACGTCAAAAATTATTTTGGACTATTTCTATTAGTTAAATTTTTTTTCCACTTTTGTTAACAAGAGTATGAAAACCTAAAAAAAAGTTGTTATTGTATATTTAGAACAGATATAAAATGTGTGATTAATCATGAGTTAACTATCTGAAGTCATGTGATTAATTACAATTTAAAAAATGAATTGCCTGACAACCTAATTTTTAATAATCTTTTATTTTTTTAAATAATCTTTTTTCAAAAAAGATTATTAAAAATTAGGACGTCAGGTGATAATTTTTTTAAATTTTTAATTAATCGCATGACTTCAATAGTTAGCTTATAATTAATCAAAAAAATTATATCTGGTCTAAATGTACAATATTGTTTCCCCTCTTGTTAACAATAGTGGGAAATTTTTTTAAACATTTTTTTTGACGTCTATAACCGTCCATGGCAGTAAATTAGTTAATGTACTGCTAAAATTTTGACAATTAATGTTCATCAAATAAAAAAGTGTGATTTTGAGAACATTTCCTGAGCTAGCTAAAGTCCTTAAAATCCTTCTTGACGATCTAATATGTGAATCATCTCAATACTTTTACTGTAATTGATAGGAACGTTAATCAATATTTACCATTTTGATAATTTACCAAATCTCCGGTGCCCAGTCAATTGCCTGTCTTTGCCTAATGGTAGGTCCACTCCTGATTTGTAAGATCTTCTGAAAGGGACAACCGAATGTACTTCATAATGCACACATTAATATTACAAGATGTTCCAGTGGTTTAGCTGCAAATAGAAAGACAAAATGTTTACAGCTGTTACCATTTTGGAAATCCTAATTGCACCTGTATATCCCAGAGGTCCATTATTTATGAATAAGGCTCCCTCTGTGGGCGTCCTGCTTCAAGTCCCCTACCTCTTGCCAAAAACTAATTTACTCACATGCAGCATTCTGTATGTAGGCTTATATGTATGGGAAATAACATCTGTATACAGATCAGTTTGTAGTCTGTAAAGATGCTCACACAAGCCAGCTCAGTACAAAAAGAGCACAGTCTATTTTAGAAATGTTCAAAAAGACATCTTATATTGGACTATTTGTTTGCCTGACATATTGTAAACAGTGTGATTTGTCAAAGTGACTTCACATCGCAGTGCATTCACGATTTATGTTAATGAATCTGCAAATCAGTGAAGCTCAGAAGACAAATGTCGAGGGGCATATTTAAAAGGCTGTAAGCAAGCAGATGTTTTATGATTCATTAGGTAATTGTGTCTAAAACCGTTCTTGTGGAGCTTGTTCAAGAAACTTGAATGGATCTTGTATCTCATATAAATGCTAAATTTAGATGACAATGTCAAACTTAATCAGAGTATATATATATATATTTTTTTTATGTCAATGTTGTGCATTTTAAACTACAATCAATTATTGCATTTCAATGATGTTTAATTACTTAGTTAATTAATAAATTAACCCTGTTCAAATGACCCATCCAGTCATGCATCCATCCATCCATTTGGGAAGGCCGCAGGCATATATTCTTTATCGTTTGCAAAAAGCAACTAACATTACGGTAGTTTACTGAGTCACTTATAGTTGTGAAACAGTTATGAAATTCTTCGCTTGTTGTGTATTACACTGCATGAGGTGGCCAAGTTTTTTTTTGTCGCCAGAAGGAGGTGCAATTTTTTTATTTGTTTTTACACATTGTGTCTGGGTTTGAGTTATTTATTTATATATATATATATATATATATATATATATATATATATATATATATATATATATATATATATATATATATATATATATATATATATATATATATATATATATATATATATATATATTATGTCTTATGTTATTAAACTTAAAGGGACAAAAAATGAGTTTGTGAGTCTGAATGAATTAATCATTATGTACAAATTATTTTAGAGACTGATGTTTTGCTGACCCATTACAAACATTTTATTCATTTCATTTTTATTTTTGGTAGTAGGGGGATGGAGTGAATTAATTATACTGAATTGGTCTGGAAGACACCACTAAATGAAGAGGAAAAAATGCCAATAAATGCCACTCGCAGTGCCGGTGCTGACGCATGCGTATTGTACGGCTGTGCGATCACGTGACTGCGAAGGTCTTCGTGAACACGTGACTGCGAAGGTCTTCCGGGTCTGTTTTGCGGAAGATTCCGGTGAGTTTTTACTTTTACTTTGAACATTTTACGACTGTTTACATCTCTACTTAGTGTACGTGTTGGAAACGAATTATTGCACTGAAAATATTTACTCATATTAGACGGCTAGAATGTCCCAAATTTCTTGTTTAGTTGTTCAAATAGGTCACTTTTTAAGCGAGTTCTCTGTTTGTCTTATAACATGAGATCTTACTCGAAATTGACTCTGGTTTTGTATTAGTTTACATTGAAGACCAGTGATGTAGTGAAGAAGAAGTGAAAATATAAACGAAATACAAATGAACACTTGAAAATCTAAACTAACATTTCTGGATGTTTTTTGAGTCACTCACTGAACAACTCGGACAAGGTTGCATCTTTTAGATGAGCTTTTCATGTGTGGGTGTCATTCCAGAATTATAGGCACCAAGTTTTTTGAAAATGGGACCATTCACATTTGTGTTATGCTTGAAATAAAATAAAATAAAGAAAACCCCCAAACAGGCATTTTTTTATGTCCAGCTCAGCCCATCAACTGTAAACTTTTTATGATATATTATTTGTCATTTATATTTTGCTGTATCTGAAGCAACCCTGTTTTGGATACTTAGGCACCCCAAAACATATATTTAAAAAATAATAGTGAATAAATCTTTTAAAATTAATACAATTTTAGTATCAGTCTAATCTTTGTAAGACGGTTGCAAATGCATGCAGCTAATGGTCTTGTTTTTGTTCAAGAGGTGCAAGCTGTGTTATCTGCTAAATGGTCAAACAAAAACGTAGCTGTTGTATAAAATGACACACTTGGATATACAGTCATTCTGGAATGACCCTGACATTACACAAATACACAGTCCCACACTAACATTGGACCTGATCTTTGCGATACCAAGTTGTACATGTAAGGTTGAATGGGGGCTTGTCCAATTGTAGGTAACATATCTACTGAAGCTGCAGTGTGCCTTTTTACCCGAGGGCACCGTATTGCAATGAGCTGCCATAGTAAATCAACACCCAGTCATGCGTGCTATAAAAAAAAGTGGATTCTCGTGGGTGCCTTTTAATGTAAAATGCACTAGTATTGACTTTGAATCCCATACATTCCGTGCAAGCAGGTGAATGCCAGGCACTCTGGTATATTTGACACTAGTAATAATGTGTGGGAAGTAAATGCAAATACTTTGTTACTGTACTTGAGTACATTTTTCGTCTATCCGTAATTCACGTGAGTATTTTTTGATGATTTTTCTTTTACATACATTTGAAAAGATTTCCTCCTTACTTGTCAAAACAGCTTTGTTACGTTTTTCAACTTCCACGAATGATGACAGCCCGGATATAAACGGAGAGATGTGAAGTCGACCGTGGTTGAGCACTAGACAAGGAAATTATTTTCTGTTTTCATTCTGCCAAGTTATCAAAGCACATTGTATGTAATTGCTAGTAAAAAGTTAGTTAGTTACTTAAGTACATTTAATTTCAGTGTACTTTTTTTTTTTTTTTACTTTGACGTAACTGAAAGAATTGAAATAGTATGATTCATCGAAAATTTGTATTTTTATTTATTTATCTCATTTTTGGTATCTGAACTGAGGTGCGTAGATGTTTTATATCCACTGTATCTCAGT
This sequence comes from Leptonotus elevatus, assembly GCF_054856555.1. Classification (NCBI taxonomy): domain Eukaryota; kingdom Metazoa; phylum Chordata; class Actinopteri; order Syngnathiformes; family Syngnathidae; genus Leptonotus; species Leptonotus elevatus. Next base: position 15,596,837 of record NC_141241.1, on the reverse strand, counting down.
GGGGTGTTGATTTGACCAAACTTGTTTTTCTACCACAGCAGGTAAAGATGATGATCTCGGGCAATGGAACCAGGAAGAAAGTCTGCAGGCAACAGCAGCAGCAAGTGATCAGTGTTGCAGCTTGTGATGCTGATGCGCTGACTGAGATGAAATGTCTATTCAGTAAAATTAGGACCTACATCAAACCGTCCAATGACGAATGGTGCACCCCTAATGCAAATGTCGCCCTCAGACAACACGTGAAAGCAGAAAACTGCCGCCTTCAGGCCCTGAAGGTGTCCCTCAATGCTGTGAAGAACCAGCTCAGTGACAAGAACATCGAAGTGTGGCATCAGCACACCAACTCCACCAACCGGGCCGGGAAAGTCATCGCCACGGTGCGCTCTGCCGCCAACGCAGAAATCTGCACTCAGGCATGGTGCAAGTTCTACGAGATCCTGGGGACGTTCAGTCTTCTTCCTGAAGAGGCGCTCCACTCTGGGGAGCTCAACACGGTTCACCTGTGTGAAGCACCGGGGGCTTTTATAAGCGCCTTGAACCATTACGTCAAAACCAGCGAACACACGCGCTACTGCGACTGGAGCTGGGCCGCCAACACCCTCAACCCGTACCATGAGGCCAACGCAGGTGGCACGACCATCGCGGATGATCGGTTAATCGCCAACACGTTGCCGTGGTGGTTTTTTGGGTCTGACAACACCGGCGACATCATGCTCCAAAAGCACCTACTGGAGCTGCAGACGTTTGTGGCAAACATGCGGCGAGTGGATCTGGTGACGGCGGACGGGAGCTTCGACTGTCAGGAGAATCCCGATGAGCAGGAGGCGCTGGTGGCGCCGCTGCATTACTGCGAGGTGACGGCCGCTCTGCTGCTCCTCAGCCCCGGCGGCTCCTTAGTGCTCAAAATGTTCACTCTGTACGAACACTCCTCAGTTTGTTTGCTCTACCTGCTCAACTGTTGCTTCTGCTCCGTCAGCGTCTTCAAACCTGCCACGAGCAAGGCCGGCAATTCCGAGGTTTACGTCGTGTGCCTCGGCTACGACCGCAAGGAGGCTCTGAGGCCTCTGCTGTCCAAGCTCGTTCGGAATTACGGACCACATCTGGCGGAGAGAGAAGCGCTCTTCCCGGAATCGTCGATCCCGCCGTCGTTCCTCACACAGCATGAAGAGATGTGCGAGTACTTTCACACTTTGCAGGTTGACACCATCACAGAAAACTTGAGATTGTTTGAAGGCATGAGTGCCGAGCAGAGGGAGAGGCTCGACTCCATAAGGGATTGTACGGCTCAAGACTACCTGCAACGTTTCAAGGTAGGAAGTCACGTCGTTTTAATATCGGAGGCGGGTAGAGTAAGCCAAAATTGTATTGTATTGTATTTTCATTTGAAAATACAGTACATTAGACCTCTGCTAGTTGCGCGGGATAGGGACCCTGCAAATAGTGAAAATCGGCATAATTGATGCCTGTAGTAAATTATATATTATTATTATACTACAATAATACTTGGGGTGGGGAGTGGGGGTTATGCGCCAATAATTGTTGTCCCTAAAAAACGGAATTTTTTTTTCCAAAAATATCAACAACAACAAAAAGGAGTAATATGATTCAAGTAAAAGTCCTTCAATTAATGACTTAATACATATTCAGTGAAAAAAACATTGGTGAGTAACTTCTGATGTACTTAGTTTTGAAATAGCATATGAACATCAAATAGATAAAAATATCAACTAACAATATGTAAATCCAAATATTGGCCAACAATATCATACTAAAACAATTCTGTTTCTTTAATATAAAAGATTATTACCCCTCACCCCCCACAATTTCTATTTATTTTTGTGTGGAGGGGGGTTCTGGGATTTTTTTCCCCCTCCCCATTTTTCATAGAAAACGTATAGTCAGAGTTTATCCCCTTTTTTTGAGGATTTTTTTAATTTGAAAAAAAGAAATAGCATATCAATGGGTGTCAATTATATGCAGATTTCTCCCTATTGCCTGAGAGTACTGGGCGTTGGCTATTCTGCCTAAGAATGTTTATAAAGTTTATAGTATTTGCAAGCCTTTTTTAAAACAGTCTTTAAACACATTTTTATTATAATACAAATTCTGTAGTACATCACATTACATAATACAATTGTACTGATTACTCTGTGTTAACAGTAAACAACCCCCCCTCCCCCACAATTTTTTTTAATTAAAAATAAAACCTAACAAACTTATCATTGCACAAAATTAGTCAGCATGCCCAAACAGGAACATTATAAAATGACCCTGCAGCCGTCGCTTTATGTAGGCATAAAAAGCAGGATTACAGTGGACGACACTCAATAATTTTCAACAAAAACTAGATTGTGTTTAAATACTTCTTTTTTTGTTCTTCATTCAAATTGACAGTTTCAAACTAGTGAGACACCTTCTAGTGGTTGACAGTGGAATTACACCCAAAATAATTATGTATAAACAAAGAAAAAAATCTGCCAAATAGCAGCACTGCGGACCCGGAACGCACCTACTATACTAATTTCAATATTTGTCTTTAAAACCACATCCATATGCAACAGGAATAATTTGTTATTTCTATTCACCATACAGTAGTGTTCACTCGAATGAATTTTGATGAACGTGTCTTTGTGCTCAGGTGACATTCCTCCCTCGGAGTCGATGGATCTCCCGTAACGCCGTCAGCCCCGCTTGCTGCCGCGTCTCGGTGGGCCAACCTCTGGGACCGAAGAAGCAGGCGGCAGGCTCCTTCAACGAGCGCAGGGAATTGCAGACCCTCAGCTGGAAGGAGCGAGTCGAGAGAGGTTGCCATGCCGACTGGATAAAGCGACACCTCTGTGAGGCCGACGGGACGGACTGCGTGCTGCGAGGACCCCTGTCCGGCTGTCACGTGGATTCCTGGTACGTTGTTGTCGGTGCGGCGCTGCCCGCGGTTCGAAACTCTCCGTTCTGCGCAGGTGTCTTGTTAAACTATGCGACTGAAGCACAGGTGGCGTCAACTCGGAAAGATTTGAATCAAGTGCTTCCCTGTGACTCATGCCACGCGGTTAGCGCCGCGTCGATCTTGTCGGACGTTGCAGGTGTTTGCACTGACGATAACGGGACAAAAACGAAAAGGCAGTGTATGGTGTTGGGTAGCCGTTCAGAGTGGGACGCCAGTGGGCGCCAAATCGAGGATCTACTTCTCACATTTCCTTCAGAAGGTTCATATCCTCAGGGAGACGGCGGCGGTGGCACGCTTCACGACGCGGCGCCGGCGTACCAGCATCAGCTCGTCGGCTGCGTGGTGATGTCCCTGCGGAGGTTGACCTCCGGGGACGCCCTGTTGCTGCCCGTGCCGTCGGCGCTCACCCGTGTCTCGGCTGCCTTGGTGCTCTGCTTGCACGCTTGTTTTCGCTCAATCAAGTTCAGGTGCCCGCCCCCTTCAGGCGGCGTCGGAGCCGTGCTCGTGTGCGCTGGCTTTTGCCCTCGAGCTGCGGCCCAAATCCTCCCAGCCCTGACAGAAGTCCAAAAGCGTATTGGGGAACTGCTGAAAGGAGAGGACGATGCAGGTAAATGTCAGCTCGCTTGTGATAGACAGGTGCTGCAATTTGTGCCCATGGAGGAACTGCTGAATGGAGGGTTGACTGACTTCCTGCGGACAATGAACTCTGAAATCATGCGACACACGCTGCATTTGCTCATGCAGGCGTAGAACAGGCGAGACTATACCAGTTAATGCCTTAGCCTTTTATTATTTTATACTTATATGGATTTTTTATTTATTTATTAATCATTTGAATTTTTTTTGCGTATTTTGGGGTGGTATCATTTGTGGAAGCACTGTATATATGTGTCATCAGATTCTGAATCTGAATTATTAACACAGAAGTTTACATTTTACAATTTTTTATATATATATATATATATATATATATATATATATATATATATATATATATATATATATATATATATATATATATATATATATATATATATATATATATATATATATATATACTTTTCAGGCTGCAAAACAAGCCAGGCCAAAACAATCGTTGGAGCCGGCATCCAACTTCAGCCAATGCAAGGGAGTTGACATGATTGACAAGCATCGAATGCTGCTGCCTCGACTGCTTTGGCCCGGTGTTTTGAAAAGCGATGTTTTGCAGCTGAATGTTGAATTTGAATCTGAACGTTGAATTTGAAGCTAGATGTTGATCCCCCCCGTCCCCCCCACCCCTCTTTTAAACTCAAAAGTGTACATAGAATATTTTCATGGAAATATAATTCAGTTCTCAATTTTTTCTATGTAGCTCCACTGGTCTAAATATGGTATTCTGGTTAATATTGCGTTAGTGGAAAATGAGTTGAGCGGCAAAATCCAGCCGTTTTTATCCATCTCAGTGGGCGGCCGTTTTTCCACCTGCTGTCGACCGATGATGACATCAATGTTGCTCAGGTCTTAGGTAACAACCAATCAAGAGTGCATCTTCATAAAACAGGTGAGCTCTGATTGGTTGTTGCCTGAGCCATGAGCAACTGTGATGTCATCTTCAGTCAACAGCAAGTGGCAAAATGGCCGCCCCCTGAGATGTATAAAAACAGCTGGATTTTGCTTCATAACTCATATTCCAAAAATGTAATATTAATGAGAATGTCATGTTTAGAATAGTGAGGGCACATACAACATATTATTGTCTAGGTTGACTTCCACTATAAGCAGAACGGGACCGAATTACTGGATTTTGTAGTTTAAATTTTATTTTTATTTTTAAATATTTGTCCTAACTGTCAGTATAAACCTGACAGTAATACATTTTGGGAAAAAAAAATCTTTGGCCCCATCATTTCCCCCTAACTTTTATTATTAAGATTATTATTAATATTATTAAGAAACCATGATTGACGCCTCCTAAATTATGTCTTCTGCCTCTGATTAGTTGGTTTTTCCTTGGGCGCTCTGGTGTTTTTGTATATCAAATTAGAGGCACAAAATGGGGCCAGAGAAAGCAATTTTTTTCACAGGTCATATTTATCATTCATGTACTACTGTCAAGTCAAAAACGTTTTAACAAATGTGACAAAAATACTTTTTAGTTCTTCCACGTGATTATGGGATTTTCAGGTTGCACCCTCCCTACCAAAATATGATATTTAATAATCTGTGACTTCATGTCCAAGGCAAGCTCAGTTCACCGAGTTCACAAGCCTCCACAACATGTCAGAGTGTCGTACAAGAAATCTTGTTTTCCATAGACACTCTTCTTATAGACTTTCTGGGGCTTCGTTTCCTGAATCTGAATGGCGACATCTTCTGATACTGGTGCCCATCCATAACCCAATGCTTCGTACAGAAAGTCTTCGTCTTTGAATATTTTGTGTCATGTCAAAAGCTCCTTTTTTTTTTTGCTGCTGTTATTAATTTTCCTCAAATGCACCCTCTTGTTTCAACATTCTACCAATCACACAATGCTTTTTATTCCCTTTAATCTGGTTAAAAAATTGTATCATTTGAGTGAAAATGATCTGTTGGGCAATGCTGTTTAAAATTCTTTGAGACAATATCTTTTTATTTACATTTTTCCATCCATTTGATGAGATTGTATTTTTTTTTTTTTTTTACTTTAATCATTTAAAATACTTTTGAACCAGCGTAGCTACATTCATAAAGCAAATGTTAGTATAAACAAGGTTCAATGTTGATGTTTTGTTTACATAATCAGCTGGATTTTCACAGTCCAATTAAAATTAGGGGTCTCCCCATTTGGTGTGTACCTTTTTGTGGGGGGGGGGGGGGATAAAAACAACAGCAACAACACAATGAGCTCTTCAGCCGATAGTAATCTGCTATCACTCTACAAAGATACTTTAAATATGTTTATGTCAAAAAATTGGGTTCATTAACTCATTTGCTCCCAAAAATGTATAAATATGTTCTATTTTAAATGTTTAAAGTGTCCCAAAGACGTATTTATACGTTTTGTTGTTTTATTATGCTAAAGCATACAGAAGGCTTTGATGCAGCCTCTCAACTGCAAAGAACGGTTGTAGAAATGGTAGTTATTACCCAAACGGCCAGCAGGGGCAGCAGAGAAGAGATCAACCAGGGCCCATGTTGAAAAAAAGCTCATTACTCACATTTCTAAATTTGATTTGTGAATAATGATTAAACGTAGATATATTATGCAAAATGAAAACATAGAATTATACCTTTTTTTTCCCTGATGAAAGAAGAGACTCTCATCTTTCTTTTGGTAGGTTCCCTGTTTTTATAGCAATAGAACACAATATTCCTTACAAATTCAGTCAAAATCCAGTAAAACAGCCGAGAGTGAAGGGGGTTGCTCCTGTGAAAATGGCTGAGAGTGAATTAAGTTCTTAAAAAGGATTGTTCTTAAACTCTGATACTCATATTACCGTTCTTGTTTTGTGAGTGATACATTATAGACAGCTGTTGTAAAAACCATATATTTTCATAGACTTAAATAATAGACCTCATGTGGGTTTCATCAAAAGCGGAAACACAATGCATGTTATGATATTTTATGTTTTGTTTTATTTATGATTTGTAAGAGCTTCTCCATGTCAGGAAAAAATGACAAGCCATGCATGCATCAGATTCGATCCCTTGCATACAGCACACACCAAAAGTTGCTTTCAGTAGAACTCATGCATAGCTGTATTCACTAAGGGTTTTTAGGGGAGATTTGAACAAACAAAATGTCCCCGATGTCGATCCTCCTGTCAGTCACAGATGGTTAGTGAGCCGCTGCGGCCTACCCTAGAGTGCTGGTCGTCTCAGCGCATTATTCTTTTCCCAGGACGTGCAGCTTTTTGTCTTTTGGCCATTGTACTAGTTGGGTTTACCAATTTATTCCTTCATTTTCTGGACAGTGAGGAATAAAACCAAATAAATGCTAGGTATGTATGCATGGTTACTGTAAATGATCTATTTTGGTCTAATTTTTTTCATATCACAAAAACTTGGTATTTGAACAGGGGTGTGTGGATCTATTTCTAACAGGGTAGTTTGCTTGGTTGCACATATCGAATGTTCCCCTCTCCACCACCACACACACGACACGCCCTATTAAATTCTCCACAGATTACTCAATATTTTAATTAATTTGTCAGTGGAATACCTCTGGCATCTTACACTCTTTCGGCATTATGGATTACACTTGAAAACTGGATTTCACTGCAAAAAAAAAAGAAAAGAGTGAATCAATCATCACTAATCTGACACCCCCATCAACCACCCAAACAAGCCACTCTGATTAATTTAAATGGTTTATGAGATTTAGCATCATTCAGGGTAAAAGAAAAGCATAATTATTATTATTTTTTTAATCATTGTTTACAATGTGCTGACAAGAGAGATTTGATTTTAGTTTGTTCCGGACTGCGGATTTAATCATTCCTTTATGTAATACTCTTTCCACTCCTGTGACATATTCGTTGCACATTAGCATGCTGATGTTTGCATTTAGCCTCACAGCTCAACTTCAAAGTGATGGTGTTACTCCGAGCTATTGGAAATTCACCACAATGAGCGCAATGTTGAGGTAAAAATGTATATTTTTGGATTGTAGGATGAATATTTAGAATGACGGTTAATGTAACTTTATTAGTGTGGTGGAGTTAGCATTTAGCTCAAGGTAGCTATAAGGTGACACGATTAATCTTTAGTTAGTCTAGTTTAGTAAATACAGTCAATGTTTAAAGTAGCACTAAGGAACTTTTCAACTTTAATAAACATATTTTCATAAATCTTCTGATGAAACATCACCTTAAAACTAGTTGAACAATACCTTTGCCATGGCCTGAGGGGGTCTGTATAATTTTTACTGGCACTAAGCAACTTTGAGGAGGATGGTAGGAACACTGCCACACAAAAAACTACAAATGTGCTGACTGCTTTATGGCACACGTCAAAAGTTACCCCAGATGAAAGAACAGTCAAGGATCAACATTGGCCCGGATTTCACTCGCTGGAGTGAGCTAAAAAAACAAAAACAAAAAAACAATGCAATGCGCTTTGTCCTCATGAAAAATTTGGTGAAAGTTCCTTCGTGTTGCTTTAAGTTCCTTAGTGTTGCTTTAAGTTCAGCAACAATAAAGAGTGCTAATAAAATATTAGCATGCAGATGTTAGCATTTAGCTCAGGGCAGCATTGCAGCTCATAGTGATATAACTAAGTTATTAGAAAATGAAAATTAGAAAATAATATTCAAACTAATTAATAAAATACAGAATATTAAGAACCCTATAAAAAATAAAGTGATAAATTGTGTAAAAAGATAAGTTGGGTTATGAGAATACAGTCAGATATTTTTTTAAAGAAAAATACATACTAAGAACTAACGACAAAAGTTGTATTATGATATCAAAGGCAAAGTTGAATCTAACTTTATCTCTCCCAACGTTGTTTCTTTTATTCAGGATCTGATAACTTTACTCTCTAAAATAATCCGTCTTTATTCTCGTAATAGCAATGTGGCCACAATCTATGAAGTTTTCGAGGGGAAAAACGTGGAGTTCACACTTCAATGGCTTTAAAATCGTCTATAAGAAATACATTGATGACAAAAAATGTTTGTTAAGTACATGACTTCTACCATACTAATAATTTAATGTAATTGATTTTTCGACACCCCCCCCCTAAACTTCAGTTAGCATCCCTGGACACTGTGCACTGAAATAGAGTATGCAGATTTTGGACAGGACCTAAAATTGTGGCGAAAGTATCTCAAAGTGACTGTGGAAGAGAAATCTATAGAAGAGGAGCTGCACGGCTGAAAAGAGGATAAACAGTACAGCGAGGAGCATTAAGGCCCCCCCTTATCCCCCCGATAAGAGCAGGTTTTTAGATGCATATTGATTCTGAACAGCTCAACATGATATACCTGGCACCGTTGTATGCATTTATATTGCATTTATTGATAGTTTCTATCATTGTGTTACGATAGTAGTGAGATTAAGAGGTGGCTTTAGTCCTCACTGAAGGCCGATGTACCAAATGCACAGCTCGGCACTGTAAAAGTTTGTACACCAGCAGACGAGAGGGTTCGAGTAATCCAGTCGGGATGTGACCAGGGTGTTGACAAGGCTGAACAGCGCTGTTGGGTGAGAGATAAACAAAAGTTCAAAGTAAAACTGTTTTTAATCTTGGGACATTGCGGGAGGGATGTTTTTATGACATTTACTGCATGTATTAATTGTGACATAATGGCACACAGTGCAGAGAGCGCATCACTGAGCAATCCCCAGCCACCATCCACTATCTGTCACAGCGACGCGAGGCATGCCAACGAGTCCCTCGCTCCTTTGTGCAGCTGTTGTCTGACAAAAACGCTTTGTTTCATCCACGAAAAATGGATCACGCGAACAGAGCGATGGGAGATCAATCTTCATATTTGGAACAAAAGATAGGAGGCCGCTGCCATCTGGCGTAGGAGACACGTACACAATACGTTTACATTAAAAGCAGGCTATCAATTAAACAAACAGTTGTATTTTAATTTGTGTGAACAGGCCCACAGAACGGCTGCTGGTACAGCGGAGTTCACAATTTCAGTTTAAACTAACATTTGTTTGTTCTGTGGCCCCTTTAACAGTTGTCAAAACGGACTTTAAAGATACTTTTGAATATCGCCCTCCATCCAGGTCGCAGAGCACTGAATCCATTGCAATTGGATTGTTCTAGTTGTCTTAGAGGACTTTTTCGCCTCTCATCTGAGCAGACTTAAAATGAGTTCATGAACATAGGCGAGAGAGGACATCGCTAGCCTGAGCGTTGATGTGGATTATTTTTACCCAAAGTTAGAGGAAAGTCCAGTACAGATAGATATTGAAGAGATCTAGCTAGAGGTTATACAATGAATGTTTTTTTTTTGTAGTCCACAACAATTGTGATAAAAGAGCCGAAGCCATAGAAAGTGTGAATGCTTAATATGATATGGTTAATCTCTGCTAAAGCAATCCCCTTATTTGAAAACCCGACCGAAAAATATTGACACAAACATCGGAGTACGCAAATTTGCAGCGTTATAATGTCACAAATCTGTACGTTTTTTCTTGCAAATGTGTGAGTTTCCTCTGGATATCAACCCCTCCCCCCTCTAAAAAATATATACATTTATATCTGGCCCTAATACGCCGCCGTAGCTTTGGATGCTGATTGTTTACATATTTAAACAGTTAATCCCAAAGGCAACTAAAGCAAATAATCAACTTTTAAACTGTCACCTTCTTAAAAACAGTTTTAACTATACAGACCATTTTAAAGTAATATTTTTCTGTTATAGAAATGAAAAATAGCTTACTATTGACCTTATTTTACTTCCATCAAGATTTGGATAAGATCACGATTTTTGGAGGCACATCACAGCTTGTAGCATAAAGATAATGTTGCTCTAAAATAGTGTAATGACACATTCTGGATTTGGAGGTAAAATTACTTGATGTGGTTGCTTTAATGACAGCTGATAAACGTGGCTATTTTCTGCCGTGTTGTGGGAAATGTGAAAATAGAAGGCACTAAAAAGCCTCTTTAAAGCCATAATCCAAAAGGAACAGTAATGGTGTGCTGCGGAATCATCTTTGCTAACAGTCTTGCATATAAACTTGCAGATGATGTCACACAATCTTCTTTACACTATTTTGTTAATCCCAAAGACTCCGGCACCATATAGAAGAGGGTTGCTTCATACAATTCAGCCAATTCCGATCTCATGTTTAAAAGATGCTACATCTTAGTGTTAGTGTACGCAGGGGAGGGGAAAAAGGGGAAAATGAGAATTTAAAACCATCAACCAGTCAAATGTGTCGCGTATTTTCTGTTGATAGACAACAAGTAATCAACACCTGACCCCAATTAGAGTGTCGATATTGTGGTGACGTTTATGTGCTCTTTGTATGTAAATCATGTACCAGATTTACTGCAACATTTTCTGGTTTTGTCTACATAAATCGCTAATTAGCTTAACTCTCTTGAAAAGAATGCTTGGCAGAGTTGGTATGGAAGAAGTTGCACAGAACCCTGACGTCAACCCGATTAAACAACTTGATGACCAAGACTGACCCTATTAGAAAACCTTCCATTTATTTACACTTATTTATTCCTGTCTGTAGGTTACCCAATATAATGTCTAGTGCAGGGGTGCTCAAGTTGGGTCCTCGAGAGCCCCTATCCAGCCTGTTTTCCATGTTTCCCTCCTGCAGCACAGCTGGATCTAATGATCAGCTAATCAGCAAGCTTTGCAGAAGCCTGATAACGATCCTGATCATGAATCAGGTGTGTTCGTGGAGAGAAACATGGAAAACAGACTGGATAGGGGCTCTCGAGGACCGGACTTGACCACTCCTGGTCTAGTGCATCTACAGTATGAAGCGAATAGATGAATGTCTATCTAAAATTCCTTGCCTTTTCTTCTTCTGTGTGTTAAATTCTCCTTTTCATCTAATCGTGCTGCAGTGAGAAAACGTGTGACAAGCTTCTTCATGTTTGTTGGGTCACATGGTCGCTCATTAGCTGGACCCGACATTGGATTCCTTTTCATTTGTTTAATTTAGGGCTCCTTTTGTAATCACAGTGACTGATTCCACTGATAGCACTTTCTTTAGTCCACCTTACAAAAGCAGGCTAATCAATAGCTGATAGATTAACTATTTACGTCAGTATTTTTCTCGCATTCTCCTCGTAGGCACGTCAATGGACCTCCGATCAATCGCTGTATTGAACTGACCCGCTGGAGGCGATTGCGTGGACAGTGCACAAATCAGGCAGGCCATACCGAGGTGCTTGTTGTTGCCATTTAATTGAATGCAAGATTGGAGCATGAATTATCAATATTTTTCCCGAATTGACTGTCACATATGTATTAATTTAACAATATATTTCATATTTGGGTTCTGATATTGCAGCCCAATCCAAAACCCAACAAGTTTTAGTCATCGTTTCAGTACAGGTCAGCAGTAGTCAGTCACTCAGACCTATCGTTCAACGTTATGAATTATTCTTATAATTTTTACTGTTATGTGAAATGAAGTCACAAATTTGTACGTCTTGTCTTCCTTACCTGTCCCCTCCCAAAACCATGTTTGATCCAGTGACGTTCCCAATCCTCCATCAACCAGGAAATGGCCTGCTAACTATAAAGCTATAGATAGTATTCACTGACGTCACCGGACCCCCCCCCCCTTTTTTTTTTTTTTTTTTTGGGGCAACTTCCCAGCGGACTCAGCTGTGTTTATATTGTGTTTACACCAAATGTTCTTTTGTTATTGATGAATGTCACTTCTAGCTTTCTCTAACGTTACTTGTGTAAGCAAGACGTATGCGGACGATTTAGCTCAACACTCTTTGCAGCGGTACACGTTGAAACATTTGATTAGTGGAATCGATTGGAATACAAACATTTGCCGATACATTGTCCGGACTACATGGCGACGTATGCTCTGAGGTAGGACGGCTCACAAAACACGGACATTCTTGCGTCTTCTGTACTTTCGGCTTTTATTGGTTGCTATGTGCTATCAATTGTGAATTCGAGTTGAAGAATCTCGGCAAGTTAGCTAGTTCCCCAGACCGCGCTAGCTGCGCTACAACAAAAATAACAACATTGTTGATTCATCACTTATTTTCGTACACTTTAACAACAATTTCAACTTTTGGACTGCTGGCTAAGGAAAATAAAAGATCTTAAGGAGGTTATTTGGAGAGATCTCAAAATCGAACATGTTGACCACCAGATCTATTTTTAGCCATAGCTAGCCACGGCCAGCAGCTCACATTTATCACGATCACATTATGGTAAAAGCATTTTTACCATCTTACAATGACACTTACCTTACTCAAAATGGTCAGAACACACCTCTTTGTCCGCTCCCATTAGACATTCCACGGACCCGTGAACGGCATACAGTACAATGTGAGGGAAATGACGTCGTGTGAATACTATCTAGAACAGGGGTGGGCACACTCGGTCCTCGAGGGCCGGAGTCCTGCAGGTTTTGGATGTTTCCCTTCTCCAACACAGCTGATATATGATGATCAGCTCATTAGCAAGCTCTGCATAAGCTTGGTAACAATCCTGTTGATTGGAATCAGCTGCGTTGTAGCAGGGAAACCTCCAAAACCTGCTTGAGGACAGAGTTTGCCCACCACTGATCTCGAAGCTTCGTTTCATATCTTTGTTCACCCTATTTTTGCACCATTGTGAAGCGGTTCGTTAAAATCCGGAATGAACAAATGAATGAATCAAAGTAACTTGTAGTAAGCAACACGAGCGCTCCTCAGCATTTGCTTGCGTTGACTCTCGCTGCTCGGCCGATAGATGGGGTTCGGTGACGTCAAACAAAAATGGTGTCAGGGTATGACAAAAAAAAAATCTTTACTGATTTGTACCCTCAATTTATTAAACTCTACCCTCAATATAGTAAACTTTTCCCTGAATTTACTAATCTGTACCCAGTGCTAGTAAGTCCACAAAACCCATGAAGCACATTAGCATTAGCAGCTAGCTTCACTGCGCGAGCAATCACTCACTGCTAAGAATGGTCACAGTTGGGCTTTCTGTTACGAACAGGGGTTTGGGTTTGGTCGTGTGGGATTCTCAAGAATCTGTTTTTTATTATTATTATTATTATTATTATTTTTTTATTCACTTTATTAGGGTGACCAAATGTCCTTTTTTGACAGGACAGACCATTTTCTTACGTCCTGTTCGGGCGTCCAGGGGTTTTATAAATTCATGAAAATGTCCGGTTTGTCACCATTGTGTGACTAATAGGAGGTGAAGTACACTGAGTAACTGCGACTTGTACCACAATTTCAAGGTCGGGGCAAGTGTTTTTATGGGAAAGCGAATATGGCCACCCTAACTTACTTGACAGCAAAAAGAGCTATTAAAATATCCATTCAACATGGCACCACGCTACCTTTTGTGCTTTTGTCTTTTATCGCTGTGCAAAACTGATGGTACGGATTATTAAATTGTCTGAGGGTTGCCTGCCTTTTAGACTAGAAGCCGAGATTGCATCATGACAGCGAATAATCACTTGTCTCAGGTGACATTATTAGAAGAGGTGGGGTTGTTTTTGCACGTCAGAAATGTGCACTCTGGAGGTCTAGTATCTTAATTGCTCCCTGCAGAGGGAGGGGGCGAAGGACAATCATTCTGACTGCACGCAGGGAATTTCATTCCTAGCACGCTTGACAGTGTGTTTCTGTCAGTAAAAAAAAATCAAGAGTTAAATATAAAGTAAATTACCTTGCACGACGGGTTCCAGGTTTGCAGTGTTGCTTTTTCACAGATTTTTTTTGTGAGACACAAACTGAATTTTAATCCAACGCCTGTTTATATGGGGTGTAATTCCACTGTTGCCAACTAGATGGCGTCACACTTATTTTTCTTGACACAACGGCAATCTAAAAGAAGATGACTGTACCCATTGTAAAGTGTTGTTGCTATCTGCTCCATTGGACAAATGTACAAGTAACTGTGAGAATGGATTGAAACTGGTATTTTGCTTTATCAGTTTCAAGCCCCCCCCCCCCCACCCCCCGAGTTAAACTACTTATCAGTCTGCATTGTGTGGCTGATAAAATGGCTGATTACTGCAATGAGGCAATCTGTCACTCTCATTTACACAAATGGTACACTCCCACTCTGATTGCTGCTCCAGCGCATTAATGCCGGAGCAAATGTCTCTGGCACTCAAACCCACAAAGCCTAATTTGATCTGCGTGCACACTTCCACACAAATAAGACCACTCGGGGATTTTCATTCTACCCAACAATATGCACATTGGGGTATTTATTGCCTATCTGAGCGTATAATTATGTACTTTTAGATGTTGTGCACCAGAAAAGAGAACTATGGTGTGTGTTTGTTATTGTAGTGATGCTTCTCAGCTGACTTTGCTGATTATCTGCGTGATGGGACTCGCGTGAAGAAGAAGAAGTGAAAGGAGGGTTTAAAGGCCTCCTGGTAATTAGCAAGCACATTAACTTGAACTACTCTGGAGTTAAAAGATGTCTGGCGGGTGAGACAAACAACCCCTTGGGTCACATCATGGCTTGATTGGACGTCCTCTTGGCCATCCAGAAGACGGATTGCCTGTTGGATTGAACATGCCTTTATGGGCCCTGAACATGAATGTTTTAAATAGCAGGCAGAGGCGTGCTGTAAGTGCTCAGCGTCTGAACTTTTGCTTCTTGCACACGTTCATCTGTTGTTTTGTGGACTGCTCACAAGCCGACACTTTAATCAGCTCTCTAAAAGTTTTTGGTTATTCTGCACCAGGTCCTTTCGTTTTCTGGGATATCAGTGTCCAGTAAATGTATCTCCTGGAACAGTGCTACGTTCGCATACAGATTGTTTAAGGGACAGATGCGAGGGAGACCTTCCACCTTTCGAGATAAAAATAACATTTTCCCACTGGCCACAAAATCTGGTCAACCTCATCAGATTCACTGCAGGAGTATTAAAAAAACAACAACGGACAAAAAACGTATTCATTTATTAACCTTGGATGTTACTTTTGTTGGTTTAAGAATTCACTGTGAGTTATGTTATGTAATAACTGCTAAATAATATATGCAAATGCTAGCTTTGTGGTCTGAGATTGTCACAGTCATTATTGTTTATTGGCTGATGATGGCAAATGCTGACTTGTCACAGAATAATAAAGAGAGGCAGAGACACAGTGGCATTGTAAGTATCCATCCAAAATGAAATTTCTCTCACACTCACAGCTTAAGTTGTTGTTGTGACACATCTGTTCTTAAAGCCATGGTTGATTTGCAGTGTAAGATCCAAGAAAATTAGCCTCATTTGGGAAAGCAGATGCTTGTTATTGGAGCGAAATATTCATGTTCTCTATTTACAGGGTGTCCCAAAAGACAAGTGCAAAATTGTCGCCCGGCATGAGTTTTCTTCTTTTTTTTTTCTTCTTCTGTGCCCAACTGCAGCGGTCACACTGCTTCAACCCGGAGAACAATTTATTTCAGGTTGGTGAGCATCATAATCTTCTGCTTAAAGTCAGTGCGGGTAAAGCTTTATCACTCTTCAAAGCATCCGCTAAATCGAGCTTATGTTGATGCTGAGCTCTGGATAGACTTTTTTTCTTATTTTTTTTTTAGTAGTTGTGGTAGCTGGCCTTTTGCAGTTTTATCAAGAACAGAACCTGGTTTGAGAAACTAATGGATCGTTATTTTTTTTTCCATATCTTCCAAGAAAATACAGTCACCCATCACTAACAAAAACGTTAGCTAAATACGCTTATAAAACATACAAAAGCATCCAATTAGTCTTACTATTTCAAAATGTATAAAATAGTTTGCACCCTCAGCAATGTCTGGACTTTTTGAACCGTTAGCACATGTTGTATTTGCTCCTCCGCCACTCATCCATTTGTCCATTCCGCTGGCAACGCATGAGCGTGATTTTACGTCTTCCAGTTTTGCCCAAAGGCCATATGCAGCAAGTGAATCACATGGACACTCATCTGACAAATGCGCAAATCAGGTTAGCAATCGGGAGGCAATGTGCAATTGATTTCATCCTTCCATCCATTTTCAATGAACCTCACATGCATGTTTTGGGAATTTGAGAGGTAGCCTGAGTACGAAACATGCGGAGAAGTACGAGGAGAACAATGACAACTCCACGCAGGAAGCTCGGATGCGAACCAGCAGCCTCAAAACGAAGAGGCGAAATCGCTAATCGATTTCAGCAGTGAAGCGGCTTGACTGCTCATGATTGAACAGGACAAGCACAAATACAAAATAAAACTCATAAGATTCATGGAGCAGATGTGGAAAATATCGCATTCTCCTATTTGGGCTGATTAGGTTTTTATATTTTTATTAAAGAATAAAGTGCTATTTCTGTATAAACACAAAACAACATTTTTTATTGTTTTTTTTAGAGGCTTGAGTGGATTAATGGCATTTCAATTCATTTTAATGGGAACATTTGGTTTGTTATATGAGTACATTGAGTAAGATTTAATCTGCGCAAAGAATAGCAAAAGCAAGCCATTTGTCATCCATGTTTGTTTATTATATAATCTGACACTCTACAGAGCCTTAGCGAGAATTTGATTAATTTAATTAGCATCACTTGGTTTGACAAATCATGTTAGTCTGTGATCTCTTTAATTAGGCATAGTTGTTAAATGTGCGGTGCCAGTCTTTTAGTCATTCAAAAAATATATATAATCTTCTCAAACCGGTTGTGTACAGTTCAAAATCTGCAATGACTGGTAAAATTGTGTATGAATGCCCAATGTTACTTATTGTTACATCTGAACTTTGCCGCTATTACATTATTCAGCAGATATTCATTTTAGCATAATGTGCTTTTGTTTCTTAACACAAAAAAATGAGCCATGTCAGATAAACATCATGCAACGTCCCAGAAACAACATAAAAGTAAACCGGAAAATAGCCTTTGGTGACACTTGCTTCATTTTTGACAGTTTCAAAAAAATTGCCTCTATTTGATTTAACGTCAACGTCTGTAAGAAATGAGGCCCATCCTCGGAGGCTCCGCTACACCATAGCAAAATGTTATTTTTAGATGCACTGATACCACGAGCGTTTAATGAATTATTAAAACAAGGATGCCGCAATAGGATGGTTCATATATTATAAAGACATCTTCAATTAAAAAAAAGTTTTAATTGTCAAATTTTGTTTGTTTGTTTTTTGCTTTTGACTTGCAAGCACAAACTTAAGATACGAGTGCTGTGTCTTGGAACCAAACTCACTTTTACTATTAACAGCACTTTTGCAGATAGTGAACAATGCTTAAAAAACAACAACTGTTTAATGCAGTTTTAAACAACCTAACCGATATACAGTGTGTATATATATATATATAGCCTGATAGGTTTATGCTAACATCCAATAGAAAAAGCCATTCAAATGCTAAAGATTAGCATCAATAGTCAATTTTGTCAATAGATATTTGAACACAAATAGTGTAGCAACACATACAGTTGTGCAATGTGGAATTTGACCCTGATACAGGTAATTTTATATCCTGATAACGATGTTTATCCTGATATACCATTTTCCATTAAAATTACATGAAGTGTAATTGATAAAATGAATGGGGGAAAAAATCTAATAAGGCAGAAGAAAAGGAACTACTTCAGCATTCCCTCAGTAGCCACGAGGGAAATTGAAAAATATTTCTGCTTAATCTGGTGAAATGTCTTTTGATATTGATGGTATTGCAAACATTGTCCAGGAATTTAACAAAAAGCCACAACATAAATGGCATACCGTTAAATCATACGATAGACAGTTTTATCTTATCTACTCTACAGATATAGCACAACTATAACAACACATGTAGACAGACAATATCACAATACTCACAGGCATATTTTCCTTATGCTTTGCAAAAAAAACAAAAAAAAAGATTAAAATAATTGCAGCTTAGTGAGACAATGATAATAGTGACAATGGCTGTGTCCGAATGTGCACCCTACTCCCTATATAGTGCATTTTGTAATGTAAGGCATTTCAAAATTACCCACAATGCACTCTGAAAAGTAGTGAACATCGATGTTCACTCAACCGGGCTGATATAGACCACAATGCATTGCGAGTATGAAAAAAAAATGGTGCGAGCGACAGCGCAAGAATCAAAGCAACGCATTAATATGTATGGAAATAATTAATACATTTTAGTTGAAAATATTTACAACAAAGGAACATTTTCATTCACAATAAATAGTCGGAGATTTATGCGCCGGTGCGTCGTAACAGTTACGGTGGTCATGTGATATGCGACGAGGAGAAAGTAGTGAGCTGGCTGTCCGAATCGGCAAACAAGGCGAGCACTACATATTAAGCCACTATATAGTGCGGGGCTATGTCGTGAATGAGGGGTTAGGGGACAAGGGTAGACATTCGGACTCTACATTTTGCATTACTGTACTATACTGCCCCCGGTGGCCAAGGCGGGCACACCAGAAGGAGCAGCACGATGAATTGAAATGAAGGATTTTATAGAAAGAAAAAAAAAATGTGTATGTGTTTTTGTTTAGTTTTTTAGGGGTGGCGAGGTGGTAGTGGCTTAAACTGATAAATGCATTTCCATTAATTTCAACCAGCATGGTCATGATCACAAACAAATTAAATTTGTATGTCAAGGCACCGCTGTAATTGCATATTCGCAACCTGCTAATTCCCATCAATCTCATTAAAATGCTTATGTACGTTTATATATATTCAATCCACGTTGCACAATTACTGTATATTCTACCTAATTCTACATAATCCCAAACCCACTTCATTATGCGTGCATTTGAGAAAATTACCATGCATGGCAATGCCTCGACAACACCTGGCCACCCTTCAACATTTCATCTTCTAATTTCCGTGTTAATTATGCATATTATGTGACATGGGCTCATCTTCATTTTAATAAAGCATTAACTTGATTGCGCAGTTCGCCGTGGACACTGACCTACGGCCTGCGTCGCGACTGGCATGCAATGCCAACGGGCTGTTTAAAATTCAAACTGTATTCTTGCATATGTGTGCATGTTTGTTTTGTTTGCAAAGTTGAGCGTTTAATTGATCATTTATTATGCTTTTATAGATAAAGTACAAGCTCCCGGCCTGGGGCGGATAGTAAGAAACATACATGTAAAAACATACATGTACCAAGGCTATGTAATCTACACTCTTCAA
Source organism: Leptonotus elevatus (assembly GCF_054856555.1). Lineage (NCBI taxonomy): Eukaryota > Metazoa > Chordata > Actinopteri > Syngnathiformes > Syngnathidae > Leptonotus > Leptonotus elevatus. The sequence continues at coordinate 15,577,134 of NC_141241.1, read as the reverse complement.
TCTGCTGGGTTAAAAATAACCCAATATGGATTAAAATATAGCCTAAAGTGGTTTAAAATTAGTTTGAGGGAAATTACAACATTTATGTAACTGTAAATGTAAATTTAAATTATTCATTTTTAATGTAGTGAAATGTAATTAGTTATATTACTTTTAGAAAGTAATAGTTGCACTACAACAGGATAACTTGTAACTGCAATCAATTACATTTCCAAAGTAATCTTCCCAACACTACTCCCAGTGTAGTAGCAAGAGGCTAACCCTGCATGCACTCAGGGAACGTGCGTGTTCATAATCACATGATCAGGGGTCCTATTAATGGCCGTGTCCCTCATCCATCATTGTCCTGTTTCCACATCCCGCACCGCTCCGGGATTGATCCCGACGCTTGGCCTCCGTCATTATAATGAGAGCAATCAGGGCTCGGCAAACATTCCGTGATTATTATTCATACACTTTTTATGTTGCAAGCGCCTATAAATATCGCCATTCTTTGTCACACAAACACACGTATGCACATACAAAGTCACAAACGCACGCGCTGGCCTCGCCAATTATCTCCGTTTTTGTTTTCTTCGTTTCTCTGATATCAGCGTGCAGCCTGGAGGGAGGAGATAAAGTGTCTTCTTCCTCCTCTTCTTCTTCTTCTGCAGCTTCACTCTTCTCCCCCCCACCCCGAGCAGTGAGCACCCATCCTTCACACCCGCTTCCAGGGACCACGGAGCGTTTTTTTTTTTTTTTTTTTTTTGTATGAGGAAGGAGATTAGGAAAAGTTAGGGAGATAGGACTCACGCAGCAAACAGACCAAAGGCATGTTGGTGATTTAGGAGATATGCAAGAGCGGCCGTTTGGATTGACTCCCTGAGTGGGTTCGATTGAGCGCGGAGAATGAGGCTCTATGACCTCAGCAGGCCAGGAGTGATGAAGAATGTGACAAGAGGGTTGAAGGAGGGTGGAAAGTAGCAGCAATATGGAGGCGGAGTGTCGGCCCAGCTGGGAGACAGCTCAAATCAACAGTCAGCAGAGGAGAGAGGCAAGTGAAGTGGAAGACAATGTGCCTATAAATGGAACAGGGTGATGCATCAGAGGCATAATGGCATTTGTCCTCCCCAGATGTTTGGGCCTCTTGGGTGGCTCAGGGTCAGTTTTGAAGGTGATTGAATGATGTACTTTCACGACTAGGGCTGCAGAAGGTGATCATTTTGTTGCTCTGCACCATTCGTATATCATCTTTCCTCATTGAAAGTAATGGAAATGTCATTAATCTGTGCCAGTCTCCCCCCAAAAACTTTTTTTTTTTTAAACAACATTAGCACTCAAACATATTGTCATTTGATTAAATAAATAGTAATCTGCATAATAGAATGTAAACAGTAAATGTGTGTCATGGTTACTTCATTGTGTCTCCTTCTGGAGTTTGCAATTTAGCCACCAGGGGCAGTATAGTGCAGTCATGCAGACAACAAACGAAGAAGAGTTTCACAACTACTGTAAGTGACTCAATAAGCTGCAGCAATATTAGTTATTTGTTGCACAGGATGAAGAATATATCATCGATGTCCAGTGGAAAAACAATTTTTGTAATTTAATTTAATTTTTAAAATGTTTACATTTATGGGATGAAAGTGAATGCAGACATCCCCCAAAAAATAAAAATTTAATATGCTTGTGAGTAGTATTGTCTGTCTGTTTTTGTTCAAAATCAGTTTATTCAAATACGTTTTGTTGCACCCCCCAAGGAAGAAGAAAACATTTTGCCCCCCCCCCCCCTCAACTCTCCATCGTGACTATAAATAGTATAATTTGTCTGTAAAATTGTTGTAAGTACACTCTACACATAAGATCATACTCCTTCCGCACTCTCTGACAATGACAGTGCCACTGCCACCTACTGTAGTGGATGTGCAATTACACTTTATTCTAGTACAGCGAAAAAGAAAAAGCATGTGCCGGAGGTCACCCTGGCTCCCTTTTTGAGACGCACTGGTTTAAAGGGTTCAAACACTGTGACTATCGAGGCCATTCGGTAGCCTGTCTCTGGCGTTTTGGGTTGTGTGTTAGCATTAAGCTAGCGAACATGCCAATGGCAAAGTTGCTTTAAATACATGTGTAAACAATAAAAGTATAGTGTTAACACGTAACTTCAATTGGGAGTGGCAATGCAATGATTTAACAAGGTAGATACTGTAAATATCAATATGTAACATTTTGTTTATATAAATCTCTGCAATTGTTTACATTTTCAAATGATCACTTCTGCCACATTCCTGGGAAATTGCTTCCAGTATGTGGTCCTTAGGGACCATGTGGTGTCCGCGGGCACCATGTTGGTGACACCTGGTCTCACCCTCGTCTCTGCTAATGTACAGTAACTCATAGCGCTTATTTTTGCACTCCATGGTTACAGTTTGTTCACGTTCCACGGCAGCGAAGGTAAATCCTGTATTCACGTACAAAAGTTCGCAAGCTCGAAAAGTCAAGGGTCCAAAAGCAGTACCTTTGAGGGTACAACTCAAGTCAGTCTAATAAGGCCAATCAATACATTCCTAGAGTTGTGTGGACTTTTTATAATCACTATATCGTTCTCTGCTTTTTGAGTGTTTTCTAATTGTTGTTTTAATAATAATAATAATAAAGTAACGTATGTAATGAACATGATTATTGGACATGATAAACACATCTTATGTCTTGCATGATGTTTTTATTTGATTAGGGAGAGGAGCCAAAGAGGCTCGTTTTCTCATCATGAGCAGCAAAATCGTCACAGCAGCAGCATCTTGTGCATCATTTCATGGTTAACTCATAAGCAATGCATAGGAGACCCCCCCCCCCCCCCCTTCCCCCCTGCCCTGCAGCTGAAGTGGTCCCTGGTTCCCGTGGCCGGCTGTCTTCCCGGCCGAGGCGCGCCCTGGTGGCGGGAAAGAAAAGTGCAGCCGCCGCGGGGGGGTTTAAAAGCAGCGAGTGAGGAGGAGCGGCGAGCAAAAGCGAGGATCTACACAGGCAAAAGTTGATCTTTCATCCAGCGTGCAAGTGCATCCTTTCTAAGGAGGGAAACGAAATGGCAGCCCAGACTCAAAAACCTCACCTGCACCTGGCTGAGCTCACCGCATCTCAGTTCATCGACATCTGGAAGCATTTTGATGCAGACGGTCAGTGACTTCTCGTCTTTTCTCTTTCGTCAAAAGTTCATTAACTTAAAAGAAAGCATTTAATGAGTCACTTTGTATTTAAATTTGATGCATTTGAGCACAAATTAGTCAGGAATAGTTTGCACTCTTGTTGATGTAAATGAATGGCATCAGATGTTCATTTCTAAAGTGTTCTTAAATTTTTGTTGTTTTGTCTGCACTTCCAATGAAAAAAAAATCTTCTGTCAGTTCTGACATAATCAAGTATATGCAGTATATCCTATACAGTAAACATGCACACATATCCATCCAAACAGTGTATATAAATTTACTCCTATTTTAGTCTAAAAATCTGCCATGTGCTGCTTTAAAACCTGATTTTCCCCTTTGGGGATCATTAAAGGATTATCTTATTCTATAATGTGGTTAGAATATGCCTTTAAGTCTAAAGGAGCAGTGAGGGGGAAAAGCTTGTACAATATTTATAAAGCAGCAGAGTATGTGAAGGACTGAAAAGGAAAGGAGGGAGGGGAGAGAGAGAGAGGGGGGGGGCATGTATCATGTAAATTGATGAAAGATGCAAAGGATTTAAATGAAAGGGAAATGGATGACGGTGTTAAGGTGGAAGCGTGCAATGCTAACAGTGAAATTCCCAAATACATCACGAAAACAACAACATCTTTGATTGTTTACTGATCATAACTAATTCTGAAAAGAACCACCAATTAATGTCAGTGTTAGTCTGGGATGACCACTACCATTTTCATAAAAGTAAAAAAAAACATGAAACTGCGCAATCTGTACAAATCTGAATAAGAATCCTTGAAAAATACCAGGTCAGAATAAGGGTGAACATCAGCCAACTGTCATGGCCACTCGTCCCGTTTTCATGTTCCAGCTTTAATTGAAGGATTACCTTCTCCTGTCAATCCCCCCCAAAAAATCTCTGACCTCTATTGTTAAACCAAACCGCAGCCTAATTCTGCAGTAATAGTAAAGAACACGATCCAGCTTTGCCTCTAAACATCGGATCGCTTGCACATACGGATGTTATATATGGATGGTTAATGCTGGAGGGACTGCAGGACCCCCCTAAAGCTTCCCTAATCTTCTTACACACCATCAATCTGATGATTCTTTTGCTAATTCGGTGAGGTTAACTTGCCATTAGGTCACGAAAGAGTTGAATCAAGACACATTGGACATGTAGTGGATTTATAAAGCCAATTTGAATTCATTTTTTTCAGACAAGACTAAACAATATTACAGAGTGGACTTTAGTCAATATAATGCAATGGGAGAGTCATTGAGACATGAATGGGGTTCATAAAAAGTTATTTAATTCAATAAAATGTTTTGCTGTCTATGTGACCATAAACAACGATATAAGGGACCAAATACAGTGGTGCCTCTGCATATAACCTCAAAATAACTCACAATCCAGCCATTAATTGCCAAGACCTTGGCAACAAAAGTGAGTACACCCCCTAAGAGAAAAAAAATCCAAAGAACAATGGACAAGACAAAAACAATGACAATAATTATCTGTACGAGCAGTCCTGAACTTGCTCTACTTGGAAAGCCCCTCGAAATGACAATGAATACAAATGAATTAAAATATTCTGCTAAGCACATTTGGACTATATTGAGTGGTTGCACCACTTTACATGAGGACACTTCCTCATTGGGAGACAGATAAAAAAAAAATGTTAAAAGCTTCTTCACTTGGTGGGAAGAACCACAAATCACACATCTTTGACTGGCAGAGTGCGGCTTGCTGAAGATCAATGCAAACTAGATTCATCATAAATCAACAACCGTGCTTTATACTCGCTCACCTGCGTGACAGGTTCATTACAAGGGCTCTTTGTTCTTTATAAATAATCAAGGCACGTGTGCAGTATAGTATAGTATGATTGCATCAAAAGCTTTTTCTTCGGTTGAGCTAGCCGGACCAGAGTCGGCGTGATTTCATTTACCATCACGGCCATGAAACAGATGCCGCAGAACTGGACTGTGGAAGAAAAGTGGGACAAAAAGAACAAGAGTTTGCATGCTGGATGGGACAACAGGCTCTCGTCAGCCGTTTTGAGACGAGTTATGTAACCAAGGGGGTTGCATCTGCACTCAAGTGTGCTGTGCACTCATTTGAATTGCAACTCACTTCATACTTGGAATGGGGCTTGACGCGGTGCGCTCTGCACGGGACAGTAAGCCCTTATGGTCAGTGGTTTTTTGAGTTTTGCAGTTCACTTTGCATTGACACTGTGTGTGCGTGCTAATTGCTCATTCACCCACTCGCAGTGGTAACGGTGACGGTAAAATGTAAAATCACTAGCGCGAGTGGAGGATTTGAGAGATGAAAATTTGGCGTTAATTTACAGTTATTAAGAGGGTTACTTTCCAGACAAACCCTACAATAAGTGAAATCTACCATATAGAAATAAATATCCTCCTAAAAGCATCAGTCAACCCCCCCAATTATTTTGACAATAATATGTTCTATGCACCCCCGCTAGTCTAAATACGGTAATCTGTAGTGATGGCAAAATGAAACTTCATGAAGCATTTGCGATATTTTTTGACTCCTCTAGATGGTGCTCTTGGTTTAAAGATAAAGGCAAGTGCAATGAAAATGGATTACATTTGCATTGCATCTTTGAATCATGAGTGCCATCTAGAGGAGTCAAAAAATATCGCAAATGCTTCATGAAGCTTCATTTTGCCATCACTAGTAATCTGGTTAATATTGCGTTAGTGGAATATGCAGCAAAGTTTTTATCAATATCAGAAGGCGGCCATTTTGCCACTTGCTGTCAAGTGAAAATTACATCACAGTTGCTCAGGTCTAAGTTAACAGCCAATCACAGCTCAGCTTGAGAAAACAGGTGAGCTGTGATTGGTTGTTGCCACAGCCCTGACTGAGCAACTGTGGCAAAATGGCCGCCCCCTGAGATGGATAAAAACTAGATTTTGCTTCATAACTCATATTCCACAAATGTAATATTAATCAGAATGTCATGTTTAGACTAGTGAAGTCAGATACATCTTATTTATGTCAAGAAATGTTTATGTTTTTTTTTCTTTAATCGGTCTTTAATCACATAGTAAAGTAATACAAAGGCATTTCAAAACGTTTACCATATCGAGAGAGAGCAAGAGCAATGGATAAGGCAAAAATAATCACGTACAGTGTAACAGTCAGTGCACAGATCCCTTTATGTGTTTACACTAAACAAATCCCATTTGTTCTAAACGAAGAGACTTAACTTATTATCTCACAATATATATCTATAATCATGGCCAAAGATGTACATTATAATATGAACCTAGTTAAAATACAGGACGAGAGAGGGTTTGGCACTCTCAAAAATGAGTCTGAGCTTGAAATACTTTGTGTTTTCACTTTTCTTCTTTCAAGTTTACATTAGTGTTCGGCGCAATATGTGCCGCCATCTTGTGGCCAACAGTGGGATGAAACTCAAAATAGACAACAAAATTCATTTACAACTGCCTGGACTGCAAACACAGAACCCACGATGGAGGATGTATTTTAGTTTCACCATTGAATCCTATGATGAGGGAGTGAAAACTGACAACTTTTTTACATTCTAGTCAGTACAAAAGCTGTATCAAAAATTCTCCCTTTACAAAGATGCTCAGTGTTTTGATTTGAGACAAAATATTAGAATCTGCTCTTCGTATGTCACAGTGCAGTTATACACTGAAAACAACTACAAAATCAAATAAATACAGTAGACTTTTGGATAACATCGTTTATCATCGTACTGGTTTCCTCTCCTCACCATGAGTGCATAGAGTGAATTGTATTTCCTATTCCCTGTGTTTGTTTGTGGGGAAAAATAGAGCACAAATCCAAGCTGAATCCTGGCCAGGGATTAAAACCCGCGTAGTGCCTTCTAAATCGTACAGAAGAACATGAAAACATTATAATCAGTGGAAATGAAAGGCATTGTCCTTCACTTCAGTCCACCTCCCATATGTATATGCACACTGTGAGTTATCACAACTGATCTTCTAGTCTCACTCCACTGGATCCAGCTGCAAAGTGTGCTAATGAGGCCCTCAGGGGTCACAAGGTATAAAAACTTCCATGGTACTGTGTTTTTTTTCTTTCTTTCTTTCTCTCCCCTCAACTGTTTTGATTAGCCAGTCAATTCCCGTGTAAACCCAATGCAGCGCAATTAACAGCTGCTACATTAATTTATTTAATGTCTCTGAGAATACTGTGATGTAGCACACTTGGCAGACACTTTATTAAGTTACACCTGCACATTCTATGCCAGTTCTTAAGATGTTTACACTAAATATCACCATAATGACCCACATTGCAATACATGTATATAGAAGTTTTTATTATTATAACCCACTGTAACATTATACACAGTTTGATCATTAACACTGTTTAAATACAGACAAATATAAAATATAGTCATATAATGATTCAGTTAAAATGTATTGCACATAAATACAAATTGTACTTGACTAAATGTTTAAGTCAGAATCAGTTCTTAAAGGGCAAGTCAACCTTAAACATTTCTTGACAAGCATATGTTATATGTGACCTCACTAGTCTAAACATAACATTCGGATTAATATTACATTTGTGGAATATAAATTATGAAATCCAAACGTTTTTTGTTTTTTAATCCATCTCATGGGGCGGCCAATTTGCCACTTGCTGTCAACTGAAGATGACATCACAGTTGCTCAGGGCTGAGGCAACGGCCAATCACAGCTCACCTGTTTTCTGAAGCTGAGCTGCGATTGGTTGTTACCTGAGACCTGAGAAACTGTGATGTCATTTTCACTTGACAGCAAGTGGCAAAATGGCCGCCTTCTGATATTGATAAAAACTGCTGGATTGTGCTGCTTAACATATATTCCACTAACACAATATTAACCAAAACACCATACTTAGACTAGAGGGGCTGCATAGAACATATTATTGTCCCCCAAAAAAATTAAGGTTGACTTCCACTTTAAAGATTCAAAAGTGCTGCACTTAAATACTTTCTAGAAACAGTTTGTTTCCACAGCTTCAAGCCTCATTCTGATATGTTGGGTTGCATTTTAGGTTTTCAATTTTATTGGTATTTTCACGTGTTCATTGACTCTTTTGCGCCATATGCTACCTGAATCAGTGATCTAATCAATATCAATGCAGTTTTATCAAATACAAGAGACAATTTTAAAAAAGACAATAATGCTCAATTTGATTGGTGCTGTTGGTATTTTTTATTTATTTTATTTATTGTGTCAACATATTCACTGTATTTCCGCACTACTTAAACCAAAATACTAAACGTTGGTAACTGAACCAACTAGTCCTCAAACAATAACGACCATATTGGTCGTTATGGTCGTTTTACCATGCACCAAAATATGACCAGGTGTCACGTATTGTTAAATAGCGAAAAAATACAAAACTCAGTCTCGAACCCGTATCGTCTGGTCAGGAGACTAACGTCTAACTTACTGAGCTAACAGTCCAGGGCAGTAATGATCTTAGTGTACACCGTCACAAAACACGTGGTCAACACTAAAACAATCACTGGACGAATAGCTCATTCAGATAAACAGTCGTCTTCCAACCAGGCGGACCGGGTTCGATTTTTGTACGTAACACTTGGTCGTAATTTGACACCTTTTCAAAATGTGGTTGTATTTATTGGAGGATTGTCTCAACTGAACAGACCATTTATTTGGGTAGGTTGGAACGGATTAATGGCATTTCCATTACTTTCAATAGGGAATGATTATTTGAGATACGTCAAATATAAGAAAAAACAAATCTTTTAACACTAGAGAAAATGATGATGGAGAATGGATTCAAGCATGACTACCAAGCAAAGTTTGAAAATGACACTACTAACTACAAATACTACATCTCAAGCTAAATACAATTTAAAGGATTTTCTCATGTATTACTTAAGATTTGTTTAAGTCAGAAAAAAAATACAGGAGAAAAAAGAGTGATGTACGAGGTCAAGAGAAATGATGGATTTTACCAATAATTTTTTATTATTATTTTTGTGTCTGCAGTGTTCCAGCAGTGATTTGTTGATGTCTGAGAGCACAGATGGTGACACGAGCCACCTATGACATGGTGTGCAACTGAAGCAGGGAGGTTAGAGTAAAGGGGGGGAGGTGAATGATAGCAAAGAAATTGAGATCAGATTAAGAGATGAAGAGAGAGGGGGCGTGGCCACATCTTCGCGTTATATTCCGTGCATGGCACGCTCATTCTTCTCGTTTGTTTCTCCCGGGCAAACCAGAACAACAAATGATTTATGATACACGGTCATGTGACTCATTCTCATAATAATGTCAAAAGAGGGACAGAATGCTCTAATAAGCATCAGCCTAACTGCCCACTTTCACTCTCTTAGTCAAGAAAACACTCATTACACACTCCAACTGCTCCCAAGTGCTGGGATTCATTTCTTCCGCTACAGCAAATCCTGCCGCTGAAAATGCCATTTTGGCACTAAACATCAGATTGTGAACACATGACCACACACTCAAGATTCTATTCAAGTCATCTCTTTTTACAAGTGGCTGTGCCGGCCGGGCGTGCATTTGGTACCTGGTCAGTCTTAATCCAATATAACAGCATGCAAATGTGCCACATACAATCTTTATTTATCTTATAACATCACAAATATATTTAAAATATTTATTTGCTTCCTGTAGTCTTAAAAAGCAGGATTACAAAGGATGAAATTTAATAATTTTCAACATAAACTATGTATGTTGAAATGTTTAGAGAGTTCGACTAAAATCGAGTTAATAACTGTTAAACAAAAAAAAATCTGTGAAATAATGGAACCGTGAACCTGGAACTCGCAATGTAATGATTTTTTTTTTTATGTGATTTTCCAATGCGAAAAATTGCACTCAAATTCGGAAGGCACAAAATGGAGAGGGGTGGGGATTAAAAGTAAAATATTACTATTTGATAGGACGAAGATTAGAATGTAATTTTTTAGGTCAGGGTGTTTAGGCCTTTCTGACCCGGACCTTTGACTACTTTTTTGTCAAATAGCTGAAGGAATGTGTCATTCATCTTCCCTGGTGATTTTGTACTAGTGATTTAACACCAGACATGAATATTGATGTCTCATGAGGCAAATTAACATAAAACATGCATTTTCTGTGATAGCATGTTGTCTGCTCTGAAAGACACCCATGCCTCAATTAGTCACCGGGCGAGGAATTCACTTGAAATTGACGCCTCGTTTATTGCCCATCAGGGAAAGAAGAAAAAAAAAACAGTTGGTAGCAGGTGGTGGGTACTAGCACAGAAAGCCGGAGGTCTAGGAAAAAGGAAAAAAAACAAAAAAGCCATGAGAACCAGGTTAAAATCACAATTAAGTACACTTCAGTCAGTGCAAAGTAGAATACAATATACATGTCACATTATGCTTTAATTGATCATAATCATTGCAATTTATCATAAAAGGACTTCAAACATACCTCATAGGTGTGTTTGATTTGGCTGAGATTTACAAGCAAGTGCACTTTCCAAAATATGACTTAAGGAAAGTTAAACAAAAGTAGAAACACTTCAACATCATTAAATGAAATGTTTCAAACAATTGAGCACATTTTGAAGATCTGAAAAAGTTTCATAAAACTGAATTTGTCCGGCCTCTTGTGTTGTGCAGGAAACGGCTACATCGAAGGGAAGGAACTGGAAAACTTCATTCAAGAGTTGGAGTTGGCGAGACGAGGAGCAGGCGTGGTGAGTGCTTGGGATGCATTTCACAAAAACGGGCTCATCATTAAGATTTTCACAATAAATAATCCCGGCCTTCAATTTTTATTTTTAATTTTTATTTTTAAGTATATTTTTTTTATTTATTTTATTTATTTTATTTTATTATTATTTTTATTTTTTACACAAAGCCATGAACACCATATTCGAGACGTTCCCGCTTGGGATCCCATGTGAGACCCCATTTTTAGTTTTGCTTGGTTAGTGGGCCGCAATATAAAGTACCATTGCCTGTTCTGTCAAAAATGTTGCAGGGATGTGCATAAAAACGAATACACTTTCTTAGTAGAAAACTACACATGAACATTCTTCAACTGAAAAACAACATCCAAAACACTCTGAAATATGGCGCTGCTTTGAGTTTGGAACACTGTATGATGGTCGTGAACGCAACTCACTTTACAACAAGCAGCAGTTTGGCAGACAGTGAAATTTTTTTCATATTTGTCAAACTAAATCTAAAACAAAGATATTTACATCTTGTGTATTTGAAAAAACAAATGGAATTCCAACCACCCAAAATTTCTTGATGATAATATGGTCTATGCAGCCCCATTAGTCTAAATACGGTTTTCTGGTTAATATCGCGTTAGTGAAAATATAAATTAAACAGCTCCTTCCAATATCAGAAGGCGGCCATATTGCCACTTGCTGTTGAGTGACAATGACATCATCTCAGGGAACAAGTAGTCACAGCTCAGCTTCAGAAAACAGGTGTGCTGTGATTGGTCGATGCCTGAGCCCTGAGCAACTGTGATGTCATCTTCAGTCGACAGCAAGTGGCAAAATGGCCCCCTAAGATGGATAAAAAGGGCTGGATTTTGCTTCACAACTCATATTGCACAAATGTAATAGTAATCAGAATGTCATATTTAGACTAGTGAGATCACATATAATATATTATTGTCAAGAAATGTTTAAGGTGTGACTTCCCTTTTAATGTGAACACATAATAAGAAACGGTACAGCCGTCAATCATTTTAAATTATTGATTTTCTATATCATTGCTGTTGGGTGAAAACTTAGTATACCCAAATACGGTCAATTTAATATATTTTTTTGTAATTAATACTTTTGGTCATGTCATCTGATATTTTTTATAAATTTTTAACCCATTTTAAGTTTTTTACATAGCTAGAGAACATATACCTTAACTTTCTTGAACGCTCCAAAGTGTCATAAAACTCATTATTTTGTGGCCATTTTGTGGTCTTACCATTTTAATCATTAACAGCATGATGAATTAGTGATTTTTTAAATTTTTATTATTGTATTCAATTTTGTGACTGAACATGATTTTGTGATGTTGTTGCGCAATGATATTTGATAGCAATATGATCTATACTATAACACCAACTTGAACGATGCGGCGTTTGGCTCATTTGGCAGGATCCTTCACACGCTGCATTCAAGGAGAAGATGAGAGAGTTCATGGCCAGTTTCGACAAGAATTCCGACGGGAGGATTGAGATGACAGAGGTGAAGGCCGTGATGAAACATGACTGATTTCGCCGAGACACACTCGGGTTCTAAATGGATCTCTGGTGGAATACAGTACAGATGAAGAAAATACTAAAAAAAAAAAAAAAATGTATCCCCTCATCCATCTGCCATTTTCTCTCTCACTCTTCAGTTGGCTCAACTTCTGCCCACAGAGGAAAACTTCCTGTTGTGTTTCAGAGAGTTTGTGGGATCCAGCACTGAATTCATGGCAGTAAGTTTGAGTTCATCAAATCTAAATTCATCAATATACGTTATTATAAAGTACAGCTGGTAAGGTTTTGCTTCTCAAGTGTGCAGTTGGATGTTCAGGCTGCCCGCAGTCGCAGCGTTAAAGCCTATTCTGAGACAAACATGCATTATGGATGGAGAACAGCCTTCAGCAGAGGGAAGGCATTTAGTGTGGGCGTTTTTAGTCTCCATCTTGGAGGAACTCTATATTTACACAATACCTGATGGCCACCAAGCTTTTCTGAAGAATGCTTTATGATGTTGACATGTTTGCAGCTTGTGTAACCTCCTTTTTTTTTTCTTTTTTTTTCCTCCAGGCTTGGCGGAGGTATGACTCTGACCGTAGTGGATACATTGAGTCAAATGAACTGAAGGTAAACAACCTGTGACTGCGCAAACCTCTCTATGTTTTTATTTATAACCAAGACATGACAGATTGTGTGATGTTAAACAGTCCGCTTGCGTGCAAGCGCTTTAATGTCTGAGTTTCTTATAATATAACATACTACAAGTGAATGAATGAAATTATTGTCACAAACCCAACATTCTTCAATTATTATTCAATTCATATAATGTCGGCGTTGGCACTAAACATATACGACAACACGACCTTCACTGACCTTGCCAACTCTGATCAGGGTTTCCTGACAGACCTGCTGAAGAAAGCCAACACAAGCTATGATGAGAAGAAGCTCAATGAGTACACACAGACTATCGTGAGTATTATTTGGCAAACACATGCTGTTTTCACGCTTTCGGCAAATTCTTCATAACTAAACATTTACATGTACTGTTGAATATATTTATTGGTTTCTGATTTCTACCCAAAAAAAAATCGCTAACAAGCAGCTTGAAAGCATAGAATAACCTTTTTAGAGCAAGCATCCTCTTTAAAGGGCCAGTGTAGAATTTTTCGATTTTTCAATGTTCATTTTCAAAACCCACTATTAATTTTAATGGTATGCAAACGTACATATGGTATGTCGAGTAATCGCTAATTATATTACACAGGTCACACCGCGACTTACAGGAAGCTGACATGTTTTGCCGCCATTTTTCTGCTAGGGATACCCGAAGGAGAAGAACTTTGCGAACATACTTGCAATAGCGTGGTCTCTCTGAAGTACCGTCGTGCGCATGCGTCAAAATTCACACGCTTAGAACCTAGGTCATTGCATTGTATTAGTTCACCACTTAGCACTAACTTAGGCACTAACTTCTATACACTGGCCCTTTAAATGAAATTGCATTACATCTTTACGTCAAAACATGAGGATGTTTCCATTTGTATTTACTGCTGAATTAATTTTACTTATTTATTTCTTTACTAACCAACTAAAAACTAAATAAAACGGAATTAAAAACAACAACAACAGTCAATACCAAATAAAACCCAGCTATAATGAAAACTATTATATAATCCTGGTGTGAGAGTTTTTGAGTAAGCATGAGAGGGAGGTTTGGTGTGTGTGTCAAAGACGTTTAGAGTTGTTTATGTGAATGTGATTTTTATTTTATTTTATTATTATTATTTGTGTGTGTGTGAGGTAAAGGTAAATGGACATTGCTAGCATCGGGCCGAAACCTCATAAATCACAATCTGGTCAATTTCATATAAAACATTTTTTTTATACTATTGTTCAGTTCATGTGGGTGTTATTTTTACAAAATTATTGATTAATCGTAAGTCTTGCAAATGTCTTTCTCTCTTTGAGGATGCAATGTTGAAAAAAAAAACCCAACGTTTTTGGGGTCTCCAAAAAGTGACAAAAATGAAGGTACAAGGTTTCGGCCCATTGCCAACAAAGTGCAACATATATGACGTGCATGTAGAGTTGAAGCCCCGCTGCTGTCTGCGGCGTCCCTGATGAAATTGACTGTTAATCCTCTTTCTGTGCAGCTAAGGATGTTTGATCTAAACGGCGATGGGAAGCTCGGTCTCTCTGAGATGGCAAGGTTCGTTTCTTCTCTTATTCATAAATATTCTGCATTCCACCTCTCAAAACAACGACTGCTTCTTTACAACTTTGTGTCATCCCAGGCTCTTGCCCGTACAGGAGAATTTCTTGATGAAGTTTCAGGTAGGACAACGTCCACATTGTCAGCCTCGTAAATGTTTTTTTTTGTATAAAATCATGAATGTGAATGTTTTTCAGTGACTTAAATTGAGAACCACAGCAGACAGTGCAATTCAGCAATACTGAAGTCACTTACAAGAGGATTATATGTCCTTAATGTGCTGAATGGACATATGGCACATTGACACACATGCACTGTTTCATCATATTACATCTGCCAGGGAGGTTGTGTTTATCTCTTGGTTAGTGGGGTGATGCAATAATGATGTTTACCCTCATACAGTCTGTGTACAGTACAGGTCATTAAAAAAAAACACACACACACAGTGATGTGATGTTTTCCCCTTTTTATTTACATTGTGAGAGATTTTAAAATACTAGGTACACAGCAAAATCACCAGTGTTAGATTAACACTGAGAGTGTTAAATCTAACACTAGAAAAGTGCTTATGTGTGTCCACACTAATGAGTGTAAATCTGACACTTTTTAAAGTGTTACTTTTTTCACACTTTGTTAAAAATCTACAATGGTAAACACTGAGATGTGTTGAAAGTACGCTACACTAGTGTCAGTGTTAAACATTTAATTCTCCCAAACTACATTTAACTGTGGTGTTTAAACACTTGTGAGTGTATTGAACTCGCGTCAGTGGTTAAAATTGAACTCAAACTACACTTTACTCTGGTAAACGGTACTTCATTTAGAAAGCGTTTTTCCTCCTTACAAGGCCCTCAAAGCGCTTCACATTTTGCCTACTGATGACGCGGCGTCAAGGGCAACTGGGGGTTCGGTATCTTGCTCAAAGATACTTTGACACTGGCCTGGGATCGAACCCACTCGGCCCGGGTCAGGAGACAACCACTCTACCACTGAGTCATGCCACCTCAACAACAAAAACTGAATCTTTTTGCTATTGAAATGGTGACAACGCGCTGGAAATGGAAAGAAATGAGGGTGTGGCCAATTTAACACTCAAAGACATTTACTTTGCAAGTGTAATTTTTTGTCCTAACAGTGTTAAAATAACACTTGCATATTTGATGGAACACTGGAAATTTAACACTGACCGATTTGCTGTGTACTATTAGGTTGTACATTGGGCTTTGGTAGAATATTTTTTACACCACACATAATTTCCTTAAACACTCAGTGATAAGCCAGAGGTGGAGATAAATCAAAATCAGCATCACCATGGCAACATTTAACTGCAGTTATGCGAATTGCATTGTTTTCCACATGATTGTTATCTAACGTACACATATTTTCATTAATACATGAACTCCCCCCCTCAAAACTTGATAAATACTAAATTTCAAAAAATTTCCTTTTGCCAAGCCACGTGAAGGTATTCAAACTCCGTGTTGTTTATAACACATGATAAAATTTATATTTGATTTAATTAATTTTCCTCAGAATAAGCTAAATTGATTGTTTCATACCATTTCAGAAAAAACTATAAAATATTTAAGAAGTATTCTGAAAAAATAAAATTAAAAAGAAAAAATTAAAAAATTAAGTTATTGCAGTACAGTCAATCAGGAGCCTGAAAAAAAGTCAATTTCAGGTTAGGCATTATAACTGGGGAATCAAATGAAAGTAAAATAAATCAACACCTCTGAATAATGCACAGAAAACATCAGTTGTACTCAATGTAAAACTGTCCGTAAATGCGCAAAATCTCACTAAAAATATCGACCCACATTACGTACAGATTAAGTATGTACTGTAATCCACTGCCTCGAGATATAATTGGTGACATACTGTAGATCCCATTTGGTGATGTCAACAATGAATGTTCAAAGTTTGTATTACCGATACAATGTTAATCTTTCCTAAAGGCCTACCACGCAAACTGTATGTTCTCATACATGCAGTCTAGTGTTTGAAACCAGATCAACAATTCCTTTCTGTCAAAGGATTAGCTAGTCTGGCCGGGATTAATTCAATGCTAGTTCCAGTGATCATAATCTGCATGGATTAAAATATCAGACGTGACTCTGATGGAGCTTTTTACTGCTTTCTAGAAATTTCTTCTACCAATTTTCTTGCTCTTATGCTCACAGGGCATCAGGCTCACAGTCAAGGAATTTGACTCCCTCTTCACATTTTATGATAAGGTGAAATACACTTGCTTGTGCTTCTTTGTGTGTGTGTGTGTGTGTGTGTTACATGCTGTGTTTTTGTTTGTAACCTTAACCCTCTTCTTGAAAGGCCGCACGACACTCTTCCTTTCTCAACTTCCACCACAGGGTTCTCTGCTTTGCCGTTTTCTTCTTTCTCACTTCCAATTTAATTTGACACGCCATCATCCCATGCTGTCTAGCTACCTTCTCCCCAACCTCTACCATATTATTTATATTCAGGTAAAAGTCAAAATTATGTTCCATCAAACGACTCTGGCAAGTACAATTTACCCCAAAAGTTACTTGAGTTGATAGTAAGTAAATTGATTAACAGAGTAAGTGTAGCGCTTTAACAACCCACCTCTAATGATTATTTATTAACGTGTACTTTTAGGTATTATTTACTTGACTAATCCCGTCTAGCGATCAATTTTTTTGTCCATTTTTAAATGTACTTGATGAACAAAAGTATTGGGACACCATTGGACGCTCAAAATTATGTAGATTCGGTTGGCACCAGAAGAAGCAAAAGAACGAGAAAAAGACTGGTCAAAGTAGACAAACTGATTCAACTATTGTATTTAAAGCAACACTAGGGAACTTTCGGTTTACGTTGATTATGGCGCCGCCATATGGACAAAGTCGGTAACGTTACGCCTGAAGGAAGACCACGTTTCTCATGAGGACAAGCGCATTGCATCTTTTTTTTTTAGCTCACGACATTCAAATTGACTTCCGTCTTTGTAACGAGTGGGTAAAGGGGGAAGTGACGTATGCCACAAAGCAGTCAGCACATTTGTAGTTTTTTGTCACAGTGTTCCTACCATCCTCCTCAAAGTTGTTTAGTGCCAGTAAAAATTATACAGACCCCCTCAGGCCATGGCAAAGGTACCATTCAACTAGTATTAAATCAATGTCTCATCAGAAGAGTTATGAAAATATTTTATTGAGGTTGAAAAGTTCCTTAGTGTTACTTTAAAGGGGGTAGTTAGCAGTTTTAAAACTGCTATCAAGATCTGAACGTAGCCTCCTTTCACTAATCCCCCTTGCGGCCCTCACTATCGCGCAACATTCTCAACCAAGGGCCGTCATAATGACGTGATTATGAAAGTGTGTCGTCGTGATAAATAATTACAGAGAACGCATATCCAGTTTCTGCAAAATGGCAGCGCTAGCATTAGCGCTGTAGCAAGCAGATGTTAGCCATGATGTAGCATGACTGATTTGTAATGGAGTGTTACTGTCACAGTACATGTTATCAGTTTGAAGTTTTATTTTTGGTGGTTTGTATAATCAATTAAAATACAAAAAAAAAACATTTGATGATGATTCTGTTACGCGTTCACGGCGATTGATTCTGATTCTGATGAAGACACCAAAAGCACTTTACAGTGATATTGACCCAAATAAACATGAAATTGTGTATTCTCTATTTCTTAGGATGGTAATGGCTACATCGACGAGCAAGAGCTGGATGCTTTGCTGAAGGACCTCTCTGATAAGAACAAAATGGTAATAATAACTCATTTAACTTTGATCAACTTTTCTGACCAAGAAACCGCATGTTGGCAGGATGTGGACGTCACAGGACTGTCGGGGTACAAGAAGAGCATCATGGCTCTGTCAGATGGAGGCAAGCTGTTTCGTACCGAGCTGGAGATCGTCCTCTGCCGGGATTCTGAGCTGTGAGCCCACCGCCCCGTCCTCCCCCCCACTGCCTCCTTCCTACCTCTTGTTGTAACCTGGTGCATGTATGACCTGCTTACTACACTGCTAGAGAGAAAACTAAAAGTGCTCCTAAAAGCACTCAATCAACTGCCTGGCCCTTATGTTTAATCTTTTTAACATGGTGAAATAGCTCTAGCAATCGAATCAATTGTGTAATCAACTTTGTTTGTTTTTTATTTCACATTTTAATAAGCATTTGCAGTTTTACGTTCATCCATCTACGCCCCTGCTCACTTAATACGCCTGTTCATGTATTCTATTTATTTGAGTCTAAACCAATTCACTCTTGTTTATTTCATGAAGCTTGTACTGTTCTATTAAATATATTACAGAGAGAATGAATAAATATAACATAAGACTCTTGCTCCAGTTATTTCCTCCACACTAAAGAAATCTCCCCCCCCAAACAGCAGGAAGATTATTTCACCTTGCAACAATGCAATGTGAGAGAAAATAATTTCATCCCACTGGAAGTGGAGCGAAGATTACAGTCCGGGCGCGGAAAGGTAAGCGCAGCAGCCGGAGTGATACAACGTCTCTGTCCAATCTTCTGCAAACAGAAAGCGTGATGTAGGACTGGGAGCTCCTCCATTTTTCATGCCAAGGCTTTTGTGGCGCTTTTAGATAAAAGTGAGCTGAGTTGGCAAAACACATAGAGGGAGGATTGTCTCACTCCTACTGCATGAATACAGACAAAGTGGCAACAAAACCTGAAGAAACAACTGTCATTTCTTTATGCAAAGTAACCATCTTAAACTTGGTGTACTGTATTTATTAAAGGTTTCCCGATGAACATACACATAAAGAAAAATGCTGAAGAGTTCATTTGAGCGCACATACTCACACACGCCATGCACGAGCTTGACACGGAGGTTGCAGTTACACTTTAGGCCAGAGATGACAGTCACGAGTAAACAAGTGACAAACTTGCAATGCAACTTTAATACAACGTGTTTTTTGTGTGTAAATTTATTGTAACAGTGTTAAAAAAAAAAACTGTGTTCAAAATATTATGTAAGTGTCTTGTGGTGACGCCTGAAAGAGGAAAGTTGCTTTCTTATTTTTAGAAATGCTGGTAATAAAATTTGTAGTGATGGATGAGTGGCCGATACCTGGCCTTATTTTAAAAGGGATGCCCCCCCACCCCCACCCCCCCCAAAAAAATCTTGACAATATGTTCTATGCATCCCCACTAATCTAAAATACGGTATTCTGGTTAATATTCTGTTAGTGGAAAATGAGTTAAGCAGCACAATCCAGCAATTTTTATCCATATCAGAAGGCGGCCATTTTGCCACTTGCTGTCGACTGAAAATGACATCCCAGTTGCTCAGGTCTCAGGTAACAACCAATCACAGCCCAGCTTCAGAAAACAGGTGAACTATGATTGGTCGTTGCCTGAGCCCTGAGCAACTGTGATGTCATCTTCAGTTGACAGCAAGTGTCAAAATGGCCGCCTTCTGATATGGATAAAAATGGCTGGATTTTGCTTCATAACTCATGTTCCACAAATGTAATCTTACTCATTCAACCCCCAAAACGTATAAATATGTTTTTAATACTTTTTCCTGCACTCCCCAAAACATATTTATAAGTTTTTTTTGTTTGTTTGTTTGTTTTATGCTGGAGCATGCAGAATTTATATCGATCTGAAAAAAATAAGTGGTATCGGACATCCCTAAAAAAATATAGTGTTAATCACAATGATGCTTTTACTTAACTCATAAGTATGGGTCATTTGTTTTTAGCCCTTGTTGGATCAAAATCTTGACCCATGCTCGGTCAAATGCTCAACCCAATATAAATAACACAGCATTTGCTCAGTCCCTTTTGGACCCAACGCTGGGTTAGCCTTTTCGTCCAATTTGGGTTAATTTTAACCCAGTAGTTTAAAGATTATAATTTGGAATTCAGCTCTGAATAATCGCTCTATTCATCCACAATTTTCTTAATTTCTGTGTAGAGAGAAGCCTCCCTCTCCTTATATACAGTATTTGCCCATTATGGAACATTCTACTTCCATCAATTAATTATCAGCACTTTCATCTTTAATTAAACTCACTATCTTTGAAGCCAGCCTCTTCACACACACACACGCGCGCACGCGCACTCATGATCTCACAAAAAAAACAACAAGAGCTCGAACAGTGTTTTGTGTTGTACAAATGCACACAAGGACAAATACACAAGGGCGTGGGGGGGGGGGTTGTGCTGGGTAACACAAGCGTATAGTCGAAGCTGTTAACTGCTGACAACGAGGAAAGAGTTATATCCGCTCTGATTCCTTCACACACATCAGACGCTTGCAGTTAGGGAGATGAGACGAGTGAAACAAACAGATGAGATTCCCTCTGTGAACGCCCCCCACCCCCTTTTTTTTCCAACAACCTCTCCACCACCTCCGACACGCGCATATAGTCACGCAAGGGCGGATATAATTGTGAATGTACCCTGCTGGTTCCTGAGGTGCTCCAAGTCAAATATATACAGTATATTAATATACATTACACAGGCGGATAGATAAGCTCTTTATTCGTTTATAATCTCTGTGCAAGAAGGAGTTTGAAACAGTCCTAAGAGCTGACTGCGTGTCTACCACATTTGCTCAGGTTATCACAGAAACGCGCACTTGTTCATGCGCAATTAATCAACAATGACTTCAAAATGATTGATTGGCAGGTTATACTTCATACTTCTTGTCTGTACCTTTAACTGCGAACAAACGTAATAATAACAATGCCCAAATGACAACCAATCCCTCCACCTGAACAATAAAAAAGAAAATGTGTGAAGATGTTGCACTTTGCAAACACTAACAGGTTTGAAAACAAATAAATCAGAGACCCAAGCCGAGTATTATTAGCGCAACAGAGATGTAATACTTTGAAAACGCAACATTTCATTGTCGAAGCTGCATGCTGTCACGGCAGCCATTATATTTTGCATTTAGGAAAATATCACAGGAATAGATGTGAGGAGAGAAGCTGCATTTATTACATCTTAATCCGAGCGTTGGTGCCGAAATCAATCATCTTTATGAAGAAAATGCTAAATAATGGCTTTTAGCAACACACGCACGCACGCGCACAAGCATTAAATCAGGTTTTAAAGAAGCCTACGTTGAGAAACATCCCCTAGCACTTCTCTGTTCTTATCAGTTTGTCCTCATTTATTTATTTTTTTGCAGCACTTTCATTTTTCTGCTTGTCAGCCCTGCATGCTTCACCAGATCAAATTTCTGCAAAACGTATTTGTGGTTTTATGGGAACACCCCCCCCCCCGAACATAAGTACTTTTGATCAAAGTTTCTGTTCATATTAATGTTGACTAAGCTTACAACCAGCCATGTAATAATATGCTGTACATTCACAGTCTGTAGGCTTAATAGGATTGCCAGGAAATACTTAAAGTGACAGAAATACTGAAAGAATAAAACTGCTGGATGTATTGTAGGTATTTGCAGTTGTGTGAATGTGGGAGGGGAAGCAGGAGGGCAGCATCTGTGCTCTCCTGTCAGCTTGGTGGGGGAGGGGGGGGGATGATCACCCTAGAAACCTTTGCCTGATCCCTCATCACAGACCTCAGCTGCAGACATGAACTCAGTCTGGTGCCACTTCTGAAATAGCACTTCAAAACACAGTGCTGTCTGGGTTACAGTGAAAACTGCAAGATTCTGATACATTTCCATATACAATTTGGAACTCAATCCAAAATTCCTGACAAAAGCAAACAAAACCCTGAGTTCAGACCGTTATTGTCCCAGATGTAACAATTTCGTGTACTCTTCATGACTTTAATTACTCAGAGTCTGAGCGCAGTTTTTGCAACAAATGGTAAAGAGCTTCATCGAGGCGAAAAGGTGCCAAAAGAGGAAGCAAAAAAGCTATATTGCATTTAAAACAATTAAATGGGTATATTTTACTTGCCATCATTCTAAACAGTACTATTTTCTGGTGGAAAAATATGGAAGTATATTTGTTCATCTAAGTTTAAATGGAAATTTCTAACGTTAACTTTTTTATCATCAAAATATTCCAATTCAATAAAAATCAACATAATATTTATTCAATGTAAAAAAAAAAAAATTTTAACAAAAAAAAAATATATATATATCCTGAGTCTAACATTCACATAATCTTAAGGATTTTTTGTATCCATCCAATGTCCAGCCAATCCAGGAAGATAGTTAGATACTGTAATTCAACATAATAACTATAAACTATTATTATTTTATTTTATTATTATTAAAAAATTACTTAATGACAGTAGTGCAAAGTAGTACTATGTTAATAAAAGTATATTTTTATGTAACTGTACTCCACTCGAGTGTTTTTGACGACTTTTCACTTTTTCTTCCTACATTGGAAAACATATATTCAACCTATCAGTTCTTCTACTTTTACCTTTTTTTCCCAAATGTGTAATTCCACTTATGTAGGCCTACAAAGTTTGAGTACTTTAAAATTTCAACCACCTCGGCTTGAGTCAAAAAAGTCAAAAAAACAAAAAAAACGTAGTGAGCACTGTCCATGTTTAATTTCTCAAAGTGTGGTACATAGGCTCCCTCCAGTAGTATGCAAAAGAATCACTGCCTGTACACATTTCAGTTGTATTTAACTTTTTGTTCAATGCATTTACAATGTTCAGTCTGAAAGTTTTTTTTTTTAAGGTACACTTTTATTCAGCTTTTTTTTTTTTTACAATACATTTGATTGAATCATTACAGAATGTAATACTACAGTAAATATAAAGCATTTATTGATTTTGTAAACAGTCAAGCATACCGCGCCAATGTATTTTAATGTTGATGAAGGTGGTATTTGGAGAGCAGAAGTATTCTTTGAAGTGGCACTGAGCAATAAACCAGTGACCACTGCTGTAATGATGAAAGATTGTGACATCTAGTGGACAAATTGTGTCACTACAGAAGCATGCAAGGAACGTCAGTGTCGTACAGAAAACATAATGCCACCATATATTGAAATGAATCGCAGTGAGGGATATTCATACATATTATTGTCAGTTTGAACTGTATTTTTATTTTTTTATATAATTTTGTGCCATTATTCGCTGTCAAATAAGCAGTAAGTAATCGACAAATCACATTACACTATTTCAAGAGCGTGCATGGCACGTGACCAACAACGTCAAGCGTGTTTGCGTGTACCGTGACGTCGTCACGTCCTCCGTGCTTCTCACCGTGGCCGTGACTGCCCTTCATCCGTCCACATCTTGCCAGGCTCGACTCCCCCAAACACGCAGAAATGGCCCTGCTCAAGTCCAATAAAGTGTTCGTCTGTTTGGGGAACATTACCCCGGCACTCGGGGTTATGTCCGCCCGTAACAGGTAAACCGCGACATTGTGTTTAAATGTTCTCTAGTGTCGTATGTTCTATGTTTTAGCCACGATGGTAATTGTCGCTCATGCTAGTTTATTTGGCTGCGGTAGAATATATAATATTCGTACTGACGGAAGCTTACTTACTTTGAGGCGCTAATGTTAGCCGCACTCGCTGGCTAGCTAACGTAGTCAGGGGTCATTGGGTGACAGCAGGCCCTGGCATCGAAACTGTGAGCTTGTTTGCGCATGGCGCTTTTTGGATCATTCCTAGACTTGCCTCAATTGCAAATTTGCACCTGTTGTGCCATTTTGGGATTTTAAATCACCAATGTTGTTAATCAATTTCAGGAATCACTACCACTTCCAGTAAAGCCGATACACAGGGATTATGGGTTGGGCAAAAATGTCTACATAATGATATTTTTTTGGTGTAAAATGCAGGGAAAACATTGCAACAATAACTTGTTGTTGCACTCTGACATGTATTTAGTTCCTCATTTTTGTGGTGCAGTTTCTATTTGTAGAGATTAGCGAATGCAAATTTAGAGCCAACCGGCTTGCCGTTGCTAGTAAATACACGCGTCCTGATTGGCTTTTGTGGGCTGTATTCCGTCGTTGATTGGTTCAAATAGAGGTGTTTTTCACGCAATTATGAGTCTCCTTGGGATAAGTTTGTCTTTTTCTTTGCTTGAACATGCGTGTAGATGTAATCATAGTCCGATATATTTAAAATGTGTATTTATTTTATAGACGAAATGGTCTTTATTTTCATTTTGTCTCTACATTTTTACATTAGCGAGCCCCTACTTGTCTCTTCGGGTGTTTTATCCACCCATCTATCCATTATCCTTCTTAATTTTAAACTTCAAATGCTTAAAAAAATATCCTAGATGTATTCTTTTAAGTTAGTTCCAGATTTGGGATTTCTTTGTAGGTGTTTGTAGCAAGAGAATTGACCCTATGGTGGCCTTTGATCTATTGATCCCTGATAGCTAATGTTTGTAAATTGAAGTTCAGGTGTTCAAAGGTTCTATGTGCAATTGTCAACTATAATGCATCACTTGAAACGTGTTATCTATTTTCTATCCTGGATTCTCATGACAAAATATGTAACAGCTGTCTTGACAAGTCTTTTGCTTATGTAGTAAATATAGTTTGAATATGCACACAGTCTTTGGAAAGGATTTTGCTTACAAATAAATTCTACCACATTATTATTTTGGTGATTTATTATTATGAGGAGGTTCTTGGAGACCGTTGCCCTTTGCAGAGATTTCAATCCTAATTTTAGCTGCAGTTAAGAGGGTTTACAAAGCAGAAGAAACTTGATACCAATGTTCAGCTGTCTTAACATGGAACTTTGCATGTTTATTTTTTTTAAGAAATCTTCAATATATATTTAATGCTGTGTATTAAAAAAAATAATTAATATTTCAGTTCAATAGCAAATGTAACATTTATGACATTCTTGTAACGTTGCACCTCTTACTCACGTGTTATTCATGTGCTCCGCGGCAACGTGGTCTCCTCAGGTCACATGATTTGTAAATCTCAAGCATCACAGACCACAGTTATTACATTAGCGTGACCAGTGTGACCTAGGCCCTCAAATACTTCCGTTTGAACCTTGAACGCTTGCATTAGTGCTGCTGTTCATAATGGATGCTTTGTCTTTTGTCCAATCAGTTCCTGGTGGGGTGGAGTGCAGATGGGTCCCCCTGATCCCATCCTGGGAGTGACCGAAGCCTTCAAGAGGGACACCAACCCCAAGAAGATGAACCTGGGTGTGGGAGCCTACAGGGATGACCAAGGCAAGCCCTTTGTCCTCAGCTGTGTTCGCAAGGTAAGACTGCACACAAACACATGTTAATGCCCTCTTATCATGTGACAGGCTGCATGTTTTTGTTTTGAATTTGTGTTTGTAACCACACTCTGGCGTGTTTTTCAGGCAGAGGCCTTGATTGCAGGAAAACAGCTGGATAAGGAGTATCTCCCCATTGGCGGTTTTGGAGAGTTTACCAAAGCTTGCGCCCAACTTGCTCTCGGAGCTGATAATGAGGTCTTGAAGAGTGGCAGGGTAAGTTGGCTTATGTGCGCTAATTCAGCGCAGAGATGGTTCCATTTGTAAACTAGTCGTCTCCCAACAGAGCATCACTGTCCAGACCATCTCAGGAACTGGATCGCTGCGTATTGGAGCTAACTTTTTGGTAATCCGCTCTTGTATAGTATTGTAAGTCCGCTGGCCCAAATGAACTGTAAGGCCAGGCCGAATTTTCTCACGTGTCTTTTTTTTTTTTGGGGCCCAGTCTCGGTTCCATGGAGGTCCTCAGGATGTGTACTTGCCCAAACCTTCCTGGGGTAACCACACACCCATCTTCAGAGACGCTGGAATGCAGCTCAAAGCATACCGCTACTACGACCCCTCCACGTGTGGCTTTGATTTCAACGGCGCTCTGGAGGACATCTCTGTAAGACATGATGAGTCGCATGGGTGGTCGACTATTTTATTTTTTTTTCAAATCAGATTACAAGGTGTTAAATCTTTACATTAAAAATTGACCAGTGCGCTATATGGGCTACATGACCTTTTAATTTATTTATTATTTACTCATCTAAAGTTCTTAACTGTTTTTCACAGAAAATCCCCGAGCAGAGTGTGATCTTGTTGCATGCCTGTGCCCATAACCCCACCGGTGTGGACCCCAGGCCTGAACAGTGGAAGGAGATCGCTGCCATTGTGAAGGTATTTCACCCTTTTCTCAGTAAACACGGCCACGAGCACATCTCGCAATCAGCATTTGTGATGGTTCCAAAGGCAGGGAAGATAACCACACGCTTCACTTTGATTGGCTCCTCTTCTATCTGTCTTCCTCGCCTTACAGAAGCGCAACTTGTTGGCATTCTTCGACATGGCCTACCAGGGTTTTGCAAGTGGAGACATTGATCGCGATGCCTGGGCGGTGCGCTACTTCATCGAACAGGGCCACAACATTGTGCTGTCCCAGTCCTTTGCTAAGAACATGGGTCTCTATGGTCAGTGTAATGCACCACAGCAGGGTTCCACAAGTACTTTTAACACAAGTCTAGAAGATGATATTATTATTAGGGATAGACCGATAAAAGGTATTTAACATTTTGATGAATATCGGCATCGGCCATTTTTACAAATCTGAAGGCCGATAAAGCTGGTATCTCTCTGAGCGGCGAATGTTTGCGAATTTAGTAAATTTGTGTTTTCTTCAGGGTTCGTAAAATGTTGCAAAAGGTTGCAAAGATGTTCACAGACATTTTTTTTACTTGTCACAAAGAAATTCTGAACATGTTCTGACAATTTTTCACTGTTTGCAAACATCTTTTGAAACCTTTGACCAACTCTGACGACAACCCAAAATTTGCTATGTTCGCAAGCACAGAGAGATACGAGCTTAAGAGATCCATTAAAAATGTTGATTTTTTTTATATGTGTATTCATTTAAAATTTCACTTCACTTTATAAGAGATGCTTTTTGCTTTTGTTAAAATTAAAAAGAAAATAAATGAAAGTTTATTTTAATCATGTTAAAATTTTGGAAAACTATTTAGTTTTTTGTTAGATTTTTAAAACAAAGCTGTTTGCTGTATTTTAAACTAAAAGAACATGTTGAAAAAAGTTGTTTTAACAAACATGCTTATTTAGATTAGACTTAGATTTTATTTTCATGCTAATATTTCTTATTTTAATGCAAAATAATATCAGCTCCAAATACCGGTTGTCTATCTCCTTGTCTACTAACAATCAGTATTGGACCTGGAAAAAAATACATATACAGGGAGTCCTCGAGCTACGTCGCACGCAACCTACGTCGTTTCGACTTGACGGCGCCCGTGCCTTGTCCGTAGCACCTTTTCCGTTAATTTCCCACAGTAATTACGCCATTTTAAAGTTATAATAAGTTGTGTTGTTGTTACCTCCAGCAGCAAACGTCCATCGGCCGGTCGGCTCGCCATCAGGTGTGTCACATTTCCGTGTTTAAGCTTGAATTAGCTCCGCTCCGCCGTCTGTCAGTAATGAATGTACGTGCGGAAACACAAAATACTTTTTCTGGCGTCTTCCAAATATGACTTTAACGAGGAAATCCGACTTAAGTCTAAATTCAGGTTACATCGCCAGCGTATCAACTTGAGGACTCCCTGTATATCGGTCTATCACTAGTTCTC
This sequence comes from Leptonotus elevatus, assembly GCF_054856555.1. NCBI lineage: Eukaryota > Metazoa > Chordata > Actinopteri > Syngnathiformes > Syngnathidae > Leptonotus > Leptonotus elevatus. Next base: position 15,549,006 of record NC_141241.1, on the reverse strand, counting down.
ATTTTATATGCGTTGCTCACTTTCACGCCTGCTATATCACATTTTTAAGCAATCATTTTTTCCCCACCGTGTTGTCATGAAATACAAGTGACCAGACTTAAGCCATTGATTTTTGTTACTACCCTCAGCTAAGGTTTACCATTAATCCAAATATAAAACAGAGTGAATTAAACATTTATTTAGCGCAATCACATCCAGCAGTCATAGCTACTTGAATGCTAGCATACAATATGAAAAGTCATAAGCACACTTTTAGCATCTATGTAGCAATGTTGTTACCCTTTGATTACACCACTGATACAGTGCAACAAATGTAGACAGACCATATAATTATAGTCACAGGCATATATTCTTTATTCTTTGCAAAGAACAGCTAATATTACTAAAGTGCTGAGAAGCTGAGGGAGGAGCTGAGTATAAACCCCTTTGCATGCACATTGTTATGTAAGAATGCTAAAGTACCAACAGAATGAAGCTGACATGATGAAACAAGTTGATCTAATGTTCTTGTTTTTGTGTTGCCAGGTGAGCGTGTGGGAGGCTTCACTGTGGTGTGTAAGGACAGTGAGGAGGCGAAGCGGGTGGAGTCTCAGCTCAAGATCCTCATCAGGCCCATTTACTCCAACCCGCCAATGAACGGAGCGAGAATTGCCGCCACTATTCTAAACACGCCAGATCTGCGTTCAGTTTGGTAAAAGTTGTTATGCTAACAAGCACAACTTGAGACTATGCTAACTGTTGTCATCATTGTGTGTGCGGCAGGCTGGGGGAGGTCCACGGAATGGCCGATCGCATCATCAAGATGAGAGAACAGCTGGCGGCCGGCCTGAAAAAGAATGGCTCCACCCACAACTGGCAGCACGTCATCGACCAGATCGGCATGTTCTGCTTCACGGGCCTGAAACCTGAACAGGTACACATGCGCTGACGAGCAGAATGCGGTCATGCCAGTTAGCCACATTAGCTGCTAACATTGGCCATAGCCATTCGTGGCACTTATTATGCGCATGTGTTGTTGGCATAGTGCAGAGTCACCTATGGCGGCTTTAAATGTACCTCACTAACTGTAATTATTTTTTATGGCCACTAGATAGGTAGCATTACACTGTTTTTTCTTTGTGTTTTTAGGCAGCAATTTTGTAGGCAAGCCAATGACTGTTTATTGTACTTACCGGTACCTTAATGCCCCAACCCAAATTTTATTTTCCAGGTTGAACGCATAACGAAGGAGTTTTCGGTGTACATGACTAAGGATGGCAGAATCTCTATGGCAGGCGTGACCTCCGGGAATGTAGGATACCTGGCGGAGGCCATCCACGCCGTTTCAAAGTAGAGCGGATTCCGCTGGCAGAGTAACAACAAGCCAAGCGGCGAGGTTGAGGAGATTTGATACATCACTTGTCGTCTCTCTTCATTTCTAGTTCACAGTTAGGCATTTTTTGTTGAACTTCATCAGCCTACAGTCCAACTTGTTCAAATGGTCTACTTTTTTGTTTTTGTTTCAAAACCATGTCATTAAACTACAGATTCCCCTGCTAAATTGTTCAATGTATTCACTTTTAGCTGACTGAGATATCTATTGTAATCTTGTTTTATTTATTGTGTGAAACAAACCCAGCTGCTGTTCTTCTGCTTTTGGCTCACTCATTTTATGTGTAAATGTTGTCTTTTCTTTTCTTTTCTTTTTTTTTTTAAAAGCACTTTGTTACTTTATTCAAACTAAAGCACTAGGACTTTCAGGATTATGCTGGCACTCTTTGTAAGAAAATTCTCTATTGTCTGATTAGTTCATCACCTGACCTAATCAGTCATTCATTATTATTTTTTTGTATTATCACTCTTCTGTATTTAGATGATCTATCTCATCTTTCTCTTATTTAGTTATTTTACCTCTTTAATCAAATATAAACTTTGAGTGTTGTCGGTTGCCGAGCAGCAGTTTCTCAGTCAGACTTGTCATGTTATCCTCAAAACAATTTACAAACAGTCAGAGTCAAAATGCTAATTGAATTCTGTAGGGAAGTGGGTGATGTTTTGTTTTTTAAAACCACAGAGATGATTTATTCCGTTTTTCAATAATAGGTAGAGGGGAAATGTCAGTCCATCATTAAGAGATATGAGCATTGAGGGCATTTGAATGTCAAACATTACCATTTGCCTCTGTATTCTGCATAAAACATTGGTCATATACAATAAATCGTGATAGAGTAATTCTGCTCTTGTGATAGTTTTTTCTACTACTCTAAAATGTGATAAAGTAACTTATATTTTTAAAAGCCCAAACAACAGTTACCTTATAGAGTAGACATGCTCTTGTGAATTTGATCAGCAGTACAACAGACATGAAGTCAGATAATCATAGTTTGTGTTGCTCCGTAGCAGGGCTTTCAGAAATGAATTGAAAATGCCCCTTAATATCCAATTTAATTCTTGAATTTGAAAAAAAAAAATCTAATTAAAGTAATTACATTGGGTTCTTTTTATTTTTTAATTGTTGAGTGCAAAGCTCCCATAGTTTACTAAAAGTTTAATTGCGTAATGCGTACTAATAGGCCAAAAGTGGCACTAGCAATGATGGATAGTCACTAATAAGACAGCACTTGACTACAGTAGTGAGCTTTTTTTGTCTTACTAGTGAGAACAGCGTTCTATATGGACCTTAATAACGTCTAACAGCTTGCCATAGTTTTCGACTAAGATTAAATGACGTACTAGAAGGCCAACAGTATGACGGCGTATTCGTAAAAAAAAAGGGGGGGGGGGTGAATCACAAGACTAACGAACAAATTACTACATTTCCCACAATTCCATAGTCATGTAAACAGGCATCACTAACGATCAAATTACTACATTTCCCACAATTCCCCAGTCACGTGATTAGGCATCACGTGCCCATCAGTTTTGTATGTTTGTCTGGTAAGGTGCGGTAGAGGCTCCTGGATGACAAAAGGTATTGTTTCATTTTTTTTACCCCCAAATTTACCCTTGACACGCCGATGGAGTGGATTAAAATGAGCGCAGGAAAATATAGTTTTTGGTCTTAATTTATTTTTAGGTGAATGAACGTAAATTCACCAAGGTCGCTAATTTAGCTAACACGATGGTGATTGAACAACAAAAAGACTGAGTGCACTTACAGGCATGCATTGGCAAACATGATTATACATTGTTACGTCAACGATCCACTGATCGAATCACTCATCCAACTCAGGAGTTTCTGCTTAGAATAAAACAGTATAGATAGCTTAGGATCTTCTTGTCCAGCTCGCTTCTCTTCCACCGGCTCTGCAGACATCACTGACTGGATATCCACTAGTTTGTAGAGGTAACTTTATGACGCTCTCATCATTTTTGTCAATTTGTTTTATTTAGTTGTGCTTATGCTGTTTAACACTAAAGCTGTAGGGGGTGGGTGAAGAGACGTCTGCAAAAGTGATTAGCTGCTCAGATTCTACTATGTTAATATTTGAGTAAAATTATCATTTAAATTGTATTCTACATAGTACTCACCACGTAAGTCTCAAATTCCTAAATCTCAATATGGCCAAAATACCAAAAAGTGTAGTAAAGTTATGTGTGTTTGACTGTATTATTACAACAGCACACCCACTACCTTAACCAGGAAAATAAGTGTGTTCCGTTGTTAGACCACTATGCTTAGCTTTTTTTTCTTGAATTGAATGTATGATATTGTTTAAAAAAAGAAAGTGACATTTTGCTCCCATGAAATGACACTGCTGTACACATTTGAACTTTATTTATACACTCCTTTCATATTCATTTACCGGTATGTTTTCTTTTTTTTTTTGTCTTAATGTAAACTTTATATAATTCCAGATTACAAAATGGGCCCACCAGATCACTAATACCAATTACAGTACATCCTGCTCACTGTGGGAAACATCCTTCCTCTTCCTAGATCAATCAACATTCCTCCTCCCAATAAGCTCATGGCCATTAACAGTGATATGGATGACTGGGGAGGAGTTGGCAGCAATGACTCGGGAGAGCGAGCATGGCTCTTGCAGAGTCCCAGCATGGACTCGGCGCAGCATCTCGAGTCTGAGAACAGGACGAGCGGCAGCGTGTCGTCCTTGGGAGCCGTCTTCATCGTGGTGAACGCGGCTTTGGGAGCCGGCCTGCTCAACTTCCCGGCAGCCTTCGATATGGCAGGGGGAGTCATGGCAGGGGTGATGCTTCAAATGGTGAGACTCTTAAATGGGTGAATTTAGTGCTGTTTCCCAGCCCAGACAACGTTGATTGTCTGTAGGGCTTACATTAGAGTAGAATAAATGTTTGTGGAAAAACTAGGAATATTTTGGTCATGTTAGAGAAGAGATCCATATCAGTCCATACACAGATAAATATCAATAATTGTCAGTAATTCAATTAAAAAAGCGTAAACATTAAGAGTTAACATTTTTGATGATTATAGCTCCCAGCTAACAGAAAATACAAATGAATCATCTAAAAACAAATTAATATTAAACAAGAAACAATCAAAATTATTAAAAATATAGAAAATTATTTAATGATTGTGTCAATATCCGTTAGTGTCCTCATCACAATCACACAATCACTCAGAAAATGTAGCAGAAAAATGAAACTCTGAGCTCTTATTACAAATGCTCAAACATTTACAAACACAACAGTACGATACCGATAAGTTTCCTAACTCAATGCCAATGACTTTCAATGCCAGTCTTTAAAAAAACAAAAAAACAAGCTTCTATCTGATTTAGGGCTGCTTGATTATGAAGAAAATATTAATCACGATTACTTTGGTAATAATTGAAATCACGATTAGGAGGATCTTTTGTTTTTTTGGTGCAAAACAAGAAAATGATTAAACGTAAAAAAATATTAAGGCAAATACATTTAGTTGAAACACTATGCAGTAATTATGCAAGTTTCTTTTGGACCAAGCAAGACATTAAATTAGGAAATTAAAAAACCAAAGTGCACATATGTACATTTAAACAACTCAAAATTAGTATTAATAATCTTTTATTTATTTTTTAACGATAATGGCAATTTTGTAATTGTGGAGCGTAATAATTGAAATTACATTTGGATTAACTGCTCAGCCCTAATCTGATTCATATTTTTTGTAATAAACAGTAGAACATGGTTGGATGGTTTCACCAATATCAAATATTTTGGACACACCCAAAAAAACTTTTTTTTATGCACAACAGTAACTTGGATGCTATTTTTTATTTATTATTTTTTTGCTTTAGTGACGCCTTTAACATTTAAACAGTCCTATAAAATACCACCAACAACAATGAAAATGTGCTTTTGATGGCAAGATATATTTACAAGTAATCTTCACCAGTGTAAAAATTTAAATGTATTGCGCTGAATGTCAACATTATATTAGTATACTTTGTCATGATTATAGTTCATGTACGGTATATGCTAATTCTATGCTTTTCCGTCCAAAAAACAATGACCTAAAATATGTCTGGGATTAATACACATTTTGAGTTGTTCCGTATGTGAATCATCAAATTTCATAATCAAAACAAACTTTCAGAAATGCAACATCCATTTTTTAAAACAGAACACAGTCAACTTGCTAACTGAATCATGTTGCTCAGTGAAAGTCCACCATATGCTCATAAAATGCTAACTTTAGCTAGCTCACAAAAGATCCTCTCTGTCAGCAAGCTCACTTATTTTGCATGTACAATGTCTACTTGCAGAAATGTTTTGCTGATATTTGTCAACTTGCTGTGGATTCAAACACACAAATGTTATCTTACAATGAATTAGGATGTGATGTTTTGTTCCCTTTCTTTACTTTTCAGTTCATGCTGATCTTTATTATCAGCGGTCTGGTGATTTTGGGTTACTGCTGTCAGGTTCGTGTCATCAACGCCCTCCACACACTTCACATTCTTATTCTCATTCACTCTTATACTTCTATTACATCTTTTGTTTTTTCCAAAGTTGCAGTGGTAGAAGCGGAATGCTTAGATCTGCATTGTGCGCTCAGACTTTCACTTCCTGAATGGCATATTGACACAGATGATCATGTTTTAGTGTTTCCTTTGTGCTTGCTTACATTTGAGCCACATTGGCAAGTTTCGGAATGTGGGAGGAAGCCGGTCAGAACATGCAAACTCCACCGAGGGAAGCTGTAGCTGAGATTCAAACCCCGGACCTCAGAGCTGTGACGGAGACTTGCTAACCACTATTTGGTTGTGCTGTTCCTCAAAATCATACGAGGTCCAAAACAAGAGCTGTGACGCAAATAAGGGCCGAACAATTTTGAACTCCATCTCTGCTTTGGTTTTCTTCAGGTGAGTAACGAGAGCACCTATCAGGAGGTGGTCCGGGCCACTTGTGGCAAAGTCACGGGAGTCCTGTGCGAGGTCGCCATTGCCGTCTACACTTTTGGCACTTCCATCGCTTTCTTCATCGTCATCGGAGACCAGCTGGACTGCTGTGAGTCGACTCGCTAATTTAGCATACGACTGTCGGCGACTGCTCCGATAAAACTTTTAAGTATCTCGTGGTATGAACACCGCTGCCAAACCGCCGATCTGATCACATGACTAAACATATTGCGTGAGTAACGTAGCTCACGTAACTTCGCCATGTTTATTACGTTTGCCGCTCTTAATTGCCTCGTTAACATCGTCCGAGCTGTGGTGCTAAAAATAGAACGGGGCGGCCGTCGCAGACGCTAATTATAGCTCTTATAGACACTACATTATGTTTGTAATGTGGCTTTTTCGTTTGCCTGTGGGTTTCCAAATTAAAAGCATGGATTTCTAAACAAGAGATAATTAAACATCACGCACTAAACAGCTTGAGGAATTCTTTACATGGTAGTTATTATCGCCCTATTGTATTGAATTGAATTATTTGCACTTCACTCTTTTCATTAAAAAGTTGTGCAACCACAAATATATATGGATAAAGAAAAATAAAAAAATTATGGATTTTTTTAAATTCATTTTATTGTGTGCAAAATGATTTTTATGAGAAAATTGAAATATTATTGCCATTAATTAATTTAGTTGGGATATATATGTCATTTAAAAAAATATCTGTCATTGTTTTTTGGGAAATTTTATGTATCATAAATGCTAATGGTATCGGCACTTGGTATCGGTGAGTACTAAAGATTTGAGTATTGCATCGGTCTAAAAAAAAGTGGTATCGAACATTTCTATTCATTATTATTCATGAATTAAAAAACAAAACAATCAGCACATTTAGTGGTTGCACATGCGGGAGTGGATAAAAAATCTAAAATTTTAGAATTTCAAATTTCAAAATGCCACAATTTAGGGTCAGTCTGGAGAAAGGCCAAGCTGTGCACTTGTTCACTGTGTACCATTCGTCCTACTAGTGACCTCCTAAAATTGACAACGAGTGGACTAGTACATGGAGCTTAACTCATTCACTGCCATTGACGGCTACAGACGTCAAAAATTCATTTGAACTATTTCTATTAGTTTAAACATTTTTCCACTTTTGTTAACAAGAGCATGAAAACCTAGAATTATTTTTATTGTACATTTAGAACAGGTATAAAATTTGTGATTAATAGTGATTTAACTAGTGAAGTCATGTGATTAATAACGATTTAAAAAATTAATCACCCGATGTCCCTAATTTTTAATAATCTTTTCTTTTTCTTTTTTTAAATCGTGTCAGGTGATTACAATTTTTGTTGGTAATTAACTGCACAACTTCCAATAGTTAACTCACGATTAATCACACATTTTATTTCAGTTTTAAATGTACAATAAAAAAATGTTTTTTCTAGGTTTTCATACTCTTGTTAACAAAAGTGGGGAAAAAATGTTAAACTAATAGAACTAGTTCAAATTAATTTTTTACGTCTATAGCCGTCAATGGCAGCGAATGAGTTAAGGTGGATATCGTAGCTCTTGAATAAATGCTCAAATGACTCTATAAATTCGCTAAAAGTTGCGATGGATCACGTTTTTATTGTATTGTGAAACATTTGTATCCTGAGGGGAAGGATTCTCGTCAGGATTACAAATGCATGAGGGGCTACTGGTAAACTCATAAGACAAATAAAATCATCCAGTAAAAAAGCAGACAGTCGTAGAGCCGCTGGAGTGGTGACGCACTTGAGGAAACAAAGCCAATAAATTGTCTCGTATTAGTGTTGATCACACAAAAATCAACAACCCCAAAAAAATAAAATGCTGGTGAAGACAAAAGGACACATCGGATAGCAGAAGTGTCCTCCCTCATGTGACCACGTCAGCGACTAAATTTGTCTCCCGCTCACGTCTGAAATTAGACTCGAGGCCTCTTTTGCTGCGTGTGACTTTTTACCTGCTCATCCATCTGAAATCAAACATTTTTATATATATATTTTAATTTTCACAGTGATTGCGGTGGTGTTTCCTGACGGCTTCGTCAGCGGCATGTGGTACACCGACCGCAAGTTTACCATTGTCGTCACTGCAGTTTTGGTCATTCTGCCTTTGTCCATTCCAAAAGAGATTGGCTTCCAAAAATATGCCAGGTATTGCGCAACATACAACAAACATCTCACTTCATGAATTGGTTACCTCAGCCAAAGGAGGTCAACTGAATTTATGTGTAGTAACACAAAATATGCTAAATCTTCTATCATGCAATTTAATGACTAGATTATCAATGGTGATCTCAAATATGATTTACTTTAATGCAGACAGCTAAAATTGTCTGAAATCGTATAAGTTTTTTCTTTTTTAAATACTGCCGTTTTAAAGATTTAAAAATATGTTATTTCAGAACAATAATAATTCCTGCGAGATTTTTGAAAAATCTCCATGTGTGAATTCATTTTTATGCAGAAAATTCAAATTATCCTAGAATTATGTAATATTTTCCCCCCAAAAATCCAAATAACCAGAAATTGTATCACATTTTTCATATCCGTTATCTTGAAAACATTTAACAATACAATTTTTCTAAATTTACAAGTCAAATGTGCATCGAAATTCAGCATATTAAGGAATTTTGTGAAATTTTATCAAATATTATCCTTATGATGACTGCATGAAAATTAAACATACAGTATGCAGAAGATATTCAAAAATAATACAATATTTTTTTAATATAGTATTTTTATATATAAATAATTTTTATATAATATTTTATTTTTAAAGTATCCTTTTAGTTGAAACATTTTAAGAATAAAACATTGTAAGAAATTTTGTGAGATTATTATTATTTTTATTTTTTTTGGGGGGGGGGGGTATTTTTAAATGAAGCATATGCCTGAGTTGATTAACTATGAAAATTTACAATTTACTGTTTAGCCTTGGAAGAGGTATCTTCTCTCCTGAGCATCAATCCATTTGCTCTTAAGCAGTCTGGATGTGTCTTTTTGCAGTGCTCTAAGTGTGATGGGTACCTGGTATGTTACAATCGTGGTGATTGTGAAATACATCTGGCCTGATAAAGAGGTCATGCCAGGGATTGTTCCCAGCAGGTGAGGGCGCCACACACACACTTCATGTCAGGTCAAGTTCTTGTTTATATCAATCAGCGGTTAAAATATTGTGAGAGTGAACCCGCTTTTACCAAGGGGGATACATTCCCCCTTAACTCATTCACTGCCATTGACGTCTATAAACGTTAAAAAAAATCATTTTAACTATTTCTGTTAGTTTAACATTTTTTCCCACTTTTGTTAACAGTATACAAACCTAGACTTTTTTTTTTTATTATATTTTTTTGTTGTGGAAAAAAAAAAGATTAAAAATTAGGGGCATCAGGCGATTTTTTAAAAATGTAATTAATCGCATGACTTCAATAGCTCAATATTAATCACAAATTTTCTATCTGTTCTCAATGTACAATACATTTTTTTCTAGGTTTTCATACTCTTGTTAACAAAAGTGGGGAAAAATGTTAAACTAAATAGTAATACTTCAAATGAATTTTTGACGTCTATAGCTGTCAATGGCAGTGAATGAGTTAATAGTTGTACCTGTTGCACATGCTTTGAACACATTTCAGCTCATTAAAACACATTGTATATGTATTTTACGCACACACACAAACAAATTGCGATCATAAAACGTATAGAAAATACCCTGTACTTCATCGAGGCGAATCTATTTTCTGGGTGTGGTCACGTGATGTCACTTTAACGTCAGTTTCAGTTGACAGCAGAGGGCAGTAGAGTGACAAAAATGGCTGCCCCCGAGATGGTGAACAGATGAATTATTCTACATAAATCATTGTCTTTGTTGCAGTTCCACTTGGACTGCAGTTTTCAATGCAATGCCAACCATTTGTTTTGGCTTCCAGGTACTCATTTAGTTGTCATCTAAGCTCATAAAAAAAAAAAATTCCGTCTTCCTGGAATTTCAAAGTTTATGAATCACTGGTCTTTTTCTTCACAGTGCCATGTGAGTTGTGTGCCGGTGTTCAACAGCATGAGCAAGAAAGCGCTCAAACCCTGGGGGCTCGTTGTTACACTCAGCATGATTATCTGCCTTTTCGTTTACATAGGAACAGGTACCATTTTGCTCAAAGAGGCATATCACTATTGATATGCCATGACATGATAAATAGTAATGAGTGTGAATACATGAGTGATGCGGACACATTTGTAATGAAATGTTTTTGTAATTTCACAAATATATGTTTCGTGTTATATCTCTCAGATGTGTGATTTTTTTATTTTCTTCCATTTGGTCAGGTGTCTGCGGTTTTCTGACATTTGGTGCCAATGTCAGCCAGGACGTGCTGATGTCATATCCTCCTGATGACATCGCCGTGGCCATCGCCAGAGCGTTCATTGTCCTTTGTGTGGTCACCTCGTACCCTATTTTGCATTTCTGCGGCAGGTAAAAACAGTGACTGATTTAATGCCCCTGCATTTCATCACAGACTTCCGAGCAATCGAGGCTAACGCAAGACGTTCTGTCTAACAAATTGGATCTCTTTTAGTTTTCCGACCCTCTAGCACAGGGGTGCTCAAGTTGGGTCCTCGAGAGCCCCTATCCAGCATGTTTCTCTCCACTACCACACCTGATTCATGATCAGAATCGTTATCAGGCTTCTGCAAAGCTTGCTGATTAGCTGATCATTAGACTCAGCTGTGCTGCAGGAGGGAAACGTGGAAAACAGGCTGGATATGAGGCCTCTCGAGGACCCAACTTGAGCACCCCTGCTCTAGCAGCAGTAAGGTCCTATCATTCACGACGTGTTGATCCCAGCGGCGCCGTGTGCCTGCAGGGCCGTTATTGAGGGTCTGTGGTTGCGCTGGCAAGGCGAGCAGGTGGAGGTGTGCGTGCGCCGCGAGCAGAGGCGAAGGATCGTGCAGACGCTCCTGTGGTTCGTCATCACCCTCGTCCTCGCGCTCTTCATCCCGGACATCGGGCGCGTCATCTCGCTCATCGGCGGATTGGCGGCCTGCTTTATCTTCATCTTCCCGGGTATACTTCCTCTCCTTGTTTGCGTTGGAAGTTGTTTCCGCGGCTTAACACCGCACGGTAATGTTTGTGGACGGTCTGTTTTTCATTTGAAAGGTTTATGTTTGATCCAAGCCAAACTGTTGGAGACGGACAATCGATCTGCCAGGTGAGAGCGTCACTTTAGTACACACATACATGCACGACTAATCTAAACGGCGATCACCTAATGGACGGTGATTCAAATGAAAGAAATCATCTATTTAAGATTGGATTGAAATCACCCTAAAATTAGGCCTGATTGGTGTTTTCATTCCCAGCTGGCACGGACTGGTGGTCTTCGGTATTGTCATGGTTACGCTCGGAGCGTTCGTCTTCGGCCTCACCACGACTAATTCCATCTATCAGGACGTCATCAGCTAAAGGACATTTGTGTCCCAGCCTGTGGACGTTTTTTCTGAATGACTCAATAAGACTTGAGGACTCATTTAATCAACCCTGACCTCCACCTGATTGCACATGTGCACTACAGAACAAAGGAGTAAAGTGAAGACATCCCAGACTATCAAGTCAGCCTCAGACACTTTTTCCTTTGCGTGTAATGTTTTGCATGTTTTTTTTATTTTATATTTGATTTGATTGCTTTTAATCTACAGAAGCAGTTTTTGACTGCTGTCAATTCCGCAACTGCTCATTCACGTTTACAAGCGCTAAGGGACTTTTTACAGAGAAGACCTCAGAATGAAATGTTTGGTTAATGGATTCGTACCCATTTGTACATTTTAAATTGCATGTCAGAGTAAATGTTAATCATTGAGGAACAAGTGCAGTGGTTCACAGTCATCAAACCTAAGTCCAGGCTAGTGACTGACTGTTTGCAATACAGAACTGAAATTTGATGGCAGATTTGCACCTTTCGATGTTTTCACGGGGCAATGTGTCAATTGTTTTGAAGTGACTCAAAATTCTATCTTATTTGGGCACTTTTAGCACAAAACTAAATCAATAATGTACAGAACTTCTGAACCAGTTAGGGGTTGACCATGTTTCTTTGAATGTATGCTAACGGTTAGCATTTATGAAGCCATTACTGAGTGTGTACCAAGATAGCACCTTGAACATAGGCAATGTCATTTTACAGCGGTTCGAACCAAAGCTTGACACCGGTCTCTTTTTGAGCTCTTGTGGCGAAAAACACTTCCAGCCAAAACAGTCAGGTTGTATTTTTCAAAGCAATATTTTATGTTGTATGGACTTAAAGGGATTAACTCATTCACTGCCATTGACAGTTAGACGTCAAAAAATCATTTTAACTATTTTTATTAGTTTAAAAAATATATATACTTTTGTTAACTAGAGTATGAAAACCTATATTTTTTTTATTGTACATTTAGAACATATAACATTTATGAGTAATCGTGAGTTAACTATTGAAGTCATGCGATTAAGAGTAAAAATTTTAATCGCCCGACGCCCTTAATTTTTTTAAATAATCATCTTTTCAGGCAATTAAAATCTTTAATTGTAATTAATCGCGTGACTTCACTAGTTAACTCACAATTAATCACAAATTTTATATCTGTTCTAAATGTACATTTTCATAAAAATTTAACCAATACAAATACTTCAAATTAATTTTTGACATTTATAGCAGTCAATGGCAGTGACCGAGTTAAAAACAAAAGAAGTGTTTTTTGTTTTGTTTTTGTCATTTTCAACAATGTATCTGAAGGGATAAAGCAGGATTTTTTTTTTTTTACAGCTTAAAATGTAACATTTGTGTCAAATGTTTTAGTTATGAATTTTCTTTTTGGTGCTGATGTTCATTGAATCACATGAATAAATAGCTGCTGATGATTTGCCTGGTGTTTTCTTCCAAAAAGGTACTTGTCCAAACCTTAGAATTAATTTCCACAATCTTTATTAAAAATGCAGTTATAATCAACTCAACTTCAGCATTATTGACAAGTCAACTTGCAAGACTGAAAAGTGCAAACTGATTGCAGTGTAGATTCATTGGGAACACAATCCAGTTGAGTCATTGAGAGAAGGACACTTATTTTTCTTTGCACTAAGTCTAAGCTGAACAAAGTGGTCACGTTTGACATTTTCTGTATAACAGAGCTCAAACACTGCAAGTGTGCTCTGAAGGCAAGTAAAAGGAACTGAATCAATTCCCAACAGTTTTTTCCCTCAAAATCCAAATTCCCTAAAAATAAAAGTAATGAATGCACTATTTCCATCACAACTCAGTAGGAGCCATTTGTTATGAAGGACTGGAACATGTGAAGAGCCGGACCTGGAGCCCACTGTGGAACCATGTGACCTGCACCCTGAAATCACAGTTAATCAGTATTTCAAGTACCACACCAAAAATGATGGAGGCCATCTTAAATTTACCTTAACTGTCAGGAAAGTAACATTTTCATACTGCTGGTAGAAACCCGCAACCTGGTTGTCAAGGTACCAAGGTTGGTACCTAGTAGTAGCCTAGAAACAACATTAAGATGATTAGATCTATGGATTGTAAAAATGACAGAATATGTCTATGTGATGAAAAATGGCCACAAACAAGCTGAAATGAAAGGGGAAAAAATCAAACAAGGGTTAGGGTTGGGCACCTCTATGCCGAGGTCTTCCACAAACCACTGATCTCCCAGGAAGTTGCAGGCCATGTCTGTGTCTCCGTTGTAGACGAGTGCTCGGAGGCCAAAAGAAAGCAACTTCAAATACACGTCCTTCACTGATGCGTACACGTGGGTGTAACCCTCCCCGACGGTGTCACTGCAGACAAAAGAAGCATTAATATGAATTCATGCATTTTATTTGTATAGCGCTTTTCAAAAGACACTTTACAAAAATAAAACTGGTAAAAACTAGAGCCAAAAGAAAAATATAAGACTTCTAAATGTACAATTAAAAGAAACATCTCAACAATACGTCATGTCAAATAAACTCAGAAGAAACAAGACAAAGGACAATAATCAGAGATTAAAAAGAGGCGGGTTTTGAGGTGAAGATAACCCTTCCATTGGATACTCTAATTATTTCTGTTATCATGTTTCAGCTTGTCCTCAGATTAAGTTTCACATTTAGGCAACCATGTGAGAAAACACCATACAGTAGAACAGAACAAAACATATAGTTTTAGAAGGGTTAGGGTTAACTTAACACAAATTGGTGCTTCTGACTTTTTTTTTTCCCAAATCGATGTTTTACAACAAGAAATTAATGAAATTTGATTAATCAAATGCTTTTGTTTGTTTTTTTACCAGTGAGGTTATCTCTGTGGCTGGAAAATGGAAAAAACAGTATTGTACTACTAATACTAATCAGCAGGCGGCGCTACTAGCTACAAAGTAAAGCTTGAGAAGGGCAGTACAGTACATTTAAATACCAAACAAGAAAAAGTATCACAATATCATGTAAACTCAATTTAGTCAAATAGTTAATTGTTTGTAAGTGAAACTAACACTCACTTCACTAGACAGAGGATTTATGTACAGTGTATAAAATCTGGGTGATTGCAGTTCATATAAATACCAAATAAGTCAACAAGAAATTAGAACACTTTTACATACGGAAATAGAAAATTTGCCTTGCTAAAAGTTTCCAATATGTATTGTAATACAAGTATCCCATTTTAAATTGAAGTAGACTGCGAATTTAGAATATTGAGGCGCATCTGTATATACACACTACACAAGACAAGTAGAGAATGAATGGAGAGAGAGTGCCACGTTATTCGTTCGCACTTCTGCCTCACATCCATTCAAATGAAAATAGTTTAAATGTCAGCCTGGAGAACTCAGCTTCAAGAATGCAGTTAATGTAATTGGTCAAATAAATTGTTGTAGTCCTGAAGTCAAATGCCATTTTTGGGGGGGTAATCTGTCAAAAATGGATACCAACAAAGAAGAACTTGTCATGCGAATCTTTAACATACCTGCACAAGTCCCATGGTGGCAGCGTGTCCGGAATGTGCAAAGCTTTCCTCACGTCGCCCCTGTTGAGCCAGTTGGCTTGCGCCGTGCTATTAATGCAGGGCGGGACCTCGGCCAGAGAGACGGAAAATGGCGGCCCATCTAAAAGCTTCCGGCAAACACTTCGGTCAGGATCCCTTTCGCTTATCCTGTGTGTGTGAATCCGAGGACAGGTGTGCTCACACTTACGTTGTTACCGCGTTTGCGGTAGTTCTTGAACAGGTGACTCATTGCCTTCTTGTAGGCTGGGTGAAACCCACCGCGACCCTCGCAGTTCAAGTAAAGGGCATACTCGTTGAGGCCGCTGTTGTACACGATATTAAAGGCCACGCTGACCTGCAGGGAGATCCAAACAGAAGCAGAGGCAGAGGACGACCTGGCGTCGGTCACCCGCGTGGCAAGATGAACATTTTGCACGCAGCGCACACGTACATACCAGCGTCTGGCATTTCTGGGAAGTGGAGTTGGAGAAGTGGCATCTTTGATTCTCGCAGCAATAGTTGTTAAGATCACGCCACAAGCTGCGCACAATGTTACAAATACAATCTCAGCAGAAAACTTTGTTAGCAAACTACAAAATGGACAAACTGTGCTTGTTTTTTTTGTTTTTTTTTACTCGCCATTTAATTGTTAAGACACAGAGGTAAGATGGCATGTACATGTAATCAGACTTGGCATCTTCATCTCTTATCTACTGTATTTACTCCTTGCATAATGCCCCCTAGTGTTCAGAATGAGTAACCACGTCTGAAATGCCCCATTACTGTCTACATTTAAGTGAAATGTGTGGCAGTTGGATGTTAAATAGTCAGTAGAGAAGATGGTGCTCACTCAAAAAAAGTGTTACATATTCAAAGGAAATGTATGCCATGTTCAAGAATAATTTGTTTTTTTTTTAACAATATTCGATTACAACAAAAATATATGTTCAACAGAATTTCAAGATGCTCTTTGTCGTCACGTATTGTAAGTACTAATCAAGTTCATGAAATGTCATGCCTTTATCAAAAAGCAAACTTACTCTTCTCCAAAGAGGCCGTGATAGTAGCCAAAATATATTAAAGCCTGGTCATTGAGTGCATAGCTGCTGAGGCCATTTCCCACAGCAAACCCCTAAAAAAAAAAAAAAAAAAAAGAACATACAATGACATTGTTGTACAGTAATTACCACAAGAGATCATCAGGTGTGGCACAAGAAATGATCCGAAAATGATTATTTACTACAATTTTTTTTTTTTTTTTATGTTTGTTCATCCATCTATGCCTGACAATTACATTCTCTTCAACTAGATGGCAGAAGGTATAATTAACTCTTGTATCCATTCACGCAACAGGCCCACATTTCACACTCAATTAGTATTTGTGAGTAAATTAAGACGAGGTCATCAGCAGTGCTTTTTCTGACATTTTTGTGTGATGGTGTGCAACAAAAAGGTTGCGAGATAACTCTTGGCACACACAAATGGGGCATCCAACAAATTGCATTCGAGCTCAAGAATCTCACCTTAAATTTGATGTTGTTATTTCCTGCAGCGATGCGTAAGCTGAGGGTTGGCACATAAATTCCACCGTAACTTTCTCCAAAGATGTAGAAATCATTCCGAGCAAAGCTCGGAAACTTGGCGAAAAAACTCTGCAGCGCTTTGTAATTGTCCTCGGCGACCTAAACAAGCAACATAAAAAGGTTGCTTCTTAGCTTCACAAGGCAAGTCAGTCAATCATTGACGAAAGTCACCTGATCATCATCCGTGGCGTAGTCGCCGTCATTGGAGTACGAGTAGCCAACCCCTGCCGGAGATTCTAAATAGAGCACGTTTGCGATCCGGTTCCAGCTGAAAGTATTCTCGTACAAAGTGGCTCCGTCGTCTCTCACCTGAGAGGAAATTCACAGCTGAAGGCCACTTCGGCTGAGCGTTTGTGCCACTTCTGCAAACTCACATGGAAGGGTCCGTTCTCGGATAGGAATCCATCCAGCGAGCTGCAGCCTGGGCCGCCGTTGAGCCACAATACCAGCGGGTCTTTGACCGGGTCCCTCCGAGAGGTCACAAACCTGCACCAGACCCAAACCACCGAGAGTCACCTCACATTCATCCAAAAAGTAAACATGGTGAGGTCTATCGAGAGAAATGTAAAAGTAGCTCATCTGCATAGACTTGACTATGGACCCCCCCCCCCCCCAAAAAAATGCTGCCCTCTAGGAAAAAGTTCAATTTTAGTAGCATTTAGCCTGAAAATCCTGCACAGTAGATTTTGTTTTATTTGCCATGAAAAAGGTCATCATAATACACATAACATCAAATATTTTTGGTACACATAATTAGATCATTTTATAAATGCACATACAAGCTTTTTTTTACATTTTCTATTAGAATGACCAATGAGGTGCACAGTGTGTGTGTACTTTAGTAGAAGTACAGACAAATAATAATAATAATAATAATAATAATAATAATAGGCTGGTCAAAGTAGAAGTAGCAATTTCACTCCATTATACCTTCGAACTAAAATAAATAAATATATATATATATATATATATATATATATATATATTTTTTTTTTTAAGTAAAAATTTACCTTCACTGTCCATTATACACAATATTTATTTTGAACATTTGGTAACAGAGGCGGGTAATAATGAGCTAAATTTACTCCGTTACATTTAAGTAATTGTACTTCTTTCTTCTTTTTTTTACCTGAGTATTTTTGTTAGGAAAAGCTTCTTTTACTCAGCTACATACTTTTTCTTTATTCATTATTGCTCGGGTGATCTATTTTGTTTTAGCAGAGGGACCGGTCACATGACTATTTCACCAATCCAAGGTACAGTCAGGGCAATATATATTGGCACATGGACATAATTGTCATCTTTTTGGCTCTAAACACAAGATGTGCTTAATCTTTAGACTTTCAAATTTAATTTAGGTCTGAGGTAATTTACATCCAAATCAGATGAATGATGTAAGAATTACAACAGTCTGTAAATGTGCCTCCCATGTTTTAAGGGACCAAAAGTAATGGAACAAATTAATCATAAATCAAACGTTTACTTTTTAACACTTGGTTTCAAACCATTTGCAGTCAGTTACAGCCTAAAGTCACTATTGTGATATGCTACTAAAACTGAGCCAGATAAACTGGCCCACACGGCAGCCACGTTTTCAAAGTTGACTCATTTACATACGACATGGAAGAAACCATTACAGAAATATACAACAGCCATATCATTTGTCTTTGCCTTAAAATAGTGAAATTTCAGCCTACAAGAATTCCACTTAAAACTTAGGAAACATACAAGAAGAGGCTGTCAGTCTGCATTTGCAAAATTAAATGCCTGTGTTCAATAAAACCAGCAGTGTCAACCACAGCACAAAAATGACAATAGCAGACATGTTGAAACTAAGTGTTGTATATGGAGGTAAATATGGTGGCAATCCGAAATGAACGTGCAGCACTTAGGTTGGTGTAGGTTGGCACAACTCAAAATTGTTTTTGATAAATGAAACAATAGGATGAAGACACCTGTTAATGTTTGAAAGTGATGTTGGGCAATATTCAAATTTTACATTTTTATGTAGTTGATATTTATGCACTATTTAAAAAATACATAGTTAGTTACTTAGTACTTTTTTGCCACCGAATACTTGGGTCTACTTACTGTTATTCTAGTAATTATTTGGAGCACTACCTGATACATACTGTACTGTACTGTACTTGAGTTACATACAGCGCTCTTGGGTACTATTTTTGGCTGGTCTACCCACTCCTGATGGGTAAAATTGAAATAGAACCTCTGCACATAAATATAGTAGTAACGCGAAAGTAATCAGGTGACACCTGAATGATTCCCAAGTGTTTATTTCGTGTTGCTGTTGCGTCTCACCAATAATGAAGAAACTTGCCGGGTCTGGCCTGGACGTATCCCGACCACTGACGGAAGTTGGGTTTGAACGTCAAGCCGGGGAGACTGTTCACCTCGTCGGGGGCATAATGAGCCCAGGATCCGAGCCAGAACGCGGCTAACACAAATAACAATAAGGCCAAGGGGCGGCCATCGGCGCCCATCGTCTGACCTCAACGATGGAGTAACCGAAGGGAATGAAACAGAGGAAGAGAAGCTCGTTTTTAAACCCTAGCGTGTAGAAGCTCGTTTTTAAACCCTAGCGCGTGACTTCCTTATAAAACAAGTCACGTGACGGCGCTGGTTCGTCACGTGCACTGGTGCAACAAGCACTTCGGTTGCTAGATTTAGCAACTTTTCCACACACTAAAAAGTAAAAAAAATTATATTGACGCTAGGTGTTCATTTTGTTTAGTTTCTCCTGAAACATCTTGTGTCACATATTTTCTGGCATTGTGAGCTCACTAATAAACTATGGAAGGATGTAGTAAGATTTATTTGTGGTAACCTAATTGCAAATTTTGTATTGTTCTATGAGCATGTTATTTTTGGTTATTTTGTAAAGAGTGGTAAAGATGAAAAAGAAGACAACGGGTTTTTTGTTTCGGTAAATCTACTAATTATATTAGCAAAGTTTTATATACATACATTTCAATTTGGAACTCACAAACCATTTTTTTCCAGTATTTTATCAGGAGTTATATTTGCAATCAGTCAATGCCTGCCAGAATAAAAATGCGGAGAGGACTTTGAATGCATGTTGCGAGATTTGGCTAAAAAGTGACATTGTATTTTCATTCATGTATTTTTGTTTTGTTTTTTTGAGTGCTGTATTCCCCTGGCACTTTTCACACTACCCTCGCAACATCACACCCGGAACCACCTTGCAACGCATTTAGCTACTCTTGAAAATGGTAAAACCTTTGACAACTTTGACACACAGTGATTTTCTGTTACACAGTTATACCCTATATCTGAATTTGGATGTGCAATTATTAACATTATACTTTGCACAAATAGTAAAAATATTTTTGTAACATAATTATATATTTTTTTACTAACCATGGCAATAGCATTACACCATGTTATTTTTTTCTTTATTTAGGGGGGCATGCTTAATTGACGTTACCTACTCTCAAAACCACAAATTACCCACAGCATAGTATTATTTTACATTTGCTAATCCACTGAGAAGAATTGACAGGCTGTGTTTATTTCCTCCTTTCCTGCAGGCTGTCAGACTAAATTCACCTCCTCTGATAAGCCCTCCAAATAACAGTTGTATCATAAATTAATTTTTAAATGGTTATTTGATATAACAAATAAAATGATTTCTAATATAGCTAAAAGTGAGTCCACCTCATTCAAATTATAATGTGAGAACATTTTGAGCAGCCTGAAGAGTGGAATGACTCACGAAAAAAGGAGCATACAGTAGTAAATGGAGGAGCATTTTATAGATCCATTTATTGCTTACCCTTCAAAGTAGACTTTCATTTCCTGTGAGTTTTCAATATATATATATTTTTTAACCATTTTTAAATGAGAAATTTAAGACTAAATTAACCATAGATTGTAACCTTCTTCAAGCTGAGAATCTACTGCCCCCTATTGGCGGTTTTGCCAACCAGGAAAACGCTTTTCATGTTGTCATGGCAACATGTGTTTGTAGCACGCTTCCTGATATCCGCATACGACATATGAACCATGGTGAGCCAAAGATTTGTCTCTAGTTTGCCTTGAGAATTACAATAAGCTAGATGAATGTGCTGTATTAGCTTTAATGGCATGAAAGCAAAATGAGGTGTTTCGGCTAACATGCTAACTTTGTCCAGCCGCCTAAAAAGAAGAGTTCGGGTAAAAAGTCAACCAAGGTCAAGTCTGCTGCACTCATAGATGGACTCACTAAGGACGAGCTGTCCAAGGAGCAGGTCAGAATGAAAACTATGCTGCAATACATATGAAAGCTTTAGCTTTACATCAACTTGACAACCTTGGCAGTGCAGGCTGAATAGTTTAATCAAATGTGAAATACAGTGGCTATATTATTTATATTTGGTCTGATTTGAGAGACAGTTAATCAACTAAGCATTACGTGGGAAGGCACAGTTCTTGTATGTAATGCTTTGGGTAGCAAGTTACATGACATGAGATTTGACGCTATGCCAATAAAATTGAATTCTGAATCCTAGATAATAGAGCACATTGTCAGCCTACGAGAGGAGCTGGACAGAGAGCGGGAAGAGAGAAACTACTTCCAGTTGGAGCGAGATAAGATTTACTCTTTTTGGGATGTGACCAAGAAGCACTTGGAGGAGGCTGTGGCCCAACTCAGAAATGAGGAGAAGAAGATTGAGGAGGAGGAAGGACGCCACCTTGTAGAGATTAAAGTAGGTAAAAGCTAATCTTCATCACAGGTTGATGGAGAAGTCAGTCAAGGGTCAAAGTCATCTCCCATCTGTCCATTTTCAATACCGCTTTTCCTTTGCCGCCCTACACCACTGCAAAATGCACTCATAATAACTTTTAAATTAACAACTGCATCTTTGTGACATCAGGTGTATAAGCAGAAAATGAAGCACCTGCTGTGTGAGCACCACAACACTATCTCTGAGCTGGAATCAGACCGTGTAACAACCGCTGAGGCGATGGAGAAGGAGCAAGCCCAGCTGGAGAGGGAGCTTCATCAAAAGACAACGGCTATCAGGAATGACATGCATGAGTTCGACATCGGAAATCTCGTCAGTGAGCTGGAGCAGGTGAGGACGACGATTTCTCTTTTTAAGCAACTATTATCAACATAGTGGATGCTAATATGCTTCTCATTGAGCTAAACTTTTTTTTTTTTTGTTATCTCGAAAGATCAGAAAATGATTGGTTTGACGATGCATTTGTCAACAGGGACACAGTGACGACGTAGCCAACGCAATGAAGAGCTGGGAGGATCAACTGGCAGGTAAACCTCTTAATTCTCTTGGAGCTGATTGCAATTGCATTTTTCTTTTTACCTGTACAGTGAACATCCGCTATTCGCAGGGGATAGATACCAAGCTCTGCCGCCAACAGTGAAAATCCACAAATAATTGACACCCCTCTTTGTAGTTGCGTATAGATGCCACAAGATGACAACAAAGCACTTCAAATGGAGACGATAAAGCAGGCAGCTGTCCTCCAGTTCAATCAACAGGCGCGAAGTTCACAGATGGTAGCTTCACTTTTTTTTTTTTGCAGTTTGGTGTCATCAGACACAATGTGCAGCAATTTTACACCGTTGAGATTCAGGTCGTGTGTTTCCTCGCTTTATGTCCTAAAGCTCCTATAACCTCAAGTCAGTACCATCTAAGACGAGCTTGATTGTACGTGACATCATCTGAAACATGTTTGCAGCTAAAGCTTTGTTACATTTTTAAAGAGCGTGACATCATTTTGACTGTTGACCTGGAGTACAGTACACGCCATTTACACTACTACCCCAACAAGTTCAATTATTTTATTTACAATGTCAATGTCGAACGTACCACTACACAATTAGAGTGAACCCATGCCATGTTACATGAATGATTGTATTCAGTAGTTAAATTGTTCAAACACAAACCACCTTCACATGAGGCTCATCAAATGTATGCGCTAGTATTCTAGCCTAAATAACACACTAGTATTAACTGAACATGACATCACACATACTAACAAATGTTGTGTTCATTTGGAGTTCATTTAAAGTTCCAGTCGCAACGTCCACGTCAAAATTTAGCAGTAATAAATTCAATAATAATGCATACATTTGTGGAGACCGGTGTCAAGTTGTATTTTACAATTTTAAAAATGTGCAGAATTTAACAAGTCACTTCAGGTTAAAGATTAAATCGCTCTTATTATGAAAAGAAAAATGCACTGAGCTGTCACCAACGTCTTACAAATGCAATTATGCCATCTTGTGGCAGAAAAATTACCTCAACACAAATCAATATCACACTCTTTTTTTCTTTTTTTTACAGTACAGTACATCTTTTTAATTGTAACTCAAATTTATGAATTATTATGGAATTACTGTATCAATGACTAAAAGATGCTTAGGAAAAAAATATTATTGTAATTTCATTGTACATTTAGAACAGATATAAAATTGAAGATTAATTGTGTTAACTATTGAAGTAATGCTATTAATTACGATTAAAAATGTTAATTGCCTGACACCCCTACTTTATACACATGGTATCAAGTCATTAAAAACTATTTCTATTAGTTTAACATTTTTTCCACTTTTGTTAACAAGAGTATGAAAACCTAGAATTTGTTTATTGTATATTTAGAACAGATATAAAATCGTGAGTTAACTAGTGAAGTCATGCGATTAATTACGCTGACAAATTTTAATTGCCTGACGCCTCTAATTTTTAATAATCTTTTCTTTTTTTAAACTTTTTTTTTAAGAACAATATTTAAAATTTGGGGCGTCAGGTGATAATTTTTTTTAAAATTGTAATTAATCGCATGGCTTCACTTGTTAACTCACAATTAATAACACATTTTATATATGTTCTAAATGTGCAATAAAAAAAATTCTAGGTTTTCATACTCTTGTTAACAAAAGTGGGAAAAAAATGTTAAATTAATAGAAATAGTTCAAATGAATAGGCGTCAATGGCAGTGAATGAGTTAAAATCAACTTTTGACATTTACACAATAACACAAATTGTAATGGCAAAGTATAGTAGCTATTAGTAGTAGCCATTAGTGGCTACATGGGGAGAGAAGCAGAACCATACTTTCACTTTTAACATTCAAGGACCACCAACAAAACAGGACATTATAAACAAGAAGAAGAAGAAAAACAATGAATTAAACCTAATCGCATGACTAAGATTCCACTAGATGGTGCCAATGAAATAATGTAATTGCTTTGGCCTGAACAAAAATAGCAAACAGATAAAGATAAAGATATTCAGTGAACCACAAATATATGCAAATTTGCGAATACTGGAATATACCGGAGTTAACTGGATGTCTTTTTGTGCATACAATTGAGCAGAAACGGAGGCCCGCTACAAGGAAAAGCTGGAGCTGTTGCAACAGGAGCTGGAAAACATGAGGAAAAAGGAAGTCCTCGAACGAGAGGATCAGTGGAATAGTCACATCAGCGCTCTGACCAGAGACCACCATCAAATATTTGGTGACGCACTCGTGCTCCTCAATCAAACCATGGAACAAGATTTGCATTACAACGATTCATTGAAGGTAAGCACATTGAACTGACACCATTTCAAACTATTGCCTTCAATCAGATCAAATTTGAGATTTTATAAAATATTCCTGCGTTATTCAAGGGCTCAAAAATGCTAAAGCAACCAAAATATGAGATGTTTGTGTGATGTGCTGCATTTCAACACCACTTTTAAACAAAAAGGACAATAATAGCAAAATGGCCTTATTGTAGCAGTATTTGAAAAGGCAGATTTTTTGATTGAGCTATTTTTTTGGATCCTGTGCACGTGTGCTTAATGTAGTGGCCAAAAAGTCTCTGTCTTTAATTCAGCATTGGCTCCCAAATGCACAAAAGGAAATATTTCCAAAGAAATAATTAACCACCCGTCCTTTAATCTTTATGTTGCTGTCTCCTAGAAACAAATAGAAGACTCAAAGACGAAACAAAAAGAGAAGGAAAAGAATCTGAGTCATATTTTACCAGAAAACAAACAACTCAATAAGCTTCTTCTTGACGTCCAGGAGAAAACTGTTGAAGTTCAGAGAAAGATGAAGAACCCTGTCCGGAAAGAGGTTCTTTTCTTCCATATTCTGCTTATTGTCTGTGAATATTTCATATTATGTGCATTTTATAAATAGCAACCAGCAGCTTGATGTTGAGCTTTCGACAGGACGCCAATGAAAGGAGAAAAGAAAAGGAGCTCAGTGATCAGAAACAGAAATTAGAGGAACTGAAGCAGAAACTTAGCGAGGTAATCAAAAGCAAAGTGTTGCATTCATGGCCCCTCTGATAATCGGCTCACATGAGTGTGACTCTAGCTTCAGCGGGAACGAGACGAGCTGCGTGCCACCCTCACTCGGGACGTTGAGAGTGCTCAGCGGGAAGGGGATGAGAAGAATGCAAAACTGGAAGAGAAAGTGAAGGGCATGGTGGACGGCTTGGCGACGACACAGGCCAAGCTCTCCGCTGTGCTTTTGGGCTCTAACGTGGACCAAACTGCACTCAATAGCGTCACACGCAGTGTCGAGGTACCCTCTTTAATCTTTAACGGCGTGTGCAGCTATCAACATTGATCTCCTTTGATACAGTGGTTTGCAAGAGTAATCGGAATCTTTTATCAGTATATGATGCACTCAACAAAATTATATTCAATGCCATTAGTGCAAATGAAAACTGCAACATTTCCTTTTTTAGGATAACATAAAATGTATTTATGTATATAAAATGAGACATTACTTATAAACACATGTTTACATATGTTGGAGTAAAAATGTTATATTGTTGCTGCCACAGATTATTTTGCTAGTCACCCATCGCAATTAGTAGACTAATCTAATCTCTAATAGCATATCGGACCAGCAACTGCTCTTACATAACCATCATTATCTCACAGCCTGAATTATTTAAAGACACCACTGATAATTACCTTTCTTTCTTTCTTTCTTTCTTTCTTTCTTTCCTTCCTTACCACATAACGATTACAGTATGTTTTGAACACTTTATTGAAACACGAAAATTAAAAACTGACTAAAACCTAAATACTATCATCAACCGTCAAGTGATGCGCCATCTGCTGGGAACATGTAGTACTGCACTTCCGCCTCTTTCTCAAACCGGCTGACTGAGGCTTGAGTGTTTGTAATTTTTGATGCTCCACAATGTGTTTTAAAATAAATAACTTTACTTAATTAGACGGCGCAGCATTAATTCTGCAAATTTTGTTGGATTTTTTTTTATTTAATTTAAACCATTTTGAAAAATCCGTGTGAGCTGAGTCATGTTTAAATCCACCTGACATTGAGGCACGCCTCGAACTGCACTCTGCATTCGGGGCTACTTGTTCATTTTTGACTTGATTCCTGGTCTATTTTGATTTAAAAATGCCATATGCCATCATCAAGTATTGCTATAATTTCTTAAGTTTCATGCTCTTCCTTTGTGAAAGGACAAATAAGACATTTGAACCAGTGTGCTCCTACTAGCTTCCAGACATGACTGTCCCTACATCAGAAATGGAATCAGGCATCAGCCACAACAAACACATTTTTCTATGCAATAACAAATTCTATGAACACCCACTTTTCTAAGCACATTATTCTGATCTTTCTTTGGTCTATAAATCGCTCTGGAGTATAAATTGCGCAAGTCAAAAAATGCATCATGAAGAAGAAAAAAAACTTACATGTCACTCTGGAGTATAATTTCTAAAGTATAAACCGAGATTAAGAACAGTAGAGCTCAGACTTGCACCTGAAATCCAAACGACATTAACAAATCGATGTGTGTATGTAAGACATGTACAGTATCATTATGCCCGACCTTGTTTTGATCTATCACATGAAATCCCAATAAATTACATTTCCATTTGGCAAGCCACTGTAAATTGCTAGATCGATGGCGGAATTTAAATCTGACTGAATATTTTTCATATTGTTTTTTCTCTTACAGGATATGATAGACTCCAGTAATGAATCCATTGAGGATTTACAATATAAAATATCTCAGATTTCCCAGGTTAGTTGGCCTTTTGCTTCTTTTTTTTTTGCTAAAAATGTTGCCTGCAACAAGAAAAAAAGCAATCCATGTTTTATATGTTTCCTGTATATTGAAACATATGTTCTTCTGGCAGGCCCGTCAGGATTTACTGCTGAGGTATGAGGCAAAGAAACGAGATCTTGGTGTCCCTGTGGAGGAACCTTGTGTAACATATTCTTCATTTAGGAACAAATATTGGGTGTATGACGAGTTTTAGAGTGACAACTCCCACTTAGTCTGGTTTTGATCAAGTATTGCCTTTATCACATATCACACAAATATTTGTTAGCTTAATTTTTTAAACTGAATTTATGAACCGATTTACGAGTTTTTCGAGTCATTTATTTTATTTTAATTTTTTGCTTTGATTTGCAAAGGCAAACTTTGTGATGCTTGTGGTGTGTTGCGAAGTGTTTAACTCATCATTAGCATATGTTTTAATAAGGTACAATATAGAGTGCTATTTTGTCATGAAAAACATGCTTTGGGGGAAGGCTGTAGCGGTGTTTTCATTCATTTCAGTGGGGGAAAGATGATTTTGATGAGTTTGTCACAGAACGGAACTAAACTCATATCTTAGATTACCACTGTATTGAAATAATCATCTTGTTTTAATTTCCTCACAAAATGCTGTTCAGTGGAACGTAAGGCTATAATTCTGTTGATGGCCACTGTTTAATTGTACCTTCTGTCTTCTGTCGATTTAATTGTTCTGTCTGTCACTCTATTTTACAAATAAATAAATAACATTATTATTTATAGTTAATAAACACGTATTTCTAAAAAAAGAAAAAAAAAGTGAAATGTGATCATTTTCCAGTGCACACTAATGTGCCGCAGTACAGTAGTTGGAATCACTGTTCTAGATCAACCCCTGATTCATCTTATTTCTTGTTAATAAACTGCAAATAAGATGACGATGACAGTTTTTTCGACAGCGGAGCTTTAGGATGCAGCTTTCTAAATCTACAGAGATCGGTTGGCTTTTAGATGAAGCCTCATTTCACCTCTGTAGACGACACCACGTTTTAGTCAAATCATGTTTCCTGACTAAAGCAGCGATTTTCAACAGCCTTGTCTTAGTTTAATCTCCAAGGAAGTGACGCACGTTGGATGATGGCAGTCAGAAGTCTTTTGAAGAGACGTCTATTCATAATGCATCATAAATACAGTGATGGTTAGGTTGACATCGCTGGGACTTAAAACCTTGGACTGAACCCAAGTATTTCAATCTCAACATCTAGTTGCCAGTGGAGCGCCAGGCGGGGTGGATCCAGTTGCTCATTTTATACCCTCCAGTGAAATGAACTCTTGCGCATCGAGTGATCGCTGTTCCTTTTAGTATTAATAATACAGGAGGAAGTTATTGTCCCAGTGAAACACAGTATCATGCTGTGACAGCAAGCCTCTAAAGTTTCGGGGGCCCTGCAGACTTTAAGCCTCAGGGGAGCCGGCTGCTCTTACCCTTGCACAGGGCTCAATTGTAACGCTGTTAACTGAGTCCAAGCGTTGACAACCTGCTTGGTGCTGCTGGCCCGTACTACTCAGGTCAACACTACACCCCCAACAAAGCCAAACTCCCACGGTGAGCCCCCGCTGAGAGACAGCTGAATGGGGCATTAGGCAGTGGGAGACCACGGACGGCTAGACGGGGATGGAGGTCCTGGACGTGATTAATTCATCCAGATTTTTGCTCATTTGGTGAACTCGCAGCCTTTTCTCTTCAGAACTCGGGAGACAAAGCATTTGTTTGTCCATCAAGTTACCTAACAATGGCAGAGGTATCGATCCCAGTTCACACTTTTTAAGAAACATCTTTGTCCATACCCTTTGCGCTGAAACCAAGCCATAGATGCAAATAAACACCGGTACCAAGTAGGAGGGAGGGTTCAAGGAGAGTGAAAGCTAAAGAACAGAGTATGGTGATTCCACCACACTGAAGATGATGCAACTCACTTGATACTTCAACAGCTGAGAGTCGAGGGTGAGTTCTTTCATTTCTTTTTCACAATCGCAAATGTTTGAAGTTCTCTGAATTGCGATCTGAATCGGGAAACCAGTTTTTGGACCAGTGTTGTTTTAATCAATTTTAACAATAATTCAACATAATTTTCACTTTTTTTTTTTCAGGATGCATTTTCACATTATAAAATGTATATATTTTTTTAGGTACACAAGTAGCCATACAATTTTTTCCAGCCAAGTACCCCGCTAACCAGTGAAAATTGTTTTTGGTTGAAAAAAAAAAGGGTGGTGCCACCATTGTTTGATGTTTCATCTTTGGAACATCATTTGGTCTCTCTTGTACTATTTGGAAATCAAAAGACAAAAAAAAAAAAACATAAAAAAAAAAGATTTGTGCACATAAAAATTATCATCATTTAGTGTCCTCCTTTGGGATCATAAAGATCTGTTCTCAAAAAGAAATCATTAACTTAATTTTAAATACACATTTCAAATGATTGACAGGTGAGCCTAGATGGCACACAACATTTTGGGTCGAACCATTCTGGTTTGAGGAGATTGGGTTTTTAGGACAAGGAAATTGAATAGCCTACTGAATATAAAATTCAATTTATTAGCTTAGATTTTCCTGAAATGTTTATGATTAAAAAAAAAAGGATTTTTGCATGGATGCTGCTTTTTAAATTTATTTTAAATGAAGTGCCTTCATGTACCCCCAGGGGTACACGCAGCCCAGCCCCATTTGAGAACCACTGACGTAGATGACTAAATGAGGTTCTACAAAGTACACAGGAAAATCTGATTTTCCATATCTTGATTGGTGAAGGAATGTCTGCATGGGTTTGTAATCTATATTTAGGAATACTCGCATCTATTCAAGTTGTTTCATCTGGACTTTGCTCCAATGTACAATGTTTCAGTTGGTGTCAGTAGTCACAGCAGCAAGGAAGATATTTTGCACTAGCTTGATGAAAGAAGCTTACAGTCGATCATGTGATGCCAGCATAGCACATATTTTGCGAGCAAATAATCCTGGTTTTGAAAACATCAATATGAGGTGTATATACACCTTTGGCCACTTTCCAATTATAGTCAAATTGCTTCTACGTGCTTTATTAGCCATGCACTGCAAGTGTAAGGTGACGTGGCAGGCGATCATTAAGGTTTAATCTCCTTCTCCTTTACATCTCAGGTTAATCCTTTCAGTGAAAGTAAACAGAATTGCCTTGTTTTCCAAAAATCAATCGGACTTCATCATGAGGGAGTGATCTATTTCTCACAGGAATGAATTAAAGATTGCAGACAAAAGGCCAGGCATGGCTCCTCTTCGATTTACAAGCATCTTAGTTTGTGCTGTTTTACTAGGACAAGGATCCTCTGAGAAAACAGGTTAGTGCAATGTCAATATCATTCAAATGTGTGTTTTGTTTCCACGTTTATGTCCTAAATTGTTCTTTGTCTCACTGCCCTGAATTGCGATCATTCAGCAAGGAGTAGGGACCAGCAAAGAGATGTCATTCTCAAGGAAATCCTATCAAAATTGAGTCAAGGGGGTGCTCGGAATCCGCAGAAGAGCTCTCGGGAAGCCAGCAAGGATGTACTTCTGCACCCTTGGGTAAATAGTATTCTGGGTGGCCTCCATACACTGAGTGGACTACTTCCTGGTACGAACCTGGCTTCACTAAACCAGCCGATTGACCGCCGTCGTCTCTCTGGCTTCCTCTACAACATCTCTCAGTACCTCCAAGATATGAGCGCAGGACTGGACGAGGCGCCTTTGGATTCGGATGACGAACAGCTGTGGGAGAAGGTGCTCTATTTTTTCCTCCAATCCGAAGGGAATGCTGCACAGTG
Organism: Leptonotus elevatus; assembly: GCF_054856555.1. Lineage (NCBI taxonomy): Eukaryota > Metazoa > Chordata > Actinopteri > Syngnathiformes > Syngnathidae > Leptonotus > Leptonotus elevatus. Next base: position 15,518,160 of record NC_141241.1, on the reverse strand, counting down.
GAACGGCCGAGTGCCGCCTCGACCCAGCATCCAAGTGAAGGACTGGTTTCTGTCCCTGAGAGGGAGCCCCCACTTGGACTTTCTTCTGGGGCTCCTGCAGAGCCTCACGACCCTCCTGCAGCGTCAGCCTCACAAACCCATTCTGACTTTGTTGTCTCAGAACTGGAAGACGGTGAGCGCTGTGCTGGAGGCGTCTTTCCAGGCGCTGATCAGCGGGACGTACGGACAGGCCAGCGCCGGCCTGCAGGGCTTCATTTGCGCACTGAAAGGTCACACAGATTGCCCTTTCGGGGTCGGCTGGCTTCAGTATTTGCTCAGCTTCGTGGAAACACGCAGCTGGAGGCCCGTGGTCAGTTTGCACTCGGAGCGGGGAGATGCTGAACACAGGAGAGGCTCGAGCGGGCGTATTAAACCCTTCAGCTTGCCCCCTGAAGCTTTGAAGCAGGATGGCTTACTAAAAAATCATTTTCGGGATGACACAAGCGAGTTACAGGATGATTCAGATTCAATGCGAAATTTATTCCTGCAAGCGCTGACACGCTCAAGTGGAAGCAATTTGGCTCAGGAAAATCTCGCTCTTGTGCAAAGTTTGGATAGGCTCAGGATGGGCATTCTGCACAGAGTGGGCAGTTCTGTTTATGGTAACTTGAGGAAGAAAGTGTCACAAGTTACCATGGCGATGCTTGATGATGTCAGCGACGTGGCGGACGTGTCGCAGCCCAGGAGAAGTGGACAATGCTCAGTTGGTGAGTGTGTGGGGCAGTTGAGATTAAAGTGACCATCGTTGAGGATTGCGCACAAACTTTTTTTCCCCATTGAGAAATTGTGATCAACAAATACGAGCCCGTCCCAATAGATTTATTAGAAGACTGTCACTTTCCTGGCGTACTACTCAACAAAACATTGGCAAAACTGCTGTTGCAGCAAATGAGATTTGTCAATGTCAAAAAAAAACATTTGACGTTGCAAAAAAAACAAGTCTAAAGTTTAGCTGAAAAAATACTCTTGTATTCACTGAGAAATGGATAAAGACTTAGGCCTACTATTTTTTTATGTACTCATTTATGTTGAGCACTGTGTAAAATGTTATATCTAAAAATAGCTGTTGATGGCCAATTTAAACTGTTTGACCAGTTTCTCAAATGGTTTGTTCATTTGACATAATGTATGCAAACTATGCATTCTCAACTCAAGTTGATTTATAAAACACTTTAAAAACAACCACAGTTGCAACAGTGTTGTACAAAATAAAAATCCAACATAAAACAAAAAGCGATTATAAAATAAATTAAAAACAATCAAAACAAACAAGACACCTAAGGGTCCAAGTCTCATGCAGTTTTGAACGCCAAGGAATAAAAAAAAAAAAAAAGGATTTAATGCCAGTTTAAAAATGGACAGTGAAGGAGCATGTCTAATGTGAATCAGGAGGTTATTCCAAAGTTTGGGGCCAGCGACAGAAAAAGCTCGTATCCCCTCTTGAGATTCCGAGATTCTGCATAAACTTTCATACTTGGGAGTTGTGATGATATTTTTGCATTGATTTGATAGTAAATAGTAAGAGTAACTCTATGGGGGCAGTGAACTCAACTCCCCAACAAGCAGCAGTTTGACAGAAACATTCTTAAAAAAAAAGCAGTTTCAAGCCATTTAACTCCACTCCTAATTCAAGTATACTTTCAAATTAAACATAAAACAAAAAAAATGGCATGTTTTGTAATTCAAACAACTATTTAACTTTGCCTTTAAATCGACTCGCTTAACGCTAACACATATCGCCTATTGACGGGCTAACAAATAACATCTCAATTATCACATTTTCAACAAAAGATATTTGTTATAACAGTACTCACAGGCATATATTCTTTATCCTCTGTGAAAATGACTAATATTACTGCAACTTGTTGCGACATTTACAGTAGTGGACTATATGCCACGGAGGAGGCGGGACTTCCGACTTCCGGGTTTTCACCCATCAACTTTGTTACCGTTTCCGGTTTGCGACGTGAGGGCCGCGTCCCAGTACTTGCGCTTCCGCCCTTGTGCCCCTCGGTTGCGCGTTCCCGTCGACGGGTACGAGGTTGCGAGTGGGTAGTGTCTGTCTCAGTGTCCGAAGCATTTCAGATAGCCGAGACGCCCTCCCGCCAATGAGCGGGAGCTCGCGGTTTGGGGGCGCAGGGGTGGGGGAAACGGCGCTGATGTGTAAAACCCGAAAGTCGGAAGTCCGTGGCATCTACCCCATTGTGAAGCTCTTCTCATTTGTGTCTGCATGGCAGTATTATACTGCCCCCAGTGGCCATGTCTTGCATACCAGAATGAGCCGCAATCAATATTCCGTCATCTCTTTTTTTAAAAAAAAATTTCTTCATAGAACAATATTTCAGAGTGCTATTTTCCGCAGTAAAAAAACATATTAAAACTGTTTGGGGAGGTTTTGAGAGGTGGGGTGACTGGAACAGATTAATGTCATTTTCATTCACGTCAATGAAATGTTATATGTATTAGACCAAAAGTGGCTCACACTGCTTTAGGTCAACCGGGTCACTTGAGTATCTTTTAGGATTTAGCTAATCTCTTTGCCCTTTCATTGTTATCAGTAATATTATATCAAGTGATTTGCAGGATTTGCTGGCGGATCTGTGTGTTGCATCAGATATAGTTGTGTGTGTGTGTGTGTGTGTGTGTGTGTTGGGGGTGTCTAGTTGCTTTTTCCAACTTACACTCCTGATTTTTGTTTTTATGTCTCTCTTAAGGCGACCTGAGGCAGTTAATCTTATGGTAAGATCATTGAAACACTATATCGTATTTCCCATTGCCAGAAAATGGTCTGTTAGATAACTGATTGTTCTTATGTTTGTGCAAATGTAGGGGTATCAGACATAATGTGACTTGGAATACTCAAGCTTTGGGTGTTAACACCCAGGGCCTCCCAAGTTCACTATCATTCCTGTCCTGCCCCTCCACTTCCAGTGATGAAAATAGCTTCCGACAAACACCTCCCCACTTAACTCCCAAATCCTCACCTTCCCATTTAATGAATCCCAAAGGCCTTCCTGATCAGCGCAATCAGTCTCAACCAAGAAGTGAAAGTGACCTACAAAAAGAAATGGAGTTCTCAAGCACTGCAGAAATTCTGGAGGCAGCGTGCAATGAATCCGTTCCAGGGCTGAGCGGTGTCTCGAACTTCACAGTGTTCCTCTACTGTAAACTTTTGGAGTGGGAGAACGGGTCAGTGAGTCCCGCTGACGGAGAAATGGGTCTTGACCTGCACGCCACATGCTCCGATGCAGCTTGGTACCTGTCTGCGGCCGAGGAAGACTTCCTGTGGGTTCATGTGTGCAGTGAGTTCTTTGCGCATGAATTCAACAACACAGTCTGTGCCAATTCCTCTTTCTGGCTGCACAGAGCACATCAGGTGAGGCTAACTTGACTTGATGATTCAAGTTAATATACATACACTGGCCACAACATTAGGTACTGTAGAATGTCACTCAGAGGTTGTTATTTCCGCCGTTCATCAGTGATTCCCAAACGAAAAAATTATCATTGTTCAACTATCTATGCCAGTAAGGGCATAAGAACAGAACAATTAAATCAGCCGGACCCCTGCAGGTTTTGGATGTTTTCCTTCTTCAACACCTGATTCATATGATCAGCTCATCAGCAAGCTCTGCATAAGCCTGATAACGATCCTGTTTATTGCAATCCGGTGTGTTGGAGGAGGAAAATCTCTCAAACCTACAGGACCCCAGCCCTCGAGGACCGAAAGTCCTACTACAGGGTAGATGCCACGGACTTCCGACATCCGGGTTTTACACATCAGCGCCGATTCCGGCCACTGCTGGCCGCGTTCCAACACTCGCACCCCAATCCCTGCGCCCCCCAACCGATGAGCGGGAGCGCGTCTCAGCTATCTGAAATGCTTCGGACACTGAGACAGACACTACACACTCGCAGCCTCGCACCCGTCGACGGGAACGCGCAACCGGGGGGCACAAAGGCGGAAGCGCAAGTACTGGGACGCGGCCCACACGTCACAAACCGGAAACGGAAACAAAGTTGATGGGTGAAAACCCGGAAGTCGGAAGTCCTGCCTTCAGACACTTTTCTGTCTTTTCTTGTTTGTTTAGTTGTTTTAATTGGTTAGTACAGTAGACTAAGAAATTTTTGGAATCGAAATTGTTCCCAAGGTCAATCGAATGAACTGAGCATTTTGAATTTCTATTTTATTGTTGTTGAATGCGTTCATTGGAAATGAATGTGGAGTTTTTATGAGAATTTTAGTGGGGAAATTTATGGAGTTATTGGTATGTGGACATTTTGGCAAGTTGAAAATCATTCCCAAGGTGAATGGAATGAGCTAAGCATTTGGAATGGGACCGATGTGAATCAGTTTTTGTTAAATGTGTCATCGGAAATGACTGGAAATATTTGAGGGGAGAAATTTATCAGTGATAAAATGTGGAATTATAGGTATGTGGAAATGTTTGGCATGTTTGTTGAATGAGCTAAGCTATAGGGTCCAGCTTGTTTTCCATGTCTCCCTCCTCCAACGCAGCTGAATCCAATGATCAGCTCACCAGCAAGCCTAAAACGATCCCGATCATGAATCAGGTGTGTTGATGGAGAGAAACATGGAAAACAGGCTGGATTGTTGCTCTCGAGGACCGGAGACAACACACACACATACACAGAGTGCACGCTTGTAGTAGTGATGCTAATTTAGCAAATTCATTGCTGGCCTCGTTGCTAAATGATAACATACAGTATTCATTCTTCACTCACAGGCTGCCAGGACACACAACTATCATGCGTTCAACCAGACAGGTATAAAGCAGCTGTGTGTGCACCTCTCAAGCAGCACGACAGGAAGCCCAGCGCCGGAGGAAGGCTGTCTCGCCCAGTTGGGGAGCAGGTTGGTGAGTGCCAAGGCTTTCCGGCGTTGCTTCCTGCCCAACAGTTCAGCCCTTATTTCATCTTTATGCGGGGGAGAACCCCCAGATTCCCACCGCTCCTTCCCAGAGGGCAGCTGGGCCGCCGCGTACTGCTTTCGACAACACAACCTCTCCCGCGTGGATGCCACCGAGGAGACCTGCGAGTACAAGGAGTGGGCTGTGCAGACGTTCCTCAATGTGACCATGCTGGAAGCGTGTGGGCAGACGCGCGGACTGAGAGAGCACATGTGCCTGAACGCATCTCTCTACCGCCAGCTGCTGAAATCAATGCCCAGCTTGTCTGACTTTTGTGCTGATCTCCAAGCAGAGGTAGAGGACAGCAAGTGTTTACTTCAAAGGTTTTTTGACACGCTCCCAGCCCAATATGAGTTCGACACGTCACAGTTGTGTGTGAACCCGGCCCCGCTGATGTTGGATGTCTTACACAAGCTCAGCGTGTGTCAGGTTGAAGGAGGGGAAAGCCAATGGTTTTTTGTGACGCTCGGATACGTGTTAAGAGTTCTGGACTTCATGGTTGGCCTTTCTTCGGGTCTGGATGAGGGGGAGGGAGAGGCCAGGCAAGGTTTGGGTCAGGCCATCCTCCTCTCCAGTCTCCTTGACAACGCATCCTGGAGCACGATGCAGTCGGAGGCCTCCACCAGCATTCTTCACACTGTGGGAGTCTTCCTCCGTCGGGAGCAGAACGCGAGCCTCAAAGAGGATCTGCTGAGTTGTTTCAGTGTACGACAACACGCACATACACACAATCTCTGCTCGGAGGCTTCATTAACTTATTTTTGCTTTTGCTCACCAGCCTGTCTTGTGGGACCTCATTGAGCAGGACAACAACTCGTCTGCTTTAAGGGTTCTATTGGAGGTATAGTGAGCCTATCGACAGTACATTTGACATGACTGTGGTTCCCAACCACCTTAGCGTGCTGTGAAAGATCATCAGATTTAACTTTCATGCAAAATGTTGACAAGTGTGCGCGCTGTACGGTGGCAGTGAGCTCAAATCAACTCACATCAAGCAGCAGTTTGCCACATAGTGAACGATTCTTAAAAAGAGAAGCTTCCACCTGTTTAATGCAATCCCAATTTCGGTGTATTGTCAAACTAAGCATAAAACAAAGGCGATTGCATGCTGTGTTTTTAAAACAACCACATAACTTTGCCTTCAAGTCTGCTCAGCTTAGTGCTAAGATAACAACAATGCAAAACCTTATAGACGGGCTAATGAATAGTATCAATTCGTCAGTGTTACGTAAACCGTTTTGGTGCAAATGGTACACATAAAGACTGTATTCGTTATCTTCTACGGAAATGGACTAATATTACTACTTATTGAGTGAAATGTGAAACTCTTTTGTGTCGGTATTACCAGAGCCATATATAGAGAGAGTTTGGCCAACTCTGTTTCAAGCATGGTAACAAGATGGCGTCTATTTGTCATGTGACCAGCAGTTGACCAATCACAGCACAACTGCTGCTCACATGACATATGGACGCCATCTTGTTACCTTGCTGAAAACCGAGTTGGACAAACTCTCTATATATGGCTCTGTGTATTACTGTATAATACTGCCCCTGGTGGCCAAATTACACACATCACAAGGAGCGGCAATTACTTTTTTACTTTCTGTAATTATAAATTGTGTCATTACTGTATGTTTATACGAAGTACAATATTATAGAATGACATTTTCTTTATTAAAAACACATTACTTTTTTGTTTTTTTGGTGGAAGGCTGCAATGGATTAATGTAATTTCTATTCATTTCGATGGGAAATGATGATTTGACTGTTTTGTGTCGTTACAAATGTCGTCACAGAACAAATTAATCTTACAGGTATATCTAAAGGCAACACAGTGAAAATTCACAAGTAACTGACACGCCGCCCCTTTTGAAAATGTTTGTAATTGTGTTTATTTGCCACAAGATGGTAGCAAAGCACTGCACGAAAGTCCTCAACTCACATCAACATATTTCCTTGACACTAAAATGCCACCAGATGGCGCCTAAGCAATACTGTTCTTGCTTTGGCCAACAGAGGATAATGTAGGTTCCAGTGTGATATTTTGGTTTGGCGGTGCTAGATAAAAAATAAAAATAATAAAAAAAGTGAATATGTACCTGTTGGGAAATAACTGATATAAGAAATTTTCATTCATTGCTCTGTTTTCCAGGAATACCTCCAGATGCCAGAAGATAGCATTCGCACTCTGGTGATGGCCGCTGAGAAAGACGCCGTCAAGAGGTTCCTCTCTCATATGCATCAAAGCTGGGATCACCTTCAAGTTGAAACCAGTCGGGTTTGTTAGACTGCTAAAACTTTCTTGTGGCTTTGTTGTCCTGAATTCTAAAAGCACGTTATTGTTGGCCACCCGTTTGATGGGGGAAGTACAGTTGTGTTTGACATATATAGCAGATGTTGTCATGTGATATGTGCAATCTATTTCGAATGTATAACAGATGATCTGTTTGAACCGACATCTGTTTTTGTCCTGTTAATCTTTTCCCCAATGTTAGGCTTCCCAAAAAGAACTGCAGGCCATGGAAACAATGACTGCTGCTTTTATCCATAAATTCCCCCGAGTGACCCCAGAACTCTTTGTGGACCTGTCCCAGTTCCTCCCGTACATGTCTGTCTCCGACATCATGAGCTTCCCAGCCTCCGTCATTGTGAATGACAGCGTGTGAGTTGCTGACTAGCAAAATTTCCGATGCAGGCGACAGTGTCCTTAAACTCGACTTTTGGCTTCTTTTGAAGGTTGGCTGCCATCCGTGACCACAGCTCAGAGATGAAGTCATCTCAGAAAAAGGCGTTTGTAAAAAGACTTCTACAATCAAGTGGTGTGGGTGATGTCCCCACATGGCCACCGTACTTCCTCAGCTCCATCCTCCCACTACTGCCTTACCTTCCAATCAGTCGTTTTCAGCAGCTTACGTCACAGCAGGTTGTAGAGAAATTCTTCATAATCATTTGAAATAGTGAACCTTTGCTGTTCTTGAGGGATAGGGAGTGAGCCTTGCGAAAACTGTGAGCCCAGACAAAAAGGTTTGTAATTGTCTATGGCTGCCACAAGATGGCAGCCAAGAGTTGTTCTTAGTTAATTCATCTTAGTGAGGCTCCCCCCCATACAATATACTCTTTTTTTCTCTTTTTTTTTTTTTTTATCAAACCACAAAAACATAGTGCAAATGTCAGGTAAGATGCAGGTGACCACAAAGAAGAGGAAATGGGTGAGAATAAGACGTGCAATGGAATTTTGAGAGGTTGTTGAGAATCAAATCCCCAAAAATCAAATAGCAGCAAATAGACAAATTCATAAATGCCAAACTGTGAATATGCGGGGGTTCACTTAAGTAATTTCATACTAAATAATATTCTTATGACTGTCTACATCTAATTTAGCTCACCCCACTGGTGGAGTTGCTGGGCAATAGCAGCCTGGATGGTGTGAGAGGACGCCATGTTGTCCGGACCATTTTAACAGAGAACAACAATGTGACTGTTGATAACATCTCGAGGTGGGACAGTTCAATCTTTGTTCATTTTAATGCTTATTAATGCAGTGGAAGGTATTAATGGAGAGAAAAACATGACTAGTCATAATAATAGTGATGATATAGAAAGCATTCACACTCTTTGACCTCACCAGTTGGATAAACAGCATGGACCTTAAGATTGATATATATATTAAAACATTTTTTTTTAAATGTATAGAAGATTTCTTTTACGATGTTGTTTTGCAGGCTAGGAGTCCTTTCGTGTTACTTGGATGCACTTGACCTACATTCATTTCTTTTGGACTCAGCTCTGTCGTCCACTCTTCTGAGGCAGCTGGTGAAATGTGTGTCCGAGGGCTTCATTAGTTCTGGTGGCAGGGTGAGACACACTTGTTCATATCATAAAACCTTCCTAAAACCGTAATAACCTGTCATTATTATTGACAGCTTTCGTCCTGGTTGGTCCCAGCAATGCGGACGTTGAATGCCAGCAGCATGGCTCCCGCAGAACTGACTGGCCTCAGTGCTCTCCTTCCACAGTTAGGAGCGTCCTTTTTACTATCGCTTCCTTCACAGCAGCTCCTGGAGCTCCTCTCCAAACCAGGAATAGGCAGATTTTCTCCAGCACAGGTCAGTGGGAGGGGACGTTTGTTTATTCCCTGCATATATATATATATATATATATATATATATATATATATATATTGGCATTCTTTTTTAAACGGAATCAGAGTTCTCACTTACACTGGACGAACATATAAATGCAACACTTTTGGTATTGTTTCCATTTTTTCTGGGCTGAACCCAAAGATCTCGTAAGCCTCGTTGTACTGCCCCTGGTGGTCAAATTACACATGCATACATTGCACTCATTAGAAAAAATGCTGAGTTCAATAATGGAATTTAGCCCAGTCTAGCTCTCATTGATTTGTTTCATTCCAATGTGATTCGCCTTTTTACAGGCTTTTCAAATGCTGTCCAAGATTTCAAAAGACACCGATGTAAGTCAACATTTGAAAGAATATGTTCGCCGAATATGGGTCAGCCTCACTCTCACCTCACTATGTGTGTCTTCCTGGCAGCTCACAGTGGACAAACTGTGCCGACTAAAGCCATTGCACTCTGGTCTCTCTCCTGCTGTGCTCAGCAGCCTCCACTGGTCTGGGATCAGTGAAACTGCCCACTGTCAGTGTTGGAGAAGCATGATGACAGATTTGAAGCCTGGCCATAAAGCAATGCTATACAATGCAATGCAGGAGGTGATGGGGCTACTTACTATAACTAATTTATTTGAAAAACAAATAACAATGACCTTCAATCGTGTTTTCTGTTAGGCTTTACAAAGAGACTCCCTCAACATCACTCAGCATGTAAACTGTCTCCTGCCATTAATCCCTCTGAGGAAGCTGACTGAGGCCCTGAAGAAGGAAGGCCTCCCGAGAGACATCAGCTTGTACCGACACATCAGCTGGTCACCACAGCAGGTGCGCGTTTCACTTCACCAACACTTTTTCCCATTAACATGGCAACAATAAGTTGTTCGGATGTTACACAAATGAAGAAAAAGCCAACCATTAATCATCGTTGCTTCCCTCCCATTGATATGCCAAGTCATTGGATATGCTTCAGATGAGGCTTTCAGAATATTAATGCACCGTATGGGCCAAACTCTATCAAGCTAATTAGTTTGGCTCTGACATAGCGGTGTCGTAGAAATTAATAATAGGCACATTAAAGGGCTTTTTGTCACAGACGGGGCTCTATTAAGTTGCCTCCAACATGTAAGAAGGCCAAATAGCTGCAAGAGAGTCTTCAAATCAAAAGGTGGTGGCAATTTGAACCTTCCGGTCCTATGCTATACTACATATCACTGGTGTCGGGCCCAAACCTCGTAAGTCACAATTTGACAGATGTCCTATTTCCCCCCCCAAAATCTCTACTTTTGGTAAGTCCACATGTGTGGGTGCCATTTTTCCAAATCATTTTCCAATCTTAACTCATTCACTGCCATAAATTCATTTAAAAAAAAAGATTATAAAAAATTTGGGGCAAGAGGCAATTCAATTTTTATTTATTTATTAATTGTAATTAATCGCATGACTTCACTAGTTAACTCACGATTAATCACAAATTTCATATCTGTTATAAATGTACAATAAAAAAAATTCTAGGTTTTCATACTCTTGTTAACAAAAGTGGATTTTTTTTTTTAAACTAATAGAAATAGTTCAAATGAATTTTTGACGTTTATAACCGTCAATGGCAGTGAATGAGTTAAGTGTCGAAAATGGCTTTTTATCTTTGATGATGCAATGTCAATGGTTGAACAAACATCGTTTTTTGGGGTCTCCTGAAAAAGATTTCAGCCAGACCCCAGCGACATACGGCTGAATTTTGTATCATGTTGCTAACAATTGCAATATTGTGCTAGCATTCATACCATATTAAAGAACATTGTAAGGTTAGTTTATATTGACTATGTAAATTTGACTCTTACAAAGATGAAAGATTAGGCCATACTTTGCCCACCACTGGTCTATATACTGTACAGCCATTATAGTAACTGCAGTTCCTTTTATGAATTCAGGTTTTCTTGCAATTTTTTTTTTGTCTGCACAGGCTCAGGTTTTGTTTAAGTGGATACACAACTCCAAAAACATCACCAGCAAGATGGTGAGGTAAGTCTAACTCTTAATATGTTGCAACAGGAATGTCGTTGTGTAATTGACTAAGCTCCATTCACAATCTAAGACATTCTGGTACACCAGTTTGCATCTGTGTTGAACTGTACTGCATTACAGTGGTGCCCTTGAGATATGAGTTGTAATTTGCACCGTGTCCATGCTCGTATTTCAAACCATCGTTCTCCATTGTCCATCGCCAACCTTTTTGAATCTGAGAGGTACTTTTTGTTTACTAAGTAGGCTGCAAATGTCTACCAGTCTGATGCACACTTTGTAAATAACAAATGTGCCCATTATGTTGTTATTAATAATGACTGATGTGCATCTATGTGAAGACACTCTTAATGATTATGATTTCTCACAAGAATTAATTAATTAATTAATGATTAATGATCACGGTAGGAAACGCATGGATCTCAATATGCAACGATTAATTTCTCTAAATCTCTGCAAGGGTTTACATTAGCAAACATTCACTTCTACACCATTCCTAGGAAATGACCATGTCCCATCCAGCATCCAAAATTTGTTTCATATGATGACTTGTGTGTTTGTAGAGACCTGGGCCAGGTTGCAGTTGGAATGACCTGCGACTTTTTGAAGCTTTGGGCCAATGACACTGATTTTGCAGAGCTGCTTCAGTTTGTCACTATGTTGCCAGGAAACTTGAGACCCGCTCTGGTAAGAAGTTAACTCTCCAAAAAGTGCTGACTCGTACTGTTTCCCAGTTCAAATACTTTCACATTTGCATGAAAGCGTCTCCAAAAAATACCTCCAGCGCTAACTTTTGTGTGTTATCTGAAAAGAGGAAATGTATCGTAGAGCAAGTGAGAAAGCATCCTCAACTTGATGTCAGCACTTTAAGTCCTTGGTTTTCTGCAACATTACCGCAAGTATCTCCTTTTTTGGAATGTAAATGGCTTCTTTATTTAAATCATTTACACTTCTAACAGAAAACTGCTCCGTTCTCTCTCAGAGTGACAATGATAGATGACCTTCCCAACACATCCCTCAGGGCTGTTCTGGACCACGTTCAGGCACACTTCACTGATTTCCTCCAACTACCTCATTACAAGCAGACAAACATGGCCGAAAAGGCTGTAAGTGAATGAATACTAGACCGTTCAGGAATCATTATCTTTGTAAGCACTTGAGTGCAAACTCAAATGATGATGAGATGATTTTGAACCAGCTACTGTATGTTGAAATTTTAAGCGTTATGACTCATTACAAGATTTTAAGACTCATATTTACAATAATAAGTGGTGCTCTGCAGGGATCCTCTTCGCACAACGTGGGTGTGATTGACGGCCCCACTCTGGACTTTCTGGGCCCTCTTTTGCCTTTCTTGGATAGAGAACGTTTGGCTCTGGTCGACAGAGGGGCTCTGGCTTTGCGGCTGGAGGAGATGAGGAGCTTCTGTCTTCCCAAAGAAGCCTTGAGAGATATCAGCGACCTGCTCACACAGAAAGACTTCATGGGGTAAATAAGGCATTAAAGGGAGTCAATTTGACTCTGTTTAGAGTGGGACCAAATAGACTCAGTTTTAGAGTAGGCTGATATTTGCACTTGATAGAGAGTAAAATAAAGAATTGAAAAAAATAAAATAAAAGCCACTCGAGGGTTGAGGAGCAAACTCATGACCTTTAGCCTGGTAGACTGCCACACTACCACCTGAGCTATGCCCCTCCTACTGTTTGCTGATCTCCAAAGGAGTTAGGAAGATTCCAGCTGACACGATATACTAACACACAGCACGAGCTGTGTGCCTCAGTGAGTACATCGGCCGTCTCCCAAGCTGAAGGTCGTGAGTTTGTTCCTCAACCCTTGAGTGACTTTTATTTTTAGTTCATTTTACTCTCTTCCAAGTGTAATTATTACTCTAAAACTGAGTCTATTTGGTCCCACTCTAAATAGAGTAAAATTTACTGTACATAATTGAATGTGTATCATACAAAGTATGTCAAGGGGTCATTTTGAAATAAAAACAATCATTCTAAGAAAATAATGTAAACTATTACTTATTGACTGGAATATAAATGTAAACATTTTTAGAAAGCAAGACTATTTCCTGAGCTTAATAAAGTCCTTAACATTCATTAAATTATTTTCAATAAAGAAAGAATAGTCAATTAACTAAGAATTTATCGTTAAATTACAAATTTTTACTATTAATTTCTCAGTAATTTTAAATGTTTTCCTCCTTTTTTCCCGTTTTAAAGAAGTATTTTACAGTTTATTCCCTTAAATAACAGACAAATATTTGTGAAATTAAGAATCATTTGTGAACATATTTTAACGTTAAATATATGTATTTCTAATGTGTTTTTTTGTAAAAGAACACAAATATTGTGTGTTTTCACAGTTGCAGTGACTTCATGTTATTTTACATTCAGCGTAGAAGATCACAGTCTATTTTTAAAAGTTAAACGATATTTTGAAAATAGAGGAAAAATCTGTACAATCAAATTAAATAAACATCGAAGTTCTGTTATTTTAGGATTTAAAAATTTATTTTTTACAGTGAACCCTTTGAATATGACTGCTTATTTTCTAGGGAGCCATCCAAGTGGCAAGCTGGAGATATTGAACATTTGGGAAGGCTGGTGTTCTCCCTATCAACAAAACAGATCAACTCCATCCCACTGGTGAGCAGCCACCAAAAAAGACTCAAGCACACAGCAATTATACATTACATTATTATACATTTTGTCACATGGCTGCATGCCTAAGATGAGTGTTATTAAACATCGTTCCCCCTGTTTAGAAAGTGTTGAATAAAGACACAGTGGAACAGGTTCTAGTGGGTCAAGAGCGCTGGGAGGACAGCGCGGTGGGGGTCGTCTGTTTGAAGTGGCGCACGGACCAACGTCATCAAAGAGAGAAGACGCAAAGTCTGATGCGAGGGATCGTAAAAGTGCAAGGCAGGGATGAAAAAAAGTGCAATATTTTATTCTGTATGTACCATCTATCCATCATCTAACCCTACAAAAATGGTCCAACCCGGAGTTTGGGCGACCCCATTACAGATATAAAAACATGTCATCGAGTGCAAGTCAAATCATTTTGTTTGAGTGATTAATTAATGTCACTGATGTGTCTTGTCGTGTCAGTCCTGAGCTGCGCAGACATCCGAGGTACGTTCCCCTCCGCATGGACATCATCTCAGTTGAGCCGCATGTCACAAGTCGACCTCAAGGAGTGTGTCGAAGTCTTCGGCCAGGATGCTTCATTGAGCTCCGAGCAGCGCCGGGCGCTCTGGGTCAAACTTAGACAGGTGAGCAGTGGCGAGAATCGGCAAAATGGCATGACAAGTTCTATTTTTGTTCCTGTGATTTTAATTTGGGTCTGTGGTGGAGTGTTTTTGGCTGGGGTAATAAAAAGGGCTTCAACTGAACCCAACCTCTTGCACCCAATAAAAGAGATACAATGCTTGACTTTGAGCTTTCCGACCTATTATATCTAGTCAGTGTTTCTTGCTAATGCATATCTGCACAGTCTAATGAGCTTGAAATGCAAGTGCTAGATTAAAAGTGGCACCTTTACAAAGATAAAAATGATCAGTTTTGTATAGAACTGTAATAACGTGGTTTGCAGTTTGCAGTGGTGCACTTCATTCTAGTGATTTGTCACTTTTTAGGGAACGGAATCATTTTGAGAAAGAAACCTAAACATGTTATTTCTGTCAGCTAATCACTATAATGATGTAATTAAAGTTATAATTAAGGATGATGAAGAAAATTGATATTATTCTGGTACGCCATTATTATAAAAAATAATGGCAATGATTACACATTTTTAGAAAAGCAAAAAACACTGTAATTGTTTTAAACTTATTTTTTTAATATTCTTATTAAATTTCCCAAGCAGTCTTGCCATAGAGCGGTTCACTGTATTGCAGATTTTTTAATTGTACATATCTGATTATATATCACATTTTTCGCTATTCTGTATCGCTAGATATCGTGGTGATCATTTTTCTTTTCTTTTATAGCATTTATGGCAGTCAAAAGGGGAAGTCAACCCCCCCAAAAAATACTTCACAATAATATGTTCTATGCAGCCCCACTAGTCTAAATACGGTATTCTGGTTAATGTTGCGTTAGTGGAATATCAGTTAAGCAGCAAACTCCAGCAATTTTGATCCATCTCAGAAGGCTGCCATTTTGAAAATCACATCACAGTAGCTCAGGTCTCAGGTAATCACAGCTCAGCTTCACAAAAATGGTGATCCGTGATTGGTCGTTGCCTGAGCCCTGAGCAACTGTGATGTCATCTTCAGTCGACAGCAAGTGACAAAATGGCTGCCCCCTGAAATATGCATAACTCATAGCCTATTCCACAAATGTAATATTAATCAGAATGTCATGTTTAGACTAGTGAGGTCACATATGACATGTAATTGTCAAGAAATGTTCAAGGTTGACTTCCATTTAAATATTTTTATAAGGTCTTGAAACACAATTTTAAAGCAATACAAATGCATTTAAACAAAATGAGAGAGAGAGAGAGAGATAGAGAGAGAGAGAGAGAGAGTGAGAGAGAGAGAGAGAGAGAGAGAGAGAGAGAGAGAGAGAGAGAGAGAGAGAGAGAGAGAGAGAGAGAGAGAGAGAGAGAGAGAGAGAGAGAGAGCAAGACCAATAGATAAATATGTTCAAATGGTGCACAAATGTCATTTAAAAAAAATAGAGGAATAACTGCAAGAACACTTGAAAAAAATGCTATATGCTAAAACTGAACTATGGAACAATGCGGATTTATCAAAACTAGCTCTTGTTTTGGATCACATTACATTATGCAGGTGGACCAAAAGATGTGTTCTGTGAGTGTTGCAGTCCACTTAGTCTCCATCACAGTTCATGGCATGGCCTGTGACTATATTGTTGTTCTCTGTCCACTGCAGGCGTTCAGTCCAGTGAGCGAGCTCAGAACAGATCAGGTCCTGGCTCTCGGTTCTCTGGTGACTGAGATGACAGTTAGAGAACTGCATGACACCTCTTTGACCGATCTGGCTGTTTTGGCCCATCTGGGGACACTGTCACCCTGGCGTGAGAAGAAGGTCAATTGAATTGAGTTGACGCATTGACTTATGAATGTGCGTGAATGTGTACTACTTTTGACTTTTCAGATGAGAGCGGTCATTTCAGGCGCGTTGCAAAAGCGCAATCTGAAAATCGAGCAGTTGTCTGTGGTCGATCTGGCGACTTTTGGCCATCTGATCTGTGGACTGTATCCATCAGAGATTAAAAGAATAAACGCTTACAACCTCAGGTGAGTGAATTAACCGTGTGCTTTTCAAGTCAGGTCAATCCTTGCAAACTGCTGTAAAAAGCCAATTTGGAGCATTTTGAGTAATCTCTTGAAAAAAGTAGACGCTCTTTTTTCGCTATCAGTCATTTTTCAATCCTTAATAATTAGCAGTTGGTTTAACCAAAAACACTGGTTTCTGACCAAAAAGGGCTTTAAACAAGCTTTTCGTCCAAAGCAGCTTATCAAGCAGAACAGTGACTTTGATGTTAATATTTTATTTTCAAACTATTATTACACTACTTTCTTATGCGTACTGCAACACACTGTTTATACCATAGATATTCATACTTTGTGTAAGATTGAGGTGGATAAACTTGCATGTTGACAGTTCTCTCTTTCATAATCGTCTTCGACAAGCTGTGTGAGACCCTATTGCACGCCCTCCTGTTAAAAAATTGACGTACATAGCCGTCGTTGGCAGGAAATGGCTGGATTTTAATTGAGCAATATTCAGTAACCATCCATGGCAGCGATTGAGTTACAAAAAAAGATATTGAGGCCATGGGCAGGACAGTGAAAAAGTGAAATAGAAATTACTTCCTATGTCGTTTGCAGTATAAGTTATAAATGTTCTTTAAAAGTTGCTCCGTTGCCATTACAACACACCAACTAACAGATGTAGCTAGAAAGCGGTGAAACATTCTGTAAACATTTTGCATATGCTCAGAGGAGTAAATCCAGAACCTTTCTTCCTGAAACGGCAGCATGGCGGTCCGGTTCCTGCGGGAAATGTCCTTGCCATGCACAGAACAGCAGATGGAGGCTTTGACAAGTCGTTTGTCCAGACCTGAGGCCTTTGGTCCAGTCAGTGCTTGGGGACCGGAAGTTTTCACTGAAATTGGGACACTGGCAGGTACAGATGGATGTAATATCCCAAAGGATCTTTTGTTGCCAACATTTTATTGTCCCTTATTCAGAGTGAGGAAGGACAATTCTTGATGGATTGGAACAATTTAAAAACATCTCCTTGGGGTTTGAAAGTAGAGCTGAAAAAGTTTTGAAAATCTCTATTTTGAGTTACATTAATGATCTAACTACCGTGTTTGTGAAACTTCTGTATGCTCAGCGGGCCTGGAAGACATTGTTTTGTCAGCTCTGACAAAAGAACAAGTGGAAGGAATTACCACTGAAGCGATCAGCCTGCTGTCACCAAAAAAGATGGCAGTAAGTTCCGCCTTTGATTTCATGCGAGCAGTTGATGTCAAGCTGATTACACAACATCTCAAAACTGAAGTCTTTTTTTTTTTGTACGCTAAAATATTCTCTTTTAGCTCCATGTTGGAGCAACTCACATTGATGACACAACATCATCTGGGGGTTCATATAAGTGAATCAACAACAAGAAGACATTTTAGGAATTGGTAGCTTTCTTTCTGGAGTCCTCTCTGCGCTCGAGTGGCTTTTTTTTCTCTGGCTTCCTGTCACTGTACAAAAAAAAATGCAAATCCTTAGTTTGAGCACAAGCCGTTACATACGCTGGTCAACCTCCATTTCCAAAAGGGATGGATGGATGGATGGATGAGAAATAATCTTTTATCATCATCAACATGCAAGCAACAAAGTGGCAACATTTATTTTAAATTGCATTTATATCAAATAAAGGTAATCAGTGTCATGGTGGATAAGTGGTTGCAGATCCGCGTCACAGTGCTGAGGTTGGAGGTTTGAATCTGAGCTCAGGTACGCTCCGTGGTGGCGTGGTCTGTGGGTGGAAAAAAACATGCATGTTAGGTTCAGTGAAGACTCTAAATTGTGCATAGATGTGAATGGTTGTTTGTCAATACAGTGGGTATAAAAAGTCTACACACCCTTGTTCAAATGCCAGGTTTCTGTGATGCAAAAAACATTTGACTAGGATAAATCATTTTAAAAACATTTTCCACCATTTATGTGACATACATTATAATCTATACAACTCAATTGGGGGGAAAAATGAAAGGAAATGAAAATAAAATAATGTGGTTGCACAAATGTGCATACCCATTTAACTCGTAACCCTGCCACAATTTATATTACCTCTGATTAACCCAAAAAAGGGGCCTTCCACTTCCAGGGAATGGGGTAGATGCCACAGACTTCCCGACTTCCGGGTTTCACACATCAGCGTCGTTTTCGGCCACTGATGGCCGCGTTACTTCCAACTCTCGCACCTCCACCCCTGGACCCCCCAAACGCGCGCTCCTGCCCATTGGCGGGAGCGCGCAGGGCGTCTCAACTCTCTGAAATGCTTTGTACAACTGAGACGGACACACTCGCACCCGTCGAAGGGAATGCGCAACCGAGGGGCACAAAGGCGGAAGCGCAAGAACTGGGACGCGGCCCACACGTCGCACACAGGAAACGGAAACAAAACTGATGTGTGAAAACCAGGAAGTCGGAAGTCCCGCCTCCTCCGTGGCATATAGCCCATTATGAACGCTTCAAAATAGCAGTCAACGTTAGCACAAAACCTTCAGGCTTTTGCTCGAAAGCAAAACTTACAGTATTGGGTTTTACTTTGTGTGCCTTCCAGGTGGTGTTCAGTGGCCTTCAGTTGTCCTGGCTGAGTGCGGAGCAGGCGTGGGCTATCACTGACGACCAGTGGACCGAGCTGGACAACGAGCAGAGACACGCTGTCAGACTCGCTCGTTATGAAGGAGATGTAGTGCAAGAGCTGAGAGGTTGGTGACACAATAGTGATTGAAATTAATGTTGGCAAACTCATTTAATTCTGCCCTCATTTTGTTGATAATAATCAAATATATGTTACTTTAATTCATTGTACATGTTTGAATCAAGTCAATTATAAGAACTTGTTTTCAGTGTGTCTTGAGAAAGGCTTCTCTTCACTTGTGTTTGTTTCTTATTTCTTTATTTGTAGCTATGCACATACAGCTTGTTTAAATGTTGAATATATATAAATATATATATTATTGGGAATAAAACCTCTGCTTCATTTTTTGTGTGTGTGTGTTTTTTTAATGAACACTGAAGGTTCTAAATATTGTTTTTGGTAGTTATTAGTTGGTGTAAAAAGTTTTTAGAACTACCAATTTATAATATCACATATTTCGAATGCTAATGTTTGTTTCTAAGCAACGCCTGTGATTTTTTTTTTCTTTCATGGTGTGAAGCCAGCACTCATGAATGTTCTTCTGCCTCCGCAGGGAGAAACTCGGCTCCAGCAAGCCTGAACACTGACTGCTTCGCTTTAAGCTTTGTGGCTCCAAGTCTCTGGTTATGGCATCTCATTGAAAATGCTTCAGCATAATTGATTGGAATTTGACTTCCCTTTTCATCCACACCTTTGTACATAAAATAAACATTGTGAACTGTTTTATTGATTTTCAGTGTTGATTCCTTTAGTTAACTATGCGCGAGATTCAGTCTAATTGCATTTTCACAAAATGCAAATTCGTCAATGCTTGATAAAAAGTTTTAAGATCAATTCAGAAGAAATATCTTTCGAAGTTGCGAATGTGGTTACATAAATATGACTTTATGTTTTGAGGAATAGAATTAAAATGCAAATTTTGACTTGAGCTTGACTGATTACTTTCCACTTTAATGCAGTTTCCAGTGAGACTACTAGATAGATGTAGTTACTATAGTGGATATAAAAAGTCTTCACACCCTTGTTAAAATTGTAGTTTTTTGTTGTTGTTTAAACTTGGTTTCATCGAACCATGACAAAATGTCCGCAACACATTTGGGAAATGTGTTATGGTCTGATTAAACCATGGTTCAATTTTGGTTCATAAATAATTACAAAAATTATGCAAGACCCCCCCCCCCCCCCCCCAAAAGTGTTTGCACAAAGCCCTCAGGCTTCTGCTAGACAGAAAAACAACTTACTGGATTGAACAACTGAATTTTTCTGTGGCTAATTAGAAGCACATTAAATCATGGCAGGTGTGTGTTGCCTTCAATTTAACATGAGTTTACAGCAATCTCTCTGATGTAGAGGGATAATTGTTGACTTAAATGTTCCATTTGTATTTTTCTAGAATACTGCCTGACACAACTGCTGCACTATTTTGTTGAGTTTGTGACTCACAACAGTAACTGTTATTTCCTCTCTGAGCAATGAGCATAGATGTGATTGAACATGTGATCAATGTAATGTAGCACATAGTTACTTTAGTCCTGCACTCTATTGTTTGACTAACAAATTTAACTTTGTAAGGAACATTTAAAAGCACATTGTGGCCCACCTACCATTTTTAAGTGGCCCTGCTTACTAATAATTTTTATATACTCTAGAGATTTTCTAAACATCCAAAGATGCAAATGAAAAGAACTATTTACAATTTAAACAAGTAACATTTCTCTTCATAACATTGTGGTGAATAAGAGATAATTAATTTCTTAATGGCAAACATTTTTTCCTTCACGTTCTGCTTTTTTAAAAAAAATGTCTTTACAGATTGTTCCTGTTTTGTTTCTGATGGTAGAGATGGGATTCGGCTGCTGATCAGCACAGGGGCTGCCGTTTTCTGGTGGGTTACAGGGTCTTAACTACCCCAAATCTTGTAAAATCCTAAACTATTTGCCTTATAGAAAGTAACACTTTTTCACAAAAAAACAAAATACTGTAATACAGTATATAACAGTATGCAAATGTTTCATTGACTGATTTTTTTTTCTGTGTGCCGGATATAAATTAAAGTCAAACAAATTCAAAGTGGCCCTTTTATTCTTGGGTTTTTCCTCTACGTGACTCTCTGAGAGAAAAAGTTTGGACACCCCTGATGTGGACTGTGCAACAAGAGGTACATTTTGAATTTCCTGTATGCCAAAATGCCAACATTGTTGGAACTTTGTATATTTGAACTAGAAAATATTTCATCTATTCATTTCACTATCTTATTTATTGTGGTTTGTTTTAGGTTCAGTATTTTGGTACTTCTGCGGTTGTTGCTTAAGTGCTCACTGCTCAATGAATTCCGGGACAGTTTATGATCAAGTATGACTCAAGAATTTTTTTTTATTTGCGTGTTATATTTCAATTTCTCCTAATTTTTTTTCTTTTTATCTCCCTACCCTGAACAGAATACGCGGTATAGAAAATGGATGGAAGGACAAAAATATGACTTATGCTTCTTAGGGATAAAAATGACATTTTATGTTGGTCATGATGACGTTACTTGATGGGTTAAGTATATTTTTTAGGTGGTACTTGGTCTAGTGGGAGCAGTTCTCCAAAAAGCAACAAAAATCTTAACTTGCCATAACATCTATGTGAAGCAGTACGTCCCATGACATCAATTCATCATTTTGCTCGCCACATATTAAACCCGATGGCTATATTTAAAAGCCCTGTGTGACCTAAGAATAAACTGGGCGTGTGCGTAGCCTAAGAACCACAAAGGATTGAGGTCGCGACGCCACTCGCGACCGAGAGGTGGTGCTGTCGCCGCGTTATACGGGTGGGTGTCTCTGGAACGTCCACGACTCGTGACGTATTTCCTGGGGCTTGTGTGGACCTCTCCGGCGGCACACCACAGAGGGATATCATGACTATTTATAACCAGCAATTCTCTCTTATCAAATGTTCCGTGTTTTTTCCGCGCCGTCGTCGTTTCTAGCATCGCTGGGTGCGAGACAACACGCCGGGTCGAGCAGCATGTAAACGTTAGCTGGTAAGTTGAGCCCTTCGTAAGTTTGTCGTTAGCTCCGACACACACATTCGGACTTGTTTTGGGTAAATGTTCGGCTTTTGGCTTCCCCGGTACCAAGGGGACGGCGAGCCCGAGTGGAACAATTGTGGTCTTGTCGAGCCAGGTGACTGTCAGGGGCTTCGGACTGCGAGCTTACACACGCCGAGGTGACGTCGACCGTGTCGGGTTTGATTGGGTGTATGACCCGCGGCTTTCCTGGATTTGTAAAAAAAACAAAAAAGAGGAAAAAAAAGTGATACGATTTAGCAAGGGAATGTAAAAGAAAAAAGGGGGCGGGGGCGTCTGTAAAGTCAAGCTCGTCAAGCTACAGTGGAAGTCAAGTTTGCGTCCCACTTTTTGGTGAATTTCGTCAAGCAGACGGAGGTCGCTGCCAGATAGATAACTACGTGGTGGTGTCGGGATTGACGCGTGAGGCGAGATCAACAACACGCTCCTATCGGTGGATCTATAGCAAACGCGACTGTGGAGGTATTTTTGAGTCTACAGGCAAGAGAAGTCGAATGTTAATGTCTTTTTATTGACTGTGTGCATCCTAAAATAAGATGAATTTGAAGAATTTGAATTGAACTGTTTTCCTCTCATTTTAAATGTCATGAAATCGGGTCCTCCTCTAAAACATAAAAAAACAAAACATGTTATTTACTGATTGTATCCAACGAGAACTAAGGGTCGATGTGACAAGTAACCTTCGGTTTTTGGTCCATGTTTTGGCACATTTTTGCTTCGTATTTTCTAAATAACAAGAACAACTTGAATGGCTGAAAATCTATTTATTTCTATAGTACTGAATAATATAAATTGTTCAAAGCTAACCGTTTAGTCCTTTGAATATTAAAATACCTTCCTATTCCTCGACAGTAGTGACAGAACAATATTATAAAATGTGTAAAAAAAAAATGTTTGGGTGAAAAATGTAAACAAAGACATTACCTATCTAATGTTTGGATTAAGCGTGGGTTGATTGGTCTTGCCTGCACCCTACTCTACAAGCATGATCAGTCAACCCACACTACCCAAACTGCGCCTGTGAGTATTCATAGAGGTTGGGAATTTAAATTGTATTCAGGGCATAACACAACGTGGGTCAAAGGGCTGCCAATCTTAAGCAATAAATGCTCCCACGGCATGGGCTATTTTTATATGGAATGGTATGGTGCATTTAAAAGCATACTTGTTGTTTCAATGGTGTTTTGCTTTTTGAGTTGTTTGACTTTCATGTGTTCAGCAAGCATTGTATAAGGATTTATACAGGAGATGCTCAGGTCATATTGATTGTTTTTCAGTGAAACCTAATTTAATCGGGAGATTTGGATGGAGTTGGTGCTTAATTTTTTTTGACTCTTAACTCCTTTTCTCGTGCTAGTTGTCATGTTTTATGTTTTACTATGTCTGCAAACTGCACTTTGAGGAGAATTTGCCCTTCTGGCATCCCCTCACCATCTAGGCACACATATTCTCAAATGGAATGCTGCAAGAGTTCGGACTAAAGTGAAAAGTATTTATAGGAGGGTATACTGACTTTACGATGATGTTAACGTAAATTTTCTATTTTGTGGTCAAACTCTCAAGCAACTCTCATGCCCTGGGGAACACCGCCCCCCTGGGGTCACAGACACTTACACCTCGAATGACAATCCATTTATCTGATTTTGTCGTTATAACCAGCCCCCCTGAGGCCAACCATAACTATCTCCACCCATTCGGTCAAGGCAGACAACCAGACCTGGAGTCTGTTGGAGGTTTCTTCCTTAAGAGAGGGAGTTTTTTCTTAGCTTTGTCACCTTTTGTTTGCTCATGCAGTGTTTGGTTGGTCTGTTGATGTGTGAGGAGCGTGGTTCTATACCTGACGCAGAATATAAATTTCTAAGTCTTGTTTGAATGTTTTCATAAAACAACAAAAAGTGCACATAATTTAGCAAGCAAGAAGATTCTAGTTGCCTCAGTTCAACCTTTGTGGATTGCTGTGACCTGAATGATTGAGAATATATTGCGCTGTTAGGCTAAATGATATCTAAAGTGTCTTGAGATCTTCTGTACTGTAGTAAATTGTCACTATGCAAAAAAAAAATAATGATGGAGAAATGTAAACTTGAGGGTTCCTTTTTTTCCAAGATTACCATCTTTACATTGTTCGGCAAATAGCACATTTGCCTAAGTGAATTATAACTCTGTGACAATAATATCAATAATAATACCAATGTGCTTTTTAAAATTGAAATTGTGTTTCTAACTTTTGTCTGTGTACATTCTCATTTATCGGATCATCCCGGTGATGGGAATCCACACAAGTTGAATCAAGGCAATTGGACTGTCTTTGTTTGTTGAATGTGTTTATTTGTCCCTTGTTTTCAGAAAACATTCAAATTTGAGTTAGGCAATGATGCTACTACGCTAACAAAGTATTCTTGTATGCTCCTTCCCAATTATAGAAAGTGTTTGTTGATTCAAAAGTAATATATTTTTTTTGTTTAATGTGTTTGTTTTCCGACAACATTCAAGTATGACTTAGGCAATTATGCTATTACGCCAGCAAAGTATTCTTCTTGCTACACCTTGCAAATTATGAAAAGTGTTGCTTCAAAAGTAATGGATTTGTGTAACTACTAATATCTTGTGCTGATTGCATTGAGGTGATTGGTTGTAGATGTGCCCTGCAATTGGCTAGTGATCAATTCAGGATGGGTAAATAATAGAGTAAATGGCTGGATTTGTTTTTATGATTTTAGACACAGGGAGACTGACTGTGAGATTAAAACAGACCCTTGAATGATTATTTAAATTGGCCACAATAACCATGATCTACATTCTACAACCGAAGTTTATTCTGTTGATATATTTGGATGGTTTGGAGGTGTCCTGTAGCCAAACTCGGCTGGCCTATGGAGCCACCTAACAATGTCATTTTACCATATCCTCCTAAAATAAACTTGTCCAACAGGAACTATGACTATGAAGGAAAATTGATGGTGTGTGAGTCATTCCAGGTCAGACAGAATCCAGGAAAGAAGTGGCACTCAGATTTTGCTTAGTTGCATGTACAGTTTTGGTCCTTCGGTTTAGTTGGTGCTTGCTTTTTACTTTTCAACACACCTTGCATTGCATTGTGTTTGATAGCTGAAGTTGGTGTGGTGGAGTGGTAGTTAAACAATATGGGCGGCAATGGATAAATTAAACAATTCTAGCACACAAAGAGGTCAAAGGAAAATATCTGCATTCAAGCTTGGTATGGATAATGTTTCCACACGGACTACTGTTTCTGCAGTAGCATGCACCACTTTGTGTCAAATAAGTTGCCATGTTGGCGGCAAGCCATGAGGAAATACAAAAAATATCAAAAGTTAACAAAAAAGGATCAATTATTAACTAATTTTGTATAGCCTACCAGTAAAATTGCTAGTTTGAACGTGCTGGTATCCCACCCGTCGCTAATAAATTAGCGCTGATAAAACATTTTTTTGTGTCTGTTAAGTACAGGTTAGATAAACAGAAAGTAATGGTGTTTTTGTACTTCTTTGAAATGTAAATATTTAATCAATGAGATAATATGAAATGTTGCAAGTTCTTTCTACTTTAGTGAGCCTAATTATGATTTCAAGTTGACGGTCTGACATGTGGTATCATTTACTGTGCTCCTACAAGAGACCACTCACAATGAGACGGTGGGCTTTGCCTCATGTTTCTAGTGAATAGTAAGAGAGTTCCCGCACACACCAGTACTTGGCGTGTGTGTGTGTGTGTGTGTGTGTGTGTGTGTGTGTGTGTGTGTGTGTGCGTTTTAACCCTGCTGTTAGGCAACTGAGTGGCTGAGCTTGTAGGTGAGGTCACAGACATCTGTATTTAAAGTCAGAACATACTAACCACAACCAGTTTTGGAAACTCGTTTACTCGCTTCACCAAAGGATAGAGGACAAAGTTAAGTAAGTTATCTCACAGATTTGCATTGTGTGTTTTTGTTTTTGTTTTTTAAGTTGTGCATTCTTTGTTTTGTTTGTTTGACTTAATGCTTTTTTTTTTGTGTCCAGAAATTGTTTTGACTAATTGATGTGAATGTCTTTATTATCAGCAATACCTCAGGTAATAGTAAACTATATAGCTTTAAAAATATATATATATAATCTAATGTGGCTATTCTTCCACTGGTTTCTGATTTTTATAGACGTCTTAGATAAATTTTTAAAAATGGCAGACACATTTAAATGTTTGGTATTGTTTTGTAAAGCATGTTTAAAAACAAATAAACAAACAAAGCAGGACACCCAAAAAAGAGTTTTGTAAATAAACCTTATTCTCATCATTTGTATTTTGATTATTTGAAAAATGGCTCTTGCCATGTTGGCTCTGTCTTGAATTTCACAATGCATTTCCCAGTAATACACGATGTTCTTACCAGTGCAAGCCGGTTTTGTAACATTTTAAGTCCATTGATCTTTTGATATTAGTGTTAATTTTCACTGTATGCTGTGTCACTCAAATGGCGGCTGTCTTTGTATGCACTGAGCATGGACTGTAAAATGGTCTCAGATCAGCAACGTATTTGGGTGAGATGTTTTTAAACGTATTCAACCCAGCTAGTGAAAAAAAAAGATACCATAATTGGATGAATGAATGGAGAAATTTCAGATTGCGTGAAGGACATGAAAAAGCTGAAAAACATTCCCTTCAGCAGAACAACAAAGTCGTTCCCATCAATTCAACAACAGTTTTGATTTTGTCATTGAACTGACCTAAAAGAATGATTTGTATTAGGAAAGCTGAAAAGTTATTTCAGGGCTCTGTTTTCAATAAAATTAAGTTTTTACAGTTGAATTGTTTGATCAAGGCATCGCTCGTTAGTTTATCAAGTTTTTGCTAATGAACAATTTAATCATTGCATTTTTTTTGTTTTCTAATAATAAATAAAATAATATCCATCCATTTTCTTAACCGCTTATTCCTCACAAGGGTCGCCGCGGGGGGCTGGAGCCTATTCCAGCTGGCTCATAATAATAATAATAATAATAAAAAGATGAAACGGCATAAGCCAAGAAACTGATGTTACTGTCTAGCTAGCAAATCCAAGTACTTCCACATATCCATAAATAATTATGCAATTTGGCCAGACAGTTTTCAACACGTCGCGACGCCAACAAAGCAATGTGACACACATTGAATGTGCCGTGATAGCATAAAGAAAAGCCTTCATTTAATTTATAGGGCAAGCCATCCCTTGAGAGTGAGCCATTCTCTTGAGGGCTGTGATATGTTACAACAGATGAGAAGACTGGAACAAGGTAAACACGTTCGGCCACTTCGAGCAAGCAGGAGGGAGTGAATTTGAGCAGTTCTATTCAAAGCTTGGGAAAGTCACCCTAATGTTAAGTACAGATACTCAACACACTTTAAAAATGGAACCAGCATCCAAACGAGTATTTTGACTAGACCACAACATCCAACATGTCGATAATTACACCAGTTTACTCAAGTGTTTTATTTGTCTTTCTTGATGCCAGCTCTTGCTTGTTGTAGTTCCAAGGGTGTGTCTGTCTACTGGGTATCAGAACAATATTAGGTCTGGTCTCGACTGTTCACATTTTCATATAACATCTGAAAAATCTTGCTGGCTCTTAGAATGCCTGCTCTAAGCCGTTGTTACTGCTCTGCCTTGTGGCAATACAGACGGATATTTCGAAATTGAATAGCTCATCCGCTAAAGCCAACTGAAACCACATTAAAACAACATCAGAAGAAATGAACCGCCTGTTTTTCATTTGCCCACCTGCATTTTCCCATCTGCACTATGGGATGTTTTCAGAAACCATTATTCTATCGATTATTCCATTGATTAATTGAATAATCTGGAAGTAATTTGCTTTTAAGTTTATTGTACATATTTTTTCTCTGAATGCTGCTTATAAACAGATTACTATTGTGTTTTTTTTATAGTCTTGTTTAACGATTAAACAAACCCAACTATACAACAAAGCAATAACTTTCTTCAGTGCTGATTAATGCAAAGGACTACTACATTGATAACCACTTGGTTCAACTACCACTACTAACATACCATGTCTTCAATTAATGATGATCATATTTTTGCAATAGGAATCTTTTTCCTCCATAAATTGTTAATGATTCAGTTACTGCACCATAATATGACATCAAAACTGCTTTTGTGGATGACGACAGAAATCAGAGAATATTTGCTTTTGAGAGGCTGAAATCAGGATTTAGGCCAATTAAATTTTAAGCAGTGGCTCTGAATGATTAACTGATTCCCAAAATGTTTGATAATTAATTACTAATAGGAAAGCTGGTTAGTTTTAAAATTATGAATATATTTTTACTTAACAGATTTTAAGTCCTATGAGGCAATATGAAATATTGGCGGGGTACATACTTTAGCTGACACAAACGATGAAATAAAAAAATGTATAGGAAGATGGGAGGTTTTAAAAAAATATTTAGGACTGGATTAAGACCCTGATATGTTTGTAAATGTCTTTTGTTGCTGCGCTGACACTTTGTGTCTTTGTGTATGTGGGTTTTTGTAATGTCAGTTTTTGCGTATAGTTGTTTTGTTTTTGATTGAATACATTTTTGCACCTCTACTTGCCTGATGAATAAGTTTATATTGTTCCTGTGTTTTCCACCAGGTAAGCCGTGACCTTCCCTTTCTTAGGCTCTCCATGTCCCAGCAAGTACCGTGGGCAGCCCTGGCCGGGTGGAAAGGTGCAATGTTCATAGACTGTGCTGCTTCTGGAGACTCCATGGCTGCTGGTCCAGCAACCTCTGTGAGAAGCCGAAGGCTCACTCTGGTGGAGTTGATATTATGGTCCCTGTCGATTTTGCTGGTTTCTGGGCTGCAACCAGTATTGGGTCAGAAGGTCTACACCAACACATGGGCTGTCCACATAACTGGAGGTCGGGAGGAAGCAGATCAAATTGCCAATAAACACGGGTTCGTCAACTACGGACATGTAAGTTCAACATTTTGAATTTTCTGGTTTGCATGTGTTGTTGTACAAGAGTAGAGTAAAAAACAAAAAGTGAGATGAGGTTGTGTTTAGAACTTTGCTGAATTATTACACTGTTGCAAGTTATATACTTAGTTAAGCTAGCCTACACTATTAAGTCAAACCAAAGATAATTTAGTTTCCATTAGTTTCTGTCTGGGTGAGTATCAGCTGTAAGCACTAATCGGCACATTGCTTAGTAATAGTGATATATTTGTGTGTAGGTCCGGTTTAATCAGTTTAACATGCCGTTTTATGATGCGTCTGCCTGTTCAGAAAGCTTCACTTGATTTACAAAGCAACATACTGTAAATCTCGACATAGCTAAGGAATTACACTTTTTTTGTGCTTCAGTAATGTCTGTATTATTTGCAAATTTTGGGCTTGGTTCCATCTGAGAACGCTGAACACTTTTAAGTATATTCTGTGCTTTTCAGCAGCACAACAAATGTCAGACCTCCAAAATAACCATTACAAAATCACAGCATGGGAGGCCCTAGTGGTTTGGGAAGACAGGACAATGAAAAGATATGACGTCGTCTACAATAATCAGTTCATGTTTTGTTATATAAGAGGCCGTTAGAATTCGACTGAGTTTCATCAGATATGTTAGGATTTGATCTTATTTTTTGATTATTGCCACCAATGAGCAAGTTCTACCATTTTTTCACCATTTATACTTTTAGTAATGTGTTCTACAGCATCTTTATTACAGTCTAGAATGCTACTGCTGCTCTTTGACTCAACTCGGGACTTTTTTTATTTTAATTTTATTTTAGCTCAGAACAAACATTTGAAACCTTTGCTTATGGTGACTGTGGTTTGTGACTGTGGTATGTGTGTTCAGACATAGCCTTGTATGTGTCGTACGCTGCTGTTGTGTGCATGTGTTGGAATTAAGAAGGAAGGATAGAGAATTTAGGAGAGATCTAAGTCTGCAGCTGGATAGTTTTTATCAGTTTCAGGTGATTTTGTAGTGTTGACTTCATTTAGTTTACAGATTTGGATAACTCAATCCAGCAATTTTGTGCTTTTCTCTGCTCGATTCACTTTGGGCTAGAGGAGGGGTACACCCTAAGCTGGTTACCAGTCAATCGCACAGACAAACAAGCGTTCACACCTATGATCATTTACTGTCATAACCAGATTTGGGGAGTAACGGAATACATGTACGGCGTTACGTGATCAGAATAAAAAAGAAGTAACTGGATTCCGTTACAGTACAGGAAAAACAACAACATAATCAATCAGATTACAGGTACATTTATAAAAAATGGGGATTATTTTGAGGGATTACAATTTTCTATAATGAGAGAGAGTCAGAGCGAGCGAGAGAGAAACACCGCTGTTGTGTTCGTGTTGATGTCATGTCTTACACACCCTTTAAAAAGCTTCACGGACGAAAGGAGGAAGTGCCGACCGGTATTCACTGTTTGGAAACTTGAAAACTGTCTGTCGGTCCGTCCGTCCGTCGGTCCGTCGGTCCGTCGGTCCGTCGGTCCGTTGGTCCGTCCGTCCATTGGTGTCCGTCCGTCCGTGAAGTGTGGTTGCTTTCAGTGACAGTTCAAAACAGCATATGGCCTTCAATCAACCAACCAAGTAACCCATCTATTCATACATTTTAATGTGTGTCAATTATACAAGGATTTTTTCCATTAGTGGGCTGCCTGGGTCCCTATCACCCGCAAATAGCAGGAGCGCACTGTATAGAAATATATATTGTGGTGATATTTATTTTTGTTTTGTTTTGTGTTCATGAGTATACTTGGTATTGGAGTAATCCAAAAGTAATCAAGTTACATTACTTTAATATCATGAAACCTGAATTATGTTACTAACTACATTTTTTAGCAGGTAACTTGTAACTGTAACGGAATACATTAAAAAGTAATCCTCCCAACCCTGGTCATAACATACAGTTGAAACCAGAAGTTTACATATATTTATAGTCCATCCATCCATCCATTTTCTGTACCGCTTGTCCTCACAAGGGTCGCGGGGGTTGCTGGAGCCTATTCCAGCTGGCTTCGGGCAATAGGCGGGGTACACCCTGAACTGGTTGCCAGCCAATCGCAGGGCACACAGAGACGAACAACCATACTCACAATCACACCTATGGACAATTTGGAGTGTCCAATTAACCTTATCGTCACATACATTTTTCTTCTCACTTGCATATTACCAAATGCCAGAATAATGAGGACTTTTTAGACACATTTTCATTTATTATCTTTAAAGTCAGAAAAAGAAAGTCAGAAAAAATACTCTTCAAAAGGTTTGTCAATACAGTACTTTTACTGCATTACAGTACAAGTGCATCACAGTAAGATTACAATGCCTTTAACAATTGGGAAACCCCAGTTTATGATGTCTTGTCTTTGGAAGCTTCTGATTTATTTATGACAATTGAGTTAGAGACAAACCTTTGGGTGTGTTTGTAGGCACACTGCTTCTTTGTGTAACGTCATTGGAAAGTCAACAGAAATCATCCAAGATATCAGGAGGAAAAATCTTTGGATGAAATTTTCAGATGCCTAAAGGTGCCATGTTCATCTGTTCAAACTATCTGCAAGTCTAAACATCAGGGAATGTCCAGCCATCATGCCATTCAGGATGAACAAGTGAGGTCAATGATGCACACCCAAAGGATTAAGATACTTTTTGACTTTGCTTTTAGGCTGAAAAATATTGTTACAAAAGGACAGTCAAAATGAACCCGTTTTGAAAAAAAGTCTTGTGTAAATGGTCCCGATTAGATGGCCCTTAACCACGGCCTTTTATAGTGGCTCCAACAGTGACCCCTGAGTGTCACTTTACTTCTTTAAGATTGCCATGGAATTTTATGATCAAAGGATTGTCAGGATTAATCAATCAAGTTATATAGTCAATGTAAAACTCCTTAATGTCAGTGAGAAAACTGTGGTGAAACCAGTCAAGATCCACAGAATTTACTGGCCAGACTCTATGTATTAGTCGTTTCCGTTCAATCTGTAATTGCGTGACACTGAACATCAATATTAATGTTCTTCAAATGAAGAGGTCTTTCAAAGAGACCTTATGTCATTGCTTGCACCGTCAACTTCTAGGTCCATTTCGGAACAGTGGAATAATTAAAACAAAGTTAAAGTAATTCAATTAAGAAATCGGCTGACTCACACGGCTTGATATTTGGATTAAGTGCCAGCTTGCTTCTACGACTGCTTGTTTTCACATTTTAAAGACTTTTTCTTGCCCGCATCATCAAACTTGCTCTGCTTCTCAAATGAAAATAAGATCTGCTTGAGTCGCTCTTCCATTCTACTGGTATTCACGTCATAATGTGGCATTCGAGTTTACGTTAACATCAGCAAGAGAATGACACATTTAATTAGTGAAGGCAAAACAAATCAATTGAGTTGTCTGAGAATAGGATTAAAATAGATGTGGGGATCAAACACTTAACACCGGGTAAAATGCATCAGCTATGCGCAAAAGTACAAGAGTGCTTTTTCCTGTTATCAGTTGAGATTGACTCCTCGTTAAAGACTTCTCATTTCTTGCATATTTGAGGCCACTCGTCTTCCTGATGCTGGCCTGGGGCCTTTTATTAGATTTTTTTTAAACCAACTATTCAAGTCTTGAATGCAGCTCATGAATCTTTTGTGATCAAGGGAGTGTCAGTGTTTAACATGCTGTATAGCAGCATTAACCTCTGGTTCTACCTCATATCATGGCAATTTAATAACTTTAATAAATAAGCAGTACATTTGCCAGCTAATACATTTTCCCAGCAAAATACCAGAAAGGCTACGCCTGAAGAAACAATTTGAGGATATTATAATGTTAAGTGATAGAGTCTATACTTATTGGTTAAGCTTGTGCCACATGACTGCAATTGTACGGTGCTAAGAATAACTTAACAACCCTTCCTGACAAAATGATCAAATATGTTTTTTTTTCTATTCTGCTTGAATCCTATTTTTAATTGTTTATCAAGAGACCTTAGACAAAAATACTGCATTCATTTTTAGAGTGGAAATACCTATGTGGTGCTGATGAATGATAAAAAGACTGTAAAAGGAGTTATATTGTGTTAAAAAAAAATCTTCATTGCCGCAGGCTGCTCTGCTTCAGTAACCTTTTCTGGATGTATGGGAGGATGGACCCACATATTCTCACTGAGGACCGAACAAACTGGTAATGTGGTTGCTCTTTGTCAGGAATTTGGTTTTCTGTCTGACATGTTTAGTTAATTGTTGTCACCCTGCATTTGCGGCGCAGAGGTGCAGCAGCTTACTATAAATGTTTGTGTTTAACCTGGATGCTGGTGCATCTGAAGTTGTGACTTTTTAAAGATGAAGGAAAAGCTCCACCAGCCAGTGTGCCGGCCCCCAAAAAAAATAAAAAAAATAAAAGGGACCTTTCTGAGTGAGTTCCGACGCATATTCTTTGAGACTCATAGCAAATGATACAGGATTCGTTTCATGTTGTTTTCATTAAATGTAGAAACTGGTGATTTCACAAGCAGATGTGATTTGCGGACATTCTGTCTCTACGCCCTTGGTGCGAATTAAAACAAAAACGTGGATTCCTCTAAGTTGGTGACGTAACAAATTTGTTTCTTAACCTCTGTAATATGTTTGTTTGCCTCCTCTTAAAAATCACAAAACCCTCTTTTGAATATGGGAAATAAGTTATAACATATGTGTTAGTGTCCACATCCGCCCTACTGCTGCTAGTGAGTTCGGCCAAACTGCTTTCTTCTTAAAGTCATCACAAAACAATTACTGGTGGTCTATTCACTAAAACGGAGCTGAAACTTCCTCTGTCACAATTTGGTAAATAAAATTTTCTCACAAATCTATGCTGTTGGTCATTCCACATATGTAGGTTATTATTATTTGACCAATCTGGTGTTGAAAATGGCTTGCTCTCTTTGACGATGCAATGTTAGTGTCTGAACAAACATGTTGTTTTTGGGGTCTCCGAAAAAGTGATGATTTGCAGGATATAAGAATTTGGTCGATTGCCAGCGATAGTGTAAAAGTTTTATATTGGCCACACGCAGCATGTTTCAAAAGAGACTGACAGAAAGAAACACATAATTGGACTCAGGAGAACTGAAGCTATGAACTGGGGGGTGCAGAATAAGGTGCTTGAAAAAAATGCTGGAAAAACATCTAACATGATTGGACCAAAGATGATGGCTGAAGAATGTGCCTGCTGAGCTCTGCAAGGAGCCACTCTGCACGATCCACAAAGGTGTTTCCTCTGCTTTACTGCATTGCTACCATATGCATTTCGTCTGACTGAAAAGAAGCATAACTTTCAGAATGGCTTTTTAAGATCACATTAGGGTACATTACATATATATGAAATTAACTTGTTGAGAATGCCCTCTTTGGAAATTAAAATCAATAAAGTTGCTCAAGGGTGGTAAAATTGCTCAAGGGTGGACATGGGCATTTATCAAAATTTCTCTGATAGACTGTGCGGAAATTTAGAAATAATGCTGCTTCTATGAGTGCCGACTATCCATCTATTAGACCTCAATTTTGCTGTGTTACATTGAGGGCTTCCAGATTCCTTAAGTCAACCATGTAACGCAATGTCAACAGCTATGGATTTGCAACATTTAATAATTTATTGGATAAAATGTGTTTTGTAAATGTATTGCCTCGGTCAGGATCATCATTAATTTTTGATGCGCCGCTCCGAACTGCACAGCCATGTTTAATCAGCATAGCCTGTGCTTTGGTGCTGGTGTGACTGCGAACTGGTTTCAAAGTCAAAGTGTTGCGTCCAGGGCTTTCGTGTTGTATGTTCCGCTTACGCCACACCATCATTGATCAACAGTAATGTCTACATTGTCTTTGGTCCAAGGGTCACTGTGAGAGAGCCTGCTTTTATTCCGTACTTTGGCCTCTCTTGACGCAGCCCTAGATTTCACTTCATTGCAGTGCAGCTGCTCTTCTTTGAAAGTTAATGAACTGCAGAGATTGACTGATTCGGTTTACTCCAGTAGAGACGTCAGTGAAGAGACCATGGAATTAATGTACCTAAACCATATTGGCCATAAAACAATTGAATGGATAGTACAGTTGATTCATTTTAATAAGCTAAACTATAGAAATGCAAATGTATTGTATTTATTTTGTACAACTTGAAAGTATTAT
This sequence comes from Leptonotus elevatus, assembly GCF_054856555.1. Classification (NCBI taxonomy): domain Eukaryota; kingdom Metazoa; phylum Chordata; class Actinopteri; order Syngnathiformes; family Syngnathidae; genus Leptonotus; species Leptonotus elevatus. The sequence continues at coordinate 15,482,913 of NC_141241.1, read as the reverse complement.
AGTTGCAACAAATTCAGGACAGAAAGACAAAGATATTGAGTTGTGGAGTTTTTATTACACCATGAAGAAGTGATATGAGTCCATCGAAGCAAGCCTTGTAAAAGTGAATGCTGTCATTGCATACCAAAAATAGAGTATAACTTTACAACACGAATGGTAACATCTTGCAATGTTGGGCTGATTTCACTGTCGCACCATTTTAAGAACTTCAAGACAGAAGGGGTTTTGCTCAAACTGACAGTTTTGACGCTGAAAAATGCTATAATAATCTGGAATCAAGTGGAACAAAAATAAAATCAGACTGGACTAGCAGATCCAAATAAGACATCTAAAGGATTACCTTTAATTTGATCCATCTTAGCACTGTTGTTTCTAAACATAGTGTTTAAGCTAGGTCTTAACATGTGACGCTAAGATGTTGCATGCTTCTTCATTCCACTAATTTGATGCAAAAGTGGCCTTAAAATACAGATAGTGTTTAACGTACTGCATTTCTCTATCATATTAATACCTGAACCATGGTTCTTTTCATCGTTGGCAGTGTTATTGTAAATTAATTACCCCTGGTAAATGACTTCTAGATAAACCAATATTTGTCTTCAGGTAAATGCCACCACCAGTGTAGTACTAGTAGTAGTCCCAAGCACCCCCAAAGAAAATGTATTCCATACTAAGGAATCAGGATGAGTAAATGGAATATGTGCAACCGATAGAGTTTCTGTTGATTCTTTCTCGGCTAGTTTGTGGCCTCTGAGTGGCGTTATTCTGCTTAGTATGATGTTAGCATAGAAACAGAAGATTCCCAAACCCGAATGTAATCGTTGACGTGCTCACAGGACAGCTAATACATCCTAATAATAATTTTTAAAACCCCCACAGATTTGTCAAATTCCCATCATTAATTACGCTCATGTACAAACAACCCTTAGAACAGGGGTGTCAAACTCATATTAGTTCAGGGGCCGCATGGAGGAAAATATATTACCAAGTGGGCCGGATCGGTAAAATAATGGTATATATAACTTAAAAACAATTGCTGTCAATTATACGCAGATTTTCGTTATTTGTGGGTCAGCGACTCAGCCCTAAATTACGGAGCTCAACTGTTATCGTATTGTTCCCCCAAAAATAACACGAATACAAATGGAACGCGGCAACACTTTGCCTGTATGCGTTCCGGTCGTGTTAAATCTACCTGTTTTGCATATCTATTGTTCTCGGAATGCATTGTGTGGTGCAGTTAATGAAGTTAAGACGTTAATCCTTATTATATGTATTTGTGTTACCAGTAATTGAATTTGTGTTGTATTTAACACGTTCATGTTGGTCTAAAAATTGTTTTACTTTAGGTTGTGTGTAAAATAATGACAATCCAGGATGATTCCGTGTACAAGTTGCATTGCTCATCTGAGGACTGCTTGTGAAATTACGAATTTAGGTTTTGATTGTGGCTGATTAATTGGTCCGACATTACCATTTTTTTTTTTTACTTTACAAAATCGTCTCTCGGGCCGGATTAAACCCCTTTGCGGGCTTGATCTGGCCCACGGGCCGCATGCTTGACACCACTGCTTTAGAATGACCTAAACCTTTACTCATGCTCCTTGATAAACAACAACTGAAGAACGGATGAAAAAAATCCCAAGCTCATCTGCAGGAGGCTGTCTCCCGTCGACAGCAAAGAAGTGAACAATCAAATTGCCAGGGGTCTCGAGAAGCGCATTGGCACTCACTCATTACTCAGCTCTCCCACCGCGAAATAATGGGGGGCTGGGAGAGAGCAGGCACACACATAGGTCACAGGGTTATAATAAGAGCCAGATGTGCTGGGGGGACACGGAAATATATGGACAGGTACCTCTTCAGTTTTCAAGAATGTGCATGTACGCACATGCGCAGTCGGTTAAGGTATTTGCGGAATTTTTGTCGGAATGTAAAGCTAAGCTCTGCATAGTATTACATATACAGTGCATCTTGTTACTTTTCAGAAGCATAGTGAATAGTGTAAATGTATTTACTCAAAAATCTGCAGAATATGCTAATATCCTCATCAATTCTTTATCAGTACCTAGTAGCCTTTACTCATGAGCACCTTAAGTGAATGAATCCAAACAAAAACTATGAAAAAACAGGACTCATGGATGGAATTTGACTACTCCAAACTGTATGATAATTTCCTTAGTATTTGTCCTGTTGGCTGTTTCTATTCAACCTTCAGAAGGTCCTGAATGTGAACCCTGACTAAAAGCATAAATCTGGGTGGAGGTAAACTCATCGCTTCGAGGAAGGAAGCAAATTCACTGGGCTGAACTGAACTGACTCATGTGCCCCACTGGCTGTGAGATAAGACTGTTGTTAGGCAGCTTCTTAATTCTAATGACTTACTGCTGTTGAAGATTTTGGCCCTCACTGACTTTACGCTGGACTGACATGAGTAAAAAAATAAAAATAAAAATACAGCAAACATTAATTTAAATTCAGAAAACCTTGTACTACCTGATATGGAGCATGTGGAGTGTTGAACAAGGCTTGTAATGACCTAGCTTCTCTCTTGCATGTAAGCACATACATCAACAGTCTCCTTGGGGAGGTGGGTCACTCGTCTGAGGTGCAATTTGAACAGGGCCTCGATCTGATAAGCCGTTTACAACGAAAACAATGAAGTGAATGTTTAAAAGCCTGTGTGAAGCAGCACTTTAGGAGGAATGTGCTATTTGGGTGGTTTTTGTTGTTGTTCCCAATGCCCTTTATAATGACCAGATTTTTTTCTTTCTGAAATAACAGGAGTCCTTAATTGTAACATATAGGTGAAGTTGTGCTTAGTTCCACGTTTTAAATTTCAGGTGAGGTGTAGTACTAGTGACTCAACTTAAGCGTTTTGCTGATTGTGAGGGAAACAGGTTTTTTATTAATAGTTGTTTATGGTAAATAATGGTTAATCGTTTTTTTTTTGTGTCACTATGTGGTAAAAGAACAGCAATCATCTTGATGCATTAGATCCCTGTCTTATGCAGGGATTGCGTTCCAAAAGCTGCGATGAAAAGTGAAAATAACAGACAGACAACGATATATAATGGACAGACAGACAAACAGAAGCAGCACATGCATCTGTGAAAGTTGATCAAATGTTATTCGTTGAATGTTTTTTTTATGACAATCTTGTTTCTCTAATCAAGCTAGACTTTACACCTTGAATAGATTTTCTCTCTCTCATATTTTTCATGTCAAACCATGCTCAAGGTTGATCTCACCTCCTGGAATAGCACACGGTGCTTATTTGCTTTTGCATGTTTCCAGTAATGGCTTTCGTAAACCAAGTTGGCAGAAATGGTTGTTGCCTATCATCTATTGAAATTATTTGTACCTCCGGGTTGTCTTATCAGTTTAATTAACGTGACAACTTCTTCAGGTGATTTGAGTGTCTTCCCACTGCTACAACTTGAGTGGCCATATTTACTTCTTTAAGCACACTGCCCCACGTGACATTTTTTTATGTTTAGATGCATTCCATACACGTTAAAAGTGTTTTTTAAATATTATTATTATTATGTGAATAACTACATCAAAAGTTCGGTCCAATTGGGGCATCACACCATGTAGTGTGAATGCAGCTTTTCAATGTTTGCCTCCACCATTTGTGTTCAAATATCTGTTGCTTCAAAGGGTTTTAAAACGGCAATTATCAATGCTGACCCTTTGCATATGAATGGCATTTTACATTATGTTAGCACTAAGATAAACTGACTCGTAAGGCACTGATAATGTATGTAGTTGTTAATTACACAATGTGCAATTGACTTAGTTTTATGTTTAGTTTGACAGCCAACTTCAAACGCGAGTGTAATTATAAGTGTTTGTTGAGCTGTTCACTTAATTGCTAAAATGTGTTTTGAGATGAGTTGACTTGAGTTCATTTCAGCATACAACACTCGTATCTCAAGTGTGTGCTCCAAGTCAAATCCCTTGTATCTCAAGGCACCACAGTATACAACAAAGGAAATAGTTTCAGGATGTGTGTTAGTGTGGTGCTGATGTAGGAAAGAATGAGTAAATACTTCCATAGCACCCCACCCCCAGCGTGGCTGCAATATTGAATCCCTGGATGCCTGTTTTAGAAGAGAGCCTATCATCTATATTGTGAATAATGAGGTTGCTGATAGTGAAGTGCCGCTGATGGAATTGGATGCCTTATTTAGTCAATTTCTAACAGCGGCAGTTTGTTGCCAGAGAGTGGTCGGATGGGGAAGTTGCGAGCGTTGCCGTTGGGATCATTATTTTGTATTATGAATAATAAACATTTTGTGCACCTTTCTCACATGGTAGAAGGTCTGGTTCGTAAATCTTATTTTCTACATACGTTTGAGTTCACTATAGTATACTTCTACATGTACACTGTAAGATTTGTGTGAAAATGTACTTCAGGCTTATAACTGTGAGCCACTATATTTAACAACAGGTTGCAATCTGTTTCATGTTTGAACAGCATTGAAATCAAATTTTAAGGCTTAATGTTTCTTCCATGCTTAAAGTGTGAACCCTAACCCTAATTAAGACATTTTGTTGAATATTTCCATCAAAAATTGATCTTTAAAAATTTATTAAACTGCATATTGAATCAATACGAGAATTGTGCGCTGTAATATCGCGATATATTGCCGAATCTTTTTTTTTTTTAAACACCCCTACTTGTGACATAATTGTGTTAATGCCTCCGTCAGAGAAAAACACTTTTTATGTTTATACTTGGACGATAATGCTAACTTTTTATTAAACTTCCACTTTTCAGGGTAAACTTTTACTCATTATGGGTCTCAGCTTTTTTGTGTGAAAATTTAACGCTAAAATTTTTTTTTTACATAGAAAACTAATAGATATGAGAGTTTGTACAAAACTAGGAAATATTACTTGTTTAATGCTTGACTTAAGATTTGGTACACCATATAAGAGAGAGTTACATAAGGAAATCCAATTATTTTTCTAATATTTTGGGCCGTATACTGTGGTAGCGTTGGTTTGTAAGCCTGACACGCTTGTCTTCCCAGTGCTCCAGTGGATTTCATCACATATATACTATCTCATCGTCTTATATGGCATAGTGAAGAGACTCTAGCTCGCAGGGTTCCCTGAGAATACAGAGCCAACATGCCTGACTTAATTCCAATGCACCTCCAGGAAATATGCAATTACAGTATCTTGGAAATAGCTCGTATCTGTGTACTTTTATCCTCCTTTCTCTAAATCTCCCTCTCTCTCTCACACACACACAGCCCATCGTGGTTGAAACATTTTTAATCCCGGGTTTTGGCACCAGGTCAGCTTGTTTGTCTGTTATAAGACTGTTCTGTCTTCCTCGTTCAATTTACAAGAAGTGTGACTGGTACTACCTGTTTCTTAAAAGTCACAGGTGACGGGGTTTTTTTTTTTGCCACCATTTACACTGAATAAAAATAATGGAATAAAATAATAGCTACATTTTAATTAATTTATTTATTTATTTCATAGAACTTGAAAACCTGAATCAAATGCTGATTATATTCATTAATAAATTCATGTCTGGATATATTTGAATGATTTGTTTAAGTAAGAATGTTGGTGATTTTTATCAGAAGTGGCCAGCATAATCAATAATAATAATAATTTTGTCCAAATATGACTATGACCTTTATTTTGAGAAGTTAACAATATTAAAAAGTATATTTGCCTAATGTTAAAGTACCTTTCGTCTTTCAACCAAGCCAATATCAAGCTTAACATTTTATCAGAAAAAGATACAATGAATCCTTCGTAATATCGATATTAAGTGCAGTTGAATCCTTTTTCTCACATGAAGGTAATGAAGCTTGAGTCTCTGCGGGATAGAGAACGATTTTGATTGTGTTGTCTGACTCAAGGAAATAGCTGTGGTCAGCTTTCTTGAAATTGTCCCAGCCACCATGCAGCCTTGTGGTTTATGCATTCAGTGAGCTGAATCCAGCAGCTGTGTTAGAGGTTTAGACTGGACTGCAGGCAGATGTTCCCCTCTGCGAGGTTGTGTGACCCGAAAGGCCGCCGCAGGACATACACTCTTACCAAACAGGGGGCACACAAAGAATGGGATGCAGCCTTTTTGTTGATATCAAGGACTTTCAAGTGACTGTTGGTCTGGGTTGTTCTTGGTACTGGAAGTTAGGCACATCAAAATGTTCTGTTTTTGCTAGGGATTCATTCGTGTTAGTGCCAGTTCATTGCAACAATTTACGAGTAAACAATTCGTGCCAAATTCATCAATGAATCACTTTTTTTTTAATTTTATTATTCTATTTACAAAAACGTTTTTTCCCTCACACTCATTTTGTACAAGTTTCACTTGCTTCAAGTGAGATTGAGGAAACAGTGACAAAAGACGAGGGCTCGCTATCTGTGTGCTCTTGACTTTACTTGAGGCATGTCCTGTGTCTTAGACTGCCCATCAAGCTGTTCAGTAGCAGTCATTTGCTAGGTTGTTCCCAATGCCCTTTACGATCATGGGTTCCTTCAATGTAAAGCAGGGATAGATTTGTTTACATGATTCTTTTGTCCTATTTAGTCGGGCTTGATTTTGTTGTTTTCGCGATAACAACCACCAGTGATCCTCAGTTGTGGTCCAATTTGTTGAACTGCTTAGGCCATTTCATACTGCACTTAGCATTGCGGAGTAGGCTGTCTACGAACCCATTCATTGTGCATAGCTGTGCATAGCGCAGTCCAGTGCGGCCGAGTCTGGGTGCTCACAAGGTCGGTACCGCGCATAAGCTCCATGAAAACTAAGTTGTGTATAAGGGCCTTTATTCCTTCACAATATTATTTGGTTGGGTCAGCACATTTACAGTACACTTAAGATCAGTCTGTACGCCAAAAATACACAAGCGCATCATGTAATCACTGACTGTGTACAAACTACTGGTTCTTTTGACTGTCAAACATTGACGATGCTACCGGAAGGGAGCTCCATTTCCTTGAAATGTACTTTCCATCATCAATAAGTCTTATCTTAATGGAGGCATTATGGCCCATTTGACATTTTTCTCAAAGTCACTCTCCAAATGTTGCTACTATGCATCTCGGGGAGAGCCTCATAACAGTCCATTAAACTCAGGTGCAAAGGCTTTGGCCTCCCTGCTGCGGCTACCAAGACAAAAGAGAACATTTCTCTGTGGAGAGAGGAGATGATGAAAATGTTCAAGACAGAAACTTATAGGGAAATTTAGTGCATTTAGCTTCCTCAAATAGCCCCAGTGCTCCTCCATCAGGGTCAGGAGAACCTGTTTGCTATTCCTGTCCAGTCGCAGTGCTCCATCATTGCTCTAAGGAGAGATAAAATTAGGTGCCGGAGTTCAATCTTATTAGCTGTTGTCCCACTGGCAGTCCTCCTTTTGCGCGGTATATTTTGTGTTTGCCTGAGAACCAATCTTGAATTTGAAGACATTTTAAAATCAGTTGTGGGGTGAAAGTTGGCTTGTTTTAAATTTTGAGCCTAATGAATATCATCAAGCGCCTTAATAGATCCACCATGCTTATTCGTCGGAGCACTATAACTCTGTCCAGCACAGATAGCTTTGCTTGCATGCAATACCAGCACTTGGAATCCAACAGGAGCTCACTCTGGGGGCCCACAAAGCAATTTATCCTCACTGAAATGTCAGTGAATACATTTTAAATATCCTCTGCCTTTCCTTCCATTGGGGAATTTTAAGGCCACTCTATTAAAAGAAGAAAAAAGAAAAAAAAACATTACCATGGACTCCTGTCTTATTGCAGGGATTTAGTTTCAGAACGAGCTGCAAAAATCACAGGTATATCATTGTTAACCCCTGTTTTAAACATGAATTCATTTAAAATATGCATTAATCATTTTCTGTGTTGTGTTATGAGCAGTATTTTATTAAAAATATACTGCATGTTAATTATTTCCCGAGAGCAGATTAATATCAGAAGACTTAACAGTGATGACTCGCACAGTTGTCCTTTGGTTATCCAAATCAAATTCATCTAATGCACCAGAATCACAAATTATGCCCCTGTCCCGATTTGGAAATATTTTACTGGGCTGTTAAAGATAGAAATCTTCCATTATCCCTTGTCATGTCAAACCAAATGATACACTTTGTGCCCCTGTGACAGGGCTGCCTCGCTTGGGATGAACCCAGCTTCCTGCCTGACCCTCTTCAATTTCCTCCATCTCCGTTTAGCTTGCCCTCCTTCTTCGATGCCCCTTCCTCCCCACTGCAATGCCCTGGACACACAAAACACAGCACACACACTTTCTCTGACAGGCTAAATAGCAATGAATGCAGTTGAATTCCTTCACTAATGAGGATGAGCTCATTAAGGCATCTGCATGAGAGTCTACAACACGTTTGAATGAGATAATCCCTCTACTGTTAATATGACTCTAATGGGGCAACCTTTGATCTCCAGCGAACTGATCATAAAACGTTGTTTCCGACTTCATTTGGCAGACAACTATGGCTCATCCCATTAATAATGTGTTTTTTGTTAAATCAAAGGAAATGCCTTGTAAAACCTGAACTTGGTGTTCTGTACAATATGGCCGTGAATGTTTAATTTGAGTAGGTCAGAGAAAGTGCAGTCAGCATAACCAGCCTTCTTTGTAGTAAATATATTTATCACTCACATCATAATTATGTAATATTTAGATTTTTAATTTTTTTCCCCCACTTAGTTTACAGTATAGTAATTTGCTGAAAACGGGACATTATCACCCTCTGACTGACCTTGTTTTATTACATCTTGAGCCGAATAATTTGCTTGAAATGCCTGACTAAAATTAAATGCATTGAAGTTTTTTTTCCTAACCCATTAAGGCCGGGAACGAGTGACCGCACTTCTCCCTTTTAAACCCGGGAGAGCGGTTGTTTTGTTTTGACCAATTCTTGGTTTCTTAGCCGATTAAATAAGTCAGAATATATACGAGAGGGTGACGTGGGCCTCGTAGCATGTCCTGGAATTTTATTTGAGTGTTTATGGTTGATGCAGATTTGCGGGAGTTTTGAAATAAATGACGCAATTGACGATGGCGCGGGAGGAATTTGAATCAGTGTGTCGACAGTGACATATTTTTAAGAAATATGTTTGTAGACTATAAGGATGTTGAAAATTTTGACGGCTTTGTAACGGAATGTACGACAGATGATTACAACTCGATTCCCGAGGTTATTACAACTGCGCTCCAGTGTTGAAGGTTGAAGTTGTATACCCGCAGATGCGACATTTGTTTGTTGATTTAAATAAATGAATAAATCTATATATATATTGAAGGTTTATAATAATAACGTTTTTTAGGTTTGTGTGAACGACACAGGTGTAAGCTCTGAAATGTTTTTGGAATTATGTTTCTATCTGCTTCAGGAGCTCAGATATCAAATATTTTTTTAATATTGTTGACTTTCCAGGAAAACGTAAATTTTTCATTAGGTTTCAGAGGCATGTTTTGCCAGGCGCTCTAGGCCTTAATGGGTTAAATGAAATGGTTATCATTCTGTTGGACGCTTTTGTAAACTTTCGCAGAACACAGGGTCTTCCTTTTATATGTATGTGAAGGCGGGGGCTCGAGGAGTGGACACTTGAACAGCCATGTTAGTAATACTCATGAGACATGAATGGTTTGAACAAGCCATTGGCCTCATTGTTGTTATATAAGAGAGAGAAATGAACCGCATGAGGGCGATAGAATTGTACCCTTCGCAAATAAGAAAAAAAAACTTTTTAGAATTTATTTTTACAACCCTGCGTTTTAGTTAGAAGGGCCTATGTACACTGAATAAAATGCTGCACTTTTTCGTCAGCTGAGCGCAACGATCCAAGGATTTTCTACAAAAAGCCAATTTCTCTCAAATATTGCTCACAGTTCTGATGAAATCTGTATTAGTGAGCACTCCTCGTATGTGGGAGAATCCATCCACCTCAGGCGTAGCATATAAAAGTGCTGATTAGGTAGTATGATTATTGCACAATATAAAACAAGTGCACAATTTAGAGTGGCCCTTTGTTGCGGGCACCCTAAGGCACACCTGTGCAATAATCATGCTGTCCGTCTAATCAGCAACTTGATATCCTACACCAGTTAGGTAGATGGATTATCTCGCCAAAGGAGAAGCGCTCACTAACACACTTTAGACAGATTTGTGAACAATATTTGAAAGAAGTCGGCCTTTTGTGTTCATATGAAAGTCTTTTGTGCAGTTTGTGTGTGCATGTTGTCTTTAACTGCATGCATCAGCCAACTTCTCCCTCATAAATACCTTGCTGTGACGAGGGTTCTCATCGACCCGTGAGGTGACAGTACTGCAGCAGTTCTGCCATAACTCTGTAAACATCAACTCCACAAAGTTAAGGTCTGTCGTAGTGGACAAGAATCCAATTTTGTTGATGCACACAAAATTGATATATGATATGATGATTTAATCTTTGCTTATTTTGGATTTTCATTTCGTTTGTTTCACATTGTGACTTAGAAAATGCTGCAGTTCATGTTGTTAATCATGTCTGACAGTATCAAGCTGTGGACTAAGAGTGAATCAGTTTACCAGTAAATAGATAACAATTCAAAAGGTTAATACAGTTTTACATTTTAAAGTTACTATCTTATTTAGTGTAATGTTCTTCTGTTGAGACTGAGCCAGTGTTGGCAATTTAGTGACTTTGTCACACTGTATTTAGAAGTATTCAGACTCGTCTTGGGACCCTTTCAAAAAGCAATTTGATTTGCTATTTTTATTGGAGACATTTTGAAGAGTCCCTCCCAAATGTAGTCTTTATGGGATGTTCACCTCGTTCACGTGAAAAATAAAAATTATTATTGCTTGTCCACCGCTGCCTCATTCTAGTGCATCATTGAGACATAATAATGGTGGGTCTCTAAAGTAACCAGAACCTGTCTGTTCACTCATTTCTGCAATCTATGGAAAACGGGGGATTATCCACGAAGTCCAAGTTGCCTGACTTCCTCCACTGGTACACATAACTCAGTCTGGAGCCTCAAGCATGAACAGTGTGCCAAATATTTTTATTCAGTTAAGATTAATTTAAAAGCTTCTAATGAATTAAAAGGGGTGTCAAGCGATTACATTTTTTTTTAAATCGTAATTAATCACATGACTTCAATAGTTAACTCATGATTAATCACAAATTGTATCTGTTCTAAATGTACAATAAAATATTTTATATTAAGTTTTCATACTCTTGTTAACACAAAAGTGGGAAAAATTGATATATGGCTGCATCTTATAGTCATTGATACAGTAATTTCATAATAATTCATAAAATTTAGTTAAAATTGAAAAGATGTACTGTACTATTGATTTGTGTTGGTAATTTTTCTGCCACAAGATGGCATAATTGCATTTGTAAGACGGTGGCAGTTCGATGCATTTTCCTTTTCATATTAAGAGCTATCTAATCTTTAACATGAAGTAACTTGTGAAATTGTGCACATTTTTAAAATTGTAAAATACAACTTGACACAAGTCTCCACAAATATATGCATTATTATTAAATATATTACTGCTAAATTTTGATGTGAACGGGTCTGCTGCGTTGCAACTGGAATTCCCCCAGTACATGCTTTCGAAGTAATGCACTTACATATAATGTCTGTCTACGGGCATTTCTGTCATTAATCGCGCGTAAAAAAAATAAAAAATCGTGGCGTTAAACTTTTTATTTAAAATGAAAGCACAAATTTTGACACCCTTAGTTTTGATGCAATTCTACTTTTAAATGTACCACTATTGTCTGTTATTTGAAGTAACATTTTCAATCCTGTTTAAATTCACTTGATTCTGACAACAAAAGTTCATATCTAAATCGTGTTCTCTTCAGAATGCTTGAGGCTATACTGTTTTCTGTGCCAAGAATTTAAGATTGAAACACACTAGAGGCCTGTTAACAGTAGTTTGTGAAAAAGGGACACCTTGTCCATGAAAAAGGGAGCTTGATTTAAACTTTTAATGGTGCTTTTAAATTAGTTTGTTCCAATGTGTATTTCACCCTCACTTCAGCATTTCTTCTCTGGACATACTCTATAACCATAATGGTTACTTTAACCATCTACCATTTACAGCTTATTCTGTGTTGCAGCCCATATGAACTGTAATTTGGCAGAGAGGGAGTAATGCACTCACATATAATGTCTGTCTACGGGCATTTCTGATGCTCCTGTTCACCCCCATGGACAATATCCCCTAAATAAAGTCCTTATTTAACCTATTTATTTTGTGTGAGGTAGTTAGGGAGAATCCACTAAAGCACAAAAATAACATGCAATTTATGCATACTAAAAAGAATGAAGGTTAGTAGAATAGACCATTGACTTGATGAGACCAAATATTTTCTGATGGAAACAAGGAGCGCAAACTATAACTATAGTTTGATACAAAGCCTACAAACCTAAAGCCTGCAATTTTTAGCTGTTGGCTTGTTCTAGCTTCATTTTAATACACAACTATTCTTGGAGGGCAATTTCAAAGTCTCATTTTCTCAATTAATCACAAGTCGCTGAAGCACAAACTAAATATGGTAATGCGCTACATTCTGTATGCTTGAATAAATGCTTAATGTGTCCAATGCAAAGTAGTAAAAATATGTCATGGGTCATTGCTCTAGTTTAACTGCACTAATGGTCTCCCTTCCATGGAATTAACCAAAATCTACAAGTGCAACCCTTAACTCCATTTTCATATCGCTATAATGCAGCAGCCTAAAACCCCTTTCCTCTATTTATCTTCAAACAGTGTTTTGGTTTTTGCAAAACATAATTGTGTAAACATTGACAGCAGCTGAGATGTAAGACCTTTTGGCAGCATGGATTCCCATAGGGTTCATTTGTTGAGCAGAGACTGCACAAAAATAAACGAAAACGGGAATTTTAATGAACTCAACGGAATAATGCCTTCGTTCAATAATGCTCAACTTGGTGAGATCCCGATAAGCCTTTTCTGATCTTATCTGTGACCAGCTTACTGCATCAGTAAATTCAGAATCCGCATTTTCCAACTGCCTTAAATGGCCTTTCTTGCCAAGTGGAAAGTAGTTAAAACCGCAGAAACAATGTGGTCTGAATTAAATGGCCGAAATCATTACCCCTTAAACGTCTGTACTGATTGCCAGATGATGGTTGAGCTGCAGTGCTGAAATGGACATTCTTGAGTGTAATGTGGCAAGTGTGCATGTGTGAATATTTTGGTAACAGCTGAGTTGTTCTTAATGAGGCGACCGCTGGAACACATGCATAAGTAGTCACAATAATGTATGTTTGTGTGTTTCCCTAGAAACTTATTGCTGTTGAGAATGTTGTTTTTGTGCTTGTGTATGCACAAGGGGTGCTAATTTGCCAACAAACTTGAAACAAAGAATGCACATAATTGGATGATAAGCTTTGTTTAATGTAAATTGTTGGACACACATTACAGCACAATTTGTCCAAATTGGAAAATCTCTTTGGTTCTTGACTACTCGGCAAGTCTTCTTCTTTTTTCTTTTTTTTTTTAACTGCCATCAAACTACATTTTAGATGTGTCTAAAGTACTCCTAAATGGGATTGCATTATTTCCAAACAAAATACTTCACAGCCAGACAATGAATATGGCCAGAAATTTAGAACACTCAAGCTGCAGCTGTTTTTGTTTGACATATTCTCTTTGCCTTTGAAGTCACTGGCTCAATGGATAAATTGATTACTTCATTGTTTCTTGATAACACTTAATGGACCTCACCCACCCTCCTTGCATATCTTTGATCAGTCTCAGATCCCAAGATCTTATCTCGGCTAACACAATAGACTCTCTGCTCGTATTCTCCTTTTTTTTTTTTTTTTTTTTCTTAAGAGCTCAGTATTGTTCATTCGGAAATGTCATCATCATTGCTCTTTTTTTTTTTTTTTTTTTTTTTTTTTAAATATACATATATATATATATACACATATATATACATATATATATATATATATATACATACATACATACATACATAGGTGTGTATGTGCGTGCGTGCGTGCGTGCGTGCGTGCGTGTGTGTATTTGTTAGCTCACCAGAAAACCTATTAGAAAAAAATCTCATACCGTTCACCTAAATCGAACACCAGGAGACCCGAGGAGACCGAAGAAAACCAAGGAAGGTGAAATCCAGCACCGACCAGACACCCCCCACCAGAACTCCTCCCCAGCCCAAGAAACATCCAGACCCCAACAAATCCAAAAAACATAAAATCAGGGAGGCCTCAAGAGACCAACGGAGAGACCGAGAAAAGGAAGGAAGGACAGACGAAGCCGCGTGAGATCCGCAGACACCAGCCTCCACCGATTCAATAACCTGAGGAGGAAACAGATTGTGTCTGAGTTTCGGTAGATGCTGGTGTGGTGGATCTGGCATGCATGAAAATCTCCACCAAAGAGGGGAGCCGTCGACCCCCGCCGGAACAGAGCAAGCGCAACACCTCAGGGCCCCCCAGGCCGCGGCAGCGCCAAAGGACGACCCCCGGGCCCCACCAGGGCCACCGGCCGGAGAGCAAACCCAGGAGCAGGAGCGCCCCCCGCCCCAACACGGCCCGCGCCCCCGGCCCAACGCAGCAGGACGGGGCACTGCAGGCCCACCAGGCACCCCACCGGCCCCCAACCCCCGCCCCCCCACGACCCCCCGCCCCCCATCCACCCCCGCCACCCACCCCAACCCAGCCCCAGCCGCCCCCACGCCCCCAATCCCCCAGACACCCCCCACCCCCAGCACCCCCCCACCCCGCAACCCCCACCACCGCCCCCCCCCCCCCCCCAACAAAGCCGCCCCCCCCCGACCCCACCCCGACCAACCGGCAGCCCCCCAACCCCCGACCCCCAGCCCCCGGGGACCACCCGCACCCAGGCACCGGCGCCGAAGAGGGGCCGGACAGCGGAGCGGAGAGGGCAGCCGCGCCCACCCCACCCCCCGCCGTGTGGAAGGACGGAACACCGGGGGCAGAAGGGGGAGATGGGGGCACCGGAGGGCGGCCGACACCCCCGAACCCCAGGCCCAGCGGGGGAAGGCCCCGGTCGTCACCCCAGCGTTCTTTGTGAAAATTAACCCCTGTTACTGAGTCCGCCAGCTCGCGGACTGGCGAACTCTACCCCTAAACCGTGAATGTGACCCCACCCATTGTATATACAAGTGTGTGTGTGTGTGGTGCATTAAAATTAGGAGCAGGTGAACCGGAGCCGATGGAAATGATATTCCCACGCTCCGATCCACCCGCCACCCAAGCATGTTGCTGAGTGTATGTGGTGCATTAAAAAAAAAAAATAGGGCGGGGGGGGGCGGGTGGCGACACGGACAGGGGACCGCAGCACTGCTCTATACTGCGGCCCCCAACCGATGGCACCCCCACAAGCCCCCCCCCCCCACCCACAAGTTGTGTGGTGTATTAAAATTGGAGGGGAGTTGTAGGGTGAAGACGGTGTTTCCACCCTACCCCACCCCCCAAAGTGTGTTATGTGCCCTATATGTCTATAAAAGTGTATTGTGCAAACCTAGTGTAGTGAGTTAAGAGGTGTGACCAGCGGGGCCCCCCCCAACCGGGCGGGGGCAGGAGGCGCACCGGCCCACCAAGCCCCCACCCACCCCACCAGGACCCCGGCGGGCATATGGGACCCGTCCGGCGGGGCGATAGGGCTCGCCCCCCGGATACTGGGTCCCGCCCGAGGTGTCAGGACGCCCACCGGAGCGGGGCGGGCACGACACCAAACCCCAGCCACCCCCGCCGGCCCCCATAGCACCGAGACCCGGGCCATGGATGGAGCCCCCGGCCCAGGGGAGGGGAAGGAAGGCGTACCGGGGAAGGGGAAGGGAGGAGGGAAGGGGACGACAAGAAGGGCAGGGGGCAGCGGCAGGGACGCAAGGAGAGGGGGAGAGGAGGAGGAAGGGCGACGAGGGAGAGGGGACAGGGAGGCGGAGGACGGGCGGGGAGAGGCGAGGAGGGAGAGGCAGCAAGGGGGAGGAAGGGGGAGGGGAGAGGGAACCACCGGGCACCCCGGCGGCCCACAGGCCCCGAACCGCGTCGCCGGGCCCAGAGCGACGGACCGCGCCGAAACGGCGCCGCCCCCGACACCAGGGAAAGCCCCGCAACGCAGCACCCCCCAAGAGACCCAGGGAACGGCCAAGACGCAGCCGCCACCTAGCAGCCAACAGAGGGGCAGACCCGCCCACTCCCTGCCAGGGGGGACAGCACCCACAGAATTAACCCACTGGCATGCCGTGAATCCGAATATCAACCCCTGGTGCCCATCGGAGGTGAATCCGCTCGATCCCGCTGGCAGCAGCCGGGTTCCTGACTATAGAAACACAACCATTAGTTACAAATTGCCTAATACAGAAACATCAATGCAAGTTATAACGCTGCTGTGGCTCTCGCTAACAGGCAGAATTAAAATCCAAGTTTAGGTTAAAAAATTCTATATACGTAGACCATGTTTCTTTAAATTTTGACATTTGGTTTTTATTTGAGGCAGATATTTTTTCCATTAAAATATGATTTATGAGGAGGTTAGACCATTGGTCGATATTCAAAGTTTGTTTATTTTTCCAGTTAACAAGAATTGTTTTTTTTGCGATAGTAAGGGCTACAAGTATAGATTGAAATTGTTTATGTGGTAAGTCAATTGTTGTTAAGTCACCTAGCAAACACAAGTTTGGAGAGAACGGTATCCTACAGTCCAAGACAGCGGAAAGTTTTTCTAAGACTTTAGTCCAGAAACACATAACCGGAGTACATAACCATAAAGCATGAAAATAAGTGTCTGTAGTGTTTTGTAAACACTGGAGACAAATGTCAGAGTCTGAGAGTCCCATTTTCTTCATCATATATTGAGTAATGTATGTTCTGTGAATAATTTTATATTGGATAAGTTGTAAATTTGTGTGTTTTGTCATTTTAAAAACATTTTCACAAACTTGAATCCAAAAGACAGATTCCGGAGCTATAGACAAGTCTGTTTCCCATTTTGAGATGGGTAAAGACGTTTTATCAGTATATGAAAGTAACTTATATATTTTTGAGAGTTTTTTTGTTGTTGTCGGAGAAAGCTTGGTAATATCTTTAGCTAAAACAGGCGGTTGGAGCGTACCCTGGAGTGTTGGAATTTGTTTCTTTATCATACTTTTAACTTGCAAATAATGTAAAAAGTTTCCGTTTTTTATTTTATATTTTTGGAGCAAGGATGTATATGATATAAACATATTATCTGAGAAGAGATGGTGGAGATGTGTAATTCCTTTCTGCTCCCACACATTCAAATAAAACGATTGGTTGTTAATTTGAAAGTCGGGGTTATGCCATAGGGGAGAAAGCCCGCTGGGCTCCACTTTGGCTTTTGTCATTTCTAGTGCCTTCCACCAGGCAGTCAGGGTGGCGGAAATCATTGGATTTTTAAAGCAGTTATGGCGCTTAATCGATGTTGTAATAAAGAGTAAATCTAGGAGTCTGAGGTTATTACAATCCTTCTGTTCTAGTTCCAGCCAACAGTTAGTATCTCTATTGGGTTGTGCCCATAAAATAATATATTGTAGCTGGTTGGCTATATAATAGTGCATAAAATTTGGTGCCTCTAGACCTCCTTTGGATTTATTTTTCTGAAGAGTAGATAGACTAATCTTTGCTTCTTTTTTTTTTCCAGTAAAATTTTGTAACGGCTGAGTCCAACAACTGGAACCAGTTAGCCGTAGGTTTAAATGGAATCATTGAGAAAAAATAGTTTATTTTGGGTAAAACTTTCATTTTAATAGTGGCTATTCGTCCTATTAGAGAAATAGGAAGATTATTCCAGCGCTCCAAGTCACTATAAATGCTATCCAGAAGTGGAGTGAAATTTAAATTAACTAAATCAGTTAATTTAGGTGAGATTTTTATGCCTAAGTATTTTAAATTACCTATAGGAAATGAGTAGTATGGGTCCTGGCTTGCAGGGTTCCATGAATTTTCTGTAATAGGTAGAAGTGTTGATTTTGTCCAGTTAATAGAATAGTCTGATAACTGTGAGAATTTAGTTATTAAGTTAAATACTTCCCTTAATGAAATAGCAGGCTTTTCTAAATAAAGTAAAATATCATCGGCATATAGATTAATTTTATGTTCTGTTACCCCAGAGTGAATTCCTTGAATCATTCTTTCCTGGCGTATGGCTAATGCAAGCGGTTCAATAAATATTGCAAATAATAAAGGCGACAGTGGGCATCCCTGTCTTGTGCCTCTCTGTAGAGTAAAACTCTTAGATATAATCCCATTAGTAGTAACAGTAGCTTTAGGAGAATCATATAATACTGACACCCAGTGAATAAATGACTTCCCAAAGCCAAATTTATTTAAAACAGCAAAGAGGAAGGACCAGTTAACTTTATCAAAAGCTTTTTCTGCATCCAATGATATAATAACTGCCTTTTTATCATGCCGCTGTGACATACTAATAAGGTTAAAGAGCCTTCTAATATTATTAGTAGAGTGACGCTCTTTAATAAAGCCTGTTTGGTCGCTATGAATGATTGTCGGGATTACTGTTTCTAATCTAGATGTAAAAGCCTTAGTGATAATTTTAATATCAGTGTTAATTAGTGAAATCGGACGGTAACTTGATGGAAGGGTGGGGTCTTTTTCTGGCTTTAATAAAAGTTTAATTGCTGCTGTATTCATGTGTGGGCGTATGTGACCATTAGTTTTAATTTCTGTTACTACTCTTAAGAATAGTGGAGCAAGCATTGACCAGAAGTGCTTTAAAAATATAGCCGGATAACCATCCGGGCCGGGTGCTTTGCCATTTGGCATACTATCTAGAGCACTGTACAACTCGTTTATAGTAAGTGGTGCATCTAACATATCTTTATATTCAGTAGTTACCTGAGGTATACTTAAGCTACTGAGGAATGCCTCAATATGCTCTGGGTTAGGTTTATTCGTTTCTGAGTATAAGTTGTGATAATAATTATAAAAAATTTGATTAATTTCTTCTGGTGATTGTGTACATTCACCAGTTGTACCTTTAATAGCCGTTATAAGTGATTTTTCCCGATTACGTTGAAGTTGGTTTGCAAGAAATTTACCTGATTTGTTATTATATTCAAAGCTGTTGTATCTCAATTGTTGTATTATAAACTCTGTCTTTTTAGTTAACATATCGTCTAACTGTATTTTTGTATTTTGTAAGTCAGTCCATATTTGGTTATTTGGGTTTATTGCGTACTCATCCGTCAGTTGTTTAATTTTATCTTCCAAGTCTTTTTCTAATTTTTGATCCTGTTTCTTTTTATAAGATGAATATGATATAATTTTACCTCTAATTACTGCTTTCCCGGCTTCCCAGAGAAGAGCTGGAGATAGGTCTGGAGAGTCATTTATTTCCAAAAAGTCTGCCCATTCTTTTCTTATAATTTTGTCAAATTCTGCGTCGTTTAGTAGTGAGATGTTAAAACGCCATGTAGGTGGTGGTTTAAAGGTATAATCAACTTGTAGGGAAAGGGAGACTGGTGCATGGTCGCTAATAATAATAGGATGTATTTTTGTAACGGTTTTATCAGCAATAGAATTATTTGTAAGAAAAAAATCAATTCTTGAAAAGGACCGGTGCACAGCGGAAAAGAAGGTAAATTCCTTCTTATTTGGGTTTTTAAGTCTCCAGCTGTCGACGAGGCCAAAGTCATCCATATATTCCCCTATTACTTTTGTGGATTGTGATCGCCTTATACATGTTGTTTTATTAGAACGATCTATTAATGGATTTAAGGTTGTGTTAAAGTCTCCTCCAATAATAATAGTAGAGTTCGCTGCTAATTCAAACAGCTTAGAGAAAAATTCATGGAAAAAAGCCGGATCATCATTATTAGGGGCATATAAATTACCGAATGTATATATTTTATTAAATATAGTCACCTGAATAATAATGTATCGGCCCTCTGGGTCTGTTATTGTATTATTTAGAGTAAAGAGTAAATTCTTATGTATGAGTATACAGACTCCCCTTTGTCTACTGTTATAAGGGGCAGAGTACGCTTGGCTAAAATTTTTATCAATAAGTAATTTTTCTTCAGATTTTTGTAGGTGGGTTTCTTGTAGGAGGCAAATATCTGCTTTTAATTTTAAGAGATGGTCTAAAGTTTTTATTCTTTTTGCCTGTGAGCGAGCGCCACAAACATTCCAGGAAACCAGAACTAATTTATGCATACAAATAATATAAACACAGTCCTATGTATATATCTGTATAGGCCATTTGCCACCACTGGCATGTTATAGGATAGAATCAAAGTGGTTAGGTGATTTATATAGTTTGTATAAAATATGAGGTAACGTATAAGGTAACATGTAAGGTAATGTGTAAGGTAACGTGTAAGGTAACGTGTAAGGTAACGTGTAAGGTAACGTGTAAGTAAATAAAACAGTGCAAAAACGAGTAGGGCGGTGAAAGTGAAGGAAATTAACAGGGGATTAAACATAACAATACACCAGTAACCCCAGCGAGATTTTTTTTTTTTTTTTTTTTATAAATATACTTTAGATATAGTTGTGTATTAATATTATATTTATAATATAGCCTAAACACAATAAGTATTCATGTTTTTGGTTTTATAACCACATATACAGTATATGTATACACCTAGTAATCAAACTAAGTTTAGTTCCACCAATGCTAATTAGAACAGCCAGGGAGTGGAATTGGGGTTCCGGAATAGTTGGCCATCGATATATAACTTATCAACGGCTATCGTAGTCCGTTTACCCTCCTGCCTATTTTGTTTCATTATAGGAAACAGTACCTTTCGCCGCTCATTGATCTCTCTCGGGAATTGATCATTCATTCCAAATGAGGTCCCTTTAAGCTCCCGTCCTTTACTTTTAACAAATAATTTCTGTTTAAAATGCTCAAACTTGGCAATAATAGGACGGGGTTTGTTGCCTCTACGGGCTCCAAGCCGATGTACCCGGTCAAAAGAGATGTTATTTACCGTCTCCTGAGGAATTTTTAATGAATTCGTCATAATTTTTTTTATCTCAACCTCTGGGTTATCAGAGGTATTCTCAGATATACCTGAGAATATTAAATTCTCCCGCATACTACGGGATTGTACATCTAAAACTGTTTCTTTTAGCGTTTTATTTTCTTTTTTCATAGTTTCCAGCTCGGCTGAAACAGTCGTGAGTGTAGAATGTAACTCGGCATTTTCCTGTTTAAGGACACTTACCTGCTGACTGATAAATTCCATGCTTACTTTTAATTCTTTGACGTCCTCGAGGATGAGGCCGAGGACGTCAAGTTTTTTATTTATGGACTCCAGCACACTGACCGAAACGTCCGTAGTGGTGGTGGTTAGGTCGTCCGTGTCCGTCGCTGAATCGTTTTTCCTCTTCTTCGAAGAAGGTTTCTTCGATGGTTTCTCGACGGCAGGATCCTCCATCGCGCAGCTGTAAAAATATCCGTCGATGAAACGTTCAAGGTCCTCCACGTTGGGTGGTATTTCAGATCTGCCGGATGAAAGAGAGAAGAGAAAAGGCAAGATATATGATGGTTAAATTTGGATTAGTTTAGTATAATAGAGCTAGTTCTATCTTAGCAGCATCGTATTCTCTTCACAAGGCCTTTGATTGGCTTAGCTAATAGTGAGCATTTTCATACCTCTGCCTTCCTTATTTTGAGTTTGTTCTTTAATAGGTTTGTATACATGTTCAGTCTTACAGACATACCATATTATTTGTGTAGTTAGGGCTAGCAGACGGAGTTGAATATTTCTGTTGTGAAGTGTACCCATCCCTCTTCGGTGTTGCATCTTTCCCGTCCATTGGCTTTGTGAAGAGACCTTATGCATCACTCAGGCTGCATTTGCACTTATAAAACAGACGGTTACAAAGCAGCACAACACACACCACATACCTTTTATACGGCGCACACAAATGAAGTGGTAGGTAATGTTCCCTGCTCCACTCTGTATTCAGAATTTCATACAGATCCAAACCATTTATAAGGTGTATTATTGCCTGGTATTAGTCTCCGGCTTTGTGGTTTAACTTTTCTTTATACAATCCCAACAGTTTCTTGGATTTTAACATGTTTTGGCTGGCAAATAAATTTGACAAATGCACAGCCATCACAGTAAGTCTTTGTTTACATTCACCGTGGCCTCCAACATGGCTGCCACAACCCACAATGCAAAGCAGTGTACAAGCCCCATTGCGGACACATCAGAGGTTACAAATATGGTGCCCGCAAGCTTTTACAAAAATAGTTGACCACCGATGGGACATTTTGATTTCCTAGGACTTTTGTTGGATTGATTGTTTAAAAATGTGAAAACTTTCAGACATTTAAAACAACTAAGTGAACAGCTTGTGGAAGGAGACCACAATTGCCCCCAGCCCCTCGCCGCGGTTGACGAAAATGGAAAATGTTCGTCTGCCAGCGCTGACAGCTTTGTCTTGTCGAAGCGGCATCCACTTTTGATTGAGAGTTGGCATAAAGAGAAAAAATGTTCCGACCTCACCTACCCCACTAACTAACACCCAGGTTGACTGATATTATATGTTTTGCTTGTCCACTGGCACAAATATTGGGTGTTTGTGTTACTGTATGTAGAAGGGGCATCTCCTTTTGATAGAGAGGGCATCAAGCTCCATAAAGTTCCATCCGCAACCCTCCCAGGCATCGAGCGAGCTTCACGCGCCACTGACCGTGAGAGATAAATGCACTGGCTGGCACAGACTGGTTCTAATCACTCTGGTTCGTGGTAAACTACGTGAAGTTCTAACTGCTTGCACGTCAGGGACGTGAACCTGTCAACAAAACATGTCTGACTGTGTATATGGTTGCTGAATCACAAAGTGAATAACTTTTCACTATAGGAATTATGATTAATTGTTATTGATAAAAGTAGCTCATGCATAATTAAATGGTCGTGCAATGTGCGTACCGTGCCAACTGCACACCTCTGCTGGTAGCCATCTATTTTTTGTTGTTGTAATGATAGTCAAAATAGGACATTTGCAACCATCTGCTTTTACTTTTGGAAAACAATGACACTTGTCCCTATTATATGACATGTTATGGACCAAACCAGTAAATATTTGTTTTTTTGGTTTTGTTTGATTGTTATATCAAATAAACAACAATAGATTAAAGTGGAAGTCAACAATAAAATGTTATATGTGACCTCGCTAGTCGAAACATGACTTGACTTCCCCATTTTTTTTTAATAACCTGAAAAAACTATTTTGCAATACACATTCATGCAAAAATAACTTTTTATTCGATTGATGGAATAATCAATTCTAACATCATACACAAATTAGATAGTGACAGCCTGAGAAGAGTCTCTGAATTTTCTTATTTCCTGCCTCTGAATCAACAGCGCCTCTGCTGGATGCAGCCAATTAATGCACTGTATTTGTCCAATGCAATGATTTATTACTATTGGGATAGAAAATGAATGGATCTTCATGCTCAACCAAAGTGGCAATTTAATACATTCCTCTTGTGTCTGCATGCTTTGGTTTGTTTTTAGCCTGAACCTAACTACTCTGTAATTGTATTCCAGGTTTTTGGTGACTATTACCACTTCAAGCATCGTACAGTGGCGAAGCGATCGCTGTCTGATCATAGGAACACACATGTTCGTCTACTAAAAGATCCCAAGGTAAGAGGTTAACATTTCTGTCTATTTTTTTTTTTTAATTGTACTTGGGAGAAGGAGCACGATGATGTATACTGAGCTTACAAGTAGAAATGGGGGTCATTTGAAATAGTTCAGAGGGAATGGCCATTATTTTCACTTATTAATGGAAGATAATTGCTATCATATTATTTATTACACATCCAATTGTATTAAGCACATCTTTCATCAAGAGTGATAACCCAAGGGTTAGTTCACAATCCCCATTTTGAGTCATATAAGTGAGTAATAGAAGTGAAACACAGACAGCATCTACCGGTATACGGGCTGTTGTCATAAGAGTGATGGAAGTTAAACAGGCTCTACCTTCAGGAGGCCTGCAAGTCATAAACACTCCCTCCGAAATTCAGTTCAGTCTTCTAGACTGATCCTAATGGAAATTTCACATTTCTATATTTTCCAGTAGTCTTGCAAGTCAGCTTGAGGTTCGCTTGGAAATAAGCCTGTGCCCTACACCACTGAGAAGGACAAAGTGAAAATCTGTGTGAAATTAATATTCATAGCAATGGGAATATGAGGCATTTTGAAGCTAGAGTTGGTTCATATTAAACACTGGGAAAGAACCTAAAACTTTTTTTTTTATCATAAATTGAATTACCTAAATAACTTTATGGAACAAAACCAGAACATCCATAATTAGTACATAGTGTTTCTTGATGTCTGAGCCCGTAATAGTTACCTGTGAATATTTAAACAATCACACTTTTTTACCTAGGTTGGATACAATTATGATTCAGCAGTTGCTTTAGATAAATTAAGATTTGCGATTTTCTGCTGTTGAGTCCAAAATTATTTATGAGTGAATTTATATTCTGTAATTGGGCATGTTTTATCTGGAAATGATGCAAAGAAAGTGGCAAAAGACTGCAAGACATTTAATTTATGACACAAAAAAACAACAACTCAACTTTGAAAGAGGTTTTGGCTCTTTCACAGTGTAGATCTAATGACAGATGATGCTTCTTTTTACTCCCTTTTGAACATGTAAACCGTGACTGATGGTGACCATCTACTGTATAAGGTTTCTCTTTTAAATAATTAATTTTACACTTTTCTGCTACCTTTTTATATGTTCAATAAACAAACATCCATAAGCAAGTGATCCAGCGTATCACACAATAGTAATTAATTGATGCAAATGACAGCCTGTCAGCGCAGTCACGTCAAATCCATCCCAACCTGGCAATGCTCATTAAAATTAACCAAGGAAACACAAAAATGGGAACATCATTTATTTATCAAACTTCACAATATTGCTCCATTTACCCATCAATACCTTGAAATGGGGAACGCCAGAGATGCCCTTTAACTTTCTTTCTGTGCAGCTGGGCAGCACAGGTGCAGGCTGGGGGAAAAAGAGCAATCGTCTGCCGCTCTTGTAAGAGCTAAGGCCACCTCCCTCTCTATTTGGGATTTCCTTTACCACTGGGCCTCCATTTCCTGTTGTTGAATTCTTCTGTTCTCCACAGCACTTCAGAGAATGTGAAGCATTACCCTTTCACATATCCCTTTGTCAAGTTCACCATGGGTCGCAAAGATGCCTCTTACCTTTTTGTGTGTTTGAACTATTAATAATCTAATCAAAGTTGTTTTGAATAACAAATTCCACAGTTGTTTTTGCTTTGAGCAACTATATTTTTCCCAGTCTGCAGCCAGCTTGTTAACTGACCAAGATGAAGTTTGAATAAAAGGTGTTTCCAGCTTGTTGTGTGTTTAATTACGACCAACAAGATCTGGACCTCAGCCAGATCTCACTTGCTGGCTAACAGAGAAGCTTTCTAACAGGGCCTAATGAGGAACCAAAGCTTGGCTATATTTGCCACCTTCATTACTATCTATTATGAAGTCCACCTTTTATTATTTTCGATGAGATGGAATGTAAATGTTTTGTTTGTTGTGAATTATTGTTTTGCAGTCCTACAGATGCAGTGGTCTGTCAACTGTATTTTTATTGTAATGTTTCATTGGCAGAACTTGCGCCCTTTGGATTAATTACGCACATGTGGACAGAATAGCTACACTGTAACTGAAAACATACAAAACTAAATACATTAAAATGTACTTTAAAAAAGTCCACTAATAAAAATCAGGTGTTTCTTTATCTTTTGTTTTTCAACAGAATTATATATATATATATATTTTTTTTTTTAACTCGTTAAATTGGCCTGGACAGAAATGACGACACCCTTAACTTAATATTTTATTGCACAACCTTTCTGAGGCATCAAACAATTTATGTAACTCTGAACTCATTCATTGCCAGCTGTTTTCAAAGCAGCTCCCCATATTGCCAGCTGTTTTTGATCATTTTGACTGATCTTTCAAGACCCACAGAATATTATGTGATGTGACGTTTTATGTCCTGAACCTACCAAAAGAAACACACTCTTCTTTCACAAGAAAAAAAAAAGTTTCAAACCTTTTCTGTTCTTTTATAATCAGTAACTTTGAGGCATATTTTTTCTTCTTCTGTGACATCTCAAACTGCAAACAAGAAAAACAAGCTTTTGATGGCAAAATTATTTTTTCCTGATATACAACTAAGAAATGGAGTAGACCTGACTCACCGCATGACTCGAGTTGAATGTCAGTAGCTTTTTTTTGTTCACATGGAGTTCATCATTCACTCCGTGAACTGCATCAGCCTTTTCTGTCAATCATGACACGCATCTACTAACTACGCGACACTTTGTTTTGTCCCTCAAATAACCCCTGATTGTTTAGCTTCTACTCGAAAGCTGTGCTGATTTAAAGTCCAAAGCGACTGCAAAGTCAAGTAATCTTTGAGAAACTAGAAGGCCAAGCCGTCATGATAACCTAAGCTTTGTTCTATAGTATATTTAGGAAAGTCATATTGTCTCCTTTCAATAAAATGATACATGTGTAGATGGTATATAGAGTTATAATTATGAAATGCAAAAGTATAAGGGGTCATTAAAAATACATATATGCACAATTTTGTGCACCAACCG
The DNA here is from genome assembly GCF_054856555.1 of Leptonotus elevatus. Lineage (NCBI taxonomy): Eukaryota > Metazoa > Chordata > Actinopteri > Syngnathiformes > Syngnathidae > Leptonotus > Leptonotus elevatus. The sequence goes on along the minus strand of NC_141241.1, from coordinate 15,456,238 downwards.
TTAACTCATAAGCTGTTTCTAGTCAGCACTCTCAAATATACAGATAAGTGGGAAGTATAATATTATTGACAGTGATGTTTAATGATACAATTATGACTTATAATGTACTCGATATATATATGTACTCTTAAATTTTGCGTACAGTATTATCAGGCCTAATCCTCTTGGCCCATTTCCCTCCACTGTGCGGTAAATAATGTTGCTAACATTAGGACTACTGTTGTTATTTTTGGAAAAATTGTTGCTAGAGGCGTCTAAATAGTCACAAAATACTGTACAGCAAAAAACCTTGCTAAATTGCCAACACCACAGATACAAGTTGTAAATGGTACTTCTTTTATATAGCGCTTTTTCACCTTACAAGGCCCTCAAAGCGCTTTACATTCGATTACTGATGACGCAGCATCAGGAGCAACTGGGGGTTCAGTATCTTTCTCAAGGATAATTCGATGTGGCTACGTCCTGTAGCTACTGCTCACTACCTCACTTGTACCAACATACGCACAAATTAAAGACACAACTTTCAAAATAAAAGCAGTGCATATTTTATGTGTTATTTTGACTTGGCCAATCGAAGACATGTGGCCCAAAGGCTGTACTTTGCCCAGGTGTGATCAACAGGAATCTGTTACCTTACAATGATTTACAAACATGACCTAACCCTTTTGATAATTGTACTTGGCATTGGCAGTAAACGGTTGGATTCCAGTTGATGAATGTAAATGTCCACAGCAGTGAAGGAGTTACTGACTCTAGTGCAAATCACTGTTGACCAATCAATGTACAGCAATGTATTTAGCACTACCCTTCAGAACTTTACCACACTACTTACTGCAACTGGTACACTAATGAATGGTTGCTGTAAAATTGAATGATAAGGGTCAGATATTATGAGACTATCCATCCATCCGTTGATTTAACCGCTTGTCCTCACAAGGACGGCGGGGGCGCTGGAGCCTATCCCAGCTGGCTTTGGGCAGTAGGTGGGGCAACCCAACCAGTGATTTTTTATTTTTTTTAAGAAGAGTATACATCGTTTTTAGGTGTACTGTAAAATAATCCCAAATTCCTTGCTCGCCGCCATCTCGCCAACTTGTTTTTTTGAGCGAATTATTTGATTAATCGTTTCATGCTGAATGCATTCCATAGCAAAGTGAATTTATCTGTACTGCTTTGTAAAAGCAAGCCTGTAGATAACTTTAAATGACGAGAAAGTATTTCCAGTTCTGTGGCTGGAATTTGGGAGAAACACATGGGCTTTTGAGGGAAGTCGAATGTGGTGGCTTCGCATGGCTGTCTCACTCTGCTTTTATAAGCTTTTAAGTTGATACTGCTATTTTCCTTAAACAGAAATCCAATCAAACCTGGCTGAGAGAAATTGCTCACTTAACCATCCTTCGTCCACCTTTGCCCCATTTTAAATCTCACAAAGTTAAAATGACATCAAAGTGCAGCGTGAATTTAACTTCACTATTTTGTCTTCACATGTATATTACTGACAATTCCATTCATATTGTAAAAAAAAGAAAGAAAAATGTCTGCAGGGGTTAGGGTTAGGGTCTTAGAAAGGAGAAAATCATCATCTCAGTGGAAACATAGTCCCACACTCAGACTTTGATACTAACATAAACCTTAGCACTATTAAGACAAATTATTATATAGCTGGTGGTATCTATCATTGAATTAACAGCACATCTGTGTAGCAGCTAATGTAACACTCATGTCTAGTGAGCATCTGTCGTTGGGAGTTGTGTAAAAATGAATTTACGTCAAACTTATTATATGCTCAAGAAATAATTGTGATTTTATGAAAATAAAAAACATCACAACTGCAAGACCTAAAGGTGTTCATTATCGGTACTTGGTATTTGGCAAGAGCCCAAATATACATAATATATATATATATATATATATATATAAGTACTTGTACTCGGTCTGGAAAATAGTGGTATCTGTGCATACACATTTATCTATCATTACGTTGTAACTGTACAAATAAGATGTCTAATCTTTAATTTCCTCTACCTCTACAATGCTCCATAACGTTTAATTAGTCTCTTGCTACTTTGCAATTAATTAGCAAGGCAGCCACAATCCCCCTTGCCACTAATCCCACTGTAAACTTTCATCACACTGAGAATTATGATATCTATTATATAACTTGACACAATGACCCACAAACATGACTAGTACATCATTATTTCCGTCCTTTTCCTGGATATTAATGTTGACCGGCATCTCACTGTTGTTTTTGTATGCTCACTTGTGTGTATAGGTGACCTGGGCAGAGCAACAACTGGTCAAACGTAGGAAAAAAAGAGATATCTACGTGGACCCATTTGATCCGAAATTCAAGGACCAGTGGTACTTGGTGAGTTGGAGTTGTACGAAGCTGAGATCCAGTAAAACTGCATGTGTGTGTGTGTTTCTGTGTTCTTGAATTTGTCAATGCACACCGGTTAATCTTTTTATTCGAGGTCAATACTGACAATCCAATGTCGAACTGTGATTGTTCCCCTGATCGAAAATATAATCCAGTGTGAATCTATCAAGATGCAATTTTGCAGTTAAAGCAAAGCAGCTTCTGTATAATAATCTTTGTGCTTTTTAAAAGTGAGTCTTTAAATCCACATTTAGTATCACAAGTAAGAACTACACAATTAATCCAGAATCTCACGATTTATTTGTATGTTTTGCTGAATTTCAATGAACGCCAGGCTGCTAAAAGCATCGCTAACTACATGTAGAATCTACATTGTAGATTCTCGGTGATGCAACAACATATGCATTTGGTAGTTGTCAAAGGGCCTGTATTTAAATCAAGGCACACTAATATGCAACACTGTTCAAAAAATAAATGGATGAAAATATTTCATTTTCACTGCAACAAACTAGTACATTCACTACAGTAAATAGATGGTATTTAAATCTTCAATAATGATACAAATGATTTATTAGATGTGGATGCAATTTGTGTGGGAAAACATTTTCATTTTTAAATATGATAGCACAAGGTTAAAAAGCTTATTAAAAATGTCAATAGAAACTGGAGCAACATCTTCGCATTTCTCAAATCCCTTTCACTGCTGGAATCAGCGGTGCTTTGATCAAAATGTATACATACACTTTCAACATGGCTACAAAAGAGCTCTGCGCCTCTTCCAATGCTGTGTTCCATTTCCTTTATTCATGTGTTGGGAGGCCAGCCTTTTTTTGTTTACTTGACTGAATAGAGAGAAGCGAAGAGGCAAAGCTGAGCAATGATGCATTGCACCTTCACTATTGAACTCTAGAATTACTGTATTGCTTCTCAAGACTATAATCACCAGTTTAATGTCTATGGGATAATAGCGCTAACTGAGGTTTGCTGGCGTCAGACTGCTAGATTTTCATCATTTTGTTTCTACTTTCTCCCTTTGTTCTCCAGAGGGAGAGAGAGGGGGAGAGAGAGGGGGAGAGAGAGGGAGTGAGTGCACGCGTGCAGGCAGAAACCTTTAAGTTTCCTACCTGAAACTTTCCTCATTATCTGATTTCAGGAAAATGGGGGCAACAACCATAATTTGTGCCACAATAGTGCTTCCTGTCTGTTATACAATTTTTAAAACGTGTGGGTGAAAAGTACGGTTATTATAACACGCAAACTTATATCATGCCCCTTTAAAAATATTGATTAAGACACTCCTAATTCAGATTTTATTTTATTTTGTAATTGCTCAATCATGAGGTTTGAACTCTAGAGTACAGATGATGAACTGATACAATTTACAGCCACCATGTTATTAAATCTACCGTATTTTGTTTGACATTTTCCTAAACTCATTGTCAATGGCCATGACATTCTTTGATCTGTTGATTTTCAGCGTCACAAGTTTTTATCAGTCTTCGTCAGCATTGTCACAGCTTGCCACTAATTGCTCTTGATGGTTTTTGTGCCTGTGACATGACAGGGTTGAGGAACAAACATCATTGTGTCTGTTAGCACTTACAATGCCTGCCATCTGCGAGGAGGGCTCATTGGATAGTACATCAGACACTATATTTGTAACAACTGACAACTTAAGGATAGCTTCGAAGCAGATGAAAGCCACAGCTTTGAAAAGGTCACATTGAATGTCAACAGCAAATCAAACGGCATACAAAAGGAGCCATCGTCCAAGTCTCCAGTGTTTTGGTCTGCATTAATGACAAAGCAAATTTGTTGCGCTGATATTTTACGACTGAATAACATTTCTTTTATAGCCCGCCTTATGGCTTCCCTGTTATTTTCCTTTCACTAAAAAGTACTTAAGCATATTTTGTGTGAATGAAACTGTAAAAATTGCCATTTTGTAGCTCTTTGCTGAGTCTCCATGAAATAAAATCAGTATAAGGGAAATTATTCATTTTTCCATCCTCAGTACAACACCAACCACCATGACTTGAATGCCAAAGCTGCTTGGCAGTTGGGCTACACAGGTAAAGGAGTGGTGGTGTCAATTCTGGATGATGGAATAGAAAAGAACCACCCGGACCTCAGTGAGAACTACGTAAGTAGAAAACCTCAGTGTTTCAATGAAGAACCCACTGTTGCCCTTTTTGAAACATGTTTAATAATTTTCATCCTTTATGTAAATATATGTGAATAATTTGCACTATTGGCGTGTTTTGTCATAGGACCCTGATGCCAGCTATGATGTGAATGATGGCGACCCAGACCCTCAGCCAAGATATACACAACTTAATGATAACAGGTACATGCAGAGCAAAATGCCCTTTTCTTTGTCTTCTTCAGCCGAGCTAAACAGGCCTGATAGTCTTTCATACTTTGCCATGGCTAGCCATTTCTCAAAGCATGTCCAACTGAAGGTATTAAGATATTTTAACTTTTTAAGCCTCTCACATTTAAAAAATGCACAGTTACTCTATTACGCAACCATCCCTTATTTCCATAATTGCAATGACCTTTTATTTCTCTGTGTGCCACTAGGACGTTAATACCGTATAGCTTGTATAAGGAAAGTAAGTCTGCCCTCAGATAAAGGAAGTGTGTGAAGAAAACAGATTTATTGAAGTGGCCTCTGCAGGTGGCATTAGAGGTTGTTTACCACCACAGCGATGTCTTGCAGAGAATTGATTGAATTAAGTCATCAGAATTAATGAAAGCGAGTCAATACCTTGGCTCCGAATGAACCCGCCTACAGTCCATCATCTGTACAACTTGTGACTTGCCCTTGCCTGAGGTTATTTTTCTTTTATTTGAAAGTCAACAGGATTCTTGGCAATAGGCAAGATAATGCTCAAAAATGGCACATTTGCAAACATAAATCTGTAACCTGAAAAACCATAATCTTCATCATCATAATCCCGTTTTGAATGACACAATTTTATTCCCTTTTTACACTGACTGTCAGCTGTTTTTAAAGCAGAGGTCCTCATATTGCCAGCCATTTTTAAGCATTTTTGACTGATTTCTTAAGACTAACAGAATATTGTTTTCTGTGACAATATAAGCTCAAAGCCTACCAAAAGGAAGAGTAGACTTTAACTCACTGTCAAAATCAGAAATATTGGAATGATGAAAATGTGGTTGAGCCACGCGCTGGAGGAGCTGCATACTTTGACAGCCCTGCCAAGGCAGTCTTAAGCACCTCTTGTGGCTCGTAGTGGCCCAGAGCCCAGCTAAGATACTTGCTATTGATGTTTCTCTCTCGCTGCACCTCTCACTAACCCTGACTCATCTCAGCCCTTATCTCTTGCCACCCAGCTACCTTTGCCTTCCCCGTGGCAAGACCGAATGAGAGGCATCATGTTTGTGCTGCATTCGGATTTCCCGCCTTACAGTGGGTCGGTGCAGATGCATGTGTAAACAACCAGTGGGCAGGAAAACTGTGTAAGGTTGTGTTAGACTGAAAGTGTCTGTTCTCCTGCAGAAAGCCCAACTCTGTTCACCTCCATAAAGCTGTCTTTCTTTCCCAACATATGAGCTGCAGTGAGGATGGCTCGGTAGCAATGTGACCATTCACCCTCTTGTTTATCTAAGAAAGCATGCTGTCGAGATGTTTCTTTTTCCAAATTTTCCTTCGAGTCCCATCAGGATGGTTTACAAATGTGCATTTTCTCAATGCATTTATTTATTCCTGAACGACTTGGCTCATATCGACCGGGTTGAGTGCAGAGGATGCCAACATGATTTAAAAGAAGTATATTCATTATTCATGTTTTATTACCATGCCGCTTTTCTTGATGAACCTAAGGGCAAAAAAATTATGATTCTACAAAATCAGAAGTGCATGTCATACTTATTTTTAGTTGACAGTAAACTGGCTCAACACTATTCATTTTCTCACAGCTCTATAAACATCAAGACCAATTGGTAAACAGGTTCATTTTTACATTGGTAAACTGCATTATTAATGGTTGGCAAACAACATAGACCATAGCCTAAATAGTCAAGTATTTTTACAATAAGTGTTGGATTTAGAATGTGTATGATGAGCTTTCGGGGGATAGTCGAGATAAGACATGACAAGTTTAACCACAAAAGCTGACAAGCGTCATTTTGACTAAAATAGTCACACCAACGACTATCACATCGTTCAATGTTGCAATTGCTAACCCTGCAAAACCAACTCCTATGCAAAACCCATTGAAAGTAACGGTTTTATGTCAGAAACCGACGAGTGCTATTTCATTTTACAGCACCGCCTGCATTTAAGCCAATCACTCGCTCATACGTATTTACTTTGTTACATATCCATCACTCATCACATATTGTACATCCTCAAACATGTATGCTCCCATGATTTCTCATTCACTTGCAGCTAATTAGATTGTGCTGGAATGTGAGCATAAAATATGATAAATGTGTAACACAGAGAGAGATAATGTCATAAAACTCATCAGTAAGATTGCTGTTGATGACTGTGTTCAGTTCATTGATTTTACGGGGAAGCCTTTGCTGATGTTGGTCCCGATCAAGTAGCTCAACAGATTTTGAGGATAGCAACAACGAAGACTGCACAAATCGGTGTACGGTTTAGGATGAACAATTTAAGGATTAGTTCAAGACTAGTTCTAGTCTTTCAATAAAAAGTTTGACATTTTTAGAATTTAAAAGAAAATGAAATAGTACATTGCTAGCTAGCATTAACCTGGAAACCAAAAATATGATTATTATTTTTTAAGACATTGGCAAAGTGGCGAGGAACATACGCCAACACTTATGAATTCTACAAATTATTTTATTTTATATTTTTTCCTGTTAAACCAATATGTACATTTGTGTCACAATGCAACTTGACATACGTCATTTATTTATTTATTCATGACTTCCCATGTGGCTCTTCACAGAAAACTTAAATGAATGTTGTGGAGCGCAAGGAATGACCAAAGCACCAAGCAGCATTTCTGATATGTTCTTATAACTGCACATTTGTCCACTCCAAATGTCTTTTCACTGTAATCTAGCTGCAAACGCAATTTGGAATACATTTGTATGACAGTAGCCATTCCAAAGCAGATCTGTGAAACTAAATCTCAGTTATGGTTTTGCGCAGTGATAATGGTGTTGCCAGTTGCGGATATGAATACTGATCTTGTTGTAGGCCTTGGGCCCACATATAACTTTGATGTAACGCAAGTTTGCCTCACTATTTAGACCTTGCCGTGGGCTACTTGTTGTACGGTAATCAAAACATGACTTCTGTGAAGTGTGTCTTTGTTAATCGTGTCCCTTTATTAATGCCACTTTGTCAGGTGCATCCTGATTTATTACACACTGTAAAAGATTTATATTTGATGGATGCTTGTTACTTACCAAGTGGCGTTGTGCTCTGTTCCTCTGACAGATCAGTAGTGTGATAATGTCCAGTTTGGGATACTGGTACTGTGTGCATAGTATTCTCAACTGGAGAAAGTAAATATCCTCTTTTCTCAATCAGATTCCTAAACCAAGAAATTAATCCCCCTCTCTGATCACATTTGTATTCCATGAAACCATCTATCAGGCTCATGTCTGTAATGAATGTGTCAAAGGCAGAGCTTGAAAAGGTTTGCTTGAATGCTTATCATTTATCTCCTTCTCATCAGCAACATCCCAAGCATGTATTCTGCACGACCGCAGCAGTACCCCAGCAGAATGGATTTCAGGAAGTGCTAAGATAAAATGTTTTGGAAAATTGCCAAGATGATGTGTGTGGGTTTACTCTTCTATCATTTTTTTGTACTTTGTGTGTTTTACCATCCTGCCTTCCTCCCTCCATGTAACGCATACAAAAGTAATTGCCCGTGACACTCAAACGTTAGCACATTGGCTATGTTAAATGACTAATGTCCACTCCCTTAGCTCGCATAATGCAAATAAATACATTTAATTATAGTCTGGGACAATGTTATGATTTGTGGTCATAACCAGAATGCTGCACTTTTTCTGATTTGTGTGCCAGGTCAGCAAGTATGCCTAATTTGGCTGGATGAAATTTTGCTTGTATAGTAGTTTCTCTTCTTCCCTGCCTGATTTGGCACATCGACTTGGGCTTCCTGTTTGGGGCTGGTTAAACCGCAAACAGGGTCTGCAATATGTTGAAGGGCATTAGGAGTATGTATCCATCTGGCCAACAAGGGGAATGCACCTGACTAGAATGTGCTGAACAGCCAGTCTTTCGGACCTCAAGCTAGATACATTACAACAGAGGCTTTGGAATAATGAAAAACACTGTGTTAAAATGGGAAATGGCTTCACAAAAATCCATCTCACATGTAGAGGATATGTTATTTTAACTTTCCTTTGATGGATTTTGTGCACACTTCTCCAAGGTTAACAATTCCTGCTGGTTGTAAATAATGTATAGTGCATTCACACAGCGGCAATTATGTTTTTTCTTTTTTCTTTTGACAAATATGAATTTAGGTTTGTTTGAAGAAATCAAAGCGAGAAACCTTTCTTCATACATTTGTTTGTCTCTATGTGCCATTTTTACCACATTTACAGCTCAACATCTCACACGCAACATTATTAGCCAAGTGCATTACTTGGCCCTGTAAGTGTACAAAAAAATGCAATATTTTTCGGTGAATGATAAATTCTCAACTCCCCCTTCTTTTTCTAGGCATGGAACGCGTTGTGCAGGAGAGGTGGCGGCAGTAGCCAACAATAGCATCTGCGGAGTCGGTGTGGCTTACAATGCCAAGATTGGAGGTATGTTATCTGGAACACGTTACATTACTTGCTTTTGATAAACCCAAGCAAGTAATGACAGCCTTGCATTATCAACATAATGTTTCAACAGAGTGATGATAACTGTAATTTTGTGTAATTTTTGACCTGATTGATGAATCCAAATCAGTCAGATGATTAAATTCGCAAATTAACTGCTTTATGGGGATTTCAATATAAAATATCAAGGCCTTGCTTTGTTAATTTCATGGCGTTCATTGTGATGTATTGTGTTTTCCACTCCCAGTGTATTGATTATCGTTGTTGGCAAAATGTCAACAATTATATTGTCATGAGTTATTCTGTGATTCCCACAGCTAGTTTGTATCCAATTTAATGAAACTGGGTCATCAAATAATGGAAATATTGTAAAGATGTCTTACCTAAAAAGAAAAGTGGCATTTGATGTGAACAGACATGGCAGTGCTGTTGTCTCTAACTAACAACAGAAGGGCTTTGGAGATTTTTGATGCCACATCACAGACTTGGGTCGACGTCTAGTCAACAGAAAACACATTTGCACAATGTTGCTAATACCCTGCTCTGATGTTTACAACACAACCACAATTAGAACAAGGTCTGGCTGCTTATAACAATTTTTTATAATTGATGTATGCTCTGGAAATGACAGACACACGGTGTTGAAAGTTAATTGATGTGTGTGCTGAGTTTTTCCGTTCCCCCTAACATTTAACAATTGCTTTTATAAATGATAAAAAAATGTATGTTGATTTAACCTTAATTTAGTTTTTACATTCGCTCTGACAGTCCTATTCTGTAGGTAGTTTGAAACACTTTCTTCATATTCAAAGCCAATTAGTTAGGTGATTGAAGAGTAGATCATGAGAACATTTCTATGTGGCATAAAGTAAGATCACACCCCCCCCCCTTTTTTTTAAAGGTACCCTTAGCAGTTCAGTGTTTTCTCAGATCTGATTGCTGAAATTAATTTAACACTGTTAAAACTGTTGAAGCAGCAGTGATGAATTGGTTCTAGATAGGTTTTTGCGGCCTTCCTCAGTGAAATTTTCCTGGCACCTGATTTTCAAAATTTTCCCCCTTTTAATTAAATAAAAATGGAGCAATGTTAAGATGGTTTACTCATGATAAATTAGTCAGACTCTAATGCATGTGTTTACAGGATGTTTTCATTTGCCTCTAATTTGGCCTCTCCTGATGTAAAGTTTATTCTTTGAGCAGCAGGCTGCAGCAGCTTTTATCCCAGTGCCGGTTCTCTCTTCTCATCTTTGCTGATCTCTCCTACAAGCCACTTCCAGCTGTCGTGTCAAATTTGGACCCCCTCACTAAAAAACGCCGTCCCGCTCATCTTTTATGATCATTCTAGGTGCCTTGTGGGAATATCGCATACACTCTCATTAAGATAAAAGGTGTGCTGTGTGTGGTCTCATAGATGGAGCAGCCTTCACAAGCGTATCAGCTGTGAAGTCTTGTTTCAAACAACCAATTTAGAACCAGTTGAAACAAAACACATACAGGTACAAGTTCACTTTTGCCAGCCATTATACCTTGCAGACTCTTAAGTCAACTGAGAGAAATACAGTCTCAGTGGTCTGGAATTCTGTCTTAACTTTCAAAGTTGTTCTTGGCACTAAAGAATGCATTCCTAGCTCTATAAAAATGTTTCAAAATAAACCTTTTTAGAATCTAACATATTATTGCGAGGTTTGGGGTCCAAGTATGAAATTTGTCCTGGCACGGGCTACAGTGGCATGCCACACATTCACTGAACATTTAAGTGCTGAATGCATACACTGTTCTAAAATCTTGAAAGTCCAATTATAGACAAATAATGTTATTAGGGAAAAAAGAAAGAAAAGCTGAGATAGCAATTTGACGTAATTTATAACAGGAGGGCACATTTACCTGTTTCTAATTTTCCAGATGATGAGACGTACCCTGTAAAGCCCTAATCAACAAAGTGTTTGTCGACATGCACACATTGAACCATAATGTATGTGTCTAGGGTATATTCCTGGTTATCTTGCTTATTTATAACCTTTTGGAGGTTTGGGGATACTTTGAAGCTCCTCTGTGAATTATAAAACCCTTGCACACAAGTTGACGCTACCACAGAAATGCTACAAAGTCCTATTTGATGCTTTTGCAGTATGGCTTAGTGATGGTGTTTGCTTTCTTGGAATAGAGCAGCATATTGTCGAGGGGAAATTATGCAATGCACCAAATGTGTTTTGGAACATGTGTTTTGGAATTTTATTTCATTTCTTACTACTAACAGAGTCTCGTAGGAATGTCACTGACACAAAAAGTAAGACGCAAGAGAAGAATGTAAACAGGAACTTTAGCACTTAGGACACAGAAGTCATTGTCTGCACGCCTTTTCTGTAGTCATTTGTTAGATCTATGCTTATTTTTCTCCTGTTTCAATCAAAATATTTTTGTATCTCATTTATTCATGTTTCATTTGATACACTTTCATATATGCGCACTCATGATGAGGCCTTTCATCTTTCTGTTAGAATATTCTGTTTTAGAAATTGAGTTGAAGCTCCAATGCAGCTGAACTTGTTCTTTCTTAACCATTTCGAGCACATTAGCAATTTATTTGTTTTTAATGTTGGTGGTGAGGTCATCTATGTTTAAAAAAAAAAAGGCAAAAAAGATGAAACATCAGTTTCAATCTGACAAGACAGATTGCTCAGATGGCACATATACCCAAAAGGCACACAATGAACTGCACTAGAATTATGCAAATAAGCAACACCACAGTAATACCGCTGTGTGCCTTACTGCCTTTGAGTTACACCTCCCCTAAAATGGGAAGTACAATGGAATGCTTGGGCCGCATATTGGAACTAAACACACAACAAAATTAAAACACCGCTCCAGTTAAGAAGAGCTAACCATTGACTTGACCTGCTATATACAGTCAATATAAACTTTATGCACCCCCATTCAAATGTCAGTTTTTTGTGATAGAAAAATTAAATCAAGACTATTAATCTATAAAGTTTTTCCCTGTACAATGTATTTGATTTTTTTCCTTGCAAGGATAAACAAGCATCAACTAAGAATGTGGTTGCACAAGGGTGCACACCTTCTTATAACTGAGGACGTGGCTGTGCTCAGAGTCAACAAATAATATTCAAACTCATTAAATGGAAGTAGTAAGCCAGCCCTGCTACCATTTTAAAGCCCCTCTGAAAAAAGTAAAAGTTTGAGCGGGCTTTTCATGACATTTTCTTGCTTTCCCGCAGAAGCGTGACGGTTATGTCCTAACACCGACTGGTATTTGGAACTGTTCATAATTACCTCCACTTTGATTAAAAAGCTGCAGTACCAGCTAAACAAAAGCAGCCCCAAATAATGAACCTGACACACCATGCTTCACTGTAGGTGTTTGTTTGGTGATGAGCAGTGTTTGGGCCAACATTTTCCCACCTGCTTTTGGGAGATTTCAAGTGTGTTTTTGCAAAATGTAGCTTGGATGTTTTTCTTTTTAAGATAAGGCTTCCATCTCACTAGCTTACCCATAAAGTAGATATGAAGAAGATGAGTGATTGTTGTCGCATGTACTGAACAGCCCAGCCCTTGCCATAAATTCCTCTTGGTGTAGCCTCCTTTACCAGTTTTAATCTTGTCTTTTCGTCAAAATTGGAGAGACATCCAGTTCTTGCTAATGTTGCTGTTGTGCTATATTTTCTCTATTTGATGATGACAATCTTCAGTGATCCATGTTATCTTTAATGCCTTGACTGATCCCCATTTAACACGAGTTGGAGTGTGATTGGTTAGTTCTGACCACAGCCGCGTATTATTTATAAGAGGGTGTGCACACCCTTTGAAGCGTTATCTCAGTCGTTTATTTTTACTTAGCCTGAAAGTCCCCCCCAGAGTTCTATAGCTTATAGGTCACATTAACAGTGGACAAAGTTTTGAAATGATTGACTTTGATTACTTTGATGTATGTTTCACTATAACAATCTTGTTGCAATTCAAATGATGAAATTAAAAAAGTAGATGTGATAAAATGCTCTTGTGATGCTTAGCTTTGCGGTGACAACCCATTACATAAAATGATGATTATAAACTGAGCATAACAAAGTTTCAAAGTAAGCTTATTGTGCTTGTGTGTTTTAACACTAATGCAGGCGTGCGCATGCTGGATGGTGAGGTGACAGATATGGTGGAGGCCCAGTCTCTCAGCCTGAACCCCCAACACATTGACATCTACAGCGCCAGCTGGGGCCCAGAGGATGATGGCAAAACTGTGGATGGGCCTGCCAAACTTGCTAAAGAGGCCTTTCTGCGTGGAGTTACTGAGGTGTGTACTGTATATGTGGGTGGGTGAGTCGGTGCGGGGGTTGTCATTTGTATGAGAGAAATTATTTACTGCTTGTGTGTGGCTTCCTTTCAACAGTCTGTAATTGAACTGTTCAAGCATGAGAGGACAAAAGCGGAAGGAACAAAGCAGTGTTTGACCCTGACAATTATGAACGGAAGGGAATGTGCTCTGAAAGCCACCAGTCAGGAAAATGATGAAAATTAAATGTGAACTGATGAGGAAATGTTGCATGAAAGTTTCTTTTAAAGTCATTGATTAAAATTTAACCTCTTTTTACCTCGGAACTCTCATAGCAAGTGCATATTGATTTAAAGGTGCCTTTGCATCATCATTAAATTTTCCCCACTGATTTATGCATAATATTGTCAAAATGAATCTGTGACCTATTTTAAGTGCGATACCTATGCATGACCAATGAAAATAGCTAGGAAAAATGGCATGCTGCTCATTTCCAACCGAAATTATCCTGCAAACCTAAACTAAGGACATAAAACACTATATCTTAAAATGCTGCCAAACATGCATTTTAGACAAATAGATACCGTGTTGGATCTTGGCTTAAAAGACTTAATTTGAGTCTTTCCAGATAAAGCAACAAATCAAGAAGACTTGTGATTTGCAGTTGGTGTATGTCTTCTTGTAAACAGGCCTGCTCTTGGTAGCCCCTCTTGTTTTATTGCATTGGATTGTGTCATGTAAAAAGAGATTGATAAGCCAACAGATCCCTCCCCAGGCGCTCACATATGCAGGCCATGCATAAATGCATCCAAGCAACTACACACAGGCTCGTTATGAACTGCAGGATTCGAGGCATGTGCCATAAAACTGATTTGGGACTGCTGACACAGACTACTTTGATGATTGCTGCAGTGACTGCGCTGTCAGTTGGCAGTGGGTGGCACATGCACAGGTTGGATCAATGCACTGAAATGGTGCCACTCAATACCATAAAGTTGAATTATTGCACTTGAAGGACTGAGAGTTTGGATGGTATACTGCAGTAACCGGTCTATCTTGCGTGTCGCCTGATATTAGATGCTTTTAATTTCCTCCTTGATCTTTAAATTTTAAATAGGCAATACTTTTGTGGAATTTCTGTATTTTTCTTGAATGTCTTTTACATCCTTCAGGGTCGTGGAGGTTTGGGCTCAATCTTTGTGTGGGCATCTGGCAACGGTGGGAGAGATAAGGACAGCTGTAACTGTGATGGCTACACCAACAGCATCTACACTCTATCCATCAGCAGCTCCACACAGAATGGCTTTGTCCCCTGGTACAGTGAGGCTTGCTCCTCAACCCTCGCAACTACCTACAGCTCGGGCAACCTCAACGAGAAGCAAATAGTAAGTTTTGGTTACCAAACTGCAATCAGAAACTCTTGGCTTCCAAACTCTACGTCCGATGAATCCTATCACAGATGTTGCCATCCCTTGTTAATTTCATAGTCATTTTTGCCCATTCATCCAGGCAATATCACCATTTTTTTTTACGACAACAATTTGTAATTCTCTAAATGTAGCCCATTTTCCCCCCAACCTTTAAGGTAGACTGTATGGCTATGTGCTTAATTTAAAATATTGACGGGTTTCATTATTAATACACAATCATTATTAATGGTGGCATGTGTGACTGTGGTGCCCCCCCATTAAGTGTACATACAGTGCATGTTTCCACATTTAAACCGCTATTGAGAATGTCTTCTTTGTGTCTTATGATTAGCTCTAAATAGCAGTAAATGCATGATGGGGAAACTGTTGGCTGTTGTGTTTTAAACACATGATTATAGCATGACTTGCAGAGTCATGTTCGAAGACAAGCAAGAAGAACCCAGTTTTGCACAATAATTGCTTGTTGATTAACTTGAAAGGCAGCATTGTAGTCTGTAGCTTTATGACTTCCTGATCCTCTACCCGACCTGTCCTCTTCTTTTTTTCATCCATTAATTCACTTTTGGTCCATTAAAATGATTATGAATATTGTAAGCTGCTGGAAGTCCTCCTAGTAAGCTGCTGCTTAACATTCATGTCACAAACATGGAATCATTTAGGTCTACATTCGAGCAGTCATATTCTCTGGGTGGGCCAGTCACATCCCTCACACATGTGGCTTCTCTCTTTGATTTTATGTTGTACTTGTGTAATGGTGTTGCCTAGCTGACTGTATTTCCCCCCCCCCCCACACTATTATTCAGTTGGGTCGTATTGGGCCGCGTCGCTTGGTATGCGTGATTTCCGTGGAGCTTCTCTCATTTTAGCTTCCTGAACTGCATCCTTTCGGAGATTGCTTGCTTCTTGCTTCATATTACTGCATATTTTGTAAATCACACCAGCAGCTGCCCTGTGCAACCAACCAAGGCCCTTTGCTGTTGGTCATAAAGTAGGTATGCTGCAACAGTTGAATCTGAAAAGACACCTCCTGGGCCGAGGTAGAGGGAAAGGAATGATTTCACCATCTGACTCCCCTCCTGGACAAGGGATACATTTTCACAATTTCTCACATCTTTAACATTTCAACTGTTCACTTCCAGCAGACACATTTACATGATAATAAGATAATAAGTGGCAATTGGAGCGTCAGAAAGATTGACCCTTTTGGCACTAGCAGGCTCATGTAAGCTAACGTAATTATTTTTCCTTTTCAGATCACGACAGATCTTAAGGCTAAATGCACAGACTCCCACACGGGGACCTCTGCATCCGCCCCATTGGCTGCTGGAATCATCGCTCTGGCTCTTGAGGCAAAGTAAGTGCTAATCAGTCATTTTCAAAATCTCACTTCCCCTGCAGCTTTGTCCTAAGATTTATCTTCTAAAAATGTCCGCTGATCTAAATATACACTGTATACTTGGCACTTTTTTCTGCTGAACATGACATTCTAAGCAGATTGAGGAGTCACAATAACTCAAAGGTGCAACTTTGCAGGATGATTGCGGACAGTCGTTGCCCACGATGCAGCGTCTTCAGTCATCTGGCTCGAAACTGTTGAGAATGTCAACCTCACTGTGCTTGTGTTTGCATTTTGTTCCAGTAAAAATTTGACCTGGAGAGACATGCAACATCTGGTTGTGCGAACTTCTCACCCTGCCCACCTGGCCACCAATGACTGGAATACCAACGGGGTTGGACGCAAAGGTACACAACTCAAGTTCACGCCTTACGTGTGGCGCCATGTCCTTCACGCACAATATTATATTCTGCATCCACTGCTGAAGCTAAATTAAAATTAGAGATCAAACAACTCAATTTCTTGAAGTGTCATGCATTCTAAAGCCTGAGTTGAAAATGTTTCTTTCAGAAGGCCAGCTGTCATATCTTGTCTGTCTCTTTTCTCTCTCATTTCCTGCAGTTAGCCATTCATACGGATATGGCCTGCTTGATGCCAGTGCAATCGTAGCACTGGCAAGGACATGGACCAACATGGGACCACAACGAAAATGTGTGATCACCATGCTCTTGGAACCAAAGTTTGTGCAACACACACTGCTCATTGTATTTCAAAGCAAATGATAATCCTCTCCATATTCAATTATTTAGAGCAGTTTACGCCCTAGGTTAATGTGTCAAGCTACATATCACAGCGACAGAAACTATACTGAAGAATTGTTGATATATTTTGCCTCTGCATCTTTTGAGCAATGTTAGTTTGAATTCAGAGGCAGATGAACTACAGAAGGTACGGTCTTTTGCGTCAATTGCTTGTTTTTGTCCACATCAGCAATGTCTGTCAAACTTAAGTTTCCAAAGCAAGCTTTGGAGAAGTCCACTGCAAGGAAGAAAACAAAACTGGTATACATTTTTTTCCCTTGACTATTTCATATGCAGTACTGTAAACAGTCTGACATATCACCCAGCCATCATGCACTTGTTGCGGTTTGGCTGTGTGGGTGCGAGCGGTCAGGGCAGGTGATTTGACGTTAGCGTCATCCTGACTGACTTAAACCAAGGGAGCTGTTAAGGATTCAGTCGCTCTCAATCTGTCAAAATTAGAGCAACAGAATTAACATCAGTTTATAGCTGGCAGTATTCTTAACATTTGACCCTGTATAATAATCTACAGTATCGAACATGTATTCAATGTCTCCTTTGCATCTTCTGATAAATTCACTTCTTTGGACATGTAGAAGCTATGTGGAAGAGTAATTAATGTACTTAACATCATTTAGTGACCAAATCAAATGCTCCTGAACTTGAAACACAGTGTTCTACAGCAACACTTTTTAAAATCTGTCATCTCTTCAATAAATTTGATTTGACACAAAAAAAAACTTGTGTCAATTGGAAGGAGGATGAAAAAAAAAAGGTGCATGACTTTATACAGAACACACGGTCGCTACAGGTGCTGAAACACTAATCCTCTCCAATGTTACAAACCCGTTGCCCCTTGCAGACTATCACACTGGTGAGGAGTTAAGTAGCCTTCTTATCTCAAGCTTAGGGGGAAGCCTGTAATGGTTCTGTTTGCATGCTGAACTGGTAAGCTACATCAAATGGCACACCTCTGACTTCATCTTTTGACAGAAACATTGGCGGCCATTTATCAGTTAACAAGAGCGTGGATGCCTGCTTGGGGAGCGACAGTCACGTGACCTCACTGGAGCACGTCCAAGCTCGACTCACCCTGTCCTACAACCGGAGGGGCAACCTGGCTATCCACCTCATTAGTCCTGCCGGCACGCGCTCCACACTGCTCCACCCCAGGTACAAACACACAGCTGCACGTACGCACCAAGACAAACTGGTCACTTCAGTCTGTTTACACGGCCGTGATGATTTCCTGCAGGCCTCATGACTACTCATCAGAGGGTTTTAATGACTGGGCGTTTATGACCACCCACTCCTGGGATGAGAACCCCTCTGGGAAGTGGACGCTGGAGATTGAGAATGTAGCAGGGGCCAGTGACTATGGTAACAACTCTTTGCAAGATGTGATGACTTGTTTGTTGGTATTGTTCACATTTTGTGTGTTCATAACAGTACTTGAAATTAGTGATAGATCGATGTGTTTTTTTTTCAAGGCCGATACCGATTACTAGTAGTCAAGTAGACTGATAACCGATATTTCAAGCAGATATCCATTTGCAGTAAAAGAAAATGTGTGTGTCAAAATAAAAAAATACATATTTTTATTTTAAGAATATAAAGAATTGACTAATTTGTTTTAAAAAATTAAGACAAAAATTGTAGGAAACTTCCAGGCTCATCAGCATGTGTTAAGCTAAATTAAAAACTAAGCAAGTAAATAGTTCCCTAAAGTTTTCTACTATAAATAAAGTTTTCCAAAATGTCATCTTTTTTCTTAATTGATTTTTTTATTTTTAAAAATAAAAATTGTAGGGAGTTCCCAGTGTCATTCAGCATAATTTGTTTTATAAAGTGGAAATTTAAATAAATCCATAGATTAAAGTTCCCTGAATCTCACTGAGTGACAAATACATGCGAATTTAGCTAATTGGGTTTTTTGTCAGGGTTCGTAAATAGGTTTCAAAAGGTCTTTGCAGAAAGTGAAGAATTGTCTGAATATGTTCAAAATGTCTTTGCAACAAGTAAGTCTGTGACCATCTTACGAATCCTGCTGGAAACCCTAAATACGCTACGTTCGCAAGCATTCACCACTCAGTGAGATACCAGCTTTACCGGCTTTCAGATTCTTTTTTTTTCTTTCTTTTTTTTATCGTCTTTCAGATTTGTAAAAAGGCAGATGCCAATATTTGTCATTTTGCCAAATATCGGCATCTGCCTTTTTACGAATAATCGGCCCGGCTGATAATCGGTGTATCCCTATTTGAAGTCCCAACATGAAACAATTACACTGCATAAATCTGTCAATTACAACTTGTAATTTAACTCCTAAACTCAACCTCAATATTTTTTAGATTCATTGAGCTAGAGCAATAGAGCTTGTTATAGTGCTTGTAGTGCTTGTTATGTGTAACAATCAATTTATCACATGAAGTAGCTGATTCAGTCCTTCTCCAACATTGTATTCAGACGCAAACCCCCCAAAACAAAACAGAAAAGAGAACAAATTTGAAATCACTCAGCTCTATCCTCAGTCAGGAGACTTTCAGTCAAGATGAACCTCTCAAGAGCCCCCACACTTTTTTTACGCTCACAAAATACTCTTATTAGACACAAAGGGACATTCAGTTGTCTTAAAATTGCTGCTCTTTTCAAAGTGCCATTTCCTGTCACTTCATGGCAAAAATGTGAGAGTCTTCTAAAGAAATATGCTTGAACAAAATCTACCCTCGGGAGCTTGAGCCTCTTTTACTGACAGGCCTACTTTTTCTATGAACACTTTTTTTCCCCTCTTATATAAATATATATATAAAATATCTCCTGGCTCATCTCTCTTCTCAGGCACTCTAACCCAGTTCATCCTGGTGCTATATGGCACCGGCTCCCCTGATGATTCTCAGCCTGCAAGTGGCAACTGTAAGACGTTGGACCTCAAACAGTCATGCCTTGGTAAGATGGAGTCTCTTCCCAGTGCTGGTATAAAGACTGAGAGAAGAATGTGACAAGTGATGAAGCATGTCTGGTGATGTTTGCTCATCTTTTTCATCTCATCAGCACAGTACATCATTTTCACCCACTTGTCTTCAATTAACACTTATTTATATACAGTAGCACCTTTTATGCTTAAAATTTTTAAAACAGTGTTTCACACATCTCATAATACAAGACACAAATCCCTCCCACCTGACTGTAGTCATCGATTCGCATTCCTTCAGCCATCCCACACCCACTGTCCCATGTGTGCAAGCAGTTTGTGTAAAAAGATGATTCAAATGCATGACATGACTGAGAACCGACAGAGCCACTTGGGGCCTCTCCGCCCCAGGCAGACAGAGAAGTCAGGACTACAGCCACAAACTATTGCTGATAGCTTCAAGCAATTCATCAGATTATTCTAATCAAGTCCATATTGCTGTCTCATAGCCAATCCGAATATCACCGTAGAGAGGTCTAACAGAAAACCAGCTACTTCTGACACAGTGACAGTCTGGCCCCTACAGGCAGACATTGGTAACGACAGGTGGCCCAATCAGGTCAACCGATTTGCATTGTATTTGTGTTCAGCTCTGATTGTAGTTGTCTCAGCCATATTTTTACCTGCTGTAAATTTCATCTATTTTATTTTACGGATGATTGCACTTCTGTCTGCATTTTCAATGCATCCATCCATTTTCTATCATGCTTATCTATTCAGGGTCTTAGGTTGAGCTAACCTCAGGCAAATGGCAGGCTACACCCTGGACTGGTCGCCAATCAATCACAGGGCACGTATAGAGACAGACATCCTTTCACACACGTAGGAATTGAGCCTACGCTGGTCGCACAGAAGTGTCGGTGACTTCACACACAATCTAATGATCAAGAGCGGTATAAAATAAATTTTACGCCTTTTAAGATATTGGAGTTGACTCCCAACTCCTCCCATCAGGAGTTGCTACGGTGTAGAATATATTTGGCACTTTTTTTTCCTCTTTTTTTCTTTCTTTTTTTTTACACCAGCGGAACGCTAGCGATGCCTGCGTGAGTTAAAAGCTTTTGATGGCAGCAGCTTGAAGATGCTACTGTGTATTGTAGATCTGCATTCTAGTGCTGTGCAATTACCACTTCAACGTGATTCATCATGAACGCGAGAAGTGATACTGACAACAGAGTAGTCAGGAAAGGACTTTAGTGAGCTTCGGTGGCGCTCGTGTTGTTTGAAGGTGTGTCCATAGCTTCGGCATTGCACGTCTGCAGACAGCTGCTGATGTGCACGTGGACCGTGAATGGCACATCCATCATTCAGGCTACATTTCATTAAGAGGGGCCATGTCGAGCAAGGTAGATACGACCAATGAAAGAGAATGGGACTAGGGATGGAAAATTCAGCACACTGGTGCACAAACAAAGATTTTTGAGCCATATTTCTTTACATTTTAATTGAATTATAAAAAAAAATGTGGATACTGTACCTGCAGACTCCTCATTTCCACATTTTTCCTTGGCACCAAGAGATGAGAGGCAAAGCACTATTTTGTCTAAATGACGCTCCTCAACTCACGTCAACTTGACACCAAGATACTACAAAATGGTGGCAAAACACTACTTTTGTCTAAATTAAGCTCCTCAACTCACATCAACGTGGCACCAAGATACCACAAAATGGTATCAAAGCACTACTTTTGTCTAAATTAAGCGTCACAACTCACGTCAACACGACACCAAGATAACACCAAAATGGTGGCAAAATGCTCCATTTGTCTAAATGAAGCTCCTCAACTCGTGTCATCATGTCACCAAGATACCAGAAAATAGTGGCAAAGCATTACTTTTGTCTAAATGAAACGTCTCAACTTGCATCATCTTAGCACCAAGCCGCCACAAAATGGTGGCAAAGTACTACTTTTGTCTAAATGAAGCTCCTCAACTCACGTTAATACGGCACCTAGATACCACAAAAGGGTGACAAAGCGCTACTTTTATCTAAATGAATATCTTCAA
This sequence comes from Leptonotus elevatus, assembly GCF_054856555.1. NCBI lineage: Eukaryota > Metazoa > Chordata > Actinopteri > Syngnathiformes > Syngnathidae > Leptonotus > Leptonotus elevatus. The sequence goes on along the minus strand of NC_141241.1, from coordinate 15,434,223 downwards.
CTCATGTCAACCTGTTACCAAGATACCACAAAATGGTGGCAAAGCACTTCTTTTGTCTAAATGGAACGTCTCAACTTGCATCAACTTAGCACCAAGATACCACAAAATGGTGACAAAGCACTTCTTTTGTCTAATTGAAGCTCCTCAACTCTCCTCTACAGTTTGAGGTTATTGGTTTGACCTTGTGCACAATGCCGGACCACAATGATCATTTGTTTTTAGCTTGGTACTGTTGTTGTTGGTATTCTTTGGTTACCAAGATGAACGCTAAAGGGTCACATGACCACCATAGCTCACCCCAAATGTTGATCTGACTGAAAAGTGATTCTTGATATATAGTGTAATTATCTTTAGATACTTTGACACAATACTTTGCTTAGAATGTTTAAATGTGTGTCAAATTCAGTGTACAGTACTCTACTCGTAGTTTATTTAGTCATCTCACATGACATGGATCCATATCAAGTCAAATGTTTCTGGAGTTTTCCGCTTATTTGTTTTTCCTGTGATTTTCCCTTGCAGAGTGTAACGCCGGCTACTACCTCTTCATGCAAAGCTGTGTGAAAGAATGTCCAACAGGCTACGCTGTGGGTTCGCTGCCCCTCAACTACACCGTGGGGAACAATATTTCTCCGGCCTACGTCTCCGCCTGCATGCCGTGCCTGCCGCCCTGCCTGACGTGCAGCAGGCTCAGCACTCAGGCCTGCCTGTCCTGCCCTCCTCACAGATCGCTCAATGCCATCCCCGGCACCTGCGATCGCATCACCCAGTACATGCGCGAGACCCCCAGCGACTTTATGGAGGGCCAGGGGGACGCGGGTTTGCCGCCCCAGCTCACCTCCAAGTTGCCTATGACTGTGGCCATTCTCAGCTGCATGGCCATCGTGGCCGTCTTCGCCGGCGTCTTCCTCTTGCTGCAGGTGCGCTCGGGCGCCGTCATCAAGCTCCCGTCCCTGGAAACCGGCGGCGGTTTGGCGGGCAGCTTCAACCTGGGCGGGAACAGGGTGGTGTCGTACCGCGGCATCCCGACAGTGTGGGGGGACGACGGCGCCAACACGGACTCGGAAAACGAAGAGTTTGGCGTCCAAAATGAGAGGACTGCCTTTATTAAAACACAAAGTGCTCTTTAATACATTCCTTTTTCGCCCTGCTATATAAAAAAAAAAAAATCCTCACCACCAATTGTTGGATAATTCAGGGCTGGGGTGTCTTTGCTTTCACGTTCTTGTCTGGTTTTATCTCTCATCCCGACTTTGGCCTCCATTTCAGTGGGTTCCCATCATCCTCCGCTTAGAGGAAGTCGCTGGCCACTTGGAGCTCAGGCCAGCTCCTTGTCTAAAAAGACAGTTGTTGGTTTGCTTTTCTTCCTCCTTCCCTTTTCTATCAGTCTCTGTGCAGTCGCCGGATGAGATTGTTTTGACGTGTGGAACACAAACGTGCCAGTGTCCGTGTCCTGCACGTGAGTCTTCACGTCTGTCCTACACCAGTTGCTGAAGTCTTTTACATACAATCTGGTGGGTTTTTTTTGTCTCGCAAGTATCAACATCCCATATGCCTCGCGAGTTTCTTTTTCTTTTCTTTTTTCTGGTCACCTTTCCACGATTGTGTCACCTGCGTTGTGTGACAGGATCCTCACAGATGTCGCTACTGCACCGCGAGCCACACTTGGTTTCCCACAGCTGTCGGAATCAAGTTACGAGCCTCAAATGTTTCTAACCTTGCAGCTATCGCACATGAAAGCATCCAAGTAAAAATGTACCTGATCAAGCCCCGCGGCAGCGGAGAGGCTATTACTTGTTATTCGTCTCCGGAAGAATTGGACTCATTACCAATGCATCAATATGTTCCCTTGGTCCGGGCATATTAGCACTACAAAGACAAATTGCACATGCGTCAAATTAGCAATGACACTAATGTACTTGCCTATGTCATTTATTTTGAACGAGAAATATACATCTTCTTTCTAGGGGGACATTTTTCTCCTCCATCTCACATTGCTGCTTTCTTCTTTCAAGCAGAGTTGAAGCTGCACATCATCACGTCTAAATTTAAGTGGATCACTTCTGTGAGCCCCAACAATGACTGATGCTGCGGAAACTGCCTTTTGTTTTTTTTTGTTTTTTTTGTCATACCTTAGGGGAAGGTTGTTTTTAAGTCTTTGTTTCTCCTGTGCTGCATTTCAAATACGCATCTCATGATTGAATACATAGCAAATCTAAATCCATTGATCGCCTTTCGCTAGCGTCACTGAATTGATCCCCCCCACCCCCATCTGGCACTCAAACACTGCTGAGAGAGGTTGTCATGATGGTGATGACATGCATACAAAACCACAGCTGCTCACCCTTTATATATCTACCTCTCATCACTCAGCATGGTTTCACACGCCGACGCGTGCGAACGCTGGAAGTAGGCTGGAAATATTAAGCAGGATTGGCATTTCATTGCATTTTTTACGATGCTGTGTCAATTTATCACCTTTACAATCGGCATTCACAGGCAGGGCTTTAAATCCTGCTTTTGGAAATAGGACGGGTCACAGGATTGACTTTTTGCTCCCGTTGGCCGGCATTTACAGACGTGTTAAATCGAAATTGCCAACTTGAAGTTGTTTGCGCTCCTTGTACTCCCATCCTCCCTCGGTGGTTCCTCTTGAGGTTAAGACTTTTTGTTCTGACGCTGACAATCAATTTCCCTATTTAGAGAGCAAGAGGCAGGCACAGAAAATAAATCCATTTTAAACCTAACCACTTGTGTCGAGAAGCCCTCCCGGAAAGTCTTTTTTGGGGCAGATGCAGATGTGATTACAGAGGTGTTTGTCCCTCGTGTGGCTGCACAGGACTGATGGTGGATCTACATTAGTGTGCCTACTGACATTTAGGCTTTAAGTAGGATACTAATTTCAAAACGCCATTTGTGTGAAGCGTCTAAAAAGCATAATGAGCTAATACGGCAACAAAATTGCTTCCTAGAACTCTTTTAGAATAACAATGTGGGATGATTTTGTCATTAGAGGTAATAGTCGAGCGTGAGCAAATGGCAAGATGTGTGTTGGTTGAGTTTGTTTTGAGTAGTTGTCTGCGCGCTCGAGTGCTTTAGAACTTTCTCAAGTGAGCGAGCGCCTCAAACACACTAGGAGCCGTTTCAAACGCTCGCTGCCAACTCTCAAAGAACGTCATGCCAGTGACTTGCAACATTTGGCTTAATGTAGTGCTGTATTGTCTTCTGAACATTCAAAATGTGTTAATTACCTTAAGAGTCTTTTCTCTAATTGCAATCAAATGGAGCTTGAAGAGTCTGCCGTGTCTGGTTTGAATTAAAAGAAGCAATATGTTGGCAGAACCAAAGACAATCATTTTGTCCATCTCATCTTAAGGGGAAAGTCAAGCTTAAACATTAACTGACAATAATATGTTCTATGCGACCTCACTAGTCTAAACATGACATTGTGATTGATATTACATTTGTGGAATATGAGTTATGAAGCAAAATCCAGCCGTTTTTATCCGTCTCAGGTGGCGGACATTTTGCCACTTGCCGTCGACTGATGACATCACAGTTGCTCAGGGCTCAGGCAACGACCAATCACAGCTCACCTGTTTTCTGAAGCTGAGTTGTGATTGGTTGTTACCTGGGACCTGATCAACTGTGATGTCATCTTCACTCGACAGCAAGTGGCAAAATGGCCACCTTATGATAGTGATAAAAACTACTGGATTTTGCTGCTTAAGACCTATTCCACTAATGCGATATTAATAATAATATCATATTTAGACGAGTGGGGCTGCATAGAACATATTATTGTCAAGAATTTTTTGGGGGGGGTTGACATTCCCTTTAAAATGTTTAACTCATCACTTGTCAATCCCTCATCAAGTCCTTTTCACTTAAGTGTGTGTGTGTGCGTGTGTGTTTGTGGTTGCGTCATCCGTGTCGCGACACACTGTATTGTTGAGCTGCTGTGAAGGAAGGCGCTAGAATGTATCCCATCTTCTTAAACTTAAGGGCTGAAATCAGTTCTGCGCACATCCGTGTGCGCTATGCTTGGTCAGTAAACATTAAATGCGTTGGGGGATGGCCTCACGTGTGACCCCCGTCGACCTCCTCGTGAGGTCCCTGGCCCCTTGGCTGCACACAGTACCTTAAACGTGTGTGATCTATGAATACTGTACACGAATGACTTGGCGTACCTGGGACAAAACTCTAAATAAGGCCTATTTTTGTACTATATGAATGGTGCAGTGTAATTTTCTTGTAATTTAAAGATTGTTTGCTCTTGGTTTCTTCTTTTTATTTAATTGATGTAAACTATAGATTCTACTAAAATAAAGATCTATGCAAATTTGAATGTGTTTTACTTGATTTCACCTTACAACTGCATAATGTCAGCGTCGAATAAGTGCAGTTCTATTAATTAAAAACACATTTGTTATAAAACAACTACACAAATATTGGCTCTGCTTATATTTTGTGGAAAATTTGTTAAACGGCAAATCTATGTTCCCTGCCGTTTGCGACATGCATTATTTACCACATTCACTCCGGGGAGACTATTTGATGTATTGCTGGTGTAATTAAGACAATGACTTTACACCGACCGTGTCATAAATCCAAATAATGAAGTGAGAGTGGCTCTACGCTGGGTAATAAAGCAAACCATTGTTTTTATGCAACAATTGCTCTCAATAAAATACTTGAGCATTTCAAGCTGCTAATAAAACTATAAAAAGTGATGTTTAACTCGTTTGTAACTGTGCTGCTGGCCATGTTGTCAATCAACTTTTTAGAGTCAGAGCCAGGGTGCTATAATATTCTACGAATAATTTGTGGTACCTTGAGATACTTGCATCTCAAATCAGCTGTCCCTGTGAAATGAATGGAAATGCCATTAATCCGTTGAAGCCTCCCAAAAATAAACAAATATTTTTGGAATATGTTTCTAACTTTAAGTAAAGATAACAATTAAATTTAGCGTAAAGAACCACACCGTTTTTGCCAAATGTTTGCTTTAATGCAATGGATAATATGCTGCACAGTCTGGTGTGCGCGTTTTAGCCACCTGAGGGCAGTATAATAGACATACGGTGAAACCTAACATGGAGATGTAAACTCAGTAAGCCACAGTAATATTAGTACATGATTAGGAAAAAATACACGCCTGTGATAATTTATATAATCTGTCTAAACGTGTTCGTCCACTCTGTTCAAAATGTTACTTAAAAGCTACTGAACGTAGAATATTCAATTTCGAATCGCTACTGCCACCTCCTGACGAAAAATTAAACTGCCCATTGTTTTTTTTATTTTTAACTGCACACACAAACACGGTCTCCCAGGCGGAGAAGCGAACCCACGTCAACCTGCATCGTAGGTAAGTGACGGTCACGGTACCACTCCGCCACCTACACATTACTACCACGTACATGGCGTCACATCCACACACAGCGCGCGGGAAATTTGAACCCGAATCCAGTCTGAAAACTATTGGCCAGAGGCTTGCAGGAGTTCTCATTGTAAACAGCTAAGGTGTTAATCTACTAATTAGAAGACATTTCAGTCATAAAGGGTCAAATAAAAAGGCTACTGTAAAGATGTTTTTGGGGAACAAGTTCCTTTTTTCCAAATACTACTGTGACACAGAATTGAATAGCCCATTTAATGGCATTTGCCATTATGTGTTAGCATTCAGCTAAACGAGCTTGTAGCCGAAGCTGATAAGGAACTAGGAAATAGGCAGAAATAATTAACATGGGAAATAGGTCTTTCTTTAAAATTATCTCTTGTTTTTTGTGGAAATTTTATGTATCAAAACAGGTACTTGGTATTGGTTTTGGCGACGACAAGAGTTGAGCACTCATGCTGGTATCGGTCTGAAATAGTGATATCCTTAGTAGTATTTATTTGGCCTCCACATAGTACGTCGCTGAATTAAAAGTTAAATGAGACTTGCAAACAAAACCTCTGCAGAATGAGGAAGTGCTGCCTGCCATGAACATGAAGCAGGGAAGTAACTTATCTTTGACCGATGCAGCTGCTGCGACAACACACCACTTTGTTTCTGTCTCACTTGCAGGCAGAACACAAAACCACACTCCCGGTTCAAAATTTGCTCCTTAAAATCCCGAGATGGGCTTCGGGGAGGACTTGCGCTGTCCTCAGGCTCACGCGGCTGTGCTGAGGCTGCTGGACTCTGAGCTTCACATGATGGAGGTCATGAAGAAGTGGATGGGCCAGAGGGCGAAGAGTGAGCGGGAGTTTGCGGTACAGTTGCACCATATGGCCGTCATGGTGGACAAGCAGGAGCGGCCTCAGCCTGCAGCTGGAATGGACCACATCAGCCAGCTCAACAAGGTCAGGCCACACAAGTTTTGTAATATCTTTTCATTAGGATAATGAAACTCTGTCGTATTGCACAGTTATATAAATGATAATTTATCAGATCTGATACAGTCATGTATCGTAGACAAACTGATACTGCATTGTCCAATATGTGTTAGCATTAAGCTAGTAATTTTTTGTTAGTTTTTGTTATTACTTTACTTTTTAATTTATTGGTATTAAACACGTTGAAGGCTCTTTAAAAAAAAAAAAAAAAAAAAAAAATATATATATATATATATATATATATATATATATATATATATATATATATATATCTATCTGTTGAAAGGCTGCTTGTTGTGAGGTGAGTTGAGTTTGTTGCCACCATTCAGCATTCGATTTTCTGTCTCTGCTCACAAGTCAAAGTGACTGACAGCTTGTATCTCAAAAATTGTAAGTTGGACTGTTGTGGTAGCTGTACTTGAGTATTTTTCTGGCAACTTAACTTTTATTCACTCCATTTGAATCCGTACTTTCTACCCCTTACTTTGTCAAAACAGGTTCTTGGGTTGTTCCATACCAAATCTCTCAAAACAAAAATCTGAACATTTTGACCAAGCAGATTTTGACTTTTGATGAAACTTTCTGTATTTGTTGATCGTGATCTCACAACGCTAAATCTCAAATCTGAGTGGTTTGGGAGTTACGGCCTGTCAAATTTGAATATTTTTAGCATTGACGGGCACGGCTGCCTTCCTTTGAACCCTTATACTGTATGTCAAGAACTACTGGGTCAATCTTCACAAACCAGGTATTTTTGTAAAAGGAATTCAACAAGGATTCCACATCTGCAATCATTTAGAAGATCAGTGAATATTTTAGTAACCTTTTGACCTTTAGTTTTAGTTGACCTTGAAACTTGACCTTGTGGATGATGTGATTTCAACAAAAATGTTCATTAAATGTAATATCACATGTTCTCTAAAACAAACATTTCTGCGAGGTAAATTTTTATTTTTTTTAGCTGAGATATGGAGTTAAAGTCCCTCAGATATGTGTTGAATATTAATTGACCAGGTATTCCGTATCCAAATTTAAACGACAATGCAATGCATATTAAACTTTCAATGATTGTGACCTATCACCTGCACAAAATGCAGTAAAATCACTACGTTACTATTCTGTTTGAAAACTATTGTCGAAGTAAAGTCCTAATCCTTCTGTTGCTTCCCTGCCCTCAGTCCTGGGGGGCTCTGGTGTCTCAGACAGACCTTCTGAGCCAGCTGATGAGGAGGTGTTCTGATGAGCTGCTGAACGGACCCGTCAGCAAACTGGCGCTGCTCATCCAAGACAAACAGCAGCTCCGCAAAAACTACGCAGGGCAGTGGAGCCTCCTGAGGCAGGAGCTCAGCAAGGTAGATGACTGACACTCAAGTCCAACACCTGCATCACAGTCAGAATCTGAAATCAGCTTTATTGGTCAAGTTTTTTAAAAGCGCACGAGGAATTTGGCTTCAGTAGTTGGATTCCCTCTAATACATGGGTGATAACACACAACTGCGTTGTTAGCGTTAGCTATTGCCAGCTGCATCAGAATGCCTGCCCGTGAGATTCAAAACGATTGCAGCCGAGTATAGATGTCGGTGGTTATCAGATGGTCTGAGCATTTCCTCAATTCTCTCACATTTCATGTTGTTCACTTCCTGTGTCATAAACATACTTTCATATTTGGTCTGCCACCCTAGGACATCTGAAACACAGAAGAAGAAAAAACACTATAGATGAATTAAACCTAATAACATTGCCACTAGATGACGCTTAAGGGATAATTTAATTGCTTGAGTAAAGTTAAGTGGCAATATCTGAAAATTGACTTCTGTGCAGTAGCCTACCATTCTGGCTGTAAGTAACCCTGCTGGACCTTACCACTCGGAACCTCCCAATTAAGACCGAGTTCTGTTCATGTGTTTTTTTGTTATAGCAAAAAAAATAATAATACACATAGCAACTGACGTACTCTTTGCTCGTAAAACCGAACAATTATGGCAAATAATGAGTTGTAAAGGACAAGGACATTGAATTGTGCATGCTACGTAAATGTGTAGATTCTAAAACAACTTGCTAGCGGACGTTAACGCCCTTATAAGCGTTAATATTTCTTGCCATTCACAAATCCTTCGGTGCTCTCCGCCATGTTGAAACTTGAAAAGTTCTATCAGCTCGGAAACTCGGGTATCAAAATAAATTCCCAGTTGTCCAGTGGAAAAGACGTGCAATTTTCTACTCGACGTGTATTTACCATAATTTTGATACCACACAAAGGCAGCATAGTTTTTACAAAGAATATACATTTGAGTGTCCCACTCACTTTTACTGTCTTTTATTCATTTATTTATTTACTCCCTATTTTACTCTTCGCTCTTACAGCAATGATCTGAAGCACGCAGACTGAAGATATCCTTTATAATTTGTTATAAAACGTCTCAAACGAAATCCAATTTTGCCCAGCTGGCGGCTGGAGCGATATAGATCAACACAGTTATTTTTCTTGATCACACCACACATTTGTGAGACCATTTTTTGATAGGCGCAATTTTGGCACGATGAGAGAGAGAGAGAGAGAGAGAGAGAGAGAGAGAGAGAGAGAGAGAGAGAGAGAGAGAGAGAGAGAGAGAGAGAGAGAGAGAGAGAGAGAGAGAGAAATACGTACTCACCCTGGTGTGCCTTTGGTAAGTCGGGGTAAAGGGCTCTGTTGACCTCCACACCATGTCAGCACACAATAAGGACATGGGGATGTGACAACAAAACAATAATTTATGAACATCAAACAGACGTACACTAGCGTAAATATTTTTAATTACTCACAGTACTACTAAGACTAAACAGAAAACAAAGACAATCAAAGCGATGTATTCCAATCCAAACAAAAACTTTGCCCTACATTTGTATGCCCCTGCTAGCTTAATGCTAACCCATAATAGAAAACGCCATTGACATGCTAACGAATAGCTTTGATAGTAGCAGTGATTCAACCCTTTAGGCGTCAGACATTTGAACACAAACACACGTAGACAAACAATATCACAATTCTCACAGGCATGCATTCTTTGTTGTCTAGGAAAAATGACTAAAATGGCAGCAAGGCATTTTATAATAGATGTGGCTTTGGCCTGACCAAACAGTGAATGGGTGAGTTTTTCAGCAAATAATGGAGTATAGTATTTTTGTTTGTTTATTTGTTTAAAAAAAAGGCCAACTCTTGAATGCTATATTGTGAATATGCACGAGGAGAGTTCTTTGGGGTAGTTCTCCTACACGCACAAATTTTGACAGAGCCGTCGTGTTGGATCTCATTGGCTTGTGCTTAATACTATAGCCATTAAATATATTTTCTTGTTGTGGTTGAATGTTTAAAAGTTGCTGTTTGGTTTTCCAGGTGACCCAAACAGAACTGGAGAGGCTGAAGAGCAGCTACAGACAAGCGGCGAGAGATGCTGCTCAGGCAAAGAGGAAGTTCCAGGAAGCCAGTAAAGGTCAACAATTCTACTTTGCCTTTGCTTCTCATAACATTCACAATGTCTGTTTTATTCCGTCCCCTCCAACATGATGCAGTGTGACCTGACTTAATTATTATTTTTTTGATACACCTCATAAAAGGAGTTTGATCTGTTTAATGCTTCTCACAGTTGAAGATTACTTTTCAAAGTAAACAAAAAACAGAGAGAAGTAACGTAATCAGTTAGCTTAATGCTACCACATGATTGGAAATACCTTAGAAATGCTAACAAATAGCAACCAGCAATGTGGCCCGACTTAATTATTAATTTTTTTAGATGCACCTCATAAAAGGAGTTTGATCTGTTTAATGCTTCTCGCAGTTGAAGATTACTTCCAAAGTAACTAAAAAACAGAGAGAAGTAACGTAAAGTCAGTTAGCTTAATGCTACTACATAATAGGAAATGCCATAGAGAGGCTAACAAATAGCAACCATTAAATAAATGTCCAGGCAACACTATTTCCTTACAGATAAGGAGCGTGACAAAGCAAAGGAGCGTTTCGTCAAGGCCACGATGAAACTCCACGAGGTGCACAATGACTATGTGCTGTCAGTTCGTGCCGCTCAAGTCTACCAGGAGCAACACCACGCTCACATCCAGCCGGCCATGCTGAATGCACTGCAGGCTCTGCAGCAGGAGATGGTGCTCATCATGTGAGATATTTATCGTCCTCTTCTGCCTTGTTTATGAAGAATGTGCATCCACACATTCACAAATCTCACCAAACACAGGGAGGAACTTGCATAGCCAATCCGCATTTGAGATTTGAGAAGGTTAACGTTTTCAGCTTCTTTTCACACATGCTACTTTTTACTCTCACTCGGAATTTGCTCACTTAGACCAAATTGCCATCTTTTTTCTCGTGTGTGAGCCTTTTTTGATTGCATAAGTAAGAGTATTTTTGGTGAATAAGAAGTATTTTGCGATGGGTGTAAGACATTTTTGGAATGCGTGTGAGAGATTTTTGTATGTTTATGGTGAATGTGGGAAGTTTATTATTGAATGTGTGTGTGTGTGTGTGGGGGGGGGGGGGGTATGACTTTTTTTCTGTGTGTGAGAACAATTTTAGTGTGTGGTGGATTTTTGTGATTGAGAAACGATTTTGGTTTGGAGTTTTTTTTATGAGTGGGATAGTTGTTTTGTGTTTTGATAGTTACTTTGGCGTGGCTAGGAGAAATTATATGTTGAGTGTGAGATTTTTTGGGTTAACATGAATTATTTTGATGAGACTTGTTTGGGATGGTTTTTTTTGGTGTGGGTGAGAGAAGTACTTTTGGTGAATGGGAGAGGATTCTTGTGACTGTGAGAGTTTTTTGGGTGAGAGGTTTTATGTTGAGTGTAAAAGTATTTTGTTAACGTGAGAAGTTTTTATGTGAGTGATTTTTTGGGGTGTGTGAGAATTTATAGTGAAGTGAGAGTTTTTGTTGGTGTGTGTTTTTTGTGTTGATGGGATAAAGTAAGTGTTCGTTATTTTGTTGAGTGAGAGTTTTTGGGTGAGGTTTTTGATGCATGCAAGAAATATTTTGTTGAGTGTGAAAGGTTTCATTGTGTGCGTGAGGGAGTTTGTGTGAGAGGTTCTATGCTCCATGTAAGAGTTTTCTGTTAACATGAGATGTACTACTGGGAGAATTTCTTTCGTGCTTGTGAATTATTTTTTTGGGTGAGTTTTTTTTTTTTGCGTCTGTTTGGCTGTGAATGAGAGTGTTTTGGGGTGAGTGTGAAAGGTTCTCTTGTGAGATTTTTTTTTGTGAGTGTGAGAGGTTTTTTTCGGTGAGTGTGACTGAGTTTTTTGTGTGTGAGTGAGGACATTTTGTGTGATGTTGGTGTATGTGAGAAATATTTTGTTTGTGTGTGTTTTTTGTGTGAGAGGTTTTATGTTGGTATGAGAGTTTTTTGGGTGAGTGTGAGTTTTTTTTTATGCATTCATGAAATATTTTGTTGAGTGTGAGAAGTTTCTTTGTGTGCATGAGGGAGTTATATACCCCATGTGAGAGTTTTCTGTTAACATGAGATGTTCTTGTGGGATAATTTTTTTTGTGCTTGTGATTTATTTGGGGTGAGTTTTTTTGGGGGCGCCTGTTTTTTTGGGTGTGAATGAGAGTTTATTGGGTGAGTGTGAGAGATTTTGTGTGAGGTTGGTGCATGTGAGAAATATTTTGGTGAGTGTGAAAGGTTTCTTTGTGTGTGTTTTTCATGTGAGAGGTTTTATGTTGGGTGTGAGAGTTTTTTTCTTTGTTAAGATGAGAAGGTCTAATTTTAAGGGGGGGGGGGGTGAGAGGTTTGTTGTTGTGTGTGCGAGAGGTTTTGTGGCATGCATCAAAATTCTCGTTTTGTAACAGAAAGGAGATCCTGCAGGAGTATTTTGACATTTCCTCCTTGCTTCATCAAGAAGTGGTGCAAATCCACCGGGAAATGTCCAGCGCCATCACATCCATCGATCCTCTCACAGAGGACGAGAGTTTCATTCAACAGAACAGGTGCTGCCCGGGGATTTTTTTTTAACTACGTCCCCCTCCACCTCCCATTCAGCGGGCGCACAAACAAGCCCCGCAAGAGCGATAATCACGAGAACCCATGTGTGTGTGTATGTTTGTTTTTCTTTTACAGGTCTGCGGGGGAGGTTCTTGTTTGTGCGGAATTTGACTGCAGTCTTTTAGAGAACACAGAGAACTTAAATCCTCAACACATCCAGTTGAATGACTTGACACTGGAGACAATCCAGCACAAGTAAAGATTACGCACATGCAGATTGGACATTTATGACTAACCATTAACAAACATAAAAAATGTAAATATCTGAATACCCAGGTGACAGCAATCAATCAATCAAATTTTCTTTCCATCTCGGTCCATCGTCCGTCTCCTTGGTCCCAGGCAGACGGCAGTGGAGGAGGAGCTTCTGGACCTGAGCCGCTCTCTGAGCTCCCAGCAGGTTTCAGTAGAACAACTGGAGCTGGATTTGGAGGCGGAGAGAGGAGTGGTCACGAAGGGCCAGAGGTGAGCGGACCGCAGGTTTGAGCTTTCGCATCTTTTACTATCCGCAAAGACAAATACAAGCACATTGCTCCGCCCACTAACAGAGTCTGATGAGCTCATGCGAACAACTATTAACTGTGATCCTAGGAGGCTGTCAGTGCTTTATGGATTAGAATACAGCAATGTAGTTAACCTAATTAATTGGCTCTCAGTCAGCTGGAGAATAGACTTAAAAAATTTGGTGCTGGTCTATCAATCACTGAATGGTTTAGGTCCTGAATACATTAAAGAAATGCTAATGAAATATGAACCCTGTAGTGTTCTGAGATCATCAGACCCGGGTCAATTAGTGGAACCCAGAGTTCAAAACAAACACGGTGATGCAGCATTCAGTAGCTCTGCTGCACGCAAATGAAATAAGCTGCCAACAGAAGTCAGCCCCTAATGCGAATCCCGTAAAATCCCATTTGTTTCAGTAACTTTCGTAAGATACCATTTATTTTTTCACTTTGCTTTTAAATGTCTTTAACTCTTTTGTTTGTACAGTTGTTATATGGGTATGCAACCCTATGAGCACAACTGCATGGTGTGAAAAAGGTTTAATGCCCATAACATCCACAATACTACATCAATTATTTTTGATATTTTGAGAGGTTGAAGTGGACATGAGTAGAGATGGGCAAGTGAATTTGAGTGACAATTTATAGTGTTTTGTGTTAAGAGACATTTCGTTTTTGTACATGTACCGTTGTGCTCATAAGTTTAGATAGCCTCGGTATGTCTAAACTTATGAGCACAACTGTAAATGCTTTTAAATGTTCTTTTAATTATGTGGAGCGCATTGAGTTAACTTGTGTATGAAATGCGCTAAATAAGTAAAGCTGCCTTGAGATATGAGTGAGCGATTTTTTTTGTTTTGACTTGTGAGCAAAAGCGTGAGACACAGTGTAGCCTTGCGTTGCGTTGTCTATTTAGTTTAATGTTAACAAACTAACTAACAAAGGAACACTAATGATAGTAGAAATTTCCCCAACAGTAGCAGAGCTTCATGTAGTCATCTCTCTTGGGTCTGCGGGAATGTTGAGCTGGTGAACCTGCAGCCAGAGCAGAATTAAGCCTCTTTTATTGATCCCACTTGTCAATAAAACATATTGACATCTGCATAGTCTTGTGCTGTTGTGTGGCTCATTCGTCCTGTAACTTGTTTCCAATAGACGATGAATTACCTCCTGGACCGTGGCAAGAGTTTATATTTGGAGGAGGAGGTCACAGACGCTGCATAAATGATTACTACAAAACTTTGTGGGGGAGAAACCCATCAAGCAGTGCAGGAGACGCTATGTTTTCCTGCATTTCGCAATCCAGTCTGTGGTTTCACATTAGTTCTGTTTTCACTGCATTTTCTCTGTTAGCCCATTTTAATAAGAACATCTAAATAATATGGTACTTAATAAAAACATACAGTCATTACATCTTTAAATAGATTGTAAAGAGATAAACAGCGTTTTGCTTAAAATCAATGGAGGTTGTACTCTTGGCCTCCTGGGGGCGCTGTAATACAGACGTATGGATATACAAGGAAACTTTCTTAAAGGCTTATAACACCAGGACACTGATGCTGTACACTAGGCTAGCCCATCTATGGTGTTTCCCCACTGTGTTAGCATTAAGCTAGCAGACTTTAAGGGAAATGTATATGTGCTTGCTTAATATACACAAAGTTAATTTCCTTTGTTTTATTTTGACAGTAAATTTCAACCGATAGTGGCAATAAACAGCTTTTAGCCTCTTTTTTGAAGATATGTTAACTAACTACTAAAGTACTCCATGTGAGTAGCAGTGAGTTGAGCTGAGTAAGCGCAGTCACTAATTTTCTTTTTTTAATGGCCACGGATTAAAATAAATGTGTGTAAAAGTGTATGCCGACTGACATTATGATCAACGGGATGCTTTTACTTTTACACTAATTCTAGGTTTCCAAAAGAGCCAGGAAAATAGATTTTTTGATTTTTGAGCTAACCATGGATAAATCCGCTGCAATGTCACATGCAGGGTATTCCAGCTGAGCAAGAGACAAGCTCTGGAGGAGTGTCGGCAGCAGGTAGCTCTGTCTCAAGGTAGGAGGGCCAAGCTGGAGGTGCAGAGGTTGATTCTGAAGACGGCGTTGGAGCAGCTGGGCTCCCAAGAACCTCCTCCTGCTCTGCAGCTGGACAAGGACACGCTTTCCCTTTCATCCAATACAAGCAACGTATGTCCTTCAGCAAACGTTCTGTATTCAGGATGTTAATGTCCAAAGTCTAGAACGTCAGGATCTATCATCCAAATAGATTCGATTGGGATTACATTGGGCTGCTTCCAGATGCTGATGTGTCTTATTAGTCAGATCTCTCGGATGGCAATGAAAGCACTTGAGGGAAGTTTTATAAATTAAAGGTCACCTTTTATGGAGTTTCATCCATCGCTTAAAATATATCCAGACACTTTCAAGGTGACTATAAATAATATTTGGTTATTTTATAAGTCTGTGACTCTTTAATGGCTGCATTATGAGAAATGTTAAATCCATCAAAAAAGTCTCCCTAAAGCCATCATTCTTGGTTCTCTCTTTTTTTTAATAGTTCAATACTACTTATGTTTTTATGTGTTTTATTACTTCTGTGTGGCTCAACTTATCTAGAGTTTAGCTTAAAGTACACATCATAACAGGTCATGATAATGATGTGTGACTTTGGCTTTTACTGTGATTTTTTTTAATAGTGTTCTTAATTTACAATATCCAACAACTTTCTTCTTCTAAAGAAGATATTTTATTGGACCATAAATGTTTCAAGCTATAAAAATCTAACTGCTAGCTCTAATTGATAAGCCATTCTGTGCTGACTCACTACCCCAATAAATAATCAACTTTATATATGAATAATACATTAATTAGACTTTCACTAACCTGCGTGTTTTGCACTGTGTCTTTTTTCTCTTTTTCCAGGACTACAACCAGTCACCACTCAAGCTTTTCGGGAACGGGATCATGAGGAGTTTATTTCGAGCCAAAAGTCACGTAGGTTAAACTCTTAAGAACCAGAAAGCGATTCTATAGTATCGTTTTAAAATAATACAAACACGTTTAAAAACATTGAACATATTGAGAGAGGCCAAGCACAATAGTTAAGATTGTACAAACAATGATACAATGTTAACTATACATGAAACACATTTTACTTATCGTGTGAAAATGTCACAATGTTAGGGCGGCACGGTGGCTGACTGGTTAGCACGTCCGCCTCCCAGTGCAAAGGTTGTGAGATCAAGTCCGGGCTTCGGCCTTCCTGGGTGGAGTTTGCATGTTCTCCCCGTGCTTGCGTGGGTTTTCTCCGGGTACTCCGTTTTCCTCCCACATTCCAAAAAAAAACATACATGGCAGGTGAATTGGACACTGCAAATTGTCCATAGGTGTGATTGTGAGTATGGTTGTTCGTCTCTGTGTGCCCTGCGATTGGCTGGCAACCAGTTCAGGGTGTACCCCGCCTACTGCCCGAAGCCAGCTGGGATAGGCTCCAGCAACCCCCGTGACCCTTGTGAGGACAAGCGGTACAGAAAATGGATGGAAACGGATGGATGGTGTGAAAATGTCATCTACATATAGAACTTCTGAGTTTCATTGTTCCTCTACACTTTCATGATGACTGAGTGATTCTGATGAGAACACCAAAGGCAATTTATGGTGATATTGGCCCAGCTGTATTGCATATGAAGCAGAGCTGCATAACCTGAGGTAGATACAGTAAAAGCTTCTTTCTACTTCCATAGTAAACAATTCATCACATTTTGGTAGTAAAAGTGCCAGAGACACCAACAGAACCCACTTGTCAGTCTCTGCAGTTCCCAAAGAAGCAGTGACATTCACTGAGGTGTGGTTACATTTGATATATTCATTTCTATTTTTTTTTTGTGGGGGGGGGGTTACGTATTGGGTTTCTACTCAAAACGAACAAAAAGGTAGCTTATACGTAATAAAACAAGCGCCAAGCAGGCCTAAAGTTGTGTATTTGACAATTTAGTATAGAAAATATTTCATTATAAATGATACCTTGATCTTCAAATGAATTTTTGCTATTATATGGGTGGTCGGCCATAACTCTTTTGAAGGTGTTGGAAATCATTTTTCTGATTTCTGCGTGTTCAAATAAATTCAAAGTTGAAATCTGTGAACAAGTTTGCCAGCTTTATTTCAGATTCTGAAAGCCACTTGGAGTTACTGCTCAATCATGCAGCTCACCCCCAAATGTGTTCTTCTCAAAGTTCATGCATGCATATATACAGAAAACGTTCCCACCCCCTCCATTGACAAAGAAAGTACCTTTTGGTCTATCAGAACATGTGACATTTCCTGTCTAAACAAGTCTACACACCCCCTCTCCCTATCTTAAACACTTCCTCAAGGATGTGGGCAAACACCTTGCCCCCTCCACCTCCCTGCACCAGGGACCCCCCATAAAACCCCACACAGAGCACAGCCCCCGAGGAAGAGACTGTGCCCCCCCCTTTGATCTTGTCCTGTCAGCAGAGTGAAATACAATCAGGCCATCTCCCATTGAGTTCTTTCAGTCCTTAACAGATGTGAGGTAAATTTTTGGCTTCCTAGATAAACTATTGAACTCTGTAGCAGCTTCGCACCAGAGATTCCCTCATATCTGCCCTGTAGATTATTCAGATTAAGTCAGACACCTCACTTCCTTAGGGGGAAAACAGACCACATTCCACTAACATATGGGAACAGTTTTACATATCTAACTAAAATCAAAAACACTTTGAAGAATATATATTGAAACAGAAAAACAATGTTAATAATTCAACAAAGGGTTGCCTGACCTCGAAAAGTTTGGAAACCACTCGAGTTTGTGCTGACCTCGAATCTTAAATTTGTGCTGATTTGATTTTCTATAGCACAGGGCATAACTGCTCCCTCTGGTACCTTTTAAGGGTGTTTTATTTAAACCAAGAATGACACTCAGCAATGCCAAGGCCAAACAATCACAGTTTGGATCAGCACCAAATTGTACATCTTAATTGATAGACTCCTTCAGCATATGCTTGACTATTGTCATTTACGTTCACGCAGTAGTCAATAAAAAAGTCTCTGTACATTTAAGATAAGTGTCTTGTACAACTGACACACCACAAAGTAAGGCGTTATTAACAATCCTGCCAAAGTTGAATGATTAAAAACATCGTCAGGTATATAAAATGAGGCTTCAAAACTGTGAAAAGTCAAGCCGCACACTCGGCAAACCTTCACATCGCTACATGTTTGGCTTTCCATGCCACAATGAGAGGCATTACCAGTTAGCGTGAAAGCTAACTGGCTTACTGAGCCCCTCTTGACTAGCGGACACATGCCTGACTCAGCCGTGGTCTCACCTCCTTGCTTGGGAATTTAAATAACGACACCATCTGTTCCGTAAACCGTAGCATCTAGGAAAATACACTTTCATGAAGTAGGCATAGCTGACGAGCTACTAGTTACCTGCACACTCTAGTAGGCCCGGCTAATTATTTGAGACGTAATCGTGATTTCGATTTTGGCTTCTCACGATTATAAACACATTACAATTGAAGAAAAACGATGAATGTGCCAAACAACGTGGTGCATGTTTGAAAGTTCCTGCAATGTGAAAGTACTCTGATTGCACCGTGTAGCTTGCGCAGCAAGCGTGTGATAAATGTTATTCTGCCCTATCTGAGCGTCCTTTAAGATGTTTAATGACGTCCCAGTTGGAGTTAACTGTAAAACTAAACAGACAATGTAAAGAATTACAAACATTGTTTATTTAAATACAAGATAGTTTTACTTTAATAACATTACAGGTGCTAATGCTAGCAACCGATGTAAAAATTCTATTTATATGCTAATAGAAAATTAACATTGAGTTCTGGGAGTGATGTTCTTTCAAATAACGAATATTCACACACACTAATGTTGTAGGAACACCTATAGACAGATCATAGATCAATACTCAAAAGCAAATATTCTTCCTAATCAGTGGAAAAACTAGATATAATAATAAAGCTCAAAATGTTCTTCTTGTACTCATGTACATGTGTAAGCAATGCATGCACTGCCCCTAAGAGGCCAAGTCACGCATAGCAGAAACAGCTGTTTTTTATTTTATTTTTAAAATTGCTATTAATTTTAATATATCATTATTACCGGTATTCTTTTTATGATAATGTATTTTCTGATTGTTCTTTAAAGTTATATTTAAAGGTGAATTTTGATAGTTAGTCAAACAATAATCACATTAATTATTTTGATATCAATCAAAAATAATTGTGATTAGTATTTTTCCGTAATTGCCCAACCCTACATTGTAGTGGTAGAAATGGGCCAAGTAATACTAATTACTGTATCTGCACATTGTTGGACCCTCATCATAATCATAAATCCCCTTCCACAATCCCAAAAACAACAATACCTCCGACACGTTCTCATGAAAACCTGCTTGGCAGAAATCAACACGACAGACTCCCTTGCCAAGCATCTCCATTCATGTTCTTCAAAATC
The DNA here is from genome assembly GCF_054856555.1 of Leptonotus elevatus. NCBI lineage: Eukaryota > Metazoa > Chordata > Actinopteri > Syngnathiformes > Syngnathidae > Leptonotus > Leptonotus elevatus. Next base: position 15,414,809 of record NC_141241.1, on the reverse strand, counting down.
CCAGCATCTAAACCAGCTGTCTCCCATTTGTCTCTTTATCTACGTTCCAGCTCCAGGAGGTGGATCGTCCTCTGGAGCAGCAGGACTGGTACCACGGAGCAGTTCCCAGGCAGGAGGTCCAACAGCTGCTGCAGTGTGATGGAGACTTCATGGTGAGGAAGAGTCAAGAAAAACAGGGTTATGTGCTCTCTGTCCACTGGGATGACTGCTGCAAGCATTTCCTCATTCAGAACACAAACGTAAGAGAAGCTGCCCTCACACCCTGCAACATGTTCGCAATTTCACTCCCAAGTATATTTTGTCTCTTTTATCACCTCTGCGAATGCTTTTGGATGTGATGAAGAATGAGTACCGCCTGGACGGGGAGAGCTTCTGCAGCGTCCCGCATCTGATCCATCATATGCTCTCCACCCGACAGCATATCACCCGGAAGTGTGATATACAGCTGAGGAAACCTGTGCTCAAGGTACCGCGTCATTTGCTCCGTTTCCTCCGTGTGATCACTCACTTAGCTCGTCCATTAGGATAAAATAGTGTAGGAGCCGATAACTGCTAAACGACTGTCTTGCTTTTTCTCATTTTATAGGACAAATGGGCCCTGGAACATGATGGTGTTATATTAGGAAATCTCATCGGGCGGGTGGGTGAGATTGACTATATTTCCACGTTTGCTTCCATATAGGGACTTTAAAATATATCCATTCATTTTTTATTAATTTTTTTGGTACCAATTATCCTGTTCAGGGTTTTGCGTGTGCTGAAGTCTATTCCACTACATTTTTGGTAAGATGTAAGGTACACCCTGGTCTATAAAAAAATGTAATACAATAAATAATAATAATAATACAATATATATATATATATATATACATATATAATATGTAAAGCAGTAAAACAAGTAAAAATAAATACAAAAATACAAATAAATGTGGAAATAAATACAAAAATAAATCTATAAATAGCATTAAATGTCAATTAATAAATGAACAATTATTTACCAACCTTTAAAAAAAAAAAGAGCTACTTCTTGGGTATTGAATGCAATGGACTGACGGTTTTATATACACTTCTAAAATAACGTAACTGCTCAAACTATCGTTAATTATGTTATTATTAATTAATGATATTAATCTGCATGATGACCCTGATCATAAGAATGATTTCTCACAATAATTAACAGTAAGCAGCTCTTTCTTTCTATCAAAATGTTGACTTTGACTTGCATAAAGTACATTGACACTGAAACGATACCACAACAAAACCCTAAACAGAATCATAGCTCAAATGTCTTTGACTTCACATCATATGCATTTTTATGAATTCAAAATATTAGGCAGTGCAGGATATGAAAGAAAAATGATTATATCTCCCCTAGACGCAGCAGGGCCGCTCTTAAATATATTTTAACAAAAATAATATGTCAACATAGCATTCGGTCTTCCTATATTTGAGTGCATTTGATCTCTTCCACATTTATTTTTCCAAAGCATGTCTTAATTAAATGGATAATGAGTCAAAGCAGCTGTGTAGTTGACGGCTGAGTGCTTCACTCCGCTCATCTACAAACAACACTGATTCATCGCCTCATCACATGCAAACGGCGTGGTGCAAGTTTGCTTGTCACAAAATAATTCACACTCATTAGACTTCTATTTAGAACCTGAATCTCTTTCCAACTTTTGCGCGGGCTTCTTGTGGTCATACCATACATTCAGTACATATCTTTCGGCTTCCTCTGCCTGAGCAAAAATGTTCCCTCCTCTCCGTCCCTGTGGATGATGTAAAGTTGTAAACTTGAAGACGATGGGTGATGGTGTTTTTGGGACACCGCAGGGTAACTTTGGAGAGGTGTACAGTGGCACTCTACGCTGTGATAACACCCCTGTGGCGGTCAAGACTTGCAAGGAGAACCTGGCACCGGAACACAAGAATAAATTCCTGATGGAGGCTAGGTTAGTTGGACTGCACGCTCACGTGCACAACACATGTGCTCAGCACCCCGCACCCACCTCGCATCATCTTATTGCTGTGTCATGCAGGATCCTGAAGCAGTATGATCATCCCAACGTTGTGAAATTGATCGGTGTGTGCACTCAGAAACATCCCATCTATATCGTAATGGAGCTTGTTAAAGGTATGCACTATGAGATTTCTTTGGACTTGATTTAGTTGAAAATGGTACAAAAAAGGGATTGAAAAGTATGGTATTTGTGGCATTATTACATGTTTATTACAATACATATTTGTAACTCCTCAAAATATTGCAATTTTTTTAACAGATGCTCCTCGAGCTCACAAGGTGCAGCAGCACACACATTTATTATATCTGCTCCTTGGGGACCTTCTCTGCCTCTTCTTCTTTTAGAATCTACATCACATTGAGCTCAATGCTGCCGGGCATGTTGTGGCACAACTTGGTACTCCACTGAATGTCATAAAATTTATTTAACAGGGTCGCAGATGATAAATGTAAACGATAATGTTTTGCTTCACCTGTTTGTTTCACCTTTACGGTTTCTCCATTTTGTTTTCTTCTAATCTTCCTCAACTGAACTGAGACAGTACGTATGTTTGCAAATTTGACAAGGTGGAGATTTCCTGTCATTCCTGCGTCAGGAGGGTCCGAGTCAAACCCCGAAGATGCTGGTCAGAATGACAGAAAATGTTGCAGCTGGCATGGAGTACCTGGAGAGAAAGAGGTGCATTCACAGGTAATACTTGTATTGTATTGTTTGAGCAACACATTAACTCATTCACTGCCATAAATTAATTTAAAAAAAGATTATTAAAAATTAGGCTACAGGCGATTAAAATTGTTATCGTAATTAATTGCATGACTTCACTAGTTAACTCATGATTAATCACAAATTTCATATCTGTTCTAATATTTCTAGGTTTTCATACTTACTCTTGTTGACAAAAGTGGAAAAAAATGTTAAACTAATAGAAATAGTCAAAATTATTTTTTGACGTTTATAGCCATCAATGGCAGTGAATGAATTTTTTAAGAAAAAGAGAAAATATTATTAAAAATTAAGGGCAACAGGCGATTACATCTTTTAATCATAATTATTCGTGTGACTTCACTAGTTAACTCACGATTAATCACAAATTTTATATCTGTTATTAATAATAATAATAATAATAACAATAATCATAATAATAATAACTTAATATGGCCATCCATCTATTTTCACTGCTTTAGCATATAACTAGTTCCTTCAAAGTAAAACATTTTTAATAAATTGCAACAAAGCCATAATAAATCACACTAAATGCTCGAAATAAAGTGCAAAAACAACCTTGAATGTACTTATGTATAATTTGGTTTCTTAACCCCGGAGACAACACTCCTTCCTCTAGTCTATGTTTTAGTACACACACACAATGTCACCAAAATCACAGGGATTTACTAGTTACCCTTTAAATGGGCCTATTGACTAATTACAAGTTTGAAGATACCTGTGGAGGCTAATTAGAGGACACACCTATATATTTTCCATCTTTCGTACCGTCGTTTTTGTCCGGGCCTGTTTCATGATTTTGTTTTCGAAAACATTTCTGTTGAATCACAATTCAAATCAAAAGCAATGTCTGTCGGATTCAAGTTATTTCTGTGACCACTGTGTGTTTTTCATGTGTGGTTGTGACTCATACAACTGTTTGTGTTTCATTCTACAAATGCATGGTTACTACTCAAGGACACGGACTTAAGTGAGTCATGCATCACAACAGTAGAACGAGCGCTACTCCATTTGAAAAATATCTGAATAATCCAATCTTGTTTGTGATCGAATAGAATTCAGTTGAGTTGCTTGGAAAGTGCCACAGCAAGTATGTTCAATCAAATGTAATTGGTTGAAACCTCCACAGCGGCAATTTATACATTTCTCACCAGTCACAAGGCATCTGTGTCAGATGATGATATAAAAATAGATATAAATATCAAAAATATTGTGTGTTGCAAAAAAAAAGAAGAAGAATGCTAATAAGTGTAGTGTGAGGATGGACTGTGTGTCACATAGCTGCGAAAGTGCCTGATATGCGATGACAAACACAAGCACCTGCTCCCCTTCTAAATCCTTGCCCTGTTTTGTTTTTGGCCTTCATGTTGTGCGTCTACGCCGGCTCGCATTTGTCTTGTGTGTTTCCAGAGATCTGGCAGCCCGAAACTGTCTGGTGGCGGAGCGGCACGTCGTCAAGATCAGTGATTTTGGGATGTCGCGGCAGCAGGATGACGGCGTCTACTCGGCGGAGGGCGGCCTCAGACAGATTCCCATCAAATGGACGGCTCCCGAAGCGCTCAACTACGGTATCGTACGTCTGCACGCACGCACAATAACGATGGCCGCGTCCATCCTCAAGTCGAGCATTCAATATACTTGTGAACTCGTTGTCTTTACGAGTAAGACAATTCACTGCACTAAAACGACTGACTTACCAGTAATGTTTTATTCCGCTACTAGTGGCACTTTTGATGTACTAGTATGCAATTAAACCTTTCTTGCAAACTACTGTGCTGCACTAGTAAGACTACTAAGCCCAACTAGTATGTATTATGCACTAGTATCCTCTTGCAACATGCTAGTAGCAACAAAATGCAAACTAGTAGTTTTATCTAACTAGTAACATATACAGTAGTTGGGGTGCACTAGTAAAATGACTGTCTTACTAGTAATGTTTATTTCCTGCTGCACTAGTAAGACTATTAAGGCCAACTAGTATGTGTCATGCACTAGTATCCTCTTGCAACATGCTAGTAGCAACAAAATGCAAACTAGTAATTTTATCTAACTAGTAACATATACAGTAGTTGGGGTGCACTAGTAAAATGACTGTCTTACTAGTAATGTTTATTTCCTGCTGCACTAGTAAGACTACTAAGCCCAACTAGTATGTGACATGCACTAGTATCCTCTTGTATTATACTAGTAGCAACAAAATGCAAACTAGTAGTTTTGCATAACTAGTAACATGTACAGTAGTTGTCTTACTAGTGGGTAGAAATGTCACACAGAAAGAGAAGGCAGTAGTGGGAAAACATTCCAAGAATGACATGATATGACTGGGGCGCACTAGTAAAATGACTGTCTTACTAGTAATGTCTATTTCCTGCTGCACTAGTAAGACTACAAAGGCCAACTAGTATGTGTCATGCACTAGTAGCCTCTTGTATTATACTAGTGGCAACAAAATGCAAACTAGTAGTATGTCTAACTAGTAACATGTACAATAGTTGTTAACGTTCCAAGTAAGACAACCGGCAAGCGCAAGGAAGGATTTTTTTCCCCTTAATGCTTGTCTTGGTAATATTTCGGGAAAAAAAGTCAGATCCAGGATTTTGTTTTGTTTTGTCAAAGTCACTTAATCGTCAATGTCATTAGTTTTTTTCAACACAGTTCAGTGATCCCTATTTCATTGAATTCATTATGACGTATCTTTGTGTGCCACCGAGCGGTCACATTTCAATGTCAAGGCATAGAAACAAATAGTCATCATTACGCTCAGTGTAATAGGTGGCAGCCCTGCATATTCAGAGCGCGGGCCAAAAGTTTTTTTTTTTTTAATAGAATGGCTGGTTGGTAGACGAGATGCCAAAAAACAATGTCAATGAATTAGTTGACAAGATGGAGGACTCCCATAAATGAGCCTTTAACTGTTTACATTGTGTATTTCACTCCACCTTTTCCTCGCTTGTCAGCAGTGTCGCAGCCGTGACCTACCTTCATGATTTATGGTTGACTCGTAATTATTTGCCTTTCATCGTACTTCTATAGTGCGACAGTCAGACTTCTATAGCACACCGCACATCGTCTCGTGTCAATGCGTACACATGTGGCAATCTTGGAAACTACTTGATGTCGCATACTTTTTCTACCTATGTAAAATTGAAGAATGTTACTGTTCAACTGCTACTTGCCCGCATGATTGTGATTTACAAATGAATGACATGAGTAAAAAAACATGTTCATTAGCTGTTACAGTAGGCCTATGTAGCATTCAAGCTAGCAGCATTTCAGATTGTGTTGTACAAGCGTTTGACGCAAACACTCTGCCGGCTGTTTCGTGGTTGAAGGGTACCTTCTTTGAACATGGATTTTGAATTAAAATAGTCCAATGTTTGGTTCTTAGCCCTTCTTGGATATTTGTTTTTAAAGCAACATTAGAAGATTACTGAGCCTTCTCCATTTTCCACTGTGTACAGCGTTCTATTCGTAGTACACAGCACAGGCAACATTATTGGTATCCTTCTATCACTGAAATATCTTGACATTGATGAGATTGGAATTGGAATTTTATTTGAGAAGACAAAAATCTTCTGGGAGAATAACATTTGGAGAGATGAGGCAAAACGGGCACTTTTTGGGCAATTCACAACACTTCTGTTGCTTACAGATGCAAAAATGCAGCATGAACTTGTTGTGAAACATGGAGGAAGCTCAGTTATGGTCAGGGAATAATGAAGTCTTGAGACTAGCAAGGAATTCTGGAGTAAAATACGCATGGTGGCAGCTACGCAACTTACTTTACAGCAACGCTTGCAGACAAACCATATAAAAGTAGTCATGGTCATACATTCTTTATCTCCTGCGTAGTGCATTACAAATAAAATGTATTATTATTATTGTTATAGAGTGCTATTTTTCTCTCATTAGAATGCACATTACGTTTTTTGTTGTTTTTGGAGGTGGAGACTAGAACAGAAAATTTGAATTTCCATTCATTTAGATGGCAAAATAATAAGAAGTGGCTTATTGATTGTATATTTTGTTGTTAAACAACAAAAACTGCAGAAACTTAGAAAAGATAGAAAAAATAGAAAATAGAAATAAAAGCCTCTGGGCTTCTGGAATTGTTTTGCTGAGAATCTTGCCTATACCAACACTGCCCCCTGCTGGTTATTTGCAGGTCGCTATACCACAGAGAGTGATGTATGGAGCTTCGGTGTGCTGCTGTGGGAGGTCTTCTCCATGGGAATGACCCCTTACACCAGCATGAGCAACCAGCAGGTCCGAGATGAAGTGGAGAAAGGTAAAGACACAAGCGCTATAGTCAATCCCTGAAAATGACTTTCAGTGACTAAAAGAAAAGGGAAAAAAAGTGATGCGCATTTTTCCAAGCTTGTGTACAAATGTCTTTCAGGCTATCGTATGCCAGCTCCACGCGGCTGCCCGCCAGAAGTGTCCACGCTTATGAACTGCTGCTGGCAGCATGAACCCAAAAATAGACCATCTTTTCAAAAACTGAGGACGGATCTAATTGACATCTGGAAGAATAAGACATAATACAAACTCTTTGTTACTTGTGTTCTGAACAACAACAACAAAACCCAGACAGCTTCAGCCGTGCCAGATCGCCAAATAATACTGAAACAAAAGCAAATAGTACATTATAATGACATGAACATTTTTATACATTTACAATGATCAGATCAGACCTTCAAAAGAGGAAACCAAGAAATGATGTTTATGGAAAGACAATAAAAACATGAAAACAAAGGAAGAAGATTAACACATACACAGAAGTTCATGTTTAAATAAATGATTACGTCCGAAAATACGAACGATTTATGCTAGTGGACATTATTGGATCTCATGAGCTCGTGCAGGTGTACCTAAAGTAGCTGTGAAGTACAGCAGACATATAAAAAAAAATTACACGCTCATGTTAATATGCCAGGTTTAATAGAAAACGAGCTAAATCACTTTTTCAACCATTATGTGACCTATAACCTGTACAACTCTAATGGGACCCCCCCCCCCCCCCCCCCAGAGAATTAAAAAATATACCAATAAGATAAAATTGGGTCAAATAAGCAAATCTTAACCATAAAATTGAACTATGATCAAATATAGGCTGAAATGTTTGCCCATTCCTCCTTGCAAAACACCTCCAGCTCAGCTAGGTTAGATGGAGAGTTTTTTTTTTTTTACCGCAATCTTAAGATCTATCCACAGATTTTCTATGGCGTTTAGATCAGGACTTTGACTTGGCCACTCAAGCACATTGATTCCTTTTTTCTTCCCCCCCACCCCAACATTCCATTGTCACTTTAGCTCTATGCTTCGGGTCATTGTCTAGCTGCAAGGTGAGCCTTCGTCGCAGTCTCAGGTCGAGCGCATACCCCAACAGGGTCTCTTCCCAGATTGACATGTATTTGGCAGCAACCATTTTCCCTTCTACTCGCACTATCTTCTCTGTCCCTGCAGAAGAGAAACTCAAGACTTGAGCCACACATCTTTTTGGCTTCAATCTCTCTTGCCTCATCCACTTTCTTGACTGGACGACTGAAACCATAAAGGCGACAGGTGAACTCTTCAAGACCACTGAGAAGAGTTTCCCACACAAAGATCTGAATAAACTTTGTGTGCTGATTCAGAATCTTTTTTGGTCTCACCGTTCCTTTGCCTTCGAAAGCTGATGTGCAGTCAGCACCAGTGAAAGTGTGCAATGTCAGAGAAGCTGAAAAACACGTTGTTGTTTTTTTAACCTTACAAGAAAAGAAAAAAAATTCTGAAGAAAAAAAAACTGTTTGTGGGTTTGTCAATATTTGTTGTCATCTAAATTACCCCTATATCTGTCAAAATAAAAAGTCCAGCATATGCTATTCCCTAAAATAGTTTTATTTTATTTATTTATTTTTACATTTTTTTCCCCCAAAGTTTACAAAACTGTCTGTAAACAGTTGGAAAAAAAAACTGTAAAGTGCTTTTGGTAGAGGCCGAGCTCGACCCAGAGTAACTAACTTGGAGCGTCCCGTATTTACTCGACTTGGTCGGCCTGAATTATGAACCTTTTGGCCGCTATTTTGTGCAGAATGGATCATATGCATTTTTGAAGCACCTCTCTCTCTCTCTCTCTCTCTCTCTCTCTCTCTCTCTCTCTCTCTCTCTCTCTCTCTCTCTCTCTCTCGAATGTTTTATCTATTTTAGATTGATACATTAACACATGTGAAATATACATCTTCATTAATATACTGTAAACTAAAGTGGGCCGGACTGAGCCATGAAACTCCAGGGCTATATATATATATATATATATATATATATATATATATATATATATATATAAAAAGGCTAAAAACGCCATTAGCAGTCAGTCAACTTAAAACTCCAGACATCAAAACAAACTCATCTGCTTGTCGTTTTTTTCCAACCCCTAATCTATAGCAACCACCATAACAATGGAGTCTTGAATCCTTTGACTTCAAGTTGTAGTACAACATAATCTTTTGCTTGAGGCCTTTGAACAACCTGACATCTGACTAAAAACGTAACCACTCTGACTTGACATGGATGGCGTGAATTCTACTGGTACTGTGATGAAGCAAAGTGACGGCCAGAAAAACTTCTCAAAATGGTGCCGAACTGCAGTTGGGGACAGAAAAACGTCTTGCCAGGTGGCGGTTTTGCAACGCTGCTTCAATAATAATAATAATTAATAATGAATCGGATTTATATAGCGCTTTTCTAGACACTCCCGAGTGTACTTATTCTTATACTAAAAGTAAGCTTTAAGTAAACTCCTTGGGACTAAATTGGAACATTTTAGTACACTTAAAAGTATACTTAAGTATATTAATGAGTCTACTTAAGCATACACTATATTTATTACTTAAATCCACTTCTTTTTGGTAAGGGACAACCTGTGCATCTGCGTACCTATAAGATGAACATGTCATGCGAGGCTGTTCATAAACACGGTTATCGACATCTTTTCAGTATGGATGTTATGACAGTGCTTTTGTTTCCTTCAGTTCATTCTGTCCTGTGAGTCGTACGGTCTCGTGTTGCGATTCCAAAGGCTTGCGTGTTGATGCAAGAGATACGAGATCACTTTTTTTTTTACGTGAGCTTGAATTCAAATTCAGATCATCAGTCCTAAAACTTTTTTACATTCTTATCGATCTAACAAGCATAAACGCACTGTTCAAGTCACATCGTGATGCTCTATATTTTTTTTGTAATGAAATGGCTTATTTTATCCATACAAGTAGCGATTTACAGTGACTTCTTAATACACTCTTAAGGCGCACACGTACAGTCAGTTGAGGTAAATAAACTGAACCCGAGTTCGGAGAATCCACAGGTGAGCAGATGCAGCTGGTGTCAATTACAAAAAAAAGGGCGTGCGCAACCACCTGACAGGGGGCTTAAAAAAGATCATATAATTAACATGACATATAGTCATGTTGATGGACGAGTGACAAGCGTTGACACCCTCCACAAACCGCCAAATTTTGACATTAAGTGTTTACATGAAGGAGGTGTCTTCGCCGAGCCGGTTTGTCATGCTTCCATTGCAGTTCTTCGGCAGGAGTACGCAAACAAGAATGGATATTAAATAAACCGATATTCATGAGATCCTGGGGAAGTTTGCTTTAATTGCTTCTATGCCATCTGTTTGTGTGATTGCTCAAAAATGACACAGCTGAGATCCTTGAAACTTTGTGGCGGTGTAAGCAAGAACACAGTACAATTACTTTATTGTAATATTTAGAGGGATATATTTTTGGAATGCACGCGGGTGTCGTGAGATGCAAGCATCCAGACTTAAGAGTTTTTCGAGATAACAGCCGTCAATCATCCCCCTTTTTCACATTTTAAATATGAACACTGTATAGTAGCAGTGAAACGAAGTCGACTAACTTCCAATTCAAAATGAAACGTTAGGAACAGGAGTTATGTGACCATTGATGATTTATTTTCATTGAATGTACTGTATTTATTTTTGTCATTACTTCAACCTTGACAAAGCAACCGAGTGTGATTTTAGTTACTCGGGTGTTTATGTAGGTACGAATTACCAAGTCAAAGTTAGAGAAAGTTATTTTCACATTTCTCATTGTTTGCATTCTTTCTGGGATTAAAAACGATTCAATGATTTAAATCTCTTCATCACTGAAATACAAAAGGGATTAACCTCGGGTACGACGCCTGTGCAAGAGGACAAAGAGCAGAACATTCATGTTATTTCAGTAGCAAGCAACAACGTTCCTTCAGAACATGTCGAACATTGGGTTTTAGAGGGTGGAGGTGGTGTCACACATCAGAGTGCGCGGGACTGTTTTCTCAGCAAGGTGGCTTAGGTCACTGTGACGTATGGCAGGCCCTTTGAGCATTTATTCCAAATCCTTGATATCAGACATGAGTGTTTCTCACAGCCATACTAGTTATGCACTTTGTCATACTAGTTGTACAGAAGCTCTGACTAGCCACTCATTTTCAGCAACACTAGACAAACATGGATTCTCCTCACTAGTGACTTGTGACCTATGATTTCCTTGCACTAGTTAGGTTGTGAGAGCTGAAACGCCCACTAGTTAAATAGTGAAAGACAAAACACTGACAAGTTCAGTAGTGAAAGCCTCTTGAAGTCTTCATGTTGATCTAGTGACACTCAAAGGTATTACTAGTTAACTAGTGATGCCCCAAATATCCACTAGTTACACCAGTGAGACATTTTGACTCAACTAGTTCAACCAGTGATGTCCAAAATGTTCACTAGTAGAACTAGTGGATGCCAACATGCTCACTAGTCAACTAGCTATGCAAAAAAACTTATGAGAAGGTGGGCCAAACCAGGATTCCTATTTGCTCTGAGGTTAAAATACACCAATCAGGATTCAGATTTTGTCATTTTTCCACCCCCTTTAATTGTATGTTTTACTCTAGTTGGCAAATTGTCCTGAGGAATTGCAGCTAGTTAACAAGATGCTGCCTATTATGGTTACATGTTAACTAGTGAATGCAGAAAGCCAGACTGCACAACTACTTACCATCTATTTGGACCTTACAAGCTAGTTAGTGAGGCTAAACATTTTCACTAGTTGACTAGTAAATGTAGAGCTATCCACTAGTTGGGCTCATTATGGTACCGCTTGTTAACTAGTGAAACACGTTTTTTTCCCTTACAAGTAAACTACTTGGGTACAGAGTGAGTAACTAGTAAACTAGTGACACAGATTTTCTTATCACTAGTTAACTAGTGGAAGGTAGTTTGTCTCACCTGACGGCCTCAAGACCGAACTTGTACAGACTTTGACTGAGCATGTTTCACAAAATTGCACAGTGGGTGGTATGTGCATAAAAGTAGTGAAAAAAAACTTTCACTAGTTGACATGTTTGCCAGTTACAACACTTCACAAGTTCACTCGTGTGCACATCAACTAAGTAAGCATTTTTGTTAAACTAGTATGATGTAAATGCCAGCTAGTATGCCAAACACATTGACTAGTGCAACAAAGATCACTCTACTTTAGCTATTAACAAATAGCTAACTGCACAACTACGACTGTGCACAACTAGTATAACAATACTACTTGTGCACAGTCACTTACTAGTGCTATACAAGGGTCCACTAGTTAAAAGACAAGCCCAACATGTTGGAAAAATGTCAAACATGTTCTGTCAAATCTTGAACAAGTTTATTTCTTGGTGTGACTTTTGGAAGAAAATGCCGTTAACTAGTTAAATAAATATCAGTGCCACTAACTATTGACTCAGTCAATATTATTGTTATATGTTATGGAGGGTTCAGAGAAAGTGGCCGTGTGTTTAGTCCGCAGAGGTGGTGCGGAGGCGGGGCCTCTCTATCACACATGTCACTAATTTGAAGACGTCGAGTTCGGATATATGCGACCTAGCCGTTCAGACTGCGGTCGCATGGCAAAAATTCGGATACGTATCCGATCTAGGACAACATATGAAAGTGACCCAGGCCGGATATGAAAAAATCCTAATTGAGCCGTTCAGACTGACTGATAAAAAAGTCAGGTCGCATTTGGGCAAAAAATCCGATCTGGATTGCATTAGCCTTCAGTGTGAACGTAGCCAAGTGAGGACTGGTTGGGAGGGGCTGGTGCTTGGAGAGCAGGAATGACCTACGATGCTCAAAGATGGGTGAACGGTGGAAAACATCACTTTGGGGGTGTTTCTGGTGAGGAATTAGCATAGCTCCAAAAAGTGGATTTTTCCTGATACTGACCCTTTATCACCCATTTCCACATGTATGAAACCTACAGTCACATACAAGATATGTAAAAAACAAACAAAACAAAAAAAAAACTGTGTGCCACAATGACACTTTCCTAATAGTTTAGAAGCAAAAAAGAATAAGAATAAAGGAGGGAGGGTCACCTGTATTTGTTCCTGACAAACATGAGGGCATGCGCGTGTGTGTGTGTGTGTGTTTGTTTGTTTGAGTGGTAGACCATGTGACACAACGGCGCTCTCCTGTTTCGATCCTGACTGAGGTTATCGCCATGTCACATCGCCCTGGGTGAGCTCACAGACGTCTGCCTGACGCTCTCGTGTCTCTCTGGCATCTGGCTGCTATCTTCCTTTTCAAATTGCAGCGTGCTTAGTCACTCTTCTCAGAATCACTTGAGTGCCGCTTTAATTTCAATCAACGCAATCATCTAATTAACTACGCCGATAAGATCATTTTGCATTTCGGTGCATCAGAACCATCAGTCATGTTTCAGGTGACAGATTAGCTGTGAAATAAAGGGTTTTTTAAAACTTATTTTGCGTGTTTACATGGCCTTTCAAAACCCGAATATTGGCAATATTTGGGTTTTATATTTGCCATTGCTCTATAAAGGTTAAAAAAAAAAAAAGATCTGAAGTCTCCGAGATTTGTGTGAGGTCACCTGATATACGCCAGTAAGACACGCATGAAGAAAGTGTTTAGCATTTTTTCCAACGCAGCCGACATGCCACTTTCTTACAGACAGCTCCACGATGATGATCATCATTATCTATCGCGACAATACCCAACACTCACGTGGAGAAAGAAAGGAACGGACCCGCTTTGTTTTGGTCATTGCTCAATTTCACTCATGCGTGTCTTCCTTCCTCGCCGACTGACAGACCCTGCTAATATCTTTGAGGCATCACAGCCCGACCACTGCGAGACGTAGCGAGCCATGTGAGGGAGAACAAGGCAGGAATGTCAAACTTAAGATAACATCTGAAGCCTCCATACAGCCCCGCTGTCACATGCGCGAAGACGCCAGCCCAGATGAAATATTTGAAGGTGACTTTGTATCGTTTCCACATCTATTGAATAGTTTTCATGCCTGCCGAGGCCCTCCCTTTTGTCCTTCAAAAATAACTGTTGAGAGTTGTGTCATGCTTTTACAAACTGTTTGCAAAGTAAAACTTGATTTTATAACGCATGACATATTTTTTTTTACCAGCACTAATCTGTTCACAGTGGTTAAAGATTGTGAACGTATCATAGTTACTGTTAATACAATGTTTTTTTTAATGCAATGTTTCCCAGCAGAAGTACTAACCGAAGCGAACCTCCGAAGTAGAGACTGGATTAGTGGTCCCAAAGCAAAGTCCGCCAAGGTGTGCTTGAAAGATCTTGTTCCGTAGGAACTCGAGAGCCTTGACTTGAACCCGGTGAAACTCGAGTGTGTGTATGTTTAACCCGGTCTGCCACGTGTGCAATACATTGGAGGCTCATTCTTCAAGTTGTGTTTAACGACATTGAGTAATCATACAAACATTTTACAGCCGAGTATGCTGGTGATGGTATTCCCTTGTGGCTGTTCCCCCCTTTCAGCATGTGACATATTTCAGTCATTTGGACTGGACTTGTTGACACTTTGAAAGTCACTGCAAGAGGGTTGAAACTGAACTGATTTGTGTATACATGCTAAGAATTTGATGGATCTGCAGCCAGGTCAATATCACGCTCTAAAAAGAGTTGGGTCAAAAGTAACCCAATTATGGATACAAAATGGACCGATCCACTTTATGGGTCAGTTTGACCCAACTTTCTGGGTTGTTTTATACAAAATGATCTTTTTTTTTTTTTTGCCAAGTAAAGGATCTGACCAATATTTATGAGTTGTTTTACGCTGAAAGAACCATTTCTTGACTCAAAGTTGGATCAAATCGACCCAAGTCGAGGATCGGGTCCATTTTTGACCCATAGTTGAGCTATTTTCGACCCAACTGTTTTTAGAGTGCACTATAAGCGTTCTTTGGTGTCAGAATCATTCAGACAATGTGGACTCGTCAGACCACACTTTTGGACTTTGTGTTAGGCCCAGCGAAGCTGATGGCGTTTCTCCGCATTGTTGATATTATATTTACTGACAAAGTGTTCCCGAGCCCATGTGGGAATATCCTTGACACAATGATGATGGTTTTTAATGCAGTGCTGCTTGAGGGATCAAAGGTCATCATGGGCATTCAATGTTGGTACTCGGCCTTGCAGAGATTTTATATTAGATATTGAGCGTAGATGATGATGAAATCCCTAAATTCCTTGCAATTGTAAATTGAGAAACATTGTTTTCCAAATGTTGGACTATATACTCACGCAAGTTGTTGACAAAGTATTGCATTTTACCCCATCCCCACCCTTTTATACCTACCCAGTTTTTTTTTTTATTATTTTTTATTTTTTTTTATTATTTTTTATTATTTTTTATTATTTTTTATTATTTTTTATTTTTTATTTTTTTTGCATTCCTCAGCTTTCCCAGTCTTTTGTTGCCCATATTTCTTGGAACATGTTGCAGGCATCAAATTAAAAATGAAAAAGTGTTTGCTAAAAAAAAATTTTAAAAATCAATAACGTTCGTCACTTTATACATTCAATGTCGTGTCTTTGTAGGAAATTGATTTGAATGTAGGTTGAAAATGGTTTGCAAATGATTGTTCCAGCTAAATTGGAAATGAGGTTTGTACTGACTACTTTTTGGAAATAGAAAAGTACTGAAGGCACTTTGTGGTGATAATATGTTTCTGCCCATCCATTCCCTCCATCTGCCACAATAGTTGAACGAATGTAACATGAATAATAGCTAAACTGGTGTTCACCCTCGCCTGATATGAAGGCACAGTCTTCTCAGCGACACGTGCCATGTAATAAATTGAATAATGAGCACATATAGAAAACTGATATGATCTGGAATGTTCCTAAAGTCACAAACAAGACCATGTGACGAATGCTTCATCTGTAATCTCAAGATCGGATGTCGCCCAACAGTGCCTTTTTTTTTTTTTGGTAGTAGTATGACGCAAACACGTGAATGGACTCCCACACACATGAGGAGGAGGGTTTTATGCAAATTAATGTCTACAATAAGTTGATTCGAGCTGATGTAATGATTAAAACAAGATATTGAATCATGTCAAACATAGCATTAAATTACACTGAAAAATGTATATTGGCTGCTTGCTTCATTTACAGCAATCTAACATGGAATTCATAAGCAATCGCGTTTCTATGCTTAAACCTCATCACAAGTGTGGATGAGTAATAAGTGGTGGAAAGCTTGAGAGGTTGTGGGTTCAAATCCGGGCTCTGACCTACCGGAGTAGTATTTGCATGTTCTACCTGAGTCTGTGTGTTTTTTATAGCATACTGTTATTCCAATAACAGACACAATATCATAACAACATGGTCCATAATTAAAATAATTGACTGTCAATTGTGTTTGGGCCCTTCCTGCTGAGCTTCTTTCTTTGTTAGGAATGTTGCCAACCTTGATACAAATGCAGAACTTGCAGGTAAAGGAGTGGTGTACGTGCTCTCAGGCGAGGTGTGCAACTATCCATGTGCTCGCAAGCCAAGCAGGACAAGAAGCAGGACCCGCCCCCTCCTCGCCTCTCCATATAAATTCACCTGCTGTGCCAGCTGAGTATCATCAGTTCGGGTCACCATGGGCAACTGCTGCGAGGCCTGCTGCGATGCCATCTGCAATGTCCGCAAGAACACCAACGTGCGGCTCAGTCTGCCCGCCGTCTGCTTCGTGTGGCAGATCGCTATGGTCGTCCTCTTTGGAGTGTTCATCCGCTACGATGACGAGTCGGACGCTCACTGGGAGGAATACAAAGAGGCCAACAACATCACCAGCGATATCGAGAACGACTTCTACTTTAGATATCCTAGTGAGTATAAGTTTAAAAAAATATATTATTGCAGCTGTAATGTCAATTTTCGTTTTGTTTGGACTTTGATTTTCACTCTTGACAATTTGTTTTTTAAATGTTATTTTTTTATTGTTTTAATTATTATTAAGAAAAAAATGGATTCCACCTGCTTCACTCTAGGTTATAGAATATAATAAATACATACTAATCATACAAATGTTATATTTATATATCGTAATAATTTTTTTAAATGAATGAATTGCAATCAAATATATTATAAATGATTGGCAATAATTCATTACAGTATTCAAAAAAAGCAATTCTTGCACATCATTATGAGAATGAGTTTCCACAGTTAACAGTTTAAATTATTACAATTATGCAAGAAAACAAAAACAAAAAAAACCCTGCAAACTCCTTTTAAGTGGTTATGTAAAAAATATATATACTTTTTTTCAAATAAGAACCTCTAACCTATGAACCTCTACCGATGGAAGCCTGTTTAAAAAAAAAAATAAGTAAAAAATATATTATTATTATTATTGTTATTATTATTCTGCCAATAAAATATAATAAAAATAGAAAAAGAAGGAACAAAATAAAAATACAAAAAACTAAACAAAAAAAAAGGAAAAAAAACTATAAATGTAACACACTGTCCCAAAACTCAACATGGACTTTGCACTTTCAGGTTTCCAGGATGTCCACGTCATGATCTTTGTTGGATTCGGTTTCCTGATGACGTTTCTGAAGCGTTACAGCTTTGGGGGGGTGGGCTTCAACTTCCTGATTGCTGCCTTCGGCCTGCAGTGGGCTCTTCTCATGCAGGGTTGGTTCCATGCACTTGACCCAAATACCGGAAAAATCACCATCGGAGTTGAGAGGTGAGAGGAATGTTGCAAGCCGAGAAAGGGCTTTTAGTTGCTTTTGTTTGAACGAGAACTTCCACTTTTTAGATAAAGGTAATTGTTTTAAAGTGCTTCTGTCATGTGATGTCCTGCTGCCTCTTTCTGCTCATAGCCCAGGGAGGAATCTTTAGTTAAGACTCATTTCAATTAAGAGCTGGGCCTTCAAGTTTGGCAACTGGGTGCATTGTTAAAAAAACAAAACTCAACTCAACAAAAGAAACTGAAAAAATAAAATTTAACGTGCTTTCACAATGTTTTTTTTTTTCAGTTTGATCAATGCTGACTTCTGTTGTGCCGGCTCGCTGATTGCTTACGGTGCCGTGTTGGGTAAAGTCAGCCCAGTCCAAACATTGGTTTTCACTTTGTTTGGTGTCACGCTCTTCGCTGTGGAGGAGTACATCATCCTCGACCTGCTACACGTGAGTCTCGTGGACAATCATCGTACAAACCCAATTCAAAAAAAAGTTGGGACACTAAACTAATTGTGAATAAAAAGTGAATGCAATTATGTGGAAATGCCAAATTTCAATATTGTGTTCAGAATAGAACAGAACAGGTCAAAGGTTTAAACTGAGAAAATGTATCATTTTAAGGGGAAAATATGTGGATTGTAAATTTCATGGTGCCAACAAATCTAAAAAAAAAATTGGGACAGGAGAGGCTGAAAAAGTCAATTGCACTTATAAAAAAAAAACCAGCTGGAAGACCAGTTACCACTAATGAGGTCCATTGGCAACTTGATTGGAGTATAAAAAGAGCTTCTCGGAGTGGCAGTGTCTCTCAGAAGCGACAATCACCAATTCCTCCAATGTTGCGCAGAAAGATAGTGGAGAAATATCAGAAAGGTGTTTACCAGCGAAAAATGGCAAAAAGGTTGAAGTAATCATCATCTACAGTGCATAACATCATCCAAAGTTTCAGAGAATCTGGAACAATCTCTGTGTGTAAGGGTCAAGGCCGAAAAATCCTACTGGATGCCCTTAAACGCACCGCAAACAGGAATGCTTACTGTAAGGCAAATTGCAAAAAGGGCTCAGCAATAAATCCAGAAAACAATGTGGGTGAACACAATCCACAGTGCCAGCCGCTATTGCCAAATGGAACTCGACAGTACAAAGAAGCAGCCATTTCTAAAGCAGACCAGGGGTTATTTAAAATGGAGTGTGGCAAAGTGGAAACCTGTTTTGTGTCCAGATGAATCGCGATTCCAAGTTCTTTGTGAAAAACTGGGGCGCTATATCATACTGACTAAAGAGGACAAGGACAACCCAAGTTGTTATCAGCACTCAGTTTATAAGCCTGCATCTGTGATGGTATAGGGTTTCATGCGTGCGTGCGGCATGGGCAGCTTCCACATCTGGAAAGGCGTAGTCAATGCAAAAAGGTATATTCCGATTGGAGAACGACATATGCATACACAAATAAATAAATATTTACCCAATTATGGCATAAAGGGCTTGGCTTGACGCCATATAGTTTTAACCTCTATGAAAAAGACCAATATTATTGCAGCTTTACTAGTTGCGAAACTCTTCTTTGTGTGTGCCTCTATGTCGGTATTATCCTGCCCCCAAGTGGCCAAGGTGCACACACCAGACGGAACAGCACAATGTCAATTGAATAGAAGCAAACATCGCTAACAAAAGCTGTGTAATTCTTCACATTCCACTTAATTATGTCATTATTGTATGTTTTTATAGAGACACAGATCACAACATTTTTGTTGTTTTTTTTGGGGGGGTATGCTGGAACATATTAGTGGCATTTCCATTCATTTCAATGGGAAAAGATGATTTGAAGAGTGTTTTTGTGTCTCGAAATTAATAAAATTGTATGTCAAGGCGCCACAGAAATACCATTCATAATGCTGATGTGAATATTTTCAACAGTGCAGAGATGCTGGGGGCTCCATGGTCATTCACGCCTTCGGGGGATATTATGGTCTGGCCATCTCCTGGGTTCTGTATCGACCAAAACTTAAGCTAAGCAAACAGAGGAATGGATCACTGTACCACTCGGATTTGTTCGCCATGATCGGTACAAGTTTTTTCCTCACACGGACGCCTTTTCTAAGTCTCAGCTGCTGACGTCCAACGTGTCTCGTCTCGCAGGTACATTGTTCCTGTGGATGTTCTGGCCCAGTTTCAACTCGGCCATCACAGACCACGGCGCCGGTCAGCACAGAACAGCCATCAACACTTACATCGCCCTGGCGTCGTCCGTCCTCACCACTGTCGGCATATCCAGCTTGTCACAGAAGAGAGGCAAACTGGACATGGTAAGCTTCAGGAGTTGCAAAACAACACATGAGGAAGCCATGACTAACGTGACCTTTCACCTGACAGGTACATATCCAGAATGCCACTTTGGCCGGTGGCGTCGCCATGGGAACTGCGGCTGAGTTCATGATCATGCCGTACGGAGCGCTCATTGTGGGCTTCCTCACTGGCATCATCTCAACTTTCGGATATCTTTTTGTCACGGTGAGCTTGTCACCCCCGCTCCACATTCATCAACTCAAAACCGGAGTTTTCAGTTTTAAAATGGCTAGCAATTATCATGGCTTTAGAATGCCATGTAATAATAAAAGTCAGTAGTGTGTAGCTGTGGAATGAAAATTCCTTGTTGCTACTGAATCCCGAGTCCTTTCGTTTCATTTGCTATGCTTGCACAGTTGTTAGCAAGCTAACGACCCCGCCCCCTCATACACACACACACACACACTCTCTCTCTCTCTTTTCTGTACTTTATTCAGTATTGTGTACTTCCACATGACACAATGTGTCTTACATGATGTGGTTTCAAAAAAATATTAATTGTACTATTTGCTGTAGAAAAATAAGGGAGGAAAGTGGCTCATATTTTCTAGTGTTTTTTTTTTCTTTCTAACAAAAAAGACTTCCATATCTACCAAACTGTTACTTGATTGTTTAAAATAATAATAATAATAATAATAATAAAATCATAAAAATGGCAAATTGAGATTACAGATTAAAAAACATTTCAATGCATAGAAATATTGCAGAAACATAGTACCTCACTATGTTGAGGGTAACATCATATGATGATGAATGATAATGTTTCTTCCTTCTCAGCCCTTTTTGGAAAAATACCTGAAACTGCAGGACACGTGTGGTGTCCACAACCTGCACGCTGTACCGGGCATGCTTGGTGGCTTTACTGGCGCAATTGTTGCTGCTGCCGCCACTAAAAGTGTCTACAGTGAGCAGGGGTAGGCAGCTTGCACACTCACACATCTGTCACCCATCAAATGCGGGAGTCACATCATACAGTATATTGTCTAGACATTGTATCGATGTGGCCAAAAATAGCCAAGAGTGATGGAAGCCACTGGAAGCTTTGTGAGGCTAAGCATCACTTTTGTGTTCCTCCAGACTGATCGACACGTTCGACTTTGAAGGCGAGTTTGCGAACAGGTCTGTGGGCACGCAGGGGGGCTTCCAGGCTGCTGGCACGTGTGTGGCTATCGCTTTTGGGCTCGTAGGAGGAGGACTTGTTGGTGAGTCACACTGCCTGGAATCAGAATGCACTAAACAAATAGGTTGTTTAACTACTATTTTAAAGGGGAAATTGGTAACAAAAATGTTTGTAATATCAAATTTCTCAGTATTGCTATCCACAAAAGCAATTAGCAAGAAACATAGTCCTCATAACATGATGTTGTGGGCTATATCTGGCCCCTAGGCCTTGAGTTTGACGCCTGTGTACTAGATATTTATATTGGTACATAGTTTACTTGTGTATTCTTTTTCTTATTCAAATATATGGGCTCAAGACATTTTGAAAAGTACTGACTTAAAAGTTTTTTTCGGGGCATGGAGCATGTCAAAGTTGGAATCTGTTGAAAGCTGAAAAGCAAATGAGAACATCAGCTTGCCGATTGTGACGCTTCATTGTGGTTCTCCAGGTCTCATCCTCAGGATCCCAATCTGGGGCGACCCTGCTGACGACAACTGCTTCGACGATGAAGTGTACTGGGAGGTGAGTGCGCTCCCTAACCGCCAGATGGCGTTCTAGCTCCGTGAGCGGGCCTGGGATGACGCTGCTCTGGAGGAAATGCTCATGATGATGATAAGCTGCTTGATTGTGTCTTGGGGGCTTGCAGGTCCCGGAGGAAGAGGAGAGCATCCCTCCGGTGTTGGAGTACAACAACCACATGATCAACAAGCACCAAGAGCTGTAAAGTCACTCTTTGTAATATCTTTCCTCACAAGAAGCCTGCTTATATTATGTGTCTTATTATTTTATTATATTTTCTTTTGCAGATCTGAGTCCAACTTCTCTGTGGAGCAGAGCTAGTCACGGATGATCCCAAAGAACTTGACAGCGCAATAAACAAATAGTTAAAAAAAGATAGACACTTAAAATGGCCTCAGACTAAGGAAAACCTGGCAATGGAAAGCGTAACTTGTGAAATGTGATATTTGGATGTGTGAAATAGTTTGTGTGTGTGAGTGTGAATGAATTACTTACTTCCAAATGTCGCAAACACATCTCTTATCCTTTATGAACATGAGAAGAGGTCTGAAATCTTTGCATCGCGTGTGTCCATCCATCAAAAGGTATTTTGTTGAGGTCATTGCGATACATGCACTTGTAAATTGTAACTCTTGTTTCTTTCAATTGAGATGAAGGCGTTTGTAAGAAGTGTGTACATAACAGTCAAATTGTTCCTTGCAAAGCGCGCGTACTTGTTTAGGTAACTCGAGTTTTTGTGATTATGTTTGACGCAGTGTGTGTTCAATTGCCGTATCGTTGATGTATTATTCTTCTGTTCCAAATTGCCCAATCGCTTGTAAATGCAAATTAAAAATGTCATATTATTTTATTTATTGCTCTTTATTGCTTTATTGATATTGTGTTTATCTTCAGGGATTAAAGTGGTAAATAATTGTTTTGATACAAAACCATAGCAGGCATTAAAATTAATATGCTGTAATGGGAAAATAATTTAAAAGACGTAAAAAAAATAATAGCTTGTCAAAAGTACATGTATACAGTTACTTGGCCATACTAAAACTTGAATTCCATGTTAATGGTGGACATGAGTCATGTTGATAAATCTGACGACAGAAGATGTACATCACAATGATGAAGCCAACTGAAAAAAAATATCCACTCATCTTGGCGTGTGTCAATTCCGCTGTCACACAAAGCATTCCAAAAGGACACAGATAAGCACCATCTTATCAGTATGGTCAAACTGGCGTCACCAGCAATAGCAAGTGGATAACATCTCAAGAGTTCAACTCAAAACTCCTAAAGTATTACGTAAGAGTCACGGGTAAGGATGAACAACCAACGTAAGGCGGCAAAAGTTGAAGAACAAGCAAGACAACAATTTTTGAATAAATTACCGAAGTGTTGGTTAAGTGTAACAATCCAGAATGACTTCATTTTTTTCTCTCTCTCTTTTCTAACAATCCAGAATTACGATGACCTCAAGGGTTGTCTGATACCACACTTTTGGGATTCGATACAGTACCAACGCATTTTCTTTCAATTTTTATTGAAACCAGCCACTACGGATCAACCACATACCTTCACCCTCGAAAAGTTCATTTAGCTTAATGCTAACAAGCAATTCAAACTGCCAACGACGGGCTAAAATATATGTCCAGGCAGCACAATGTCCATTAAACTGAAACAAAAATATATGGCAAAAAATGAATTAATTCTTTCATTTCTATTGAATTGTAAAATTACTAGAGCTGTCAAACGATTACATTTTTAAATCAGATTAATCACATTTTACAATTTTGATTAATCGCTTAATTAAAAAGGCTTTTTTTATCAACATTTTTTTGTCCACCACATTTAAAGAGCAGCAATGTGTTATTTTTTTTTTTACATTTATTGTTATCAGGACGTCTTCAAAATTATTTATCCACTCCACACGCACATCCTCCTCTTTTTCTAATCAGTTATTTACTTGCATAATTTAAAATGGGAAAAACAATTAGTTTGACATGAACAAATATTTTGAATGTCATACGCAAACGTTTATTAAATACTTTACTTTAATGCACGTAGTGATGTGTATTGCTCAAACACAACCTGTGCTACCTTTAACGTCACTGTCAAGATAAAGGATCATCTGTGGTCAAAATTAATTTTGCGATTAATCTGAGTTAATACATGATTAATGCAATAATTTTTGTGATTAATTTTTTGTGATTAATTAATTAGTTAACGCTTTAACTTTGACAACACTAAAAATTACTGTATGTTTTAGGAGGCACACTATCATGGAGTCCTATTTGAACCTCTCATTGAGGTCATTGCTTGTGGTCTGTTGCTGATTGTGATGGTAACGAGGTGCGTGTGGGTCATTCAGTGGGGTCATTTCCTGACCAATAGAGTGTGACTTAATGAACTCCTAATGCACAGCGAGGACATATGCTGCATGTCGCACTCAACGTCCTGATGGGGTCATGCACGTTAACTATCATGTTGTTGTTCAAGGTCACAGAGGTCAAACATTTTATTGACCCACCTGTATTTACTTGTTTCTGTTTGTATTTGGTGGTCAAAAATAGGCATTGTTTTGCATAATTTTAATGTGTTTTTATTCAATTTAATTGTATCATAAAATCAAAGAATTTTAAATTAATTAATTAAATTAATAATATTATAATAATAATTTAATAATAATATAATAATATAATAATATAATGATATAATGATATAATAATATAATAATATAATAATAATAAATAATCATAAACACCTATAGAAATAACAACGCTCAACCAGAGAGGTTTTAACTCTCCTGATGGTTTGTTTCTTTATTGATATATGACACACTTTATTTTCAGTCATCCCCCCAAAAAATCATTTTTTTTCTTTTTTTCTTTTTTTTTACAGAATACAGCCAGCATAATACATTCCACCATCAATCCACAACTGAATGAATTGAATGAACTGAATCTCACCCATATTTCGTGATATGAATGACGATCTGGTCTTTTAAAGTTATACAAATTGCACAGGCATATCTAAAAAAAATATACAAAAATAAATAAATAATCGATCCAAACCTTTTCATCATGTTTTCAAGGCATCATGTTTTCAAGGCAAAAAGTGAAAGATGTTTCTCTTCAGTGATTTCACCCAGAGAGGACCTTTTGAGAATAATATTAGCCTGCCGAGAGTGTTTGTGAAACCACTTGCTCCGCTATTGTCCCCCTGGGACTGGCGGCCTCTGAAAGACTGCAGAAGCCCTGTAATCAGATTAAAGGCTGCTGGCGAGGGGAGGAGGGACGTCGAGGAATAGCCGAGATGCCGTGGAAGTCCTCTGACCGGTACCTGCCATTGAAGTGTAGGAGAGGGGCTAAATAACGCAGCAGGGGGGGAGGAGGCGGGAGCCAAGCTGGAGGGACAAATTGGCCTGTTGTTGCAAGAGGATAATGGAACAATGAAGGAGGGGAGGATAATCAGCGCGTATAGACTTGGAGAACTCCAAAAGCTGTGGCTTCATCCCACCCTGCCCCGGCAATTATATCACCTTTGTGAGCTGATTGGAGCGGTCTGCGCCCTCCATCTGGGCTCCACCCGGATTTTCTCTGTAAAGAACGTGGAGCCCATAAAACTCATTTTTACTTAGGGGAGCCTATAGTACCGTGAGTGGATAAAAAAAAGTATTCGCGCCCCTAACCAAATTCCAGGTTATTTAACCTCCACAATTCAATAAAAAAAAATATACATACATTTTTTGGAGATGGGAAGTAAAAATGATGAATATTAGAAGAAATGTGGTTGCACCAATATGCACACCTATATAGAAAACAAGGTGGTACTTTTTTGGGTCAAAAGGTATTTTTTGGCACAAATACAAAACTACTCATATGCAAAAGACGCCGCATCGACAGTGAAGTCAATCTACCTTCTCTTATCGTTCATCACAAACATTGAACCGCGTACAGAGCACAATGCGGGAATTGCCAAATGTAGCATCATTTTCCAGGCATCTTAGAGCATGGCTACTTGCAACGCAGATTCGTCAACATAATATGGACTGAAAGCAGGTTTCCAGCTGTCTGTAATGTCATCCTCTCTTTTGTTATAGAAATGTAATACAACTAAGCATTTTATGGTGATAACAATAGTTTTAATGTATTTTTTTTTGTCTACTATGCTTTTACTCTCTTTTTAATTAGATTTTGCTCTCTCCTCTCCTCCCTTTGGACACCTTCCTGCCGAAGGGACGCAAAATTAGCCAAACGGCTATAATCCCATACATATTTACCTTTGTAAATGTTCATTAATATGTTCTGTCTCATTTTTTAAAATAAACAAATAAATGAAATTAAATGAAAGCATAGCATAGCATAGCATAGCATAGCAAGCTTGAACGATAGATAGATAGATAGATAGATAGATAGATAGATAGATAGATAGATAGATAGATAGATAGATAGATAGATAGATAGATAGATAGATAGATAGATAGATAGATAGATAGATAGATAGATAGATAGATAGATAGATAGATAGATAGATAGATAGATAGATAGATAGATAGATAGATAGATAGATAGATAGATAGATAGATAGATAGATAGATAGATTTTCGCTCCTCCTCTCCACAGACATCACCAAGGTCCAACACCTTCTTTTTTATTCATCTGACAAGCGTCCATTGGGTTTGGTAGAAAGTTTCCGGGGGTCAAGTTTTCTGTCAGACCGAGCACCATAAAAATGAATATTAATAGCAGGAGAGCGTTTTGATGGGTTGGTACGGGTCATCAGTTCTCCGCATGCTTTCAAAAAACGGCAAGCAGCCTTAAATATGTGCAATACAAACTGAATGGGTGAACTAATTGGGAGCCAAACATCAATTATGAAATTGTAGAATTGTTCTTAAGATTTTTTTGGGGGGTTAATTTCTGCTTCTCCTTTTTTTTTTTTTGCTTGACAAATTTTTGGGGGTCATGTACATCCATCGAGGTCAAGTTTTCTTGTATATCAGAATCAGAATCGGTTTTACTGCCATGTAAGTGAATACATTTCACCGAGACAAATTGCTCGTAATGTGAAATTTATTCACTTACATGGCAATAAAACCCAATTCTGATTCTGATTCTGATCTACAAGAAACCTGACTTTTGCATTTGAGCAAACACACACTGGAGTAGCCTACGGAGTTGCTTAAGTGCCCAGTTCAGGGTATTGGTGTCTTGCTCAAGGGTGTCACAGCCGCGTGTCTGGTCGTCCATTCCATATAATGAACATAACATAACTAGTGCACAAGAGTCGCAGCGACAGAGAGATGGCATTAAATTCTCACTCAGCATTGCCACAACGGCCAACGAACGTTGTCAAGACGTGGAGGGAAGAAATGTAAAAAAAGAAAAAGAAAAAAAAAAGGCCTGATGATTCTCTTGGGGGTGTTTGGGTGAAAAGCAACAGCATATGTATTGTTGGAGGTCCTGACTCGCCACCCTGGAGAGCTCCCTGTTCCCACGGTTTGCTCAACAAACAAATGTACCCCAAGACCCCCCCCCCACCCCCCACTTCCCATCCCCAATACACACACACACATGCACACACCACCACCGTGCACCGCACGCAGGGTGATGTCATTAATTACCATCAAAATGAGCATGACAGCAAGCAAGTGTGCGTGTGTCTGCCAGCGAGGCTTTGTGTGCGCGTGTATATGAGTGTGCGAATGTGAGTGTGAAAGACAGAGAGAGAGAGAGAGAGAGAGAGAAGGGTGCAACGTAGGGAATGAAAAAGAAAGACACCATTGTCCTTTATGGAATAAAGAAATCTCCAGTGAAGCAAAAATGGAGCAAATTCGTGCATCTCTGAGAGCGAGCTGGCCTGTCACGTCTCGTCAGAGCCTCACAAAACATGATGTGTGCACGTTGCCTGGTTGAGTGAGAGGCCGTCAGGGTTACCTCTCACGCACTATGGTAACACTCCCACAAACACTACTGAAACACACGCCCGGCGATGCTCTCATTCAAACGACTGGCAATGCTCTCACACACATGGCTGGCGTTTCTCTCATACTTACTACTGGCAACACACCATACACACCAGTGAAACACTCTCTTACACACTACTGAAATGATCTCCATGACACTCCATAGTGAAATGCTCGTATACACAAGACTAAAATACTCTCACACTCTACTGGAAGGCTCTCATACCCACTACTGGAATGCTCTCAATGCAATAAATGTAAATGAGCTGCAACAGACGTCTGAACTGCTCACATACACCCTTCTGAAATATTGTCACACACAACTGAAAAACTCTCATTTCCACAACTGGGAAGGCTGTCATACACAGTAGTAAATTAAATACTCTCATAAACACTAATGAAACACTCTCACACCGTATTGGAAAGCTGTCATACACTACTGAAATGCTCTCATACGAACTCCCGAAACACTCGCATACACAAGACTGAAATGCTTGGACATTACACTGAAAGGCTCTCATACACATTACCGGGATGCTCTCATAATCACTACTAAAATGTTCTAAAACAGACAACTGGAACACTCTCATAAACACTACTGAAACGCTCTCATACACAAATTTAATATTCTCACACTATACTGAAAAGCTCACATTCACACAACTGGGGACACTCTCATACACAGTACGGATATGCTCACATAACACACTAAAATGCTCTCACACAGTTTTTTTAAAAAGCTTCCACACCTCCTGAAATGCTCTCATACACAAATTAAATATTCTCATACTCTACTGAAAAACTCACATTCACACAACTGGGGACACTCTCATCCACAGTACAAAAATGCTCACATAAACACTACTAAAATGCTCTCACACACTTTTAAAAAGCTCTCACGCACTACTGAAATGCTCTCATACCCACTACTGACACACTTGTATACACAAGATTGGAATCTTACAGCCCACTGAAAAGCTACTGAAAGGCTCTTATAAACACTACTGGAACACTCTCATTATTACTACCAAAAAATATTCTAATCTAAAACAGACTACTTGAAAAACTCTCACGCATTACTGAAATGCTCCCACACACACTTCTGACCGACTTGCATAAGCAAATTGAAATCTCACAGCCTACTGAAAAGCTTTCACGCGCAACTGAAACACATACACAAGACTGAAATGCTCTCACTCGCTACTGAAACACTAACATGCTCTCATACACACTACTAAAATGATCTAAAACAGACGACTGAGACGCTGTCATACACACTACTAAAATGCTCTACTACTGAAACATCCTCATACACTACAGAAAAAGCTCTCATACACTACCAAAACCCTAACAGCATATTGAGTCCGCGTTAGCATGTTTCATGAACTGAAACGGACATGGCCTCCTCTTATTTGCTTTTTTGTTTGTTGCACTCAAGTTTAGAGCTACAATTTTGATTATATTAGTCAATTAAAGACGCTTTCTAGTCTAAACAAAACCGCAATGATTTAATATTTATACGAGTCACAGAATAGTCAAATAATGGATAGATTGAGCTCAGCTTTGTCTCTTGTTTGGATTGAGAGTCCATCAAGGACGTGTCTTGCTTGTTAAATTGAGAGCGAATGGGACAATTCAACAGCGTGGGCCTCACTAAACTCTGCTTGTGCACTGAACCAGGCCCAAGATGAAGATTATTGTTCCATGTATGAATGCATGAGATGCCACCTCATCAAAGTTTGCACTGATAATTGTGAGCATTTGATCTCCACTAAGTGGAAAGAAACTGTGTTAATTAGAAGCTTTGATTAGGAAGCGAAGCCCAGAGAAACAAACATGTGCTTTGTTTCCTTGAACAAATATCTGCTTTCAGGGATTCTCTATCCCATCAGCGGGGAAGGTTTTTGTTTCTCAAACGTCTGTCTTCGGGAAGTATTCATGAATGCTTCATCTTACCAGCTCGTCATCGGGCACTCCGTTCAATATTGGACTTTGTTTGGGTAAATATCAGTATTCGCTTGTGGCGAGATTTGAGCAGGGTTACGTCCTCCCACTTGAGGGATAAAGACTCATTTAAGAGGACTTCAATGAGTGCCACATACAGTATTGTTAAATATGACTTTTATTTCCAGCAGATGGTGCCAAAGTTGAAATGAATCCTTTGAAAGGAAAAGAAAAGGAAGCAGTGAAGCAGGTTTGAAATGTGTGAATGTATGAATGAGTTCAATGTGTCCGTGCTCCTGCAGGGGGCGCTGTAGCCCCCATGAGAAGCGGCCCGTGAAACGTCTGCATGGAGAGCAGAGGTTGAGCAACATGGGAGTTGAATCGATTTCTAAAACACTTTATTGATATCTAAAAGCATCATAAACATGATTTAGATCTATTCTCTCAACAGAGGAAAATTTTCTGGTGAACAAAACAAACCCTTTCCAACGGGATGTTTTGCAATCATTTTTCCTCACACAATCAAAAAGCTGCACAATATTAAGAAAAAGAACCCCCCACACCTCCCCCAACGATATGGAATTGTTGCTTATTACGCTGCTGAAAGGTGTTTTTTTTTTTTTTTGGTCCTACCAAGTAGCCGCTTAAATTTGCCAAATAAGGAATAGCTCTGAGGTGGGAATCAGTGAACGCCTAAAACAAACTGTGGAGGGGATCTAGCCAAGCAGCCGGGGGCTTAAGATGTATTAAATTACCATGATTGGGACTTAAAGGCTGTTTGAGAGGCTGGGGAGCGTCAAAGCGCGGCTATTCATGTCTGGGGAGCTGGGTCAATAGGTTGGGGAAGTTCACAGGACCTGATGGCATTCTTATGCAAATGAGGAATACAAGAGCAAAAGCTCAGTGAGTTGGAAGATATAAATGATCTGCAGCCTGACACACACACACACACACACACACACACTGCCACCGCAGTCACTTCCCAAACTGTACAATATTGGTTACATACTGGTGGATCTGAACATAAAATCTTGTTTGCCACATGGAAAATGACATACTTGCTTTGCATAATCGTATCATAGTCTGACTAATAGGATGACGTGCTAAGAACCTATCATTAATAATGTAGCACAGAGATGGGCAACTAAAATGATGGAGGACTGACTACGACCAGTGTGTTTACTGACACAAAACTGCTGGGTTAGTGATTTTCCGCTGAGCTGTTGTTTTTTACGTTTTTTTCAGTGGTTTTGATGCTGTGTTCCTGTTTAGTCCTTGTTTGGCGAAAAGCTTTCGCGAGCCAGAGAAGACACGGGTGCCCCCATGTTAGCTATTTCGCTCCTGCTGATAGTCAAAAAGACATAACATGGCTACTGTTAGATTTGTGAATGGATGAGCTAATGTATGTCGGTGGATGTTCTGTGAACGTGTCCGGGAAGCTAGCTTGATGTTTTTGTGGTAGCCGTTACGGCCAAAAGTAACCGTTTGTTGTCTCATTTAAAGAGACACTACAAATCAATGACAAATTGATAAACTGGTGAATGCTGAAGCGTGAATTAATATTTTGTCTACTATATGGCAAAGTTGTATCCTTAGTTGAGTAAATTATTTTGAGAAGCTAGCCGTTCCTAGCTGATCAGCTATTACATTTTACCACTGCCACGAGCAATCTAGACCTTTTTCTTCTTTATATTAAGAAGTTTAACACCCTGCTGTTTTTTTTTTCTGGTGTTTAACCCAAAGGAAACATCAACTGGAAACTTCAATCATGCTACTGTTGGCTGACAACCAGCTGGTGGCTAATGCTAGCTACTTCTTCCACTAACATGGAGCCTCCTCATGTAATAAAACCAGCGAGACATTTGAATGACTCCTATGTGTTAATGTTAAGCATCCTTGGTTCCCTTGAAATCTGCTGTAGGTGAAAATTCACACCTATTATTTATTATTATGGGTAATAAATTAAATGATGTGTTCTAGTATTTTGTATTTTATTCATCCCTTTTTATGTATCAAAGGCAGACAAAATTTTCCAAATTTCCGATGAAGCGCTCATAATCCTGCTAATTAAACCATGTGAAGGCAATGACTGTCTCTTTGGTGAGTTTTTAAATGCACTTTCCGAACACCATGTCACATTTAGAGGAAACAAAAATATGATTTAGCCTATTCGTTCTTTCACAGAAGAATTGAACGCAACATTTATTTGATGGTCCAAGCTCTGATTATTCCGTCTGATAGATCTGCACGTAATTATATTAGTTTGATGGGGAAAAAAATTGCAACAATGTTCTGCTTAAAGCAGATGAACTTGCAAAGTTAATAACCCAGTGATCATACAATTCCCTCGGTGAATCAATTTGGTAAGGGAACAACTAAAAGAGGACCCCTGTTAGGAAGCAGCACGCGTGTGGCGACTTGTGGGGTCAAGCTGCGTCCCGGAAGAGCCAAAGGTCACGACTTTTCTGTCCGACTCACTTCGAACATCATGTGGACGTTTGACCATCTGTTGTCTTGCATTGTCACGCTTATGTTTTGAAAAGACCACTTGAGAACATATGAATGAAAATGTCACTCAATTAGAACCTCTACTTAGACACAGATCACATCTATTGCGTTAACGTATGAATTCACCATTAAAAAAGGAATACAACTTTCTTCTGTTATAAATTGTTACACTTCTTTCTTTATTCATAACAGAAAGAACATTGTGTGGATACATTTCAATAAAACTGCAGAAATTATTTGTGCTCTTATATCAATTAATTTGACTATGAATAAAAGCTGATATAAGGAATGAAAACCATACGATAATTCAAAATATAAGAATATTTAATTGAATTATATTCTCATACATTGACATGAAATTAATATGAACATTCAAACATGATTCCTGTTCCAAATTGGTGTTTTATTTATTTATAAGCAAAATATGAGCATTGCAGTCACGTGTGCTTCGAGTCATGACAGTTGAAATGTGTTACAGTTACATTTGCGTGATAGATGCTTAGATGACGGTCCGCCACATGGTGGCATCCTTTGCTCCTTTTCCTGAAAAGACAAAATAGGCAATGTTGGGACTTTTGCACACAACTCAACAATAACACTTTTAGAGTCGTGAGAAGTGATTCGAGAGTGACACCATTTTTTTTGCAGGTCAAGTGTGAAACTGGACAAAGTTAAATGAAAGACTGAATTTGAATTGAAGTGTAAGATATTATATATATATATAATTTTTGAACCATCTGAAATGGAATTTAAGTTTAAAGCCTTCCCTTTTTACTCTGATTTTTCCCCCAGTATAATTTCGAACACTGATTTATTTGACCATAAAGGGGTTTACACAAATTGTAAGTAAAATAAAATAAGTAATGGTTAGAAATTATAGAGTGGGGAGATTTGAATATTTTGAATTAAACTTGGCATAAAATCTGTGCCACCAGAATGTGATATTGTTACAATAAATTTCTTATGGTAAAAAAAAATCACTGTTAGATTTTGTGGTATTTTTGTGCCATCTGAGTTAAAATTTTGACACCAATTTTTATTTTATCGTTTACATTCTAACATTGTGTTTATTTTTTTTACTATCAAAAATGAGTCTAAAACAATTCAGCATCCTAAATTTGATTTTTGGTTTGTTTTTGTTTTTTTTGTTTTTACTTATTAATTGTTGTTGGTAAAAAAAAAAATTTAAATAAAAAAACAAAAAAAATAAAAAAAGAGTATGCCATCTGACTTTGAATCTCAATTTGGCATGTTGATTTTTTCTCCCAACTGCTGTAGTTATTCATTTATTTATGTATTTATTTTTTGACAGTTAAAAAAGGTCAGAATTAGAAAATATATGGTAATAAACTAAGTCAACGTCTAATTAAAATTTAAACTCATGATGGCACCAATATAGTATAAGATGAGGCTTGGAGTCATTTGGAGGATAATACAGATAACAATATAATCTCCTTTTTCACCATTTTTTTTATGTGTGATATTGACAATTCAGCTTTCTTGCCGCCACTTCTCAATGCAGCATCATGCCCCTTCTTCTCAGAGGGGCAGCGTCCACCCCACCCCACCCCACCACTCAGACAGCATGCAGTTTATGCAAATGAGCTACTTTTCATGTGCCACTTGAATATAACCTTAACAAAAAACTCTCTCTAGCCCACACACCGACTTGTGTCATTTCTGTTTTTGATTTTGAATTTAAAATCATTTGAACCCAAGCTAGTCACCATGACATAATTTGTGTGAGTGTGTGTGTATAGTGACGAAGGATGCAAAAGGGCGGTAAGAAAAGAGCCATGCAAGGATGATGATGCGTGTTCCCAGGGTCGGTGCTATTTGAATGGCCTGACAGGTGGGAGGGGGCAAGCGATTGGGCGGGTGGTTGGATGCTTTTAGGGTGCGAGAGGGCCGACGGGGGGGAAATTTATGCACAGCTGTTGGGGGACCCTACGTCTCCCCTCTCTCTCCCTCTATGCGTGTTTGTGACAGGCTGTCCTTTTCACCGACACATCGCCGGGACGTCCAGCCTACTGCCATAACAACGCCACGACCCCTCTGTCATCTTAACGCCAGGAGGGGGCGGGGTTCAAAAGGGGGAGGAGAAACAGTGAATGAAGAGTGCAGACATTTCTATCCTGTGAACTTGAACTTGACTGGCTGTCTGAGTCACTGGCGGGAAGGAATGGAAATGCATGCCCGGATACTTCTTTCCTTATTGTAGAGTGGACCCTCGATAGGGACTGGAAATAGCAAAAATCTGCATACACTTGACGCCTATTATAATGCATTGGGGGAAAAAAAAAATCTTGAACAAATAGGATAAAGCTCTATTAAGCATTATCTTCCAAAATGGGGGTTGGCTAATATATGAAAAAAATAAATAATCCACGAATAGGTTACTATGCAGATTCCGAATGAGTAGGCCTCCACTGTAGTTTTAAATGAATACGTGTGATTATGACATCAGACTTTCTTAAATGCTTAGTGGTCAAAACAGACTTTTAATTAAAACACTAACGGACAAATATCAATAAAAATGTATTGGAAATGATATGCCCTCTCATTAAAATATTGACCACATTCAACATGCTGCAGTTAAAAGCAATGAATGGCGACCACACGTTCCAATTGGGAGTCTTAACAACTCCGACTCACTCGACCATGGGGGGAATAAGAGGTGTGAAAGGTCCCCCCGTCAGTGTTACAAAGACAAGAACAAGCCGAAGTCGGATAATCAGGTTTATCCTCGGATTAGGACAGATGACGTGTCCTGGTGGGTGGAGACCAGCGGTTGCCGTTCAGGTACCTCAAATTTATTACCAGGCAGCCATGATGCTTATTACACATGATAATAAAAAAATTAAAAAAACTTAACCAAACCTTAATTGTGTTCACTCAGGCCTTAAAAATGCTTGTTTACCATATTATTATTATTATATATAATTAGTCTCAATTATAAAATTACTGTTTGTTACTTCATAGTCATTTTGCAACCATTTTGAGTGACAAAGCACAAGTCAAAGTTTGTTCACAACATGCTCATATTTTGTGTTTAAGTTTTCATGATAGGATCAAAAATTACATTTCCTTGTTCACTTTGGTCAAAGGCTTGAAACAGAAACTCCACCAGTCGTAAAAAGTATTTTCTGGCAGTCTAAAATAAATATTGAATAACCGCTTAAAGCTGCTCTCTGTAATAATTCAGCCCAAAATATATTTGCAATAGTCTTCTTTATTTGTCAATTTATGAAAAATACCTTAGCTGTTCACAATGGGTGCTCCTGCAAGCCTTTGGCCAATAGTTATAATAATTTCTGCACGGATGTGAAGTCATGTGTGCATTGTGTACGTGAAGAAGGGTAGGTGCAGTTTCATTTTTTGTCAACAGGGGGGCATTGGCGATTTGAAATTGAATTTCCTGCGTTCAGTAGCTTTAAGCAACATTTGAGCTTTTTGTGTCTATGGAGAGGAAAAGCCGTAAAGAGGAACTCAACGCTAAAAATTTATTGACAAAATAATGCTCTATATGCACCCCGCTAATGTAAACGCAGCATTCTGATTACTATTACATTTGAGGAATATGAGATAAGCAGCAAAATCCATCCATTTTTAACCATATCAGATGAGGGCCATTTTGTCACTGAAAATGACATCAGTGTTCAGGTAAGGACCAATCACGGTCTCACCTGTTTTTTGAATTTGAGCCGTGATTGCTATCAGCTACCAGCTTTCAAAATGGTGTCTATTGGGAAACATTGTGGAACTTTACAAGTGGTTCATTTGATGTTGGCGGTCAAAGGTTCACCAAAATATGCTAAAATGACAAATTGTTGTCTCCTTTTGGAGACTAAATAGTAATTTTCCATAAATCCTTAATTCTTCAACTACATGTAAATATAGGTAGTATTCGGGGTAACATAACTGCAGAGGTTATTTAACTAAATCAGTGGTTGTCGAACTTTTTACTCTAAGTTGGCCTACGACCTAAAAAGTTTTTTTTATGCTCTAAGTATCACAATAATGCCCATCATTTAAATACAGCGCTATAGAGGCCTTCATCAATGTTCATCAATGACAGTGGTTGCGCATTAAGTTGAATAAAGTACTTATGTGATTCAATGCACATTTGTCGTAGGGTCCTGTACTTTCAAATACAAGTGAAAAAAAGAGACTACACTGGAATAAAAAAATTAAAAAAAACTTTAAACAGGCTGAATAGCTTATTCAAATGTTGTCATTGTTAGTTGCATTTAATTCAATGCAGAAATTTTGCATGCCAGTAGTGAGCCGACATGCAACACTTTAATAATCACTGGCTTAAATGATGTAGGATGTATGCAGTGCACAACGATGCTCACACATACACACATGCACACAATCAGAATGAGTCCCGCAGACAGAAAGACAAAAGCCGACTTTAGAATATGTCTGCTGCTGTCTCGATGGCGGTTCCCACCTCTTTACCCGGGCTTCCATGCAGCCCGCTCTCTCTCTCTCTCTCTCTCTCTCTCTCTCTCGCTCTCTCTGTTCTCTTACACATACACATGCACGATGCAGGCCGGCCTTTGTCAAGCGTCCCATCCACAAAGCCGCCATTGTGGAGCAAGGCCTCACTCAGAATGATAATGTGGACGATGAGGCGCGTGTTTACCAATAGGACTCCTCAATGAAGCGAGGGCCGGTTTGAGATGACTTCTATAGTGGTCAACGATTACGAACACGATAAAGGTCACATATCAACGCCTTCTTAAAACAATCGCCCAAGTCATTTTTGTCCCGATTTTTCAGGCAACACGAAAAAATGTAACAATTTGCATCCGGAGGAGATGATTTAGGCTTTTTTTTGTGCAAAAAAATGACAGGCAACTATTTTTAGAGGGTGGCATATGCTATCTAATTCAGCAACCTTTTAAAGTGATTAATTCGAAAGGGTTACCAGTTTCATAGAGAATTCTGAAATATCAATTATGTTAGTATTAATAAAAAATTATATTTACTGCATTTACTACTACTGATGTATTCTATTGCTTGTGAAAACTGACCAGATTAATGATTTCTCACAATAATTAATAATGATTTAACAAGGTTGGAAACAGATTTAAAAAATAATAATACTGTAACTAGTTCTATAAATCTC
Organism: Leptonotus elevatus; assembly: GCF_054856555.1. NCBI lineage: Eukaryota > Metazoa > Chordata > Actinopteri > Syngnathiformes > Syngnathidae > Leptonotus > Leptonotus elevatus. Next base: position 15,377,456 of record NC_141241.1, on the reverse strand, counting down.
TGTAAGTGTTTGCAGCTACAACAATCCTAAGAATTTACAATGTCCCAGCACTGGTGAGCAATTTTAAAACAGGCCTGCAGGCTACTCATGTGGTCCTTTGGGGTTACCTGTTGGTTAACTCTGCTAGAAAGGCATTTTATGACCTGATGAAGGTCACATATGCTGTGAGATTAATTAGAGCAACAGTCTGTATCTATCTACCACAAAAGAAAATGCGAAAAGGATGGAATATTTTGGGGACAAATATGATATTTGAAATATAATTTATATATATTAAAAAAAACAGGTGAAGTATGAACACAATTTTGACAGCACTAATTGTCAATACACCAAATGACCGGTGGAATTTGAGGAGACATTTGGGCTTCATCATTATTTAAAAACATCTTCGTTTCAATTAGATAAGTAGCGCACTAAAACAAGAAAACAAGAAAAGGAATGGTGCCTTTGCTATAGTGTAGGACTGCACTGCGCCAGCTATTGACGTCATCAAAATAATTAATACGCATGCAACAGTACGGTTCAAACTATAAACAGAATTTGCACAAGTGATCATTATTATTTTTGTAGTTTGTGGGTGTTGTTGAAAATAGGTGTTGCTGTGCCTTTAAGATGTCAGCTTCCCTCGTTTCTATGCAATTATGTTAATGAGCTTCACGTGGCTTGTTTGCGCTGTATCTTCCAACGTCTCTCTCTCTCTCTTTTTTTTTTAGGGGGGGGGAGGGGGGCAAAGTCAAAAAATTATTCCTGCTATTTCATTTAGCTTGACGCACAAAAGACCGATGAGGAATCATGACGTATATGGCGCTTTTTGAAAATAGAATCCATGTTGACAGATGAACGCAGAGGCGCCCGCCCACATTGAAGGGTGTACAGCGTGTGCTTTTTGTCGAGTTGTTTGGCGTTCTATCAACATTCCATTGCAATAATAATCATAATAATAAATAATCATTTCAGTCCACTGTAATTTACAAATGTGAAAAAACAGACAATTTTTTTGTTAAAGTGTGTCCAAATTTGGAGTATATCACCGTAAGCTACAATATAATTCCGTTCCACATTTCTCTTCACATTTAGTTTTCCTTTAAAACACACCAGAGAGGCCTTTGACATTTATCTGCAGATCACGTTTTTTTTTTTACATCAGCCCCATTATTTGGCACACTTTTCCGTTTAAATTTATTATTTACGCAATCATAAAAATGAAAAAGCTACATCAAAACCTTTGTTCAGATAATGAGAAATACATGATTTGAAATTAATATGGTTCCCCATTAAAAATAAGACATTATAATAATAATAATAATAACAATGATAATAATAATAATTAATGCCACATTATTTCTGTAATGACACGTGGCATTTACAGTAAGAGGAATTACCTTTATGTGAAATGAAACATGAACAAAAAGTTGTGACAATAACAGAAAAAAGTTTATGTTTGAAGGTAAAAAGAAAAGAAAAGAAAAATATGACTTATTGTACATAATTATTGAAAAATAAGTTATAGCCTAGTTGGAGAAGTTTATTCCGAACATAAACATACATTAAATTAATAGTATTTGGCTTATGAAAGTTATTTAGGGATTATTCTAGTGATAATTGTGAAATATTATTAAGCACTTGTGCTACCAGTACTTTTTATTTATTTGATAGTTTTTATTATTTTATAAAGTTGTCAGTTTCAACCACATTATACAGTCAGCTGTCTGTCATGATGACAGTGTTATGGGATGCACGGTTGTACTATCGTGTAATGTGTACTAATATACATGAGTTTGATGTGATTTTGATTTTGATGCGACTTAACAAGTCAACTCTTCAGAGAAGACTTTGGACTCCAGAAAATCAACATTCTAATCATCATCAATATTTTCAGTATTTTTGTCCTTAGCATGTATTTATTATTTATCATTTGTTAGTATGCTATACTCGTTTTTCATTATTAGCCAAGGTGCAGCATTATCATTTTCTTCACTAGTGCAACCTAAATTCTTCTAATGGCATTCTAATGAGGTGCATAACCAACTTTAGGTTACCAAATCTCTTTCATTGCCTCATAAAGGGCGAAATGAGAGCGTGTGACCTGTGAGAGGCCTCAGTAAGGTGACCTCGTCATGAATCTCCACTTAGCGAGATCACACACACACACTAGGCTCGCAAAAAACGGAATAGTGGCAATTAAGGCTGCTGCTTTTTGCATGTCTACAAGCATGCAGGGAGAATGTTAAGATGGCTGACAGCATCATGCTAGCAGTGCATGCGTTGCCTCTACCAGGCCACGAGGCCTACTTGTGTGCCTCCTTGCTTTGTCTGCACCTTAAATAAGCTCGTCTCTAAACTTGTTTTATTCTGCAGGATGTGCGAAAAAAGTAACAATATAATTTTTTGAATCACTGAAGTCATGATGAAAACATTGTTAAGCAGACTAATGGGGATTTGTTATCATCGTTCTTATTTCTTGTTGTCTTATGTCTTCTTTTCCAGATGACTGGTCACTTGACGATTCCTTTTCATATGCAAGGACATGATCGTTTGATGATGCGTTTGTAAAGAAATTGCCTACTTTTCACCTATTATAGGAGGAAAAAATATATTAGTTGAAGTGTTTATAACTGTGTCCTTTGTTTAGTAGTTAGGCTAAAAGCTGCCTTTATATTACAAGCTTCAAAAAGCTGTTAAAAAAAAATCCAATACGGTTAAAAAAACAAACATTTTGTGTTATTTTTTAACCTAGAAGTTTTAAAGGTTTAAATGTCTATTGTAATGTGTTTATTTTATTTTATTTAAAAAAAATGTGTGTGTGTGTTTAGTACTGTACTAACAACTTATACCCGTACTGTACTAAATGAATGGATGGATGGGAAATCTTTTAGTAAAATAAACACAATTTTTGTAGTATTTTTGTCTTACTTCACATATAGTCGGTTAAACAAGTAATTTCAGTTGCCAGAAACATAACTGAAGTATAAATGTGGAAGAATATGAATATTACTTTTAAATTGACTTTTGAATTTTCACACAAAAAAAATCTTCATTTCTAATGTTGAGAAGAATCATAGAAATGATTCAACAAGAACGCTGGATGTTGAATGAAGTTATGATCAGGCATTGAGTCTTCACGAAGACTTTGTCAAATGATTCGAAATATCTTCACATTTCTAAGAGCAAAAATGTAAGACACAAAGCAAACCTACCCGAAAAGCCAGCCAGCACATCCTCTTGTGTTTCTTCTGCCTTCTTGTTTCATGAAGGTTTGAAGGTCATTCCTACTTTCGGTTATCTAGCTTTATGATGGATGTTTAACACTCATACAGCTAGATAACCAAAGACAGGAACAGGCTCTGGTCTTTGCCATGTGTGTGTGTGCATGTGTGTGTGCTGCTTCCTGCATGGGGACAGGGCACAAAAAAAATAATAATTAAGCTGAATTTTATTACAGGCATGCATTTGTTAGCAAATTTGTCAAGCCAAAAACTCCCATAGTAATATTGCAGCATTGCACTTTACAAAGTTGTTCTAAATGTACTCATTATCTTAAAATAGTCAAGTGCGACCTCTTTGGAACATTTAGTACAAACATTGATTTACATTGTATTGGTGGCTGACAAAATGAGAGTTTATGTTCTACTATGCACACTTGTTTTGGTCTCATTCACAGGCCCCAAAGGGGGAAAAATGCATTTTGATCATCTCAGCAAATTGAGGCATGCTTAATTTTAATTAGGAATTACTGAGTGTCTTAAAAATATTTAACACACTTAAAAAGTGTACAAGGCTTTGCGTTGATTATATGACTGTCAACATATTTATCTTAATAAAGGGTTAATAATCATTTTTTAAAATGCAATTAATCACATTCAACCAATAACGTATCATGCATCAAGGATATTATCAACACGTAAAAAATAAAATATCCTGTATATTTTCAAGACCGCGGGTAAGCCTTAAAATGAAATATTAAAAAAATATGTTTTTTTTCTGCCTGTCATGGCGACATGTGATGACAGCTTCGATGGAAACTACAACAGATTAGAGACACAAACAAGACCACAGGAGGTTTAACTTACACGCATCAGTACAAGATGTCCATCTGCCGCATGCGTGGAGCTCCCCCCTCCTCCCACATCCACCACATGTGCTCGTGGACATACAGCATCCTTCCGGTTCCAGGTGTGACAAACAGGTGATCGGATCGATACATGGGGCCACATGCCCTTGCTGGCCCGACGGTGGACAGAAGCTCCACGTCGCTCCCGCTCGATCTTTGTATCCATCTAGGGAGTGGGGGTGGGGGTGGGGGGCAAGGGTGTGTTCAGTGGCCGAGAAGGCGCCCTCATTCCCGGGTGCGGAGGCTGCGTAGTGTCTCCCTCCCCAATGAAGGAGCCTCCAATGCCGACTCTCGCCTCCTCTTGTTCTCCTTTCCCCTCCGAACTCCTCCCCCTGGACCCTATGACGTAACCCTAGGAGGTTACAGACTAGCCAATCAGAAAAATGATTCGCTTCTATTGTATACACTATTTTATTTGACACCCAGTGGAGGACTTCTTTTTTTTTTTTTTTTAAAGCAACTTCATCTAAGCATTGAAGATCTTGTCCGAAGAAATAATTGGAGAGCTGTGACATTAGATTTAGACATCACAAGTTGAAGATGATTATAGTTTAAATATATGCACATGGGCATATTAAAACAGAAAGCCTGCAAAGTGCAGTAGTTTACCTGTAAAATCTTACTTTATACAGTATGAGCATTTGAGTCTTTAAAGGTGATGATTCGAAAGGGGAAATTCGTTTGCTGCCCTCTAGCGTTAGTATGCAGAAATACTTTTGCAATTTGGAGCAAACGTGTAGCAAACGTGGCCTGTGGATATGTAGTTTTGCAACATATTGAGAAAATATGTTTTGTAACCATAGTATTTCAGCATACAGTTTTAATATGATCAGTTATGGTATTTTAGGGTCCAGTACTAAACCTGCTTTGGTCCAAATACAAGTCACATGACTTACTTGTTTGGCCATTTTAGTCCTCAAGATGTTTAGCCACCAACCGACTAATCTCTCATACTTCAATGCAAAGTTTGCACAGACACAATTAAATGCAATTAACATTTTTTGGACGAGGTTATTTGCTTAATATTCTGTAAGGTGCCTTGTTTCTAGCCGTGTGGTAAGCTTCAAAGGTGAGCCAACTTGGTATGACTTGATTTTAACTGAAAACAAAAACAAACAAAAATTGCCCTGTTTCAATGATGTTGCAACGAGGTTACACTCCCTCTGCTGTTCAGACCGGGGTACTGCCACTACAAAAGGAAACCCCAACGTAGAAGGCGGATTGCGCCATAGACCATCACTAACCTACACTAAAGCAGTAGTCGAGTAAATATCAATATGAAAAACGCGTGTATTAGTACTCTGAATACTTCATTACTTACTTATAGGTCCAAAGTTTTTATATAAGTTGCACCTTGCATATTAACTTTTGAAACTACATTTGAAAACGTATTTACTTCAGTCCAAATAGGTTAACCCCCCCCCCCAAAGGAAAACAGTAAAGTCAACTTTGTTGCTGCAGTCTACTTAAGTAGATTTTCAGGCTACTAGTACTTTTTATACCTTTTTACTTATATTTAAATTTAAAAACAGATACCTGCACTTGAAGAAAATAGGCTTGTTATTATTATTATTTAAACAGTATGTTCATAAAAAAAAACACTCAAACAGGTGAAATCAACCATGGTTGAGATGTTTTACTTGAGTAGATGCGGTACTTTTCATCAGCTTTTTGACACAAGTATCTGTACTTCGACTTAATAGGTCGCAAAACCAGTGGTCTATCCACGTTGGAGTCTTTTGACCTGTACATAGTTTGAGTTCTTTTGCCACCTCTGCTATCAACTGTGATAAGACCATAAAATAACCTTATTTTGTAACAATGCCTGACAACAATGACAGACTTTTGAACTTTATAGGACAAACCTCATACATCTTAATAACATAGAAACTACCATAGTCAAAGTGCTTTGTATAAAAATCCATCCATGAAACAATTAAATACAAATATATAAAAATACAAAATTGCTGAATTTCTGGGGGGAAACTTCAGGTAACAATATCAAAGTTATTCTACAATAATAATAAAACAAAACACTGTGTCTCAGGCAAGATTTTTCCTCAAGTCTATGAAAGCATTGTTTGAAATGATTGGTCCGACATTAAAGCTGCTGCGCCGGGACTCCCTCCGGGATTTCATAGCGGGCAGGGAGGTGGGAGGGCTCGATGAGTTCAGCCCAGTTTGGACTACACGGTTGATGGGCCCATCGGAGGCCGTTTGAAGCCACAGCTCCTCCATGACGGCGGGCTCCTCAGTGGGGAGAGAAGAGCGCCTCCATATGGATGGAAGAGGGGCATTAACCAGCTCCCGCATTTCCTCTCTGGATTTTGGAGGTTTTTCACTTATTGGCGTCCCTCTTCCACCATGGTTATCCATGCTGACACCTAGTGGTTTACCATTACACGGCACCACTGAAGCACAGCAAAACAATAGGACAATCAGAATAAAAGTAGACTGTGACTGATCCTGTTTTCGATGAAAATAACACTTACCTTTGCCCTGCTCTTTTGGCTGGCTGGCAGAGCCGCAGAATTCCCTCAGTTTGTTGCTCAGTTCAAGATTTGCCGCCTTGTAGTGGTTAAGCTCCTTGCAGAGGCCGTGGATCCATCCCTCATACTGCCGCTGCCTTCCTGCCAGGCCCTCGTCCATTTGCTCTGCGTGGATACACAGACACAAGTTTACAAATTCTACCAGCTAGATAAAAACTAGAAAAGGTCATTTTTGAAGCAATTGTGTGGGAGTGTTGGAATGTTGAATGTAAAATAGGAATGGTGTGGAATGATATAGAACAGGAGTCAGCAACCTTTACTGTCAAAAGAGCCATTTTAGGCCAAATAAATAGTCAAAAATCTGTTTGGAGCCGCAAATTATTTGAAAATTGTGAAATGAAAGAAACAGTGTTAGTAGTGTGAGTCTAATGTACCGTGGCCCAAGAGCTAATTAGAACAGAAAATTTGCGGCATACCTTTTGTCTTCTGCTTTTGGATTTTTTGTTGTTTGCTTCATTTTTCATACATTTTTAGACTCTCTTCCTTTTTTGGAAATTTTTCTGACATTTGCTTCTGGCTTTTTTTCTATAAATTTTCTGAAAATTTGGGCAATTTTGTGGCCATCTTATGTTAATTTTGGGGATTTCTTCTTTTGTTTTTTTGACATTTCATGAGTACTTTTTGAACATTTTCTTTTCTGTCTTTTTATTCAATTCTGACATTTTTGGCAATTTTATACTCATTTTATGCTTTTCTTCTCCTTTGGACATTTTTATTTATTTATTAATTTTAAATTTTCACTCTTTTTCTGACAACTGACATTTTAAAAATATTTAATTATTCCTTTTTTAAATTGAATCATCAAGTCATTTGCATAATATTTTAGCTAAAAATAAATTAATAAGTAAAAATATATTAATTTCTATTATTTCTTTTTTTAGAGATACATAGGGAGCCACAGGAGAGGGACTAAAGAGCCATATGTGGCTCCAGAGCCGCAGGTTGGAGACCCATGATATGGAATGAAATGCAATAATGTGGAATGCTATTGGTGAAAATAAATAAATAATAATAAATACAATTGGTTGAAATATGGAATAATGTGGAATGATATTGAATGATGTGGACTTATATTGGTGATAAATGTATAAAATGTTAGTAAAAAAAAAAGTGGAATTTTTTGGTATGTGGGACTTTTTGGAATGTTAAAAAATCATTAGAATTTTGAAAGGGAATGATGTAACTCTACTATAATGAATATTTATATGAATGAATCATTTGAGAGTCAATGGGGATTATTCTGGGTGAAAAAATGTGACATTGTGGGAAAACTACAAACATACAAAAACTACTTGGGCAATTCAAAGAGATCAAATGCAGGTGCTCTATCATAATTTTTTTTTTAAACGGAACCTATGTACAGAATCTTCATCTGCAAACGCATTAAAATGGACACACCTCGACACTGCTGCAGTAAGAGCTGCACGCTCCTCTCGTGCTCTTTTTGCTGCTGAGTGAGCCTACGGTCGGTGTCGAGCTGCGTGCGATCCAGAGCGTTCTCCAGCCACTGCACCAGCCGCTGCTGTTCGTCCAGCTGCATTTCCAGCTCAGCCAGCGCGAGTTGCAACTTACGTTCCTCCTCACGAAGGGACACCACCTGCAAAAGACAATCATGTCAGCATCAGTGGTGGCAAATCCAGGTCCAGAAAGTAAAAACCCCGCCACAGTTGCTTCTACTCAACCGGCAGGTAAATGAGCTCCTAGGGAGTTTCATAGCATGGCAAGAATTTAGCAAGAATTTTTTTGAGTGCAGGTTAGCCCCACCAACCTTGTCGAAGTACTTGCACAGCAGAGCTCGGGTCTCGGAGGCCGACAAGTAGCTGAGTTTGGCCATGAGATTCATCTCCCACTGGGACAGCATGCTGGCAGACGCCCTGAGCTGCCTCTGCCTTTGGGTGATGGCCTCGTTCTTGTACTCGATGGCGGCATCCAGAGCTTCGATGGCCTCATCCAGCTGGAAGAGGGTTCGCTCCTCCTGGTTGAAACACAGAAGATTGAGGGTCATACTGTAAAACGTTCAGTTGGGTCTCCTAAGTATTTTATTTTTTATTTTTTTTAACAACATAGAACAGAATAATTAACCATTGAGATGGTGGGCTTAAACATGTTCCCCATAACGTATCCTGAATTAACTTACATGGTAGCTACTGGACGTTTCCAGAAAATGACTTTCTTCTGAATTCTGACTGACTAAATGGCCTTTTATTGTTAGAGCACCGTGAACGTATGCAAAAATGTTTAGCGTGCAGAGTCTGACCTCAGGTGAGAGCAGGTTTCCCTGGCGCAACTTATCATCGAGCTCCACTCTCTGTTTAAGCAAGGAATCCTTCTCTTGTCGCAGGTTGGAGATTTCTTGTCGAATCTGTTGGGAGTCCTGAGCACTGCTGCTGCGAAGCAGGCCGTTCCTCTCGCTCAACTCGTGCTCAAGGGTCTCGATGCGCCCCGTTAAAGTCACCAGATCTTTACTCAGCGCCTGCAGAGAGAGAGAGAGGTGAACCCAGTGAAAACGTATCCGAATTTCCTTACTAACCACGCTGCTAAAAATTTGTAGCTTTTCTGTTTGCATACCTGACTGGAACGGAGCCTTTTGGTCTCCAGATCACTGCGCTCCTGCAGCAAGGCTTCTTTCTTGGCCAGGATTTCCTCTCGTTTCGTGAGCTCGCCTTCCAGATCTTCAAGTCCCCGTCTCTGTTCCAGTACACGCTCCATTTCCTCATCCAGCCAGCGTTTCTGCTCCTCTATCTTCTGCTCACACAGGGCGCGGAACGGCATCGTCAGTCAGCTTTCGTCACAAGAGAATGGAGTTTAAGCCCGCCTCTGTAATATTATCGTGACTACACCTGTTGCTCTTCCAGTGAGATGACAGAGCCGTTGCTGCCGCTGCGTCTCTGCCTCTGGAAGGCGGCAATCTCTTCGGTCTTGATCTTTAGAATCTTTTGCTGTTGCTCATTCTTTATCTCAAGCTCCTGATAAAGAGGAAGTGTGCAGATCTGAATACTGAATTTCTGATGATCAATCAGAATCTCAAAAAATACTTTGACTCTGTGAGTCCGGCGCTGCATCTCCGTCTCCAGACGTCGTTTCTGCTGACTTTCCTGCCGCAGTCGCTTCTGCAGGAGCTCCTGTTGTTGCCTCATCGACTGCACACTGCGCTCCAGCTCCTGCACCCGGCGCTCGCTTTGTGCCGGCAGATTTGCCAGATGGGCCGTATCCCTCTGACGTTGACTGAGAACCTTCAACAAAAACATTTGCGCAGTCAATTTACAAGATACATCTTCAAATGCTTTTCACAATAATGAGAGACAAACCTGAACTTTGCTCTGAGCGGCCGCAATTTTCCGTCGACACTCCTGAGCTCTGGTCTTGTCTGTGGCGCTGATCTCTCTCTCCTGCCTCTCCAGCTCCTGAAGTTGCCGTTGCGCCTCGTGCAGCTCCTGTCTCGCCTGCACGGCTTCGCTTTCCAGAGCCGTGATCTTGTGACTGTACTGCTTGTTGAGGGACTGCGCATCCTTGCCTGGTAAATCACATCCAGCATGTAGACGTGTCAAAGATGACGCACAAAACTTGAGAGCGCATTTGAATTTTTTAGAGAAGATTCTGCACCGGTTTTGACCAGCTCCTTGATGAGCTCTTCTTTCATGCGGATAGTGACTGACAGCTCCCTTATCTTCTGCTGGGCCTGAAGAAGTCCCGTCTCTGAAACACCGTCAAAACCCCTCAGAGCATCGCATACTGACGTCTCACCCACACAGGAGTTGGCTGAGAAGGAATGGAAATGAATAGTATGAGAAATGAATTAAATTTGCATAGAGATGAAAAGTTAGGGTTAAAGCAATTAGTCGTTAACTGAGCACAAACTTGGAGAACTTTGTTTTACACGAAGAAATATTGACTAACAATAAGCTAGGAATTATTTAAAAGATGTCATTAAAGTCTGTATGAAGTGATGCACCCAAATCTGACCTGAACAAAGGTTCTGCATGACCTTTGTTTCTGTGTTTTAGGACTACTAAATGCTTCGGCCCACCTGAGTGGAGTGTCAGGTCAGTCAGACTTTGCAACGATGAGGCACAAAATATGCGTTTTTTTTTGTCACAATGCAAATAGATTCAACTTACAAGCTTTTCTGCCTCCATTGGAACGATGGTCGGGTTCGGGTAGATGAGATGTTAACCCTCTACCACCGACTGCTCGTCCACCCAAGAGCATGTCCTTCTTGGTCCAGGTTTGGTTCACCGGCCTGTTATTAAATATGTTCGATATGACATTAACGCTGACATTATGAAAAACATGAAGAACGCAGGTGGTGACATTAACTGTTTGTCTTTGTATCTTGATTATGTGAGTTGCAAACTGTGATTTTTAAGATGCACCTTTGTCTCACTCTGGGAAGGTTACACTGCATGCTGTCTTCATTGATTCCGTAAATTTCTGCTCCCCTTGAGGTCATCTGCTCCTCACACAGAGAAATATCCTGATCATCACCCTGTAAATGCAAACACACAAACTTGATGATTATGTACAGGACACCCGGTTAGGTACACCTTCCATGTTGTAAATACAATTTAAAAAAGTGCTAGATTTTTTTTAATTCAAAACAAGATACAGTAATTTATTTCGTTTTGATTGCCACTTGACTTATTGAGCATTAGTGTAGTGTTCAGAAATTCACAGCATCACACATATGGCTGGAAATTCATAACAACAACAAAAGAAAACCAACATGCTTAATCAAAACCGCTTTAAAAAGATAATTTTATTAGCTAAAAAATAAAACTCAGTGCAGTGGTTGGTTACCTCTGGGCTTCCATTGTGGTTTTGTTGCATGGAGCCAATCGGGGCAGTGTGAGGCCGTGAGCACAAATTAAGGCCCAAGCCGCGCATGTCGGGACTGGCTAGCAGACACTGCAACTCTGCAATCAGGTCCTGCTGCTCCTGTAGCTTATCACTCTGATAGAGAAAACACAATCAATCAATAAAAGCAGCAAACAGCACCATTATTATGCTTCTATCCAGGTTGACCAAATTTCTGTGGGTCTGTTTAGGTCACAAGGTCGATTAAAAACAAAACAAATCGCAAACTATCTACGGCAAGCACTCAACCCCCCCATAATTTTGCTTCATCAGACCTGCAGCTTGTACTGCTCCATAGCGTCCTCCAGAGCCGCCAGGAAGTCTGTATTCTCGCTCTCCAGACGCAGGACCTGGGCTTGAAGCCTGACTACGGTCTCATCCTTAACACCGTCACGCTCATAGCTCCACCTCTCCTCCAGAGAATCGGAATCCTGTGTTCACATTGCAGAAAAAGAAATCAGTATGTGGCACATGTTCACAATTTGTGTGTTTTAAGCAGTGCTTAGATTTCAACATTGGCTAAAAATTTTCGTTTTGTTTGGTCAATTGAAGATTATTTTTTTTGTTTAAGGTTTAAGAAACCAAGCTTTACATTAGACTAAGCAAGTACATTGTTAGAATCAAAATTACTTAAAGGGGAAGTCAACCCAAACAAATGTTTTTGACAATAATATATTCTATGCAGCCCCACTGGTCTAAATATGGTATTCTGGTTAATATTGTGTTAGTGGAATATGAGTTAAGCAGCAAAATCTGGTCATTTTTATCCATCTCGAGGGGCGGCCATTTTGCCACTTGCTGTCGACTATAAATGACATCAATGTTGCTCATGTCTAAGGTGACAACCAATCACAGCTCAGCTTCAGAAAACAGGTGAGCTGTGATTGCTCGTTGCCTGAGCAACTGTGATGTCATCTTCAGTCGACAGCAAGTGTCACAATGGCTGCTCCGAGATGGATAAAAACGTCTGGATTTTGCTTCATAACTCATATTCCACAAATATTAATCAGAATGTTAAGTTTAGACTAGTGAGGTCACATATAACATATTATTGTCAAGAAATGTTAAGGGTTGACTTCCCCTTCAAGTTATTCCAGAGATACCTGGACAAACTTAAAGATGACTTAATATTTTCATCTGTGAGTAATTCGAAAGTGGGAGAAAAACACTTTTGTCTACAATATACTCTACTTCCTTGGCAGAAGGATGCCACAAGATGGCGACAAAGCACTATTGTCTCAATCAGGGGTCACAAACAGTTGCGAAACAGAGAGCTACTGTACTTTTTAGCTCAAATGCCCATTGATCATATTATTAATAATTATTGAGCTTCATATTTGTCCAAATGTTGGTCATAAATAAGAATAATTATTATTATTACTTTTAAAACAGACACATATCAATAAGCAGCACTTCATTTCTCAAATGATCACTTTGAAAACATTCCCAATATCATCACTAGTGAGTTTTTATTTGTTTTTGTTTGCGACTCATGTGGTCTAAATGAATCATTCAGTATTGGAGTGCATGAGAAAATGTCTGGTCAACTTCAACCATCGATAACAACCGCATTATTTCCAAATCGACTGCATAAGTTTGTGAGAGACACACCTGGATGTTGACGGAAGGCCTTTCCCTTCTTAAAGCAACATTTTCCTCAGTAGAGCTGTTCTCGATTCCGCTGTCTGGTCCAGACGCGGTCGTCAGACGACTGCGTTCCTCCTCCACAGAGCACAGCCACTCCTTCACCCTTAAACTCTGTTCCGCAGTCAGCACTCCTTCACTTTGCAGCTCGCGTAGCAACCTGTCATATTTACATGCATGATGTATAAGAAAGACATATTGTACACTAAAGGCAAAAATGGGAAAATTTCACATTGAGTACATGAGGCTACATACATTATAAATGATATCAATGATATCTGAATCTTGTAATAACCTGTAAGCAGTGTCTGTGCAGGTTCGATAGTGGGCCCCCTGCACTTGCAGTCTGCTGATCTCTCCTTCGCCAAGTCGCGGCTTCCTGTTGGGATCGGCGTGAGAAATGATGCGCGTCTCTGACCGATGGCGGTTTTCCAGGGCTCGGCGAAGGGCCTTGATTTGCTGCTCCAGGCCTTCGACGCGATCCGGCTCCCGCTTGCAGTTGACTGTAGCCCGATTCTGAATATTGCGGGCTCTTGTGGCGTAGTTCAGTGTATTGAGGCTTTCGTCAAAGTCTGACGATGATGGGCTGATGCAGGCTATCATCAGGGTTTTGGAATTACCACCCAAAGAGTCTTTTAGGATCCTGGGTAAAACAGTGATGAAAAAAAATATTGATTAACACAAACTGTAGATTTAATACACTGTATATGCGCAATTAATAGTAATGTACCTTGTAATTTTTGAATCTCTGTACGGTATATGTGAGCCTTTCCTTTTCGGGTCCCCGAGGGCACCGATAACATTTCCAAGAGCAAGAAGGCCACTGTTGATCTGTATGCTCTCCTTCAGTCGCTCTCCAGTATTTCCCGTTTTCAAGATGCGCTCCGAACCGGCCAAGTCCACAAAATGGAACTTAGAAGACAACATTTGGGGTCCTCCACTTGTGGCATTCCCGTAGAGACGCAAACTTCCTCGCCGCTGATCCATGTACAAGGTGAAAATGGTGTGCGAGCGGCTGGAGTTTGGATTCATTTGGGTTGCGCCGGTGTGTCTGGCTGTGTTTCCCGATTCCAGTAAACTCAAGACCTCATCCAGACCCTCCACTACGCACTCCTTGACTCCACACAGGACTACACAAATCAACATGAGAACAAGTCATACAAGGCAGATTTATAATATACATTACAGCAACAAAAGATGTCCACAACACAGGTATACATGTATAAAATATCCAATGAGGAATGCGTATCATACAAATTATTCCATCGATGAACCAAGTAACGATAAAAATCAATGTTGCATTAAACCAGCTCTTCTCAATTGTTTTATGTCAGCCACCCCCCCCCCCCCCAAGGAAGAAGAACCCCCCCCCCCCCTAATCTCTGCTTTGACTGTAATTAAGTGATTATAAGTAAGACCTCTCTGCATAGGAGCTTATACTCTTTGTGCACTGACAATGAAAGTGCCACTGCCACCTACTGTAGTGGATGTGCAATTACACTTAATATTGGCAAAAAATTAATAAATCCTGAGATCACACACGACTGCCTATTTGGGAAGGACTGCATTCACATACACAATAAGCTGTATGTGACCTATGAAAAAAAATTGACAAGGAATTATGTGTACAATAAATTAACATTTTAACACATACGCATGCATATTTTGAAGACAAGGAAATTAAGCGACACAGTTGGTGAGGTGGTGAATTGAAGCCAGATTGCATAATCATGCCCCTTACTCAATTACAATCAAATGTTAATCAGAGTATATACCCGGTGCAAGGATTTTGCACTAAACTAATAGGTTAAAAGTATCAATCACAACAGAAATTTTTGATACAGTTCTTAAAACGGATCGCAGGTAGACCTAATACCACAGCCGGAGAGCGTCAATTAGATCAAAGACAGGACATTTCATACCAATGTTGCCCTTATCTTCCCGAATGTGGATGTCCTTGCTTGCAGTTTCCACCTCCAGTAAGTCCTTAAATTCCTCTTTGTAGACCTCCAAATAGGACACTCGGACAGAGAAGTCTGTGAGGTCGTTTTCATCCAGCAGCTTGAAGACATCTGCAACCGCTCTGGGAATGATGCCCTGCTCCTCATCTCGAAATGAGGCTAACAATAGATGTCAAACAAACAAAAAATACATGGCTTAGTGCAAACAGAACGGTTCAAACAAAACAACAAGCAAGCATTGAACAACAACTTACATATATTAGCTTCTCCAATGGTGTAAGTCTTGCCCGAGCCTGTCTGACCATAAGCAAAGACTGTTGCATTGAATCCTTGGAAGAAAGCATCAATAAGCGGTTGAACTGATGAAGAATAAACCTCCTCTTGGCAGCAGGTTTCCTCAAATAGGAAGTCGCAAAGAAAGTGTCTGTCGTGACCCAGTGTGACCCGCTGTAGTTCGGAGTCCACAGTGATGCAGCTCTCATGGCAGCGGAGAAGCTCTTTAGGCAGCAGCGGACGCACTCGGACTGCGACTTGAACTGCCGAATATTCCCCTTTGCCTTGGCCGCTTGGCACTTTGGGAGACATTTTGCTAGAACGTCAGAGCTACGACTGCGTCATCGTGGGGGTAATCACAAATCATCAGTCTGGAAGATACAAGAAGAAGAAGTTGACGTGTGGAAACCCCCGCCATCTTGAAACGCAAGTGAAGATGTTATTAGATGAATTATAAAGTCAACTACTATTATAGACCAGTGGTGTCCAAACTCGGTCCTCGAGGGCCGCAGTCCTGCAGGTTTGAGATTTTTCCTTTCTTCAACACGCTTGAAGCTCATCAGTAAGCTCTGCATGAGCCTGTAACGATCCTGTTCATTGAAAACAGGTGCGTTTGGAGTAGGGAAACATCCAAAACCTGTAGGACTCTGACCCTTCAGGACAGAGTTTGGACACCACTGTTATAGACTGTTGAGGTGATATATTATTCAAATGGAATTATTTCAGATGGATGTGCACACTAGCCAGAGCAGGTTGCAAAAGACAGAGAGACTGTAAGAGTCACAGAAAAGGCAAAATTAGTCACCGGAAAAATACAAATAAAATAGACCGGTCGTGAATTTTGACATTTAGCTCCTTGTTAGAAAACAAGTTGTGCAAAAAGTAGACACACTGAACATACACATTCAAAAGATTAGAAGTCAGATTAGGTTCCCCTGTTAAGTGCATTTTAGGTTCATCCTACAATTTTATGAATGCATCTACATTTTTGTGAGTTGTGTTATGTAAAAGAGAAATAATGTCCATCTATAAATTAAATTGGATATGAAAATTACACTTCTCTGTTGATGGTGTTTTACAATTCATGGAGTTTGCTGTGAAGAATGTGGAATGTTATATTACTTCCGAACTGTATAATTGCAGCGAATGGTAGACGTGTATATATGTACTGTACTGGGAGAGTTTACATTAAAATGGGATAAACATCACAAAATTGGATTATAGTGCGTGCAATTTATTTATGAAGATTATCTATGAAGATTTTTTTCGTACCACCCTTTCCAACTATTGGGCTCTTGGCTGCCGTAAAATACTACTAGACCTTGCAATCTTATGACGTGAGCGTTCATGTCAAACACAAACCCACACTTGTTTGCAAAATATAATAATTTCATCGCACGAGGCACTCCATGGAAGACCATGCATGGCTAACTACTGACATACCACAGAAGCGCCTGTTGCTCAGGATACACCATTAAAGAAGTGCATTCATCTGTCGACTACAGCACTAAAACTCGACATTTTATCCCTTAAAGTGGCGAGATGCTCCGAGTCTGTAGTAGTTCACGCACTTGTAGTGTTTACCAAAAAGCTAGGCTAACGTTCCAAGCTAGTTAGCAGCAGTCGGAACAAAAACAAGGGGGGAAAAGAGAGTTTCTTACAAGTTCTACAACGTCCAACTGGGAAAATAAGGAGTGCTAAAAAGCATGCGACTATTTGGGTTAAGTTATAATGGCCCCTTTAATGTTACTTACTTGGATTTTGTTGAAGTTAATAATGGTTAAAGGCTTAAAAAAAAATTGTTGGGAAAATGGAAGTGTGGGGGAAGTCATTGGGAGGAGCCGGAAAAAAGCTTGGGATTGTTCTTTTTTCCTCTCTCCCTCTCCCCCCCTCTCTCTCCCTCTCTCTCTGTCTCTCTGTCTCTCTCTCTGTCTCTCTGTCTCTCTCTCTGTCTCTCTCTGTCTCTCTCTCTGTCTCTCTCTCTCTCTCTCTCTCTCTCTCTCTCTCTCTCGCTTGAGTATACACCTTCCTTTTCATCCATTTGCAACTGTTGCAAACGACAAAACGACAAAGAATCAGTTTTACTGTTTGTAAATTACCCTTCAACGCAGTCTAGAGTTGTAGAACATGTTATATTTTATAAAATAATTGATATATTATTTTAAAGAAATATTTTAAAAGCTTGTCAAAGACAAAACACTATATATATATTTTTTTCATTTCACGACTAATAAACAATACAATCATTTACTCGAGTCCTTTTTAAAACATACAAGATAACAAGAGTTAACACTTTGCTTGAAATGACTCACCATCGAGGGTGTGTGCAATTACTATAAGTGAACAAAAGGGGGCAGCGTAGGTCCGTGTTTTAACATGCACTGAAAAACGTTCAGTTTTCAGGAATAGTTTGATAAACAAATATACAGTACTGTACTATTTCGCCTGGTGTAAAATATGGGTAAGCTACAGGACAGGCATATTCAACATCATACGAGCCATGAACATTTTTTTTATCATGCACTTCCTAACCCGATATATGCCAAAATGTGGATAAAATAATTTGCACGTCTGTCTTTCATCGAACCAATGTCCATCACAGTATCTTAATATATTTCATTTTTCATAATACATAGGTCACTGCAAATATAAAAGATTCAGCCTTTAACTACAAAGGCTTTGAACAATCAAAAAACAACCACATACAGTGATACCCCCAACCCCCTACCAGTGCAAAGGGCTCTCATGCATAAAATTTGTCATTCAAGGACGGCACAGAACTGCTCATCAGTAAACCAACATTTAAAGCAAAAACTAATTTTTGTGCGTGTGTGTGTTTCTAGCATTATTCGGGTACTGTATCTGTCCTACATTTAATTCTAAATCCGCAAAATAAATAAATAAAATAAATTAAAATAAGGCCTTACGTTGTAATATAGTGCAGTATAAGACCAGGTGCAAGTACAGCCGAGCAATATCTGCCATCTGGTGGTGAATGGTGCTATTACAACTTTAGACTATACAGTGGACCCCCGCTATTCGCAAGGATAGGGACCGACAATAGTGAAAATCTACATGTAATTGAGGCCCATTGAAATGTATTGGGGGAATTACCCCCCCCCCCCCCCCCCACGGAAACAGCAGGCCTGAGACCACAACCTCTTACAGAGAGGCTTGACAAGAAGCAGCAAGCAGAAATTTGGCTTAACGAAAGTAATGTATTTGTTCATCCCTGAAAGACAGACACCAGGGTAGAAGATTGAAAGAACTGTTTTGCAATGTCAATAAAGATAGCACTTGAATTCAATCAGCATCTTTCATGTGGACATGGCTGTCCAATGGCCTTCTATTTAGATTTCTCCTTTCAGCCATTACTCTCTGTCTGCCTCCTTGTGCATCATTCCTTTCTGCACTCAGCATGCAACTGCACTGAGGGAACCGATGGCTCGGTCTCTGGGGCCCGACTGTGTTGTCATGCGTCAGTCTCAGCCACAGCGCGAAGCACCATCTGTACCTGAACACATCCTGTTTGGTGCCAACATTCCCTCATGACCCACACATATTCATGCTTGGCAGTTTTTTTTCATTGGAATATTGAACGCATTTAGAAGCCATTTATGAGTATACATACAGTAGATGTGTCAGACACACAAACATGCATTGAATTGCACAAATGTGCTCGTGCAGGTTATTTAGGTACATTTAAGCAGTCAGGTTCTTCACGCACTGTAAGAACATAGTAGCTCTTTGAGCAGCCTGTATTTGGTGCTCTGTTTGCAGAACAGCCCTGCTCTGTGGGCTCTTTGGACACAGAAAGTGTTGCAACAACTCAAATGCACCTCTCATTTCCATGAAGGCCAAAGAGAGGACCTGCATGCCATGGTAACATTTTTCCATATAAAAAAATACAATAAAAAAAATAAAAAGAAGACTCATCATTTATTTTAGATTTTATTTTTTTACGAAGGAGATGTCAAATGTTCACATTTTAATAATGGGAAAGCATTTGTGATATTACATCTGCAGCAACATACTCAAGAATGTGAAAGGACGAGTGCTTTATTCAGTTCACACGTTTAACAGTAATGTCTCTAACAGCTTTTATTGAGCCCGGGCAGCCATTTTACATTAGAAAAATGTCTCAGCACACCAAACAAAATGTCACAAAAAGTATACATACGCTGAAATAATGACAATCTTGTCTCACTGTATTGACAAATTCTACGCGTGAAAATTGAACACAAAGCTATTTTTCTCTTGTATGACCGGCTACCGGTGGATACACAGGTTTATTGTTCCCTCTGCCATCTAATTGTTCTGCCTGTCACTATAAGTTGCTTGCACAGATAGATAAACAAACATGTATTACTAAATGTTTAAATAATTTTTGGACAGAAAAAAAGTCAACAAAATTGGATAATGACCTTCGACTCCGTTTTAGAACTCATATGGAGAAACAAACATAGTGACTTTTGTTATGTAGCGACCGACCTGGACTCGTCTCTCCAGTTCGCTCATCTCCACCTCGGCCTCCAGAGTGGCAGGGCCCTGCACCGGGCTGCTCAGCATCAGCTGACCTGTCAGACGATCCGAACGCTGGACGGTGAAGTGGCGCCGAGCATGCCTTCCGCCCAGCAGAGAGAAGCGAAGCGTGTCACCTATCGGACGCAAGGCTGAAACCCGGAACATGACACGGGGAGCTGACAGGTTGGATACGACTGCCAGGTAATGGTAGGAGAAGGAATTTGGAGCCTGAGAACACTGCTTGTTATCCACAGGGCAGGGATTACGCTCGCAGCGCCTTGAAAGAAAGGATAACAACAATGTCCAAATTATTTCAATACAATGCATGAGCTGTATGATTTATTTATTTATTTATTTTTATCAGGGAGGTATTATTAACATCCTTCACCAATTTTGACAGTCTCATTAACTCATTCACTGCCATTGACAGCTTAAGACGTCAAAAATTCATTTGAACTCTTTTTATTAGTTTAACATTTTTTTTGCCATTTTTGTTAACAAGAGTATAAAAACCTAGATTTTTTTTGTAAATTTAGAACAGATATAAAATTTGTGATTAAATTGACAAATTTTAATCGCCTGATGCCCTTATTTCTAATCACCTTTTCTTTAAAACAAAACAAAAAAATTTGTAATTTAAAATTTTTTTTTTTGTAAGAAAAAAATTATTAAAAATTAGGGGCGGCGGGCGATTACAATTTTTAAACGTAATTAATCACATGACTTCACTAGTTAACTCACGATTAATCAAAAATGTTATATCTGTTCTAATACAAAAACAAATCTAGGTTTTCATACTTTTGTTAACAAAAGTGGGAAAAAATGTTAAACTAGAAATAATTACAATGAATTTTTTACGTCTATAGCCGTCAATAGCAGTGAATGAGTTAAAAATTAAAGACGTAGGATACTTAAGGTTTTGGACAGTGGGTGTACATAAGTCTTACATTGGTGATGTCTTGACATAAGTGGCATGAGGGTTTTTCGGACAGTCCACACGAACGCACTGGAAACCTCCATATGTGTTGATGCAGGTCTGCTCCCTGGTGCAATTGTTTTGTCTGCTGGCGCACTCGTCAACGTCTGCAAGAAATTATCACGATCATCCATCATATTTTTTGCTTGAGAAATCCATTTAGATGTGTAAAGAAATTGAGGGGGGTGCACTGTGAGGAATCTTTGATGGTAACTTGAGCTCTTACACCATAGACCAGGGGTGTCAAACTCATATTAGCTCAAGGGCCACATGGAGGAAAATATATTACCAAGCAGGCCGGATCGGTAAAATCATGGTATATAACTTAAAAACAATTGGCGTCAATTATACGCAAATTTTCACTATTTGTGGGTTAGCCCTACATTAAGGGCTCAAATTTAATTATATTGTTCCAACAAATAACACGAATGCAAATAGAATGCAGTAACACTTTGTTTGTATGAGTTCCGAATGTAATGTAGCTACCCGTTTGTGTATATGTTGTTCCCAGAATGCATTGTGTGGCACAGTTAATGAAGTCATAAGGACGTTAATCCTTGTTATATGTGATCATGTTACCAGTAATTTAATTTGTGTCGTATTTAACAAGTTTATGCCGTTCTATGATTTTATTTGATTTATTTTTTAACCAAACCGTAACTTTAGGTGGTGTGTAAGATAATGACATCCAGGGCAATTCCATGTACAAGTTGCATTGCATCTGAGAATTGCTTGTGAAATTAAGAATGTATATGTTTTGATTGTGGCCAGCTGATGAATTGGTCCGACTACTTTTTTTTTTTTTTTACTTTACAAAATCATCTCGCGGGCCGGATTAAACCCCTTTGCGGGCCTGATCCGGCCCACGTGCCATATGTTTGACGCTTCTGCCATAACCATTATATTATGACGTCACACATAGAAAAGGTCAGATGGCACTTGTACTATGAATATATTGAGCTATGTTCTGGATATGTGTGCATTTTATTTCATTAAACAATGATTGTACAGTGATTTCTCAGCCATGCTGTTTGCTTGCTATGGTGTGAAAGTAAGGGATATCAATCAAGAATCAAACGTTCTATTCTAAAGAGAGATTCTTATAACATTTGTATTCAGACATGATGCTATAACCACCTCTGGCTACCACATAGCTCTGCTACTGATGTTAATTGGTTAAATTTGCTGTCTTTAGTAAATGAATACATGGACTGGGCTGCTCCCTTTAAGCATTGCGGGCTGGCCTCTTGGGGTAAAATGAAGGAATATAATAATTAAATAGCAATGCAACAGTGCCAAAGCATAACGGCCCGCCAGGTTCAGGTATTTGCCCTGTCTGCTAGATGACCAGTCAAGCCATGTTTGACTCAATATCATCAGTTTTAAGGGTTAATAGCAATAGCTAGTGTAATTACAGAAGCTGGGTTCAAAAAATAAAATAATTGATGTTGAATCAATTTTCCATTTTGAGCCTGTTATCAATTCATAAAACCATGAATTGATTATTTTAATATCCCTTTTCCACATAAATTCATAAGAAAATAGAATTTTAAAGGCCTTTTTTTTTCAATCTTACTGTTTTTTTTTTATTTACTGTTCACATTAATGCAAAAGTATTTTCTTACATTTACGAAACACTTGACTTATTGCACTTTCAGACAATTCATAATCTTTTTAATTTATATTTACAATTATTTAATTAGAATTATGAAAATATTTTCATCTCATCCTTGCTGATGTCAATGTTCGTGTAACACTTAAGTAATTATAACATGTGTTACTTTCATTGAGAAACAAAATCATTTAACAAGTTACGGCCTCCTAAAAACGGAATTTGGAATTGAATGTTTATTAAGTTTTCATCACGTCATTGATATCTAAGAAGACCTGATGTTCCATAATCAATCAATATTGGATTGAACTTGAAGTGAAGCGAAGCAAATCGGGGAAATGAAATCAAATCGAACTGAACTCTTGTGAATCAAAATCGAATCGATCGAGGAAATTAAAATCGATACCCAGCCCAGTATAATATATTAAAGGTGATTTTCTTCCTTCAAATTTGTGGCACCCCCTGGAGGCCATGGCAGGCTTAGCATTTGCCTATATCGCCTCGATGGTGGAAATACAGACATTGTTAACACGATCATCGAGGGACTGGCTAATTGACATTTCTGTTGCTTGGCTTAATGGCGCCGACATGCGCTTTTGATGGATACATGTATAACACGCTGTTGATACTTTATTGATCTGAAAGGAAAATCACTGACAAGGTAAATTCGCTACAATTGGAAATTCACTTTCTACGACAAAGCTAGCCATTATTCATTTTTATTTACTGCAGGACAACTTCACAATAAAGATGCACCTTTGCAGCTGCGGCCGTCGCGGGTCACATTATATCCAGCAGGACAGGTGCAGCGATAACCTCCAGCGGTGTTAACGCATGTGTGCAAACAGAGCCTCCCCGCCTGGCCATTATGAAACAGCTCGCATTCATCTATATCTGTAATGCACAGCACATACAATCAGTGTGAAACCACGCCGCTTGGGGGTTTAGTTTCGACATCAGCAATTAGTCATACCAGCGCAAGTGGTGCTATCTCTGCCGGAGATGGTATATCCTGGCTCACAAGTGCAGTGGGTGGTCCCCTGCACGGTGCTGCAGCGTGATGGACGCACAAAGGATCCAGCTGTGTCAGCTGCCAGTGTGGCGGCGGAGGCTGGCGATGTGGCGGCGGAGGTGTTTGTAATGGTGGCAAAGACTGTGGAGGAAGTCAGAAAAGGTCATTGGAAGTTGTAGTCAGATTTGGACATGCTGGATCAACTCAATGGCCAAGTGTTTAGGGACACAAGGGAAACAAATGGCAACCTGTGACTGATTAGTCAGAGAGGTATTTACAGTATTTAACAATGTGTGCTGTAATTGTGCACTGCAGTCATGCTGAGAGCTCTTTAGAATATTTTGATCTCCTTTAGCTACATCGGCATAGTGTAACTACATCATTGGAAACGATGTATCCATCTAGTTATATCCTACTTATTCTTATCCATTAACCCATTCACTCCCAGCCATTTTCACTGAAGTAACCCCCTTTGCTTGCGGCTGTTTTACTGGATTTTGACAGATTCGGCAAAGCCCACAGAATATTGTGTTGTATTGCTATAAAAACATGGAACCAATCAAAAGAAAGATTAGAGTCTCTTCTTTTATCAGAAAAAAAGTACATTTGTATCTGTTTCCGTGTTGCAGTAATTAGCATTAGAATACAGCTACGTTTCATCATTATTCACAAATCTGTTGAAAACACTGGGGGAAAGAGCTTGTTGCAACATGTCCCAGGTTGATCTCTTATACTCTGCTGCCACCTGCTGGCCGTTTTGTAATAACAACCATTGCTTCAATCATTTTCTTCAGTTCACAGGCTGCATTAAAGCCTTCTGTATACTCTAGCATAAAAAAACGTTTTTGGGACCATGACTATTTAAAATAGTACGTGTTTATATGTTTTTGGAAGTATATGAATTAACAAATAAACATTATTGTCTTTGTAAAGTCATGTGTGTTACTCGCCACCTGACAAACTAATGGCTGTTAGAAAACGGCAGTTGTTTGTTTACATTAAAACCTGCATGCCAAACGCCAATGTCAAGGGAAATCTTGTACATTCCGCTGTGAAAAGAATATTATATATTTAATTATTTTTTTAAAATTATATTTAATCTTTGATGTTAGCTCTGATGTTAGCATAGCGTGACGGTTAAGTTCAAATGGATGGGAGCAAACTCTGGCTTGATTGTGCAGGTGTACACTCGGGTGTGGCATTTTGAACGGTGTTGTGTGTGATTGGTCGATTCTCTCAATCGTTAAATGACGTCAGAACACAAGAAGCTTGAATATACAGGAAAACAACTAACAAATGTTTTTTTTTCTTAATTTAAGGTGTCATTGTTTCTTCTTTGCACCATGCAGCATGAGTAAGCCAACTAGCCACAGGAAGCAGATAAAGCCCACGCAGGAAGTCCAGAGTGCACACTACCCACTGACTGATGACACCTTAAATTTGAAGGCGAAACAAAATAAAAAATACAATAAAATAAAATAAAAAGCTTAATAAACTAGGCTTCACACA
Source organism: Leptonotus elevatus (assembly GCF_054856555.1). Lineage (NCBI taxonomy): Eukaryota > Metazoa > Chordata > Actinopteri > Syngnathiformes > Syngnathidae > Leptonotus > Leptonotus elevatus. The sequence continues at coordinate 15,352,431 of NC_141241.1, read as the reverse complement.
TGAAGTCTCTTTGTATTCCACCACTGTGCATCACAGAGCAGACAGTCACTCAGCCAGAAACTGTCCAGAAATTCTGGCTTAAATTCAATAAATCCTACTTTGTGGGTTGTAGCATTGGCTTGTATTGGCAAACCAAACCAATGAGCAGAGTAATCTCCTTTAGTAGAGCAGGGAATGCCTGGCTTAAAAAAATGTTGTCTCTGGATTTACATAAATCTGTCGTAGACTTTAACCAGACACTTCATTAGGTTCACCGAGACAATCTAATGAGATCCAAAACAGGAGCTGTATCAACAATACTGTATGTACGGCGCTTATAAAAAAGTATGCAAATAAATACAATATTCTTGTGATATACTGTATTGACAAAAAAAGACCAAAATCAATAGCCTTATTTCAAAACTTTTTCCAAAGATAAAAAATAAGCATTTTGCTGACAGTCTCATGCTTTGGGGAAGTTTATATTTTGCTTAAACTGGAGCCTTAGTCAAGATAAAGGGAAGCAATAACAGTACCAGTGTGAGTCCAGAGTTAATATTGTAATTGTAGTGTTGAACTGCCCCGCGTCATAATTGTTGTAAAAAAAAAATATAATATATATATATATATATATATATATATATATATATATATATATATATATATATATATATATATATATATCCTCATATCACTGAATAATGTAAGAAAAATACAGTATATATGCATTCAATTTCCATCTCTCCATATGACGCAGTGGAGTCCCACATTAGTATATTATACAATACATACATGTTGGCACAGGGCTTTGGCAAGTTTCTCCAGCCCAGCCTTTGGGACAGATGCAGGAAAACTGGTTAACTTCATCAAAACACGTTCCACCATTCAGGCAAGGGATGGATGCACATTCGTTGACTTCTGGGTGAAGACAAAGACAGAAGAGGTTTGTGAGAAGACAATACATTGGAAGGTTGATTTCATGACGGTATGATATCTTATATCTATGTAACTTAACTCATTTGCGCCCAAAAACGTACAAATACGTTATATTTGAAATGTTTTAAGTGTCCTAAAGATGTATTCATACGTTTAAAATCAAAAAAAGTTTTTTGATATTTGAGCATACAGAAGGCTTTGATGTAGCCTCTCAATTAATTGCACAAATGGTTGAAGTAATGGTATTTATTACAAAAACGGCCAGCAGGTGGCAGCGGAGTAGAATAAATCAACCAGGGCCATGTTGAAAACAAACTGATTTACCCACATTTCTAAATTGATTTGAGAATAATGATGAAACTTAGCCATATTCTAATGCGGAAACAGTTAGAAATATACCTTTTTTTCCCCGATGAAAGAAGAGACTCTAATCTTTCTTTTGGTAGGTTCCATGTTTAATAGAACACAATATTATGTGGGCCTTGCAAAATCCAACAAAATCCAGTAAAACAGCCGGGAGCGAAGGGGATTGCTTCAGTGAAAATGGCTGGTAGTTAATGAGTTAAATGCTAAAGTGACTCGGGAACAACGAGCTGTTGCTTCCTAACAGCAAAAATATAGTGCAATTTTGATTTAAAATAAACATCATACAATGAGTTTTCCCCATATACACTCTAAAAACAGTTGGGTTAAAAATAACTCAACTCTTTGTCAAAAATGGACCGATCCTCTACTTGGGTGAATCGGACCCAACTTTGAGTCAAGAAATGGGTCTTTCAGCTAAAAAAATATTGGTCAGATCCTTTACTTGGGTAAAAAAAAAAAAAGAGGTCATTTTGCATAAAACAACCCAGAAAGTTGGGTCAAATTGACCCATAAAATGCATCGGTCCATTTTTGATCCACAATTGGGTTACTTTTGACTCAATTGTTTTTAGAGTGTATTGTGCATTTCTTTCAATAATAGGCCTACTAAGTAGTGGTGTGGCAAATATTTTGACATATAATGACTTTATGAGCAATCATGTAAGTTGTTTAAAAAATGACCAGAACATAAAAAGCAACTACGGTCATAAGTAACACAATATTGGGAATGTTGGTCACTTTCACCTCTGCATGTCGACTGTTGGCCGCTCCAGCTCAGACTTTCCTGACAAATTCTGCTCTCACTTCCCACAAGTTCATAGCCAGGGTCACACAAAAAATGAACCTCATGGCCCACGCTGTGTGATTTGCCCAGTTTCCTCCCATTGTTTGGCACATCCAGTTTTGGGCACGTACCTTGTAGACATAATCAATTCAAACATGAATATTTGGCTTATTAATACATTCATACATTTATTTGAAACAATTCCCCTATTTAGAACTTACTGTTTATGGTTCTCGTGGAGTGCTTTCCTGTGCTACTCTGCAGTAAGTTTATTTTTTTCTTCAGGTTGCGCAGGCTCTGCAAGTAAGAGGCTTCGTGAGCTGAGAGAAGTTTCTGGATCTGTTTCAGGGATCCTTGCATTTCCAGTCTGCTTGAACAGTCCTGGAATCCAAAAGTAAAACCTTTCATTCGTTGGTTTTTACACATAAAAAAAAGAAAAGATTTTGTCCGTATCATATAATGTATAAATATATCATTTTAAATTTTACTTGAAACTCTCCTTTATTTTAAGTTTCAACTCCAGATTCCAATATCTCTATTTATCTATAACCATGGCTATGTACTAGTATACAATATACAAGTAATGGAAAAACAAATATTACTGCACATTTCTTAAATATGACTTAAGAGGCATTGGTCTGACCAAAAATGCAGCATCAATGTTGGGACTGAAACCTTCAAACCACTCCGTTGCAAACGCGAGTCTGTTGAATGTCAGCGCAAGTGCAATACAGACTTTTGCTGTTTGATGTTGAAGTAAACATACTTGGATCAAAGTATGTTTGTCCAATCTAAGTATTTTCATGATGGAACGTCTTACGCTCACAATCATGTACTGTAAGTCCGAAACTGAATGTTCTCAGTTTACTTCTCAGATGTGGTGTGGTCGGGGGTGCGGTTGGCAAGGAGAAACTTACGTAACTGTGTCGTAGGGAAAATGAGAGGACTCAGCAAAACCAATGAAAAGTATGCTATGCTACATGGCTGCTATGCTACGTGGTCAACCAAGAGATACAACAACAAAGTATAATTTAAAAGACACTCCAAGCCTGATTTACTGAATGATTCACTCGAGGCACTCGATTGTGCCTACAATGTCGTGTAAACATTTTTGATAGGCCAACAAAATTATTGCACATACCCAAAAATATTGTGACATATCAACAATACAGTTTTAGAGCTTTTGGATATTTAAAAGGGGAAGTCAATCTTGAGCATTTCTTGACAATAATATGTTATATGTGATCTCACAAGTCTAAACAAGACATTTCGATTAACATTATATTTGTGGAATATGAGTTATGAAGCAAAATCCAGCCGTTTTTATCGGTCTCAGGGGGCGGCCATTTTGCCACTTGCTGTCTACTGAAGATGACTTCACAGTTGATAAGGGCCAAGGAAATGACCAATCACAGCTCACCTGTTTTCTGAAGCTGAGTTGTGATTGGTCGTCACACAACATTGATGTCATTTTCACTCGACAACAAGTGGCAAAATGGGCGCCTTCTGATATTGATAAAAAAACTGCTGGATTTTGCTGCTTAATTCATATTCCACTAACACAATATTAGCCAGAATACAATATTTAGACTAGTGGGGCTGCATAGAACATCATTTTGTCAAGATTTTTTTTGGGGTGGGGGGGGGGGGGCTTTAAGGGCCAACCTGGAGACAGTCACAAGAAGGAGTCATGCCATATGTGACAAAACTCTTTTCAACTGTGCATCTGGCTAATCCTAGTGGACTGTGAAAATTGGTGCTGGCCCAATTTATAAACAATTCAGAATGAGCACATACCGTACCTGTCCATCCAATTGCCATGTACGCTTCGGTAAGTTAAATCAAACTAAATATGGCTTTTATGCAGTTGCTATCAATTTATTTTCTGTAAATCAGTAATATATTTGTTTTTAGTTTCTCTTCCACTTCCATCACTTCATTTTGCACTTTGCGGTCCTCCCTCCAAATTTTACACAGTAAAAAAAAACATCCGAGCTACCTACTGGGCAAAACTCCTGTAATTTATGTTTCATGTGCGAAACCATCACCACGGAAACAACACGCCGGGCTGCGGTGCTGCTCATGTGCTATTCCCTAATGAAAAAAAAGTCGCCTTACGGATACAAATGGCTCAGTCATCCCAGGAGAAATCGCTGCGGCTGTTTGAAGCGCTACTTGAACTTGCAATGAAGGTAAGAAGACAAACTGAGAATGCTGTGCTGCTGTACTACTGACCCATGAACGATCATATCCACTGTTTACAGGTTGGACAAAAAATAGAAACTACTTATAGAATTTTCAACATCATTGAAGCCATTAGGAGAACATGTTTGTACACAGACAACACTGATAATAGCGATTTATTATTGCTTTTTTTTTTTTTTTAGATAAGATGAGAGGAGTGTAGTTCATGTAGTTTTGCAACACTTTTATTACTGTTATTTATTTATTTACATTATAGTGTATTTGTGAGGTTGTAGTTTGTAAAAGCTGCATTATAGTGCAAGGTGATAATATTTTAGTTTACTCCCAATACTCACTACGTCACTGCAAAAATACAATAATAATAGTAAAAATCTTTTGAAATACACTAATGGGTTTTCACCTCTTGCCCTCCTCATTCAACAGCGTAGTTTCCCCCTTACCCCATCACCTCATGCATGTTTTCAGGCAACCAAAAATGTGTTTTCCAGCAACAGTTATGTAAGAAGAGTCAATATTTGTTGGAACCATTTCTGATATGGACAGCAGTCAGGTTTGGAGAGGCTTCAGTCATTAGGGGCTTGGCTGGTGTTTATAGTGTATTTGTCAAAGGCCTCTTTCTACCACATTTCACATGTATGGTTGACGTTAGCACAGCGCGTAGGAGGCATGCAGGTATGCAGTGCAAAGTTGTTGTACAGGTCCCCCCGTCCACTTATTTCTGTCTCTTCTCCATATGTATTAATGATATATTGTACAAGCAAACTGTACATAAAACAGAAACAAGGTGACAGTTCATGAGTGAAGTTAAAGCAAATACAAACTTTGACAATTCTGTAAGTTTCAGTTTAACTATCAGGCTTTGACAGTCAAAGCTTATTAGACACTGACATATTCAATGTATTCATAATCTTGTGCTAACATGCGTAAGTTAGGCTCACTCGAAGTTTGCTTTAGTTTGTGATGCTAGACACAAGTCTTCCCAGCACAACCCTTTGAATATGAATTACAATCTAAGCTTAAACTCTCTCAATCCTCTAAACGTTTTTTTTTCCATTTATTCCCAGTGCACTTACCTGTCCAGAAGTAAGATGCAGCGAACAGAAGCCAAGAAGAGTGATGAGAGTCGTGACTGATACGAACATCTTTCCGCTATGATCTCAGTCCAACGTAGAGCCCGTGATCAGATGTGCGATGCCTGAAGCAGTGTGAACTTGAAGTGGGCAGACCAACACAGTGTACAAGGACTGCTCCAGGTGAGTGAGAGACCACACTTGGCCAGTGGGCAAGTTGCTATGGAATGTTGGCTTTAAGAGCCAATCAGAAGACGAAGATACAACATGTTCCCTTCCACTTAACAAACAAATTTGGCGTGTACATGCTCAACGTAGGTTTGTTTACACTTTAGTCTCAAAAGGGTGTGCTGGTTCTGGATGGAACATACTGTATATGCATTCTTTAACCACACCGCACGGCATGTAAATATGGAACGACAAACACTCTTGAAATACACAAAGCAATGTTTATGGTGATGGCTTGTTAACATCAGGCAAACAGTTGACTATGAAACAACATACACAGATTGGACAGTCCATTATACAATTGTATAAAAAAAACATACTGTATCTTCACTGTTAGGTGGAAACTTTGTACTGTATGTCCAAATATACCAAATTTGATATTTTATCACATATCACTACGATAGGTCTGCCTAGCGCAAATTGCAGTATAATTGTGGGTGGAGTTATCTTTCTTCCAGTATTTAATTCACCAAGCCCACACACACACCAGTTTTGATAATAATAATAATAATAATAAAATAATAATAAAAAAAAAAAAAAAAATAATAATAATAATAATAATAATAATAATAATAAAAGCGGCGCCATATTATGTCTACCTATGCCTAGATTAAATTGATAAAAATTGCATTTCCCCACTTGCACCACAACTTAGACCTGATTTAACCTGGGGTCAAGTTCACAAAGCAGGTTTAGTGAGAACTCTGGGTCAAGAAACCCTGAAAAGTGGGAAACTGCGTTTTCCGTTTCATAAAGGGAGGTAACTGAAACCAGAGAAAAAGAGGTAACTCTAGTCTGTTTCTTTGAAAGAAGTAATTTAAGCTCTCGGTCAGTTACCAGAGTAACATGTTATATATGCTATAGCAAAAAGTCTACTTTTGTCACAAACATGGCATGTCATTTTGACAACGACCCTATTGATGAAAGTGCCGCATTATTGCACAGGGAATTAAATATTCGTCGTGAGATTGTTATCAGATCGCGCCTATATAGATATGCTGGCATTTTCTTTTTGAGCGGTACCGTTTCACATCACAGTCCATCATCTACATACACAACTTAATCCGTCCTTACATTTGCAACATTACCAGCCGTAGTCCTGCGCTCACATCACAGCATATATTGTGTGTTGCGCTCCGCTTTTTTCATATAACCTTTTCAATAATGTTTTTATATTTCACCTTAAATCAAGTGCGCTTCTCCCCCGCAGGTTTGCACCTAAATTATTTGATTAATGAGTTACCATTCAAGGTTTCCCCTGTAATATTATTGTGATTGCAAAAGGACTACATTAAAATGTACGCATTGACCCGACTCGAGCAGCAACGTTCTCCCACGCGGTACTTTTTTTCTATAGACATGTTCAAATTCGCCATATGATCGCATTAAAAATTTCAGTTGAGAGGGGTAAAAAAAAAAAAAGCGCGGAAGCAGAGGGCGGCGCCGCGCTCTGCGCTTCCCCGTTGCCATGGTGACTCGACGAATCGGAGCTCCATTGATATGGACTTTTTAGTGTAGTGGCAACGCCAGGTGAAACTACTCAGCGTTGTTATAACTACCTCAAATCAGCTGTGAATTGCGGCTGATTATTTCACTTTAATTTATAAGTAATTTTTTTTAAATTAATTTTAATTTAAAACAATTACAAATATTAGTAATAGTAACAAATCTTAGATAAAAAATACACACATATTAGATGTATGTAAATACAAAAAGACAAATAATTCAAAAGTATTCTATCAAAATATTACACAAAAATACAAATCAGTCAAAAATACAAATATGTTAGACAAAAAACCCAGACAAAAATATGAGAAACAAAATCAGACAAACATATGCAATATTATATGCATATATAAATATTCACTGAAAATACACACAGTAGAAAAAAGTTTATTATTTCACAAAAACTCAATTGCTTCAACCATTGATTGAATAACGTTCCTGCTTATTTTTTTGCGCCGAGTGCCAGGAGTCGTTTGGATAGTATCCATTTCTTTCGCCAACCCGGAAGTAAACAAAAAGAAGAATCCTGGGATATATCGGTGCTAACCAGCGACGTAAACGGCATGGTTAACTTTGACGGTGTCGTTAACAAACAGCATGACTAACTGTGTTTGGAACAAGGCATAATTAATGGTTTGTTAGTTAATGGCTGGTTAAGAATTTAACGGCCGGTTAGGGGTTAAACAGTGGTTAAAATAATGGAGAATTTAACAACTGGACCCTGGTAAACTGCAATTGCCCTGACAATTTTAGGTGGCAGAGGGACCTTGTTTTGCTTTTACCTGGCAAAAGATCTCAGTGGGAGGTTGTGTCTTCCGACTCAATCAAAGGTCAGAAAGGCCCTGCCGATGTGTCTAAATAAAACGGAACAGAAATAACAGGTGAATGTGTCATTACATTGTGACGTTACAGGTGACGACAGACGCTGAAACGGCTCACAATGAATTTGCACATCGTGACTCACACTGGCTTCTAACACAGTCACCTCAACGGCATCTTTTTCTTTTTAATAATCACATCTAAATCTTAAGTTTAAGTCTGTTGACTGCGACCCGATTGCTCATTACTAATTGCAGTTATTTGTCCTGTTTAAGCTTTGTTTTATTTGAAGTAATATTCAAGGTCATCTTTGGCGGTAGAAAGGAGGTCAAGTAGATGAGTCAAGTGGCATGAGGTTACAAATCAAATAAAACTAGAAAATTGTTTTATGCACGTAAAATATCATGTGGGTGTTATACAGAATAAGAAATGTATTCATAAGGTAAGAATACCAAAACATACATAAAACAACAACAACACAACACAGTGTTGTGTTTATAAAAATGGTGGTCTGAGTCAAAAGAGAACAAAAGAGAGACATAATCAAAGGCAGACAAGTCTTGATATTACTCTTTAAAGTAGAACAATGAGGAAGTTCTCATTTTGATCATGGGGCAGATTAAAGCAGTTGCCTTGGGCATGAAATAGACGCGACAAAGGGGCAGAGAAGATTTGAAATATAACCAGTTTCTATACTTTTTAACAATAGAACAGATTAAACCTGACAGGTAATATGTGCGCGGATGCTTTATTAATGCTTTATTTAGTTATTTTCCTGTACCAGTTTATGTTGCGGCTGTTCTACAATTTTGCTAGAATATTAATAGTATTGTGCCTACTACTGCTAAAAGTATGTTCTACACTAGTATCACTTGTATAGATTAAACACTAGTCTAGTCTAAACAGCTCAGCTTGCGAACGTCACATGACCAAACCCAGAAAACAGGTGAGCAGGGTCGTTACCTGAGCTATTACTATTAGGCGCTGTGATGTCATTTTCAGTCAACAGCAAGTAGCAAGATGGCCGCCCCAGGTGGATTTTTCTGCCTAATTCATATTCCACAAATGCAACATTAATCAAAATGCGTTCAGACTCAGAACACGGCGTTCCGATTCATATCTGAACTTCAGACGTAGTGTAACATTTAGTAGAACATTTTAATTGTAACTTTTTTGGACTTGACTCCTCCTTTAAATAAAGTTTTGCTTTAGACTGTGTAACATACACACAATACATAAATGTATTGCCACAATGTGTTGCCATAGCAAGAACTAGTAATGTTAAGAAGCATCTACAAAACATGTAAATAACAGCAATAACAGTAAATAACATTTAAAAATTCTTATTATGTCATTGACAGTATTTTGGCATGACAGTTTTGATCCTAAATGCTGCTGCCTTAGTGTGTGGTAAAAACGTTAACAAGTTATATTCATTTGATGGTCTGCACTAATGTGAATAAAATATGATAGAGTCTAAAGATAGGGGATGTCAAGAGTTTCGTCACGCTCCTAAAACTGCATCAAGAACATGCGGAGTAGACCAGCACAATCCAATTAGAGCAAATGCAAGAGCTGTATAAGAAATGTTGCTTTTACAGCTGCTTTCGATTGGCAGCAGAATGCTTGCGCTCGTAATCGGAATAAAAATGCGGATAGAGGAATTAATTTCCTCGCATCTCTATTTGCTCGCAATGGGACTGTCAAACCAGTTTCATGAGTGTGAAATGATGTTAGTGCAAGCCTTTGCTCAGTTTGCTCTGCTCTGCTGCGGGCAAAGTGATAATGTGGATAGTTAAAATGAAGCTGAAATCAATTAAGCGTGAGTTTTGTGAGGGTCACCCAATGAAATGACGCCATATAATCGCATTGTGTTTGTAATGGACTACATTTGTTTGTCTGTCAATTTGTTCTTAATGCATTTAAAAGTACTAGGTGATTCCACACTATGCTATTTTCATTATTTATATACACCGCTGCAATTTTGAAGGTAAGCTTGCTAACAATGTTTGCTAGTGGTTGTTTGCGTACTTTAATAATGTTAGGCTGGCTTGGCGTGGTTAGAGCTTCAGTATTTACAGACATACAGCTGAAATTGCTGTTGACATGCCCAAAACTTTGACTTATAGAATATATTAATAATGTACAGTATATATGGAGGAAATTTCATCAGCTGCCGCCAGTGGCAACCGGCTGAAAAAAATGGTTGACGGGGTTCAAGTATGAGTGCATCACATCAGGCATAATACCATAGATACCACTACTATCACGTCACATTTATAGAAACCAATACTTCTCGAATGACCCGGCGATATGGTATATAATATATATATATATATATATATATATATATATATTTTTTTTTTATTTGTAGTGCTTCCTTTTTACTGTCAAGCTGAATTGTTGCCCCTTCACCTACGATTGGCGACGGTCATGCTCCGAAGATCCCTTTGCAATCCGAAACTTACAAGTAGTTTAAAACCCTAACTTTGAAACCCTAACCTTAGTTTAAAACACTACTTTTAAACCCCAGCCCAAGTTTTAAACCCTACTTTTATACCCTTTCCATAGTTTAGAAACCCTACTTTGAAACCCTTTAATCCGAGTTTGAAACCCTACTTTGTAACCCTAAATCTAGTTGAAAAGCCTCATTTTAAACCCTGACTTTAGTTTGAAACCCTAATTTGAAGCACAAACTTTACTGAGGTCAAATATTGTGATGGTTGCATCCATAGTCCAAAACCTTAACTACTATCATAAATTGTGACCCTACTTTGAAACCTTACTTTGAAAACCTTACCCCCAGTGAAAACCCAATTTTGAAACAATAACTGTAATTTGAAACCCTAATTTGAAGCACAAACTGTACTTTGAAACCTGAGGTCACACATTATGACTAGGGGTGTCAGGCGATTAACATTTTTAATGGTAATTAATCGCATGACTTTAATAGTTAACTCACGAGTAATCACAAATTTTATATCTGTTCTAAATGTACACCAAAATGTACAATAAAAATTCATACTCTTGTCAACATAAAAGTGGAAAAATGTTAAATAGAAATATGGCTGGATAGTTTAGTCATTGATACAGTAATTTCATAATATAAAATTGATAACATAATAATTCATAACATTTTGTTAAAATTTAAAAGATGTATTGCACTGTAAAAAACGATTGTGATATGGATTTGTGTTGAAGTCTTTTTTTTGCCTCTAGATGGCATAATTACATTTGTAAGATGGTGACAGCTCAGCTAATTTTTCTTTTCCTAGTAAGAGCTATCTAATCTTTAACATGAAGTAACTTGTGAAATTTTGCAAATTTTTTAAATTGTAAAATACAACTTGACCCCAGTCTCCATTTATTATTGGTAAATTTTGACGTAGACATGTCTGCTGCGTTGTGATTGGAATTCCCCCAGGACAGGCTTTCCAAGTAAGGGCCGGTCATTAACCGCGTGTTAAAAAAAATTGTGGTGTTAAAGGAACTTTAAATTAACTTGAAATTAATTTTTGACACCCCTAATTATGACGGTTGCATCCATCATCCAAAACGCTAAAGACTTATAAATTGCGACCATACTTTGAAACACTAATCGTAGTTTAAAACCCCCTCTTCCTGACCCTAGTTTAAAACTTTAATTTGAAAACCTGTGCGGGTGCCCCCGGATAGGAGTTTTCCCAAGTTACCCCTTCAACATGCCTGTAAATACACAATCGGGGTGGTGTTCTGTTTATGCCCCCCTTCCCCCTCTGGTGGATGCCACTGCCTCATTGGCCCTACCATCTGCACGCCCATGGCTGTCACTGCACAGATTACAAAATCTGTTTTAAGATGTCAGTAGTGAGCAGTGCTGAGCAGTGGAGAAGGAGCTTAAAAAGTTCCCGGGGAATATGCTGACAGAAAGTGTCTGAGTCCTTTATCCCACCTTGACACCGGTGTTGTGTGGCCAAATAACACATTTGTATACGACATCTGCGGACACTAATGTGAGCTCATTTGAGCGTTAAGTAGTCTTTCACTCATGCATGTCGTTGCCAGTCCCATTAAGGTGCTGCATGATGCTAAGTACCAATATTAATTTTATCTCAGATTCTTCTAATCCTACTCTGCTCTCAAACAGCGGAGATAAATCTCATCAATTATCTTATGTCATCTTTTGCTATGCCTCACTATCTGCGCAACTGTCCAGTCTGCAAGCGATTGTGGCTCAGAGTTAACAATGGATTAGGAAATTTGCAAACCAATATTTATCGTCGAGGCTTAATATGAAATTTTGCGGCCGGGCCAACTGTCACTTAGACATAGATTACATCCTCAAAGCCACCCAAAGAGACTGAGAGCCTTTCTTCGACTGCTCCTCAGCCTCGGAGAACTGCTCTCAACTGATAAGGCAGTAATGAGAAAAAGAGGACGTGGATAACCATTCAGCGCTCACAACAGGGCTATTGCAGGTAATTTCTCGTTGAAAACCCTCGGAGGATGCCTTGCCAGGCTGAAGAAGCATATTAAAGAGCTTTACTGATAAACATTAAAAAGCTCAAGGCTCTGCGTCGTGTTTGTGAATATGTTTTTTTTTTTACATTCACACAACAACAAGTCGGCATTATGGTGCGATTGTGTGGAAGCAATTTGAATGCGGTCTATTGCTTTGCGAATGGCCTAAAATGCCAACATTTTTTTCGAAATAAACGACTCTCCTCTTTCTGACTTAATACCCCTGTTTGTGTCTTTCAGAAGCACGATGAGGTCATACCATCATTCACACAGACAGGCACTCAAGTTCACTATATCAGCTTTGATATGCAAATCACGCTGGCTGTTGAGAGATTTTATCTTATTAATCTCTTCCCCACTTCCCTAAGCTCCAACGCTTCATTATAAAGTAGAGTGGGCGAGGAAAAAAAAAAAAAAGCATATCTTTAGTGCTTCAGGGCAAAAAACACTTTATTAGTCAATTTGCTTATTTAATGGAAAAGTTGAGCAGTCGTTGATGAGACCTCAGAGAAGCTAAACAAAGAATAAACATTTCTCATTCGCTTTAGTTAAACGCTTCAACCCCACAGGTAATATTTGCCATGCTTTATAATTACATTACTTAGAGGATAGAGTATCTTCTATCAGCGAAGGGAATTCTTCTAATTATACACAAAAGGGGTGTTGGACAAAATTGAACATCTCATTGCAGCCCCTAAAAAATAATGGCGATATAATGACAATATTTCAGCAGGCAAACTACACGCTTACCTCTTCGTGCATACGAACCGGAGCAATAAAGGCAACACATCATACAGAATGTAGTTTGGGTTTGAAATAGATGTCATGTGACACCAATCTTGGGACTTTTCGGCACACAATAACCCAAAATTTACATACATATCTGGAACTGAAATCAGAAAATGACTATTTCTTTTTGAACTTTTCAAACAATAAAAATAATGTATTCTTTTTTTGCTTTAAATGGATTTCAATACTCTGTATGGATAGCTTTGGTGCAGACCATTTAAGGTTTTGTCAAGTGTTTTTACCTCAGCAACACAAAGACTGTCAGTATGCATTTGAAGGCTCTGCCATAAAATGGCAGCGCGCCGAAGGTTTCTCCCTGCCGGCTGCCTGCCTGACTCCCGGATTCGCTTCGACCTCGGAAAGGATTATGTGGGCAGCGAAAATCACTTGTGTGCTGTTAGCAGAACTTTTCTTTCAATCAGTTTTAATCAGCATCAGCAAAGGAACAATATGACCTTTCGTTTACATAAACTGCTGCACCGGTCTCTAAGGCTCTGGTTGTGTCTTCAGAAATGAAAGAAATAATGGAATGAAATATATATACAATTAGTTCCATTGATTATTTAGTTAGAAATGTGCACCGTGCAGTGGCCAATCAGATCCAGAAGATATAGATGCAGTGGACCAAACAAGATTTTTTAATTTAACATGTAATACCGACAGAGTTTGAATTAGTTAGCCTTGGTGGAGGCCGTTTCAGTTGATTTTGAGTGTATTAACACTGCATTGTTTATCAATTATTTTTTCCAGCATTAAATAACAAAGGAGTGGATTGACACACACACACACACACACACAAACACACACACACACGCACAGCCCCCCCCTGTCCATCGTCAGCTGCTGTCATCTTGTGTTTGGACAGAAAAAGTAAAATTTTCCTTCCTTTGCCATCATGCCAGAAGATTACACCTCCTACTGCGTCAAGGGTCCTGTCAGGTGAGAGGATGGTGGTTGGCCTCTCAAAAGATGAGACTAGCTAAACCACCATAATATATCATGTATACAGTGCATATAAGAAATCAACTCACCCTGTTAAAATGCCAGGTCTTTGTAATAACACATTTTAAAAATGTTTTCCACGGATTAATGTGACCTGTAACCTGTAAAAATAAAAATAAAAACAACAAAAAACTTTTTCAGGGAAGAAGTGAAAACAAACAACTGAGATAGTCACACAACTGTGCACTTCCTTTTCCAATTGGAACATGGCTGTGTTTAGAATTAACCAGTCACATTCAAACTCATGTTAAATAGGAGTCAGGAACAAATCCTGTTTCTAATGGCTCATAATTCCCTTCAGCTTTAATCAATCTGAGGGAAACAGTTTGTAGTGGCAGCATCTTGCTTTAGGGTTTTCTTCGGCCCCATTGAGTTAGTTTATAATAGTAGTCAGTCTTAGCACAAAACCTTCGGGCTTGTGCTAGAAAAAAGAAGAAGAAAAAACGTCAGGAAACCCTTACTAGATAGAACATCTGAAATGTATTTAGAGTTAGTCAGAGGCACTTCTATTTAACAAAAGGGAATGTTATTGGTTAATTATGGACGCAATCCACATCCCAGTTATAGGAGAGTAATAACTGTTTTGCTTAGTACAGTTGTTTAGTTTTATTTTCCCCTCTTGAAAAAAAAAAGAGAAAATGTTTTGAAATTATTTATCTTGGTGGTTGGTCTATTTTTCTCCCCTAATATAAAAATGTGGCAATTGAACAGGGGTGTGTAGACTTCCTCTCAGTGTAGTCTCACTGGCGCATGCGTCATCGACAAAGAGGGGTCTGTAGCCCCGATCCACAATCAGAATGTGCAGGCCATCCATGGCATTTCATCTCACTACAATGGCTGACTTTGAAATGCAAAGCGACTGGCTAGATTTCTTCATCCTGGTCATATTTCGGGATTCCGTTTCACCTTTAATCAGCAGACTTTGTAAAAGTAGCACATACGCTTATGATAGATGCAGCAGTGATAAAACGGAACCAGTTCCACTTGGCAGGTTTGAAACATAAGCCTCATTTTTCAGGGAGACAAGAAAGAGCTGAAGTTTTAGCAGCTTTGCCTTTGGCCAAAATGACAAGCAAGGAGAAGAGGAACATTAAGGGGCATTGCCTGGCGAGCAGAAGATTAGAAAGAGAATGTGGCCGGCCAATGAAAACGACATACCTTGTAATGCTTTTCAAAGCTTAATGTTACAACCGAAGGCTGCGCTTTTGGACTGGCAGTAGTTCACTGTGGAGGGACACTAAAGAAGCCTCTTTGTAAGTGAGCACAGCTTTGACAGTTACAATCCGAGCGGTATGGAAGTTTTGAGTCGGAGTTTCCTGAACAATGGTGCAATGCTTTTGAGCAACGTTGAATACTTACGCCAGTATGGCGAGCTTTAAAGTTTGTGACTAGTGTTTGACCAAACAAGCAGCCTTCTTGTCACACGTGTGATAAATGATCACCCATTCATGCTAATGTCCAAGTCTCAAGCATCAGTCTTGTGTTCCTTCAATGTTTTCTCAGCACAAATGGACAAAAACAACTCTAAGACAATAATCCGTCTTGATGTGACAACTATTTACGAGGATGTCTCACTTCGTAGTCATTTCGTAATTTTGACTATTTTTATTTATATAAGATGTGCTTGAAGTCCAATTTCATGCAGTTGTACGAGGAACGGTAATGAAAGCAATTAGTGGATGTTCACTGAGGGTGGATGTGTTCCGTGTCAGATAGTATACTACTGCCCAGTTGTTTTTGTATACTCCTTTAGAATGTATATAAACATACTGTATCTATAAAATGTCAGGGTCACCAATCACTTAAAGATGCTGTAAAGTGAATTCAGAGGTTTGTTTCTAATGCATTATACATGTTTGATTGATAAATGGTGAAAACGTGCAAAGACTGAGAACTACTCAATTGCGGATATACAGTGCACAGTTAAAAACAAGCTGTGCAAATGCATTTTATTAACTTTTTTGATAAATGTAATGCTACAACATGCCAATCTGCAAATGCGAACGATTTTACACTAACAACCCGAAGACTGTTTGAGTATTTTAGATTTGTTTCGCTGCAAAACAGACTATTTTCTTTGTTTTGACGTGCACAATTGGCTTATTGCTATCCTCCACGCCTGTTTCATAGCCCCTGTCACAAATAATGACCGCGTGGGGAGACGTGAAAAAAACAAAACAAACAAAAAACGTTAACTCCGTCTATTACCGATGTGCTTACAGCAGTTAAATCTCTGTGGGGTCCCGACTACTCATTTAAACATGGCACTCTGTCTAAATCAATGGCACTTATTGCTAACCATCAACAGCCCTGGGAGAATCAATACACATCAGCGCCACAAAGACACACTTTTTTCACGCACGTACCACTTATATATGACCGCTACGACTGAGGTGGTGGCAGATGTTTGGTTTAGTCCACTCAAATGTGTCATTCCAAGTGGATGGTGTGTACACTGCTATTGATAAGTCTTAAAGCAGCTTGCTTTTAATGGCCTTCTGGTTGTTCTGATTTCTCTCTTGATATCTCTCTTTGCCTTGAGTTATCACTACAACCATAGAGTATACACTCACACACAAGTGATTACATTTTCTAAACAAATGTTTCACTTTTTCATTATATGTAGATGAATCAGTTTATGTTTTCTGGGGAAATGAAAAGATAACTATCTGCTAACAAACATCATTAAAAATCCAAAGGTAGGATGTGTTTTGTAACTTGTAATCTCCACTCAACTTGAATGACAACTGTCTGACATTTTCAGTTTATCTGAAAGTATTTTTATTTTTTTTACGAGAACAGAAAATAGAAAGAGGATACAAGGAATTCCATGTTTTTTTTTTTTTTTTTTTTTTTTTTCCCGGAGAGCTCAGTTCATTCGGTAATTTTTAACGCTTGGGAGAGCAAACACATCATGAGATGGGTTTGTAAGTGATTATGCTACCTGTCACACAATTAAACAAAGTACAGTGTTCCCTCGCTATAACGCGGTTCACTTTTTGTGGGCTCAATGTTTCGCGGATTTTTTTTCGTGCAATTTTGCTTCTTTTTTTTTTTTTAAGTAATGTACCGATTTTATAAAATTCATCAAGGTTCGAACATTGAGAATGTTTAAACAAGAGAGAAATGTCAGAAAAAGCAAATGCCCCGATGAGAAACGGTGGTGAGGGGGTTTTTAGAGCCTTAAAACTAATAAATGTAAAACATAAAGCTAGCTACTTTGCGGATTTCATTTATTGCGGGTATTTTTTGGAACCTAACCCCAGGGGAAAACGAGGGAACACTATATTTATACACTATCTCAAAATGCTTAGTCTTTGAAAACATTTCTCCATGCGAGGAACAAATATAGTCACATATGGCAACTATTGTTTATGTCTGCTGTGTATTATTCTAAATTCAAATCAGGAGACATTAGAAATAATGTTGCCTTTTTCTATTAAATAAACACAATTTGCTTATTTGATAGATAAAATCTTGTGACTACAAAGTCCCATCAGACAACACTGTAAATATTCATTAGAAAAATGGCACGCAGAAGTCTGTAACAATTCAAACAGTGTTGTGTGTGTGTGCCAAAAGTGTCATAGACCAAATTCTACAATGTAAATGTATACAAAGCTTCTGCAGCCTTGTAGAAGAATAACAATGCAAATATGAAAGGTACGCTTTTAGTTCTAATGACTAATCAAGTTGAATCAAATTTGTTTAATGAGTATAAAAAAATAATAATTGGATTGTGATGTCCCTTGTGAAATTCTTTAATTACTCGAAGTCTCATGGTGTAATGTAACTGACATAAAAGTTATTTTCATTAAATAAAGACAAAAAAAACCAATATTTAGAGAAACTCAGACATATGGAAATGCACTTTTCAATTGCATTTCAATTCTCGGGTCTCTGGAGTGCCTGCTGTTGTGGAGTTTTCAATAGTTAGGCGAGATGAATGAAACAGACTGGAAAACCATTTTACACAAGTTTATACTGTATTGTGTATTTTCTTTAACAATGGGCTTTTCACGTCTTGTACATGATACAATATCGAAGTGACCTTGGCTGCTAAGCCTGCATAAAGAATCTTCTCATGATAATTGACTGCACACGCTCAAAGATCACTTCTTGTAGACTGCTCTCTTAGACTTGTGTATAAGCTTCAAATATACAGAGCAGTCTACAAGAACTGATCTGAGAGAGTGTGTAGTACATTATCATGGGAAGATTTTTATGCAGCCTGGTTAGGTTTTGGGAGGAGAAAGGGAGGGTCAGCTAGACAGGAAAGCAAGCAGGCTGTTCCGTGTTGATTTATCAGTCAAGATCACTTTGATATTGCTTCATGTCCAAGAAGTGAAAAGCCCATTGTTAAAGAAAATACAGGTGTCCACAATACAGTATAAACTTATGCTAATACGTCCATCCATCCATCCATTTTCTTAACCGCTTGTCCACACAAGGGTCGCGCGGGGCGCTGGAGCCTATCCCAGCTGGCTTCGGGCAAGGGGGGGCTGACAGGGCAGAGGTGGCGTACCTAGACCAGGGAACAGTACAACCGTGCAGTAATGTGGGGTACACCCTCAACTGGTTGACAGCCAATCGCAGGGCACAACCATCTATGCTAATACGTGCTAAATAATTATTTTCCATAACACTACCTACCCATTAACTGTGAACATATACAGCCCCCCAAAAAATTGTTAGATACTAAAATCCACATAGGAATGAGCCTTTTACATCTCACAGACAGCACATATCCACAACCTATAGTATATTTCATACATTGAACACATTAATACTCAGGGTTCCCAGGGGGCTGGTGCGGGGCAGATGCGTCCGACGGACCACATTACTGCACGGTTGTACTGTTCCCTGGTCTAGGTACGCCACCTCTGCCCTATCAGCCCCCCCTTGTTTTAATGCATTATCATTGGGGGCGAGCAGGGTTAGGCGTGGGAGAACACAAGGCTAGGTGTCTCGACCTCTCTCACTTTGCCCGCCCCGGCTATCCCCCAATGCACAACATCTTACATCCTTTAGGGAGCTGAGTGGTTGGGTTCGAGAGGGTATGTAGACCCTCTAATTTTAATGGACGACACTACACCAGACATGTTCACGGTGCAGCGATGGTGGTGGCTAGTCAGGGACCTGTGCTTCCTGCATGTACATGTATGGATCCACAATCTAATTGACAAGTAGAATTTGTCTCCTTGGTAATGTAGTGCTCCCTACATGAGTGAAAATACAAATGATGGGTCGAATTCTTTATGGGGGCCTGCAAGAAGCAGAAAAAGACAGAAACTAGCTCCTAGTAACCAAATCCATTGTGGCCCTGATTGACTGAGCAGTGGCTCATTTGCATAAGATCACCCAGTAAAAACCCAGGGTAGTGACAAGGACCCGAAAGCAAGATTCTCATGTAAAAACAAAACAAAACAGTACATCCATTGAAACTATCAAGAGGGACCTCTAAAGACAAAGTATAAATAAAATTGTTGTAATATAACACAACAGTCTGGTAAGAGTAATGAAAAAAATCACAGCAATGCTGGAGGGGAAAAAAGAAAGAAAGAAAAATACTCAGTTCTCTGCAAAACTGGAGGCAGACACAAACTCAGGAAGCACAAGAAACAAAAGTATGGACTCTAGTCACACCATACAAAAATAATTCAGGTTATAACAGAAGACAAGACCTAGCTATCGGACAAAGAACATGGCTAGACTATTTACACTGGAGGAAATGTGCACAGGTGGAGACAATCTGGCGTAATCACGATGACGAGGTGACATTAGGGCAGGAAGTAAAGCAAGGCCAAAGAAAAACAAAAATTAGAGCAAACAATTACTACAAAATAAAAGCAGATATGACAACATTAAAGAAGAATACAAATTGCAAAGTCAACAGATTTTTGTTGTTTTAAAAAATAACAACTGGTGAAAGACAAAGCAGTGATGTTGAGTTGGATGTCCTTCAGCTGTGAGTTTAAGGGGCAATTGCTAGAAAATTGGAAATGAAAAGTATACAGTCACCTTAGATGTGACCCCAGCTACCTCAGCCAATGTGAGTCAGATATCCTTTAGAACGTATACAACCACATCTCAGGTGAGAAGCGCTTTGTGTAGAGCACTGACAAGCCACAAAGGCGGAGAGCGGAATCCTATCAAGTCCTGTCACTTCACAATGTCACTTTAAATGTGAGGCCATGCCATTGACCGCTTAATAGCGGCTTGAGCTTTCCCTCTCTGCGGAAGATCCGACTGGAGGGTATATAGTTTCGCAACCAGTGGGAAGCGATGGATAAAGGCTGCAGTAATGAGCTCTGACCATCCTGCAGGGCTGCTGGGAAATGGTGCGAGTGAACCAAACTGTGATGAGGTCACGGGCCTTAAACAGCTTGGAGCAGTAGAAACCAAGCGACATTCAAAGGCATGTTTTCACGAAGCATTACAGTTCAGTTTAGTTCTACGTGCTGTGGTTTGGAATGGGAATGTTAGGAATGTGTTTCCATGACGATATACTGGCCATATGATGATAGATGCGGAGGGACTTCACCAAATTAATTAATATCGCCACTCTCCAATGCTCTAAAATGCCGAAATTCTAAGATCCAAAGGACCTGAGGCAAGGATTTTATGTTGCCAATGTTTTAGTATTTGAGTATTGTACTGAAAATTCTATTGAATAATCAAATATATTTTGGATAAAGTATATTTTTACTTGGTTAAAGAACAATTCTGAATACAAAAATGAAAATAAGATATTTCACTTAAAAGTGTAGCCCGAAGGATTTCTCTTTCTGACATTTCTGGGCGGAGACTCAACGTTTTCCTTCCACAAGCCACGGAGGCAAACTACTATCAGTGGCATATGCAAATTTCGCTGTGTGAACCCCCGCTCCTGATTGGTGGACTGCTTGATTCCTGTGTCTTGTCTGCATATCCAAATTCGACTGTACGAACCCTCGCTCCTGATTTAACGCTCGTTTCTGGTTGGCTTCCTCGGGCGTCAGTTTTGAATGTTGCGTTGACAAACAGCAACAGAAAAACGTCGGACAGTAACTTTAATAACGAATGATAACTAACAACCAATTACAGAGCTGCCAAGTAACAGAAACTCACTTAC
The DNA here is from genome assembly GCF_054856555.1 of Leptonotus elevatus. Classification (NCBI taxonomy): domain Eukaryota; kingdom Metazoa; phylum Chordata; class Actinopteri; order Syngnathiformes; family Syngnathidae; genus Leptonotus; species Leptonotus elevatus. Next base: position 15,331,134 of record NC_141241.1, on the reverse strand, counting down.
AAAACAATTTGTCTCAATTTCCATATTTTTTAACATTACTGTTGTACAGTTACTGCAGTATATCATGAAAGACGATAAAAATAATTATGCATACCGTCCAATTGCACGACATTGCGTATAAAAGTGGTTGAAAAAGTAAACTATATTAAATGTTGATTAATATTCTTACCAAGTACAGTCACAGTGGTTAGATGTTTCACTTATTGACTATAATCCTCAATGATTTCAGTTAATTTAAGGATTTAAGACGGTTAAGGACTTAACTCGGCAAATAGGAACATTTTCTCAAATTCACACTTGTTTTGATGATGATGGGGCTCTGACTATGTTTGCCTTGGGCACTCAAATGACTAGCTACGGCCCTGGACTGAGCCAGCCAAAGCGTGATCATTAGCGACTTGTGAAAATGCCGAAGGCAGCCGGAAGCTGCCAGTACTATTGTGAATTATCACACCACAAATTGACCATTGACACTTCATATGTACGATGTGGTTATCTGCTTCAATTGTGCAGAGACATTCTCACTCAGCATTGGGGCCCTTATCCCCAGTCGGTTATGAGGAGCTCATCGAGGTGACGATTGGAAAGCACGAAGACTGGACAAGGTCATGTCTGTAATTGGTGTGTTGTCAAACACATCGCAATTATATGCCAACTATGTTTACACGTTTTCAACCTGTCTGAGCAATCTGATTTAGGATTTTTTTTTAAATATCCAGAACAATATGGATGCAACAACTTAGTGTATACTGTACTTGTCACAATGGTATCAAACTAGCCACAAATTCGACGGTAGTCCTACGTAACAGAGACCAATCCTTCCACAGGAAGAACATTATGTATGTATTATGTATGTATTATCTAAGTATACTAACATTAATATCACTATACGGAAACAACTTAGGACCAAGGAAAAAATTATGACGTGGGTGTCGTTGCCAGAGAGCAAAATCTGTGTTACATTTACACCAGGGGTGTCAAATATATGGCCCGTGGGCCAGAAACGGCACATCAGTGGATCCAAACTGTCCCAGTGAGGACAGAACACAAACTGCAGTTTTTCACTGAAATTCCCAGTTGTTGCTAATTTTATCCACTACTGCTGCAATTTTTTTTTACACACAATTATGTTAAGAAATTTCAGATTACTCTCCAATAATATAATAATCCAAAAATAGTGATGTTTTCAGAATGTACTAGTAATTATTTGCACAAAAAAAAGGAAATAATTCAACCTGTTTTTATATATAGTTTATTAGTCCACTGCCCACTTGAGATCAAATTTAGGTGAAAAGTTTTATGAATTTGACAAAATAGCTGCCACACACCTGTTTATAGTATTCCCATTTATTGTTTATTTAAGTGCAAAATGTGAATTTTGACTCACACCCTGTGATGCAAATCCGTTTATTCCGAGGTTTGAGCATTTTTTTGTCTTATTTTCACGCCGATGAGGACAAATATGTCACAAAATCATGAACATGTTCTCATCAAGCCTCTGATAATGTTTGATCACAAAGTAACACGTCAAATAGAAAACATTTTCACTGATGTGTTCATTGGTTCCCATTACAATGTTTTTAAGCTGCATCTGAATTCTCCATGCGAGTGTGAAGGTTCGCCCTCGCCTTCTGCAGTTCTCATGGTGCCCCCTGATAAGCTGGTGCAGCAAATGGCTTCAGGATGGCGCTAGTGGCAGTGGAATTAGCTTCCATTGTCATGATAATGACAATGACACTTCTGCCCCGTCCAAGTCAGACCGGCCATTGTATGGAAACAGGAATGCAATTTCTCCAGCGCCGGCACCCAAAAATCCTCTGTGGGAGTGAAAGGTCCTTAAATGACTCTTCATTCAGGCGAGGCCGACGGGCTTGCAGCCAATTAAAGTGGGAGTAGCAGAACCGTGCCATCCCGTAGACCTTGGCCTGCCACTAAACACACACATTAAGTAATACCCCACCAGGAACACACTTCTATTTGTTGCAAAGAAACTGTTAATCCTTTTTACTACATTTCCACATACAAAACAAACTGAGGTACACAGATTGTATGTCAAGTAGCTTATTTGGCCAAGTAAGTAGAAACACAGTAATGTGAGTTATTGATTTGGAAATTCCTTTGTGTTGGACTTGGGGGATAAATATTGTCCTCCTCCATCCATCGTGGATGAATTCCTCTGATGCCCCCTAAAGGGTCAGAGAGGCGTCGTGCTATTTGCGCTGTGAAGCGTTACGAGGTAGGAAAGAGCCCATAGACTCGTGTGCATTTTTTTCTAGCATCACTTCTTAGGAGCAGCTACCACAGTGCTGATGTTTACAAGGAAAATCTCCTCAGTTGAAACGCCCCTCTGGAATACCTCATTTATTTTTCAGCCATCTTTCCTTCTCTGGTTTGTACCTTATGCACACTTTTTTTTCTAACCATTTTTACAGGCAGGAATCTCATTGGAAGAGACTCTCATGCTCTAAAAACAGTTGGGTTAAAAATAACCCAATTATGGATCAAAATTGGATCGATCCACTTTATGGGTCAATTTGACCCAATTTTCTGGGTTGCTCTCTACGAAATTACCCAATTTTTTGACCCAAGTGAAGGAGTTGTTTTACGCTGAAAGACCCATTTCTTGACTCAAATTGGGTCAAATTGACCCAAGAAGAGAATCGGTCCATTTTTGACCCAACAGTTTTTAGAGTATCAGTTGGCATTTGTAGTGACACTGACAATAAGATTTAGTATTGAAAAAAAAGAAAGGAATTGTGGAAGAAGCTGCATTGACATTGAAACATGTTTTGGCATGTGAGCCACAAGGTTATATGTGGTTATATAGGCTACTTTTGGCGTTAAAACCACCATGTTTGAAATTGCTTTATGCATCTTGCCATGCTAATTTAGCTAACGTGCTAACTGGTTTATTACAGAAACATTAACACTGACGCCACAAAGTTATATGTAGAAAAAAAACAGGTGGTTTAGGAGTTCCTGGTGAACTTGTATCCATGCCTTTAGCCAACAGAGCGCTCTCCTCTCTCCTTTCCTGAAAAACTGGAAGGCGTTCTCGGGCTCAAAGCCCCACCCCCACCCCCACCCCCCACGTTAAAACACCGTCAATACGTTCAAACTACAAAAAAAAGAGAAGTGAAACTGAAAACCAGACAGTTGAAACTGAAAACCTGTGACACTCGAAAAATGAGAATGTAAAAAAAATAAATCTGCAGATTGGCATATGCTTAAATTAAATTGTGTGTTTTTAATGTCTGCATTTAATTTTTCAATACAACTTTTTACAATGCCAATACTTGTTTCAATGTCAATGCAGCTTTTTCCACAATGCCAATTTTTTTTTCAGAACCAAATCTTATTGTCAGTGTTGTGGCTCCATAGTAGAGCCATCCCTATATGGAGCCACTTAAAGCTGGGCTATTAAATAACATATCAAACATATTTTGTCACTTTAGCTGATAACTTTCTGAAGTCCTTAGTAGGGGAGAACAACTCATGAGTCACCCATCGATGGCGCTTTAGCCACGCCCACCAAAAAACAGGAACATAAAAAATACTGAAAAACAGTTTAACACATTATGAGCTGTATTTTTGTTTGAACGGTGTAAATCCTGTGCAGCATAAACAACCGACAGATATGAGAGAGGAAGGTCTCCGCTGCTGTGGGAGCGATCACACAACTTTGGTCATGGCCAATGAAAGCGAGTACCCTCTAGTCTGTTGCTTTTTAATCCAAGTCTCTTGAACTGCCATTAAATCTACCATTCAACGTTTTGTGACATTTTGTGGAACAACTGGACACAATTTAAAGATGCTGGGAAAACATTCAAAGGCACAGCAGCACGAATCAATTATTGTATACTTGGCCTTACATGAAATATCTCATCAGGCATCAGGCTGATTTTAGCGCAGATAGGGCCCTAGCGTGCTTAAGTGTCATGTTGTATAGTCACTCAAGGCCGCAATCACGCCCCAATTATTGCTCTTTCCATGTCAATGAGCAACTCCAGCAGGAGTAATGACGCAGCAAGGGAGGGAAGTGTGCATGTTTACCAAGAGTGCCGAATGACACGCTCAGGGAGAATTACAGGGCCATTTCTCATCAGCAGAGTAAAATCGGGAAAGGACAACGTTAAGCACTCACTTCATGTCCCCACCTACTTGTGTGCTTCGTTTGCTGTAAGCGGGAGAACTCTGTCATGCTTCCCAGGTTGGATGCCAACCATCATTGCTTTTTTTTATTTTTTATAAATGCCGAGCTGAAAGCGAATACTAAATGAAAATAGTGCTTTTGTGTTGGTAAAACGATATTCGGATTATGAATTCTATCCAATTGTTTGACTGAGATGTAAACATATTTTCCAACTAAGAGGACAATGACAAATATTGGTTTATAGAAAAAAAAAATCTTCATTTCAGATATGAGGAGTTTAATTTGACCTCATACTGATATCTATTCTGCTTCTGTCCTCACTGACCATTAAACCATTATTTCTCAGTCCTTTATCGACATGAGAGTCTCTCTCTCTCTCTGCATACTGCTCGCTTTGTCTTTTTCATTTTCTCCTTTCAGCGCAGTCATTGCGGAGCGGTCGGTCCACAGCATTTGGATGCAAGATGAACTTTGATAAGAGTTAATGAGAACACGGCATTGTGTGGGCAAAGAATGGCTCGGGCTGCACTCAAGAGCCTCCTCACCAGGAAACGGACCGTAAAGAGACACAGTCACCCACTCCGGGTCTGGAGGAGGACGAGACGAGAGATGGCCACTGAGGACAGCTGCGAAAAGGCCAGACAAATTCATGTGAATTGGAAAAAGATTAGCAGAAGACATGTGGACAAGCAGGAGCACGGCCCTTTTCTGCATCATTACACTTCTGCATAGGTTTTCAATATAAAAAATAATATTCATTTTGACAGCTTCACTTTGGAGGGCAAAAAAATCTTACAGGAAATGTGGAAGAAGTACTTTTTTATTTTTTGTATACAAATCGTTGGGTCTCAAACGCCTTCACAAGTGCCAAGTGTAAAATTGAGCAATCAAGCACTGAAAATGTGAGCGAGCCACTTTCAAGTCACGGCCGAAGCACGATCATGTCAAACATGCAGACTGCAGTGTTAGCACAAATTAGCAGTGTTAGCTTCTGATACCGATATACTGTAATGTTAGGCAAAGTTGTCGACATCATACGACATACGTACATATGGCCTGAGTGTCTTACTTTGAATCTTGCTTCTTAAGGATCTTGTTGATTTTGTATTTTCATGATTCCACGAGCCTTGTTTGTTTGTTTGTTTTTTAGTAAATAGGCCAAGGGAGACTTGGGCTATAGTTGTATCACATTTTATACTTTTATATATTTCTTGGAATTAATACATCATATATAAACAAAATGTATACCAGATGAAAGACCAAAGTCTTAGGTATATTGTTTGTATTTGTGTAATTTTCGTACTTTGCGTCAGTGCAGAGTTATAAGCCATCAAATAGAGGGAGTGAACGTGGGACATGTTGCCCCATGAATGGGTAAGTTGTCACACTATATGGGGTAGGATGTCACACTGGATTTTGCAACTAATAAAACAAGGACAAAATTATCCTTGCTCTCCCATTTTGTTAGTTTTTTTGTTTTCACAGCCAGAGAAATTGTTTATCATTGATCTTGAAAATTTACCTTAGTCTTTGAGCAAACTTTAACATAAAATATTATTAAACAGATTAAAGTCCTTAGGAACTGCTAGCATGTAGCTCATAGTTTTGTTTTCCTTAAACTGAAAATTTGAGATTAAATTGAATTGAAAAAATAAAGCATTTCGGTTAATGGATTGATGGATGGTTCATCATGAGTTCCTATTCAACAACTGGAAAATCCATTTTTTAAACAATGAAACAAAACCTGGCAAACTCATCAGACTCATCATGTGGCATCAAGGGCAATTCTGGCAAATGTGGATTTTTCATTGGCCCAGTCTTTGCATATGTGACAACAAACCCCAAAAATGACTGAGACAAGTTGCCCCAAACTACCATGTTGGCTAATACTTGCTCTAGTTTAAAGATAGCTTAAAACAGAGCAGTGACTGAGGGATGACAAGATGCCTGAATCTCTCCTCTAACGAGTCCACATGATTTGCTGCTAGAATTTGTCAATGTACGACACCTGTTTCAAAATATATGAAGTTGAACAATTATACTTTGGGTTGTGCAAAACAGATAAATGGCACTCATCTCAGCTGAAAATTTGCTATTCTCTTCTCAGACAGTACAAAACCCCTGACCATTTATACAAAGAAAACTAGTATTCCACTTTTTTTGTTGCGCCCTCTGGTGGAGAAGAAAATTGCAATGTGACAACTAGCTCCGGTCTACCCATTTGTTTTGGAATACTCCTGCTTTCCTGCAGTTGGGTCCTACACTTTTGCCTACACATCACAAAGACCATGACATTTTGTGGAATTTTGTCAGTGAAAGTGATTCATTGTCGGAATTCAAAGCCACTCGAAACACGAGGCCCGATTTTCTAATTTCACAAATAGCGGGTATTAAATTGTGTATTCCCTCACTCTAACCAATAAGGTGTAAAAGTGCGAGACCACAATATTTAAAAGAGGATTTTTGAGCTACAGGTATCTCTGAAAATAAATATGAATGACGTTTGAAGTGATGGAATTGGAAGTGTTAGTGGGAGAGGCAAACAAATTAGTGACCTACAGATAACAAATCGATTGCTTTGAGAATTTTGCGGACATTAGCAATTAACACAGTAAAGTCATGCTTTGTTGAACTTGCGCCAAGTGCGTGGCTATTGGGTGTCCTAGTATGTGCCCATCCTGTGCTATGTATTTAAAACATGAGACAGCATACTTAAAAAAATTAATCTGGGAGAGGCAAGCACCAATTCTCAAAGTGTGCCGACATGACCCAGACACGCATACATGCAGAGTTGAACAGAGTTTTGTCATAGGCGATTTAGCATGACTCCTTCTTGTGATTGGCTAAAAGTTCATCTTTAGATCATTTAGAAGCTTCAAAAATGCATTTCTGAATAGACAATATGTCCCAATAATTTTTAAAGATGCAAAATCACTAAGTGCTGTTCGTCTCAGGTTTGATCAATCACCTTATTTGTGTGCAAAATGAATGAATTTCCATATACTCCTCCGCAAAGCGCAAGGTGAACTGCATGGCAAATCAGCGTATTTGGCAGACACAGGCAATTCTAGTTGCACCTGGCTTAGTAGATCAGCTTTCAAATCTATTTGCTTGTTCAATGACGTTTGTGCCAGCTTGTGAACAGGCAAACCTTTGGTAAATCAAGCCAACAACTACTAACATTGAGAAAGGAGAGAAGGCGGGAAAGGCCAAAAGTAATATGAGGAGAAGATCTTGAACAGGAGGGCTGATAAGTAAATAAATAAAAGGAAAAGTGTGTGTGTGTGTGTGTGTGTGTGGGACGGAGAGATGGCTTTCTCCAGGAAGTCACATATTAATTGAAAACGACAGTTTCAATTAAAAATGTAATCATTCCGTCCGCTTTCTAATTAAAAGCGAAGCGGTTGATGGTTTTGACTCATTAACTTCAAAGAGTGATGCAGCCTGACAGAGGTGGAAAGTAGGAGAGTGGGTGGTGCGTATTGGATGGAGGTGGGGGTGGGGTGGGGTGGGGGTGGTATGTGTGTCATTCGACCGAAAGGAAAGCAAACCAGCGACTGATGGGGAGTGAGTCAAGTGACTATCGTCTGTCACAATTGCTTCCTGTAAAAGACATGAAGCTCTTGAAGAAGATTAGTGCTTCAATGATAATTAAATGGGGACAAGGTGACAGGCTGAAACCTAGAGCACAACCACCACCTGTGTGGCTCGCCACAACCTTCAGATATTAGGTCAAATATGGATAATTCATTTAAAATGAGGCTTCAAAATATTGACAAATCAAGCCAGCGTCTTCTCAAATGTGTGCGTGTACGCTGACTCAAGATAATCCTACTTCATCTGGCATCAACTGCATCTTATGCCTACTCAGATCTACATGTTTGTGACACAAAAATATATTAAAACCTCTGATGGCTGGAATATCTCACCAACAATAAAGTGGCCACGCCAGCAAAATATCCGAAAGGAAGAAGCTAGCTGGCTAACTGCACTCGCAATTGTGCCAAATAACAGTTTATACAAACCTAGGCTCAAATTCTTATATAGCGGGGGAGGGGTAACTAAAGCCAATCTCAAATGCTTCATTGGGCCCCGTTTTAGCCACACCCCCTAAAAAAAATCTGCGTTTTAAATTGGCCGGAACGCACTAGTACTGAGCTCCGGGCACTTCTAAAAATCTCCCTTGAGCGTTCAGGTATTTCTCAACATGCAAAGAACGTACTACAAGCGTTCCGGTACGCTTGAAAATGCACAATTCTAAAAAGCTGTTCCGGCGAGCGCCGCTAGGGGAGTACCAGCACTTTTTTTTTTTTTTTTGAAATAATGAAACCGTTTTTTAGTACTACATAATGTAGTTGTCAGTGCACATATATAATGTATTTAAAACTGCCTGAATTCACTTGACAGTCTTTTTTCAATTCATTTCTGTGTTCATATAATAGAAAAGCACCTCCATGCATATTGTAATTTTTTTAACCGTTAAATGTGTAAAAAATTGAGCGCTGACCTTTGCACTACTGAGATACAGTATCCAGCAAAACACAAAGTGTAAGTGATGGTGACTGCAGGGCAGATTTAGCTTTCGCACCACTACATGACCTCGTGGTTATATTTGAAGCATCTTGTGTTTTCACCCCCACAAGTGATTCTTAACAAGAAAATGTCAGAATACCGTCAGCCCCTCTCGCTTCTGTTTCTAACAGCAAAAAAGGTCACACAAGTCTTGTTGATCATCTGGAATCATTTGGGGTTGGTCTAAGTAGCTGAGACATGCTCTCATAGATGAGATGTAACTGCTCTGACAGATTTGTTCAAACGAAATATCAAGTTGGTTTCAGAAGTCATATGTCACCTGAGAGTGGAATTATCATTTTGATGAATAAAAACATAGAACATAACTTAAGAGCACCCACTGACGCAAGGCAGATAGCTTGTCCATTCAAATGCAATGGTGGGAAAAAAAATGAACGATTCTGTGTTCACTCTCACTTTCTAATGTGTGTAATCGAACCAAGTACAAGAAAGGAGGTGATAAATCAAAGCGTTACTCCCAATATCTCATAGCGAGATTTAATCCTTCTAATTACTTTGTCAGAAGGTGTCAATATGATTTTCTTCCCCTGTAGAGAAACCTGCAATGCTCCCAGCTAAATCCTTTTTACTTTGAACACAACATCACAAGTCTGGAAACAGTGTGCTTTCTGTATTTTGGGAGACGGAACACACAGCCTTCGAGATCTAACCTAACAGGAAATTGCTCCTCACATCTAAGTCCTCAGTTGTAACATCTAATCAAAACTGCAAAGACGTTTAGTAATTGTCAACATTTTTCCACAATAAGCCTTATTTTTTCACCTTGACTTCCATGAACCAGATTCTCAGTTATTTGGCTTCAAATGTGCGTGTGTGTGTTTTTTTACAGCCACTATGTCAAGCAAAGTGCCCACAAGCTCATTTTCAGAACATTTATTGTTGCTAGGTTACCAACAAAAAAAAAGTGCTCCAGCCCACCATAATCATGGTAATCCTTCCATGTCTAGAATTAAATAAATGGCTTGTCAGTCATCGCTACTATCAATTTCTCGCCCGTCACTGTTGTTGACAGCATTGATATTGTGCATTTTGATTGGTTGGCGTCGGAGGTGCTACGTTGTTAAGCTGGACTGTGTGTTAAAAAATGATTATTTATGAGAGCACTGCAGGGAAAAAGCAAGCGGCGCACGGGTGTGTGTGTGGTTTTTTTTTTTTTGCACGGAGGAGCTTGAATGCTGTCAACGCTGAACTTCATAAGATTTGTGAAGAAGATAGATGCAGCCGGCGAAAACAAGTTTAGCAGAATCTGGGCAGCGGCACAGCCGAGTGAATGGTAATTAAAGTCTGGTGTGTGTGTGTGTGTGTGTGTGTGTGCGTGTGTGCATCTTATCACCAGTCTGGCCAAAATGCACATCTGCTACCTAATGCTTAAAAAAAAGTGGGGGGCAGAAATTTCACCACCTGGGTTCCACCACGCTGATGAAGCACTTAACGATCACACATGAGGCACCGTCACACCAACTTTCATGTATGGATAAAGGTATTCAGATACACTGGCTGATTTGATTAATTAATTAATTAATCTGAAATTGGATTGCCCCCTGAATTTAATTCATCATCATCATCATCATCATCATTTGGCAGGGCCACAATATAGATATAACGTGCACTAATTGCTAATTTGCGGTCATGAATTAGGTATGAAGGAGGAAAATGTTTTAAATATATAGATATATATATCTCGCCTGGACATTTGTTTAGAAAAATCCGATGCACCTTTTCTGCATAGAATGAAATGTGGCTACACAATGGAACATCAAAAACCATAACTCCGTTTTTAAGCAGCTCAAAAGATGGCCCAAACTCCAGGAGTAATTGATGCAACGCTTAAAATGGTATATAACTGCCTATAAATGCAATAAGATGGTGGCAAAGCATGACATTTGTCTAAATAAAGCCCCTCAACTCACTTCAACATGGTTCCTTGGCACCAAGATACTACTTTAGTCTAAATTAATCTCCTTATTGTTTTCAAAATGGTTCCGTAGCACCAAGATGCCACAACATAATACCAAAGCACTACTTTTGTCCAAATGAAGCCCTCATTTCACTTCAACATTGGTTCCTTGGTGCCAAGATTCCACAAGACACTACCCAAGCACTACTTTTGTCTAAATGAAGCTCTTCAACTGACTTCAACTTTTGTCCTTGACAATAAGATGCCACGAGATGGCACCAAAGCCCTACTTTTGTCTAAAAGAAGCTCATCAACTCACTTCAACATGGTTCTTTTGCGCCACAAGATGGTGCCAAAGTCCTACTTTTGTTTAAATGATACTCCTTATTTCACTTCAGCATGGTTTCTTAGCTCCAAGATGCCGCAAGATAATGCCAAAGTACCAAGATGCCACACGGTGGCCAAGCACTACTTTTGTCTAAATGAAGCTCCTTAATTCATTTCAACATGTTTTTTTGCACCAAGATGCCACAAGATGGTGCCAAAGCCCTACTTTGTCTAAATAAAACTCGGTATTTGACTTCAAAATTATTCCATAGCGCCAATATGCTACAATATAATGTAAAAAGCACTACTTTTGTCTAAATAAAGCCCTCATTTCACTTCTACATGGTTCCTTGTCACCAAGATGACCTCAAGGCCACCAAACACGTTCAGGGAAGATCTACAACAGAGATGAACCAGAAAGTCCTCTTTCAGGACCAGCATCAGTGATGCCTGACGAGGGGCAACCAACTACTTTTTCAGGGCTATAATGATGACTTGTCTCAGTGTGGCACTGATATGAAAATGCACCAACTAGTCCTCTGTCCAGTTCAGTTTGCAAGTCTTGCAAAAGAACATAATGAGGTTTTCACACTGAGCAGCTTCAGCAAGAGAGGCGAGGAGGGAGGACGATTTGAAGCGGACGCAGAGAGTTGTGTGTGCGTGTGTGTGTGTTAGGGGTGCTGGTAGACGCAGACAGAAAAGGGGACGCAAAGGAGAAAAGGCCCTCAATGATAATGTATGAGCTGTCTGCGGTGCTTCGTGGCAAAGGAAGAAAGTGCAGTGGTCCATTTAAAAAGAAGATTATCATGTCAAGATACAGTAATAGCTCGGTGAACACATGCTTTCATTGGATGCCGTCCGTATGTCTGTCTGTCTGTCTGTAGTGGTGGGGGTACATTTCAGTGACGAGGCGGGAGAGAAGGGTGTTTTGTAGGACATCTTGGCTGGGAGCATCTTATTAAAACCAATCCAGGAACACTTTACGCAGCAGGTTTAGCAATAATGGAAATGAACTTGTGACTTCGATGTGATTGGAATTCACAATGTTTTTACTGTTACAAATGCATTGGTCAATTATGCTTGATTATTGAGATTGAGATGGAGAAAAATGAATGGATCAGATTTTAGTTACCAAATATAGTGTCTTGCACAGCCTGAGGCTACCACACTTGTACCAAACAACTCCTCACCCCCGCATCATATTCACTTTATGTTGCACATGCAGAATTAAAGCGATGCAAATGATTCTAAATTAGTGGCATGTAGATAGATGATGAAAATATGTCATAATGATAATTTCAGTCTCAGAGAGAACAGATATGAAAATGAGGGAACGAATACTAATACATAAGGAAGTATTTTTAAAAGCACAGTCGTAAAACAGATGCTAGTAAAACTTGCCATGTACATGTAGCGTAGATTCATAGTTATGAATATAATTTGACAAGTCTTTCTCCTTGCTGGAAGCATCTTTTATTTAATGGTATGTTTCCCATCTTTCAGTGAAATTTTCACCGTCTTGGTATGACGGTATTTCTTAAAATATTTTTGTGACGAATGCAGTCATTTTGCTTGGAGACAGACGGAGGAGTCAAGATCACTATATGGTGGCTTTTGGCTTTCTTATTTCAACCCAACCCAAATATGAGCTTTTCTTCTGAACTTCATATTAATTGTATTAAGTAGATATTATGCTATTAGAAATGCATATATTCTTTAAATTGCCCCACTTCATTATAAATGAACAAGAGGGCCACATACATGCAAACCACAAAATATGTGAGCTTGCTGACAGAGTGTACAGTTTTAGTTATCTTTATATTATTATTATTATTATTATTATTATGCCCTGCGATTGGCTGGCAACCAGTTCAAGGTGTACCCCGCCTACTGCTTGAAGCCAGCTGGGATAGGCTCCAGCACCCACCGCGACACTAGTAAGGACAAGCGGTTAAGAAAATGGATGGATGGATGGATTATCATTATAGTTTAGTACCGTTTAACCACTTATTGTACAACAACTAATTAAAACAGAACAGTGTGTGAGACATGCCGAAATTGTGGACATTCAATGAAAAAAAAATAAAAAGTATAAAATTTCATTTATTTGTGCAATTCCTTGGCCACTTATAATACGCTACACTTTCATGATGACCGAGCGATTCTGATGATGACACCAAAGGACCAGTTATCCATTCGGATGTGCCATACATAGGCCAGTTACTGCAAAAGTAAAGTTTCTATGCTTTCCAAGGCCAGTTTACAGAAAACCTTTTGGGCCGGGCTGAGTGCTAAACCTCATTGCTGCTTTCCTCCCTGTGCGAGTTCATCAGAAGAACATTGCCTACAGCCTTCATCCATTGCTGTGGTCAATTTGTCAGTTGGCTAAGCACAGCATGAGTTTCACTGGGCCTGCAGCCGAGTTTCAACATAAGTGCATACATAAATTAACACCATTTTTCATGATTAAGGAAACACTTTGGTGTTAAATCAAGAAGGGGGTTGCAGGATACGTATGAATAATTGGAGCAAATAGCATCGCAGTGATATTATCCGGTACCTGCTTTGATATGCGTTTTAATATCAGATTGATTTAAACAAATAGTTTCTCTGCAAAGTTGTGTTTATTTTTATTTATTTTTATTGTGACTATTACACAACGTGCCTGTTTGTTCAGAACCTTCATTTCCTGAGTTGTCGCCCTCCCTTTGCATCCTCCCAATTTGTGTGGGGATGAGTCAGTCCATAGGGCAACATCAGGCTTGTTCTGCTCCACTACCTCTTTGCCTGCTTCCTGTCGCCATCTCCCTGCTCTTTTCACTCTGCTGTTTCTGCTATAATGGATTTAATAGCTGACAGTGAAAGGGCCAAATGGAATTCAAAGCAATAAACCCGTCTTAAAATAGTCAAATTGTGAGTGCAGTTGTGTGCATGTGTCCTTACGTTCTCTGTATTGTTAAGGGCTGTGTGAGGCGGCTATTCTGGCGTACGGGAAACAATTCAACCTGAAGGTCGGGCGAAACACTCATGCGCAAAGTATTTTTGTCACATGCAGGCTGTAAAAACTAAAACCTTTTTGGAGTAAAGTCAAGCTGTGTGCGTGTGCACGTTAGCATGTATGAAATCAGTCATCACCGAGCATAAAGAGCAGCTAAAGCTGATGAGATTAGTTTTGCACAAAGTGACATTTTGTCCCAATGATGGCACCAGAGGAAAAGCCAGGGGATCACTAAATGTCAGGATGATTCATCTTGTGGGTACCGTTGCTATGCCATAACAGTCCAATGTATCATGTGCATTAAAAAAAAAAGAGTTAACCTCTCACCTCTGTCCACTCACTGCACCAGTGGACATGAAAATTCGTTTTACCGGCTGAAGTTAAATGCAAATCAACTACTGATTAGTTTTTTATCGCCGTACTATTCAGTTTTCTAAAGGTATTTGTAATATTCTGACCAACTAACTAAAATTCTCGTGGCCTTGGCGGTTTATTTACTCAACTTTACAATTTGAGAGGTTCCTTTATTTGTACAAACGGATGTGTCAGTGTCTGTGAATGGTTGATGAAGAACTCTCACGTGTGTGTTACAACAGGAGTGGAATGTGGAATGTGAAGCCTCCGTCCTTTTATTCTTGCTGGAGACGAAACGGATTAATTCCTCCTGGTGTATTAAAAGTCACTATTTTGTTTCAGGTATCATTGGGACAGATGTGAGGCCATCAGCATTTAATAGCTTAGGCTTTGCCGTTTTTGTAAGCATTCCCTTGCCAATGGCTAACCAACTGACATTGCAGCAGCGCCGCAAAATTACTGCCTGACAAGAAGTTATTTTGCCCCTGATTGCAGTTCAACGGCTGTTTGAGAAATTTTATAGAAGGCTACAATTTAAGTTAGCTAGAAACTGGATCTTTTCTTGGCAAACCACGCAAAACGGTGAAGGCCTGCTATTACCACCGCTGGTGAAAAAACAAATTCCTAGAGCAGGCGTTTGCGCAAAGCCAGGTAAAGTCTACCCAGAGGGATGTACTTGAACTCAGCATCAACAAAAGTTCATCTCAGCAGATGCTTCAGAGAATGAAATTGCTTTACTCTGACTGACTTCAAGTTGTTGAAAGGCTTCAAGCGGAAGATTATGACGCTCATGTAGAAATGTGTGAAACACTCCTCCACCATTACCAAATCCACCCTCAGCTCTTTGAAAACCTGTCGTTTAGCGATGAGTCTATCTTTATTGTTTCTGGTAACCCGACACAACAGTTGAATTGGGGAAGGCCGATTGGACATTTTTTTTCTTCACAACCACCGTTGCTTCTGGCACACTAAACGACGCCAACATATTAATGAAGTAATTTGGTTCATTTACAACTCAAAATGCGTGTCTTGTCTTACACCCACGGGGCATATATGGCTTCGAGAGACTCGACAGAATGGGATGAACACGCCGTGTTTAAAAATGCTGTGGGCTGCGGCAGAAAGAGGATTTAAAGACATTTGTGTTTCTTGCTTTCTTCTCTGTTGTCATCGCAGGCGAGTTACACGCTGGCCCACTGCTTTGATGTCACACTATTTACGGAGCTCATGCAGCTTTCTTCTAAGCCGCGTAAGCTACACCAGCGGCGGAACCGATAACCAAATCAGGTAGGACAGTACCAAACCGTGCCTATGTGGCTTGAATCGAAGAAAACGGTAGCTATAAAAGTACAAAATTATTGCCGCCACTGTATTTATTTTTGCAAGCAAATGATTCACTGGATGTCTAAGAAAGACACAGCATCAATTAGTATCGCCATCATTTTAGGGTGTACAGTAATATATTGTCAAAGTCTAAATCAATATGGACTAAGAACTTAAGATGGGAAACATTTTGGATATAGCTCTTGTACCAATAAGTGTACCAACATTGTGGCTAAGCAGTTGGAACCCTTCTATTGATGACACAGTAGTATACCGGCTGGAAGCAGATTTGTTGAAGATACATACTGTTTAGACATATGTGCATGACTCATGATTATTTTTAACAAAAAGCTGATTAAAAGATTATACCATAGCGTACCATACCACTTTATTTGTATAGCACGTGACGTTAAAAAGACAACAGAGGTTGACACCAAAGTGCTGTACCTAAAAAAGTAAATAAATAAAATTATAATAATATATAGAACAACAGTGTAAGCATAGTTTTAAAAGCCAGAGTAAAAATGACTCTTAAAATGTGATAAAAATAAAAAACATACTGTAAATAAACGACACTGTTATGAAAACTATAGTAGAATAGTAAATGAGGAAAAGGTAAGTACATACATTGAATACAGAAAGTGATTACATCCCTGTTAGGGGCAGCATGGCTCAGTGGTAGAGTGGTCTTCTCTCATCTGTGAGGTTGTGGGTTTGATCCTCACCCCCTGGCGACCATATTGAAGTGTCCTTGAGCAAGACACTGAACCCCGATTTGCTCCCAGTGGACCTGGCAGCAGCAGATGTGTGACCAAAATGAAAGTATGCATGTGTGAATGTGAGGCACTGTAAAGTGCTTTAGGCACCAGAAGGTGTAGATAAAGAGCTATATAAAGAAGAAATTCATTTACCCTGGTTAAAATAAGATATTAATTAACTTAAAAATAACTATAAAAAAAAAAAGCCCAAGTACCTTTTGGAACTGTGGCCAAAAATGTAACATTGATTCCATCAGACCATGACACATTTTCCCATGTGCTATTGGGAGACCTGATTAAATATTTAGTAAATTCTAACTGGGTCCAGATTTATTTTTTTTGTATGAGAACTCTGGTTCTGATTCAATACTGCACATTAGGAGAACAGCACCAAAGTAAAGAATGATGGTGGAAAGCCGGAAAACGGGTTTCCCTGGCTAAAGTGAAGGAGCTTATAAACAGCTACAGTATAGCAGTTCATTTTGGCACAAACGTTTCAGCTGTCTGCCTGTCTAAGGATCAAGATTCAAGAAAATTAAAGTTTTGTAATGCCCCAGTTAGATGCCAGACCTAATTAAAAAATCTGTGGGATGACCTGAAGGGGACGTTGCACAAGAGATACCCTCGCCGTCTGACACATTTGGGAGGAAAAGTCACAATATGGCATACAGCTAGACTCAACATATCACAGTGCTTCTATTTAAATTGTGTTTGGAAAATGTTTGTCTGATGTTTAGATCACTTTTTTTTTTATCACAATAAAACAGCTCATTATAACATTAGTGTCTTCACTTTCCCTTTACTGTAAGTTAGTGTAGTGTCACATTTGGTTATTGTGACAGTCTGCTTGCCTACCAATGAACTGAGAGCAAATTAGCATTCCGAGGAGAAGTTTGATAGGGAGCTGGGCTAATGTCCTTCTGGTACCGTTGTCTTGATTGACACCAAACTGTGCATGCAGTGCAAAATGGACCTTATGATTTACGCATGCCATCAGATGCCAGCTGGGATAGACTTCGGCTCCCTGGTAGCGATCAGCAGTATAAATAATGGATAAATGGACTGTCTCGGAAGTTATAATATTTACAATATGAGTTCCCTTTTCACAAGATTATGTGATGTAAGTGTGGAATAAAACTACAAGCAAGATGCAGAATATGTCCTGGGTCGTTGCTTCCTCTTTCCCAATGAGCTAATATGGATTCTGGTTGTGGCTTTTCAGTGGTACACGCCATGCAGGTTAATTCCACAGTCCATCTGGCTCCTTCTCCTTCCTGGGTTTCTGTTTCCTGAGGGATTCACTAAGAAGCTAACATTCAGGTGGGTCCTTAGGCAAGATTCTTTACGCTTTATGCCGCTGCCTCAGATGAGTGATACAAATCATGATAGAGTGACAGGCACAGACGTTGCCTGAATCAATAAGATCAAGTGGTAAGAAATTGCCAACCGAGACAAGAGTGTGTGTATATACAATAATTTGTGTGTGTGTGTGAGACTCTGCTCTTGTATGTTACAGGCCTGGAGCTAGGTGGACTTCTTGCTCCAACACTGAGAACACAGCACGTGTGAAAGTGGCTCAGGACTTATCCGTTTAATAAGGCAATTGTGACTGGGCTAAGTGCAGTGTGGAACGAGGTAATAATCATTTTGGAGTAGACTCAGATTATAGTTGGTCTCAGCCTGTGCTAGACAGTTAAAGAAGCTAATTAAACATGAAAGCTTCGCCAGAGTGATTCTAGGCCCTCTGGTGTCTTCTACACCAACTTAATGGAGCCAGCACATGTAGCATTTATTCTACTGGTTTGTAATGCAGATTGAATTTGGTCAAGGATAATCACTGTGCATGTATTTGCATGCATCTGCTAGAAAGAATAAAACGTTTTTGTTGTACTTTTCAACCTTAAATTGATTGGAAAAAGAGCAAAACATTAGCCAGATGTAGTAATTAATTCCATTTATTTTTCTTCTTTTCATGTCCATTGTGTGAATGCTGAGTAACAAACAAACGGACTGAAATTGATGGCGGTTGAACAAGTCAAAATTTAAACCACAATTTTTTGTAAAATATACAATATACTTACCGTTTTGGTGAACTTTTACAGTTATGTAAAAACAATTAGACTTTTATTTTTATTTTTATAATAATGAATTTCTTGGAGTCGTGCTTTGAAAATGCGGTCCAGAGAATGATTGGATGGATGGATGGATGATGGACGGATGGATTTCCCCCCCAAACTAGCCTCTTAACTTCTTGAAGGGGAAGTCAACCCCATCCAATAATTATTGACAATAATATGTTCTATGCAGTCCTACTAGTCTAAATATGGTATTCTGTTTAATATAGCATTAGTGGCATATGAGTTAAGCAGCAAAATCCATCTGTTTTTATTCATATCAGAAGGTGGCCATTTTGCCATTTAATGTTGAGTGAAAATGACAGTTGCTCAGGTCTCAGGTAACAAACAAACACAGCTCAGCGTCAGAAAACAGGTGAGCTGTGATTGGTCAGGCCTGAGCCCTGAGCAACTGTGATGTCATCTTGAGCTGACAGCAAGTGGCAAAATGGCCGCCCCCTAAAATTGATAAAAATGGCTGGGTTTTGCTGCACAACTCAGATTCCACAAATGGAATATTAATCAGAATGTCATATTTAGACTAATGAGGTCAAATATAACATATTATTGTCAAGAAATGGTTATGGTTGACTTCCTTTTTAATTTATATTAACTTAAAATACCCTAATATATTGGCATACACATTATACATTAGCTTTAAGATGAAACCAAAAATAGAACCCATGGTTGTACGCAATTCACAAAAAAATTGAGATTTATGCTTGTGTTTTAAACTCTTCGGTTATCTTATTTTAAATATGGAGGTGTGAATATGAATGCAAATGCTTGTTTGTCTAAGAGCTTTTTGTTGCTGATACTTGGTCTGTTTTTAATTTTGCCTCTCAGCATGATTTAAATGCTTTGATGAAACCTCCAGGGCTATCACATTTAATCAAAAACTACATTTCAAAGGCTTTTTTTTTTTTTTTGCGACAGGGCATCAAGTTTTGACAGAAAGTATTAGAGAAGAAAAAGAATGACCTGCACAAACATGACACCCGTAGCAGGAATTGAACCTGGGTTACGTGGATAACGAACCTTTTTTCTCAGCCCATTGACATATTATCATGTAGGGCGATGAATCAGCAGGGCAATTTTACATATGAAGTATACTTAGGTTGGATTTATTTCAGATTTAAGACATTTTGATATAGTGCAATGGTCGGATTTTATTTAATTTGATAAAAGGCACTTGCTGAAACAATGTGACGTTTGGAGGCGTGATGGAACACGAAAGGCAACTGTCACGTGACATCCCTTTTTTCTTTTTTTTCCCCTCAGGCCTGAGTGTTTTGGTATCCACGCGTTGAGTCCTTTTTCTCCGTAGTTTCTTGTTTCCTCAGCTTTACGCTTGAGTGATTGATCTCCAAGTGTAGTTTTTCCTACGTCGCCTTTAGTTTCTCCGCTTTGTATAGCTCGTTTGTATTTGTTATTCTGTTTCATCGCGTTGTGCGTTTTTTAGCCCTCGGGTGTATTTTTGTAACTTTCTCTTCTTGCAGCTATTGCAAGCGACTTTTGTTAATAGTTTTTCTCCTGGCTTCGTCCCGCGGTTTGTGTAAGAATACATTTGTCAATCTTACCCTTTGTGTCTCGTTTGTGGGATCCACTATCCGGTTTAGTAGGATAGACTCGAGTACACCTGCGAGTCTAATGAGGACAAGCAATAAAGAAAATTAATGTGATGCCATTTGGTATGCTATGTTATTCTAAACATTACCGTACAATAAGAGATTTACGATTACAACAGTTCAACCCTGAAATGGATGGATTCTATTTCCATTATTTCTCATTTTGAAAAGTGGTTTGACCTTCCATGAAATTAAACATCAAACCGCCTCTATGAACAGAGTGTGTTTGACCTTTCAGGCTGCACTGTATTATCGTTGCACTTAATTTTATTGCAAATTCAGCCCAACAACAAAACAGTTATTAGCGCTTGATGATGAGACTTCAAAGTACCAATAATAATAAGCACTTAGCACTTAGTAAGTGTTCATGTGGAATTTCAAAGTCCTTCAATGCTTTTTCCCAGCCGCTACCCTTCTTTATGTGGGACTCATTTTGTTTTGTATACTTTATGGTTTCAACAGAAGTGAAGATGAAGTGAGAGTGTCAACAAAACTCTTTTTTCCCCCCTCATCTACGCTCCTGTTGCCGAGTTAAAAACAGCCGCGCGCTCCCCTTAGCCCCCCTTCCAGTTCTCCCTCTTATGGAGCAGCCCAGCGCACCTCTGTCCACCCCTCCCAGAGTCAAACATTTGGTACATCCCAGTGGTGCCTCTGTCGCTGGCTTGACACTGACTCAGTAGTATCTCAGCAGTCAGTCAGCTGCACAAGCAAAGAGGTCCTCAGTGAGCATCTTTTATCTCAGCCTCCTGCGTGTTTCGCATCTCTGTTATGACCCTGTTCAGCTCAAGATGTGAGTATGTCTTTTTTACGTCTTGTGTGTGTGTGTGTGTGTGTGTGTGTGTGTGTGTGTGTGTGTGTGCGTGTGTGGGTTATTAGATGTTTGCATGCATCACTGTGTTTCAGAACGGAAGGTGTGTGTGGGAGGGGGGGGGTCTCTCATTCAGATTTTATTTGTTCAGTTTCTCCCTTAGTTTCACGCAAAACAACCTTCCTTCACTTTTAATCCCTGTTCATTTTCCTTTTATGCTCATCACTTTGTAATCCGACAGTGATGTGACACTTTACCACTGGAGGTTTGGAGTTTATGATGATGGTGAACATGAGGTGATTCCGAGCCTAACCTGTCTCACATTGGCAAGGTCAACAGGCTCTGTACTTAAAGGCTCATTGCCTCTTTAATTATATATATTAAGTAGTAGTGCAGCTCTTGGGAGGAATCAAATATTTTCTTTCGTGAAATCATCACAATAAAGAGGGAGTCTCATTTGTAAGTATTGTTTTTTTTTTATAGCGGAGCACAACTTTTGCATTGATTGAAGAGCAACACTCGCCTCACAAAGCTAGAAAAGGCTGCAGGCAAATGGGGGGGGGGGGCACACACACAAAAGACGAAATCATGATACACTGAATCTTGGATGTGGATGCCAAATATATTTCAGATATGTGCTTGTAATCTTAAACTTTCCATTATTGTCTGTAGCCTTCATATTGAGAACAATGCCTTTACAGTGAAAAGCCCTGAGAATGAAAAAAACTATAATCAGTCCATAAACAAAGCTGCAGAATTGAATCAAGTACGGAAAACTAATGCAACATGACCAAAAAAAAGTGTATGCGGTCTCGGTTACCATTATTTTTTGTTTATTTCATGTGTGTAGGTCATGTGTGGCTTTTTAATACACGAAGGGATAACATTTGAGTTTAAAAAGAGGAGTCTGGAGCACTCAACAATCCTCAAGAGCCCCTATCCTTTCCATGTTTCCCTCATCCAACACACCTGAATCAAATGATCAGATCATCCGCATGCTTTACAGAAGCCTGATACCGATCCTGATTATTTGATTTAGGTGTGTTGGAGCAGGGAGAAAACAGTCTGGATAGGGGCTCTTCAGGACTGGACTCGGGCACCCCAGTGGTACATCAATTTGCACTTTTAATAGAGAGAAATGCTCCTGCTATTATTATTATTATTATTATTATTATTTTAAAGGGTTTTAGCAAATGACCATAGTGTGATGAGGAGCTCAAAGGAGATCAAGTGAATTTTATAATCTTCATTGAAATAAATTAAGTCAAAAATGATTTTATTGATTCTTCTTTATTTATTTTATTTTTTACATCTTTCTTTATAGGGTGAATGGGTAATAAACGGCAGAACTTTCCAATTCCAAGAATACACACTGCATGTACGAGTGGGACTACAAAACAATATTTGGGTCAGTCGCCTTTCAGAACGAATGTTATTTCTATGCTCCATTTATAAGAGAAGATAATTGGAAATTATGTAAATGATTAAAGAGTAGCGTTCTAACCACTGCATGAAACATGAAGCAAGAGCAATAATTATGATGGAAACATAAGTCAGACTTTTTTTTTTATCTGATCATATTATTTCATCTCCCACACATCAGTGACTTCAAAGTGTACAGATTAATAAGCGTATAGTGGCAATTTTTTGCTTTTATGCATATGTGTGTGTGTGCGTGTACGAGTTTGTGTGACTGTATATTAGTAGGACTATATTAAAAAAAAAAGTAAACAAAATATTCTGAATAAAATGCATTTCAAATGAAAGCTGCATGGACACAAATTCCCACAACTGATTTTTGCACAGGACTACCGCCAGTCTTGACATTTCTCTTTAAAATAGAATTGAATCTGCATCTAGTAAGGTAATAAATTAGGGGTTAGTTGATTGACCCCGACAGTAGAGTTAACTATCTTGAGCGCCGACAGGAAGGTCGAATCAGCAATGAAGAATTCTGCTTCCACCTACGGTGGCGGCGTACTGATGAAGGTCTTCTGAGCAAGTACAAATGATTGACTATGTATGAGGAAAACTTGAATGTTACTATGGAATTATATCTCAAACTTAAACAGAGACTGTATATTGTGTTACAAGCTTTAATTTCATATCACAATGGGGATGGAAAGCATATACTGAATCAGTTTCCACCCATTCACATTAACACGCAATGAGCCATTATATCAGAACATTTGTTATTTGAAGGGAGGAGTAGAGAACACACACACACACACACACACACACACACACACACACACACACACACACACATTGAGACTTGACACTCCAATTGCAAACTGTCTGAATTTTAGTGTGGCTCCACCAGACAAAACCAAACAATGCCCCCTGCATTATCCCACTGATTGATTTAGAAAGTCTTTATAGGCCTTGCAGAGGTTTGAAAACAAGCAGTCTGGAGTTTATGGATTCCAATTAAGAAAGGAGATACAAGGGAATCTGAAATACATAACTCAAGCAAAAACCGACATCTCAGCATATGAACTCATAAAACAAATCTAATGAGATCTAATCTACCGGTAATCTAATTTCGGCTACTGCATGAGAAAGAAGAAGAAAAAGAAAAAAACGGGTCAATATCTCTATAAAGTCCCTTTGGTGTCTTCATTAGAATCACTCTGTAATCATGAGAACATAGCAGAATAATTAAACTCTGAGGTTTTTTTTTAATTTTTATTAAGTGGCCAAACATTTGCACCGCACAATGATACTGAAAGTCTCTTCAAATTGCTGTCCACCCTGTCTTCATGGGGAAACTGTACCTTTAAGAAACCCGCTGATGTTTTCAGTGGCATTACAACCAATATTTTGCCTCCCAACGGTGGCTGAAGTACTGGCATGTGGCAGAATCAATATGTAATAATAATGCTTAACGTGTCCATTCTGTCATATTAAATAAATATCAATTGATATTTAAGCCTTTCTGAAATTAGAAATATTTTGTGTTAAACAGTACACAGCTTGCTAACTGAATCATATTGCGAAGTCTAGGTATTAGTCCATTATCTGTTCATTAAATGCTAATCCTAACCAAAAATTGTCCACCCTGTCAGCAAGCTTACTTATTTTGCTGTTTGCATGTTTTCAATTACAATTTATTATGACAGGTCAGAAAAATGAAATCAAGTCAATGTTTGGCACTTAAATGGGGTGAACCAAATGCTCGTCTTTTTCTACTACACAAATTGTAATTGCTTTTCGTTCAAGCTAAAAAAAAAAATGTTCCTAACAAATATTTTATAATGACACTAGTTCTTTAAATAATATTTTTTTCCCTCAATTCTCTTATCAGTCTGGCCACTGTAGAATATAATAATGAGCGTATTGTTGCAATTTTTTTCTATGCAGCTCTCGTTTTAAATCTCTTTAGATGTGTAAACGTACCTAATACTGTGCTGCGTTAAAACCATTTTTCTGGTTTGCACTGGACTTAACAACACACCCAAGCAGTTAAAAGCCACATGGTGATGCATACCACTATTACAGTGTGCCAGTTTATTGTTTACTAAAACGACCTTGGTAAACAAATGGGCGTTTTAAACGAGCGATGATATTTCATTTGTATCTTCGTTGCCGGCCTCAAAGCGATAGGGTTTAGATGTCAGCTATGCTGATGCACCACAGGAGAAAGTTGCCCAGCGGGTTACCTCTATTAAGCCTCATAGTGTTGCAAATGTATCTCTGCTGTGCTAGGCAAAAGCACAGACATGTGTTTTTGTACACGCATTTGCAAACCACACTTAATTAATTGTAGCTTGCAGCCATTTGATTGCCTCACTGTGTGAGTCTATGTGCAGTTGGCCCAGTCACACTCCATTCAGCACCCATCTGTCCATGTCTTCCTCTCCTCTCCTCTCATCATCCCCTTTTTCTACACTCTTTTGGAAAATTGAGACAAAGCGTCGGGGCAGCAGAGAGCGTACTGTGATCTGTGATGTCAACATTGAGTTTGTTGGCATGTTATGAACTGAAAATGGCTCTTTGTTATTTGGCCTATAGGCATCGTTCTTAGAAGTGTATTTGTAATTGAAAGGCGGGCAGAGATTAAAGATGGATTGGAGTGATGTGAATGGCAGGATGAAAAAAAACAAAGGTGAACAGCTGGCTGGCGATGGCAGGTCTAATCAACGGTAAGTGATAGGAGGTGAATGTGAAGGACAACCCCTGACAGACTTAGCGGCCGCTTTTCTCATTAGCATGTTAAATGATGGCTAACGGAATTGTTATTTACATCATTAAAACAAAACAAAAAATGCCTGAAATATTGATGGACTCAGTAGGACATCACTAATGTTCTGCTAGCATTAGTTCATGTGCTAATGGTACCAATTCTGAGTTTTGTGCGGTCCTTTCACAAATTAAAAACCTTGAGGATTTCCCTGTTATGGGACAAATGGAGGCTTATTCTATTCTAAAAGCGTTTAGCAATTGTTTATGAGGTATGTCGGAATTCCAGTTCCAAGTTTCACGACTGGTGTTCGGATAGCCGTTGCTTGTTAAACCACCACATACTGTAAATGCTATTTGCTATGCTATGGTGTTTTCCATTAAGACTTTATGGCAAAGTTATGTGGTCGTTTTAAATACATTTTCTTTATTTTGTGTTTTATTTGACACTAAACTTAAATTGGGAGTGACAAACAGCTTGAAGGTTCTTTTCTTAGACTTGTTTTCTATTTGCCAAACTGCTGCTTGTTTGAAGTACAGTAACTTGTATTGAGTGCAGCCACCTAGCGTTATCTACATTTTTTTCTTACAAGTCAAAGCAAATAAATAAATAAAAATCAGCCGGACGATGACTCGAGTTGAAAAAGTTAGAGGCTAACGTATGGACAAACAAGACCATACACCACTTTCCCATTAGAGCTCCAGTTCAGTTTGCCGCAGTTCATTTCGTATTGGTCGGCTTGCATTTCTTTCCTGGGTGAAGCATCGTGTCTGTTTTTGTCCATCCATTTATAAGTTAGCAGGCTACTTTGTGCTTCGTGGAGCATGGCATAAGACGTTAGCATTTGACAGATTGAACTATATTTTCTATTTCGGTGCAGCGAGAATGGTTTCAATGTGCCTTCACCAAACACAATGCTCCCTCAGAACTGGAGTAGGAAATCCTGGAGCAATTTTTTTTTTTTTTTGTTTGAAGACGGCAGGTTTAAGCACAAACCAGATATTTTATTCTACCGGTATTTGTATTCTGTGCTACACTACTGTGTAGCCACACTGTGCTGTGATGTCTCCCTTAGTGTATAAGGATGAAGTTAATGGGTTGTTCATGCTTGCAGACACGAGCATGAGTGGAGACCTCAAGTCAAGTCGCTCCAGGGCAGCAAGTAAACGGGCCAGCAACACCACTTATGGGTGAGTGTCAACCACACACGCACACACGCACACACGCACACGGACACAGGCGCTTGCACACCTGCATGCAAACAGATCTTTGTCTACGACTCAACGGCTGCACCACCTGCATTGCAATCGATGCAGCATTATTTCTTAATGTTTCATAGCAGCTGAGTATGTGCTATGCTATTGATTTTAACCAAAGGTGCTGTCTACGCCACTCAGTGTTTTAATCTATCTGCTGATGTTGTGAACGCTTATGATAACGTCTGATTGCATGTTATTGTTGCTGGTTGAATACGGTGAGAAGGGAGAAGGGAACTGTGCAAACTGGCCTTTGGAAGGCAAGCAGGAGATAGAGACAGAACAATATGGGCTTGTAGTGGAGATTTTGTGTGTGTGTGTGTGTGTGTGTGTGTGTGTGTGTGTGTGTGTGTGTGTGTGTGTGTGTGTGTGTGTGTGTGTGTGTGTGTGTGTGTGTGTGTGTGTGTGTGTGTGTGTGTGCGTGTGTTTGTACAAGTCTGTCAACTGCAGTGCGAACGACGCTGTTTCCAAGGAAAACAAAACACTTTAATATGAAAGAAGCTTCTCTATTTTACAGTTCCAAAACACAGACACTGAAATAAGAAACATAATATTTTTACTACCACTAGTAGGGGGGGAGAAGAAGTCTGTAGATTGTGAGATAAAGAATTTTTTTTATTTTTTTTTATAAAATAAATAAAAATAAAAAAGGGAGGGGGGATTATTTTGGTATTTCTTTCAATTTTAACGTTTGAATGGAAATTGTTATGTTTGCAGCAAAAAATATTTACATAAAAAATTACAACGCTAAATGCACTGAAACGATGTCTTTCCTATACCCCTGATTGCTTTAATGAGCATTTTACTTGTATAGGGTGTAAGTCTGGAACAATACAAATCGGATAAAACTGAAAATTGCAATACTCTAGGACACCCAGATTTTGTGTCAAAAATAATTTTGTTAACCTACAGTATATTGAAGTTCATTTTCTTCAGCAAGTCTACAGTGTGACCAGAATGAGCCCACGTCAGACCAGAATGAGTGAGCAAAACTGTGGCTTCTGTTATTGCTAACCTCCAAGCTTATTGAAGTCAGCAGCATACACTCTAAAAACAGTTGGGTCAAAAGTAACCCAATTATGGATCAAAAATGGACCGATCCACTGTGTGGGTCAATTTGACCCAACTTTTTGGGTTGTTTTATACAAAATGACCCAATTTTTGGACCCAAGTAAAGAATCTGACCAATATTTATGTGTTTTTTTACGCTGAAAGAACCATTTCTTTAAGTAGAGGATCGGTCCATTTTTGACCCATAGTTGGGTTATTTTTTAACTAACTGTTTTTAGAGTGCATGACAGTATTTTGGCCAGCTGGTTGTGAACAGGAATGGAAATCATTTAGTGGACAAGACCCAAACTTTTTACTGAAAGAGCTTCAAAAACCTCCCCAAGTCAAGTTGAATAATGCACATTAAAAGACACTGTTCCTAAATTAATTAGTACAGTCGTATTAGAGCACAGGAGAAAACACAGGCACATCTACTTTAAAAAACACATTTATTATATTAATAATTTGTATATAACCAATGTAATAAATAAAAGTATATTTGTAATATAATTTTTTATTTTATCTAATCGTGTATCAAACCGTGGGATAGAAAATGAGATACAGTTAATACCATAAAACAATTGGAAAATTTCCAGTGAATACATCATTCGTCATTGTCTGTATTCATCTAAGCACATCCCTCTGAACTTCATTCCTGGCTGCCATTCTAAAAGCTCAAGCACCTCTAATGTGCACAAGCCAGTCACATTCCTGCAAACTCAAGTAGCTGGTGAATATTCAATAATTTAAGGATACATTCAAAATACATTGGCGGACATTCACCCTACAGTGTAAACAGATCAATAAAACACACACTAAAAGGAAAATAATATTAACATTTGTAATTACTTGTTTGCGCCCAGCCTAATGATTAGATTTCATTAGCATTTTGTGCTTTCACTGAACTGGGACTCTGCATATGTTTGCTACGCCGTGCTCCCAAATAAACAGTGATAGTTCGGCATCCCCGCCAGCTCAATTCCGTGCCCCTCTGCTGGGCTTGCTTCAACATATCAGCTTATCCAGTGTAAATAATGCAGGAGGGACATGCTACATTATATCCCAAACATGTCATTTTTGAGAAGTTAATCCAGCCAGGCTGCTACCTCCTCTGTCACCCTGTCTCAGGCCATCCTTAACACCTCCCCTCCAACTCGATTTGCCCATTCCTCCATGTAGTTATTCAGCAGTACGCGGCCATGCATTAACGGGGTTAGTCACACAACACCCACACACACAATGCGCTGCCACAGCCGGAACTCACCTGAGGTATTAGCCGTGATACAGCCTGGGTCCACCTGATAATTCACTGGAATGACATGGTATTAGAGCAAAACAGGTCAGGTTTCTGGAGGTTTTGGGTTAACCGCAGCACTTCCCAACCTTTACAGCACCCTGCACCCAGAAGCAACTTTTAATAGGTTCTGGTAGCCACTGGATCTCATTTTAATAATAATAATAATAATAATTATAATAAAACATTTAATTTATTAGCGTCTAGTCAACCCCCCCAAAATTTAACAATAATAATGTTCTATCTATATTGCATTCCATCAGTTTTTTATCAATATCAGAAGGCGGCCATTTTGCCACTTGCTGTCGACTGAAAATGACATCCCAGTTGCTCGGGTCTCAGGTAACAACCAATCACAGCTCACCTGTTTTCTGAATCTGAGCTGTGAGACTTTTGGTACCACTGTAAATTAGGGATAGTCCAATTATCGGCCTGGCCGATTATCGGCGCCGATATTGAGCATTTTGATGAATATCGGTATCGGCCTTTTTTTCAAAATAATAATAATGGCCGATAAAAAGTAAAGCTAAAACCATTTTAATCACAGATAACTATTTATTAAAAATTTCAATTAACTTTATGAGATACTGCTGACCCCGGGACCCTTATGAACCTTTTGTTTTTGTTCGACATTAAAACAAATACATTTGTTTTTGTTTCCATTTAAATGTTTCCTGAATTAATTTTTTTTAATTTTATGAATTATATTGTTTAAGTTTTTTTTTTTTTAAATCAACGTTTTAAAAAGTTTGAAAAATTGTTAGATAAACATGCTTTAAAACATTACAACAAAGTCAAGATTGGCATTTGTATTAAAAAAAACAAAAAAACATTTTGATGCCAATATTTTTCCCCCTTTTTACTGAAAATTTATATCGGCTTCAAATATCGGTTATCGGCCTCCTTGACTACTAATAATCTGTATCGGCCCTGAAAAAAAAACGCATCGGTCTATCTCAACTGTAAATTGTTTGTCTCAAGTCAACCTTTAACATTTCTTGACAATAACATGTTATATGTGACCTCACTTGTCTACACATGACATTCTGATTAATATTACATTTGTGCAAAATGAGTTATGAAGCAAAATCCAGCCATTTTTATCCATCTCAGGCGGCTTCCATTTTGCCCCTTGCTGTTGACTGAAGATGACATCACAGTTGCTCAGGGCTCAGGCAACGACCTATCACAGCTCACCTGTTTTCTGAAGCTGAGCTGTGATTGGCTGTTACCTGAGACCTGAGCAACTGTGATGTCATCTTCAGTCGACAGCAAGTGGCAAACTGGCCGCCTTCTGATATGGATAAAAATTGCTGGATATTGCTGCTTAACTCATATTCCACTAACGCAATATTAACCAGAATACCGTAGTTATTGTCAAGAAATGCTTAAGGTTGACTTCCCCTCACCCAACTTGAGAGTTTGGGGTTTTGTTTACAAGCTAGATCAACAGGCGGATTGGTGCAGTGTTTGCAGTGATACAGACTCTGTATATTGGTCCGATGTGGTGAAGAAGCAGAGCCAAAAGATAAAACTGTCAATTTACCAGTCAACAATACATTCTTACACTCACCCTTGGTCACAAGCTGTGGATCGCTGTGTATGGCCACTGAACCAAACGTGACCATATGGTAAAAGAGTAACACGAAGTTATGATTCCCTGTTTAAGAAATAGCACGGTTAGAAAAATGCCTTTTCTGTCTTTTTTTTTCCGTTGGGAAAGTGGTAGGCAGCTTGTCAACTTGAGTGAACAACAATGTTTCAAAAGTCACAAGAAAAGCTACGAGACATGAGCAACTACAAAAGGCTGAACAAGTTCTCATATTGAACCCACAGATATACTGGCGGACACCACAGCCTGTGTCCTAGATTGTCCTCGGACACAGTAACTCACACTCAATACTGCAGCGTCCTGATGCAACTCCAAACGGCCCGCAAGTTAACCAAAATGACCACTTGAATTTTATTGGAATCAAATACTGTACTTTATTTTCCCAAGTCCATTCTCTTCCTTCCTCATTGCCACTTGTTTGGGGGGGGGGGGAACTCCCCACTGGCAACTTGCTAGCTCTATATAAAGGTTTTGTCATCGTTTATTGTCCATGTGTCCTCCTTGTCAGTCACACACACGCACACGCAGCTCCATGACACCCCCAGGTCACTAGGACCCAGCTGTGGAAGTTTGATGAGCAAAGCCAATGTTTCACAGGCCAGATGCGGTTCCTGCCTCAATGTGCTCCAGTGCACCACTACAAAAGCTCACTCTATTGTATAGGAAGGCTCAGCTGTGACTGGAATTGTGTATGTGTGTGTCTGTGTGTGTGCATGCATGCACGCTTTTCGTCGTCCTCTATGTATAGTGTTTAAAAATAAAATAAAAATGGCACCCAAAATCCCCGTTCCCTAATCAGGTTGACTTTCAATGCATTCCCGCCACATTCTTTCCACCAGCGGTAAAGCACCATTAGTATTTGCCAACTGCCAAAAGACAGTAGAAGAAGAAATGGAAGAAGAAGAAGTGTAGCATTACCGCCGGTGGCTTCCTTCTTTATAGCATGGGAACGACGTTGAAGTATATAAACAAAGTAGACAAAATGAAAGCAGAAGAAGAAATAGACGAAGAAGTACTGTGGTCATGGCAACTAATGTGTGACGTAACTCTGCTGCCACCAGTCTGTCACAACAAGGATTTACTACTTCTATAGAGCAGCAAAAGGTGCAATAATGACCAGGATTCTACCTTTGTCTACATGTGATGCAGGATTGTGGTTAAGTTAAGCCATTTTAAATTAAAAAGGAGAACTTTTCTGTAGTTAGAGACGTAATATTCTAATACAACCGGAACTCATTTGCTGCCGTGAACACGGGTTGCGTTCAGAAATTCACCATTCATTTTTTGTGGCACACTGAAGACCGAATGTCTGAGTGAAGCAGTGCATGCTCGGGGCGAATTTTCGAACGCACGCACGCTTAGGAAATTGAAAGTTTGGGAGCGAGTCTGAGCCATGCTGTTCTTGGTCTCGGTTTTTGTTAAATAAATTCCCCCCCAAAATGTGACTATACTCTGAAGCGATTTTTATATGTTTCTGTTTCATGATGCATTTTTTATTTTTATTTTTTACTGGACTGGGAAGCGACATCTGAAAAACGTGGTACTCATTAAACACATTACACTCTGGTCTTTATACAAATGCATTGTACATAATGAATCTCTCTCCAGCGGCATAAATGGTCAAGACAGCTTAAAGCCAGGGACAAAGGACGAAGGACAGACACTAAGATGCCGTTTGCTAACGGCGGGCCAAATCTTCCTATTACAATTTGATCATTAATATTTTTTTCACAAATTTCTACCATTGGGCAGTCCACATGTGTTGGTGTTGTTTTTACAAATTATTGACCAAATCTAAAGTGTTGAAAATGGCTTGTTCCCTTTGACGATGCAATGTAAACGACTATTTGGAGATAGGACGCCAGTGATTTGCGCTAGTTTTCATGGAAAAGGCATATTAAGCAATAGGGGAAAAAATCCTCTATGTCCTAAAATGAAATTTGAATCTTCAGAAAACATGTTGCAAATCGTGCAACTCCATTTGGATAACGAATCCATTGTGAATCAGTAGTCGGGTTTCCATCGAAATGTTTCGAAATTTGTATGCAAATTTGGGGAAAATGCGCAAAACGGACATGCGACTTATGCCCGTTTCCATCCGCTCTTCTTTTGCGAATATGCGCGATGACGTTGTTGACGGAACTTTGGGACAATGGGGAATTCCAGGTGGGAATTGTCTTTTTTTCTTGTTGGCTTCCCTCCCGCATGTCAGTGAAGCGTGTCGTTACATTGAGAGCTGATGTTAATAAAGCCATCTAAAATTGCATTTATGTTCTTTTTCTTTAATTAATTATAAAAAGAATCGTGTTTCTTCATCTCCCCAAACATATCTTACTTTATCATCCGCCATTTATTGTGACTACAAACGTGCGTGTGACGTAGTATCGGTCTTGTAGTCGCTTATTCACTAAACCTGTTTCCATCGCCAAAATGCGCATTTTCCTTTTTTCGATACATTTCAAAAACCACCGCCTCCAAGCGTAAAAAACGTTTTTGCGAATTTTTGGCCCTTTTTTTTTTTTTTTGCCGTTTCCATTCAGTTTGTTTTTCGCAATTCTTGAAAATTCGATTGGCCCTTTTTTTTTTTTTTTGCCGTTTCCATTCAGTTTGTTTTTCGCAATTCTTGAAAATTCGAATAAAAATTGTTGGATGGAATCCCACCTAATAAATTGAATAGTCAGACAGGCAAACAAAATATTACGTAAATAATGTTATTTAAACCATTACAGCTGATAACAGCTTTGACTTCATTCTGAAAGGGGAAACGTGTGGACCAGCATCGCAAAATGGATTGCTGGCTGTTCCACTGCGTTTTTAAACGGCTTCTTCTTTCGTCTTAATTTTCCACACCATTACTACTTTTGATCGCAAGATTGGAGGGCAAAAATATATCTTGTCGATCTGAAAGATCCATTACTTGAAGGTCAAATCCCTTTGGAGTGTCTGCAAAGTTTGAACAGTGACCTTTACTTTGTGTGGTTATAGCCTCGCCAGTAAAACCGTGCGCGCCGTTCATCCTACACTCTGCTTGATTTTGCTGTCGAAGAGAGAGAATACAAAAGAGAAAAAAGTGGCTATGAACAGCAGAGAATTCCCGCTGTCCAAAATTTGGCCTTGCTGCATGTGTTTCATTCGCTCATTTTGTTTGAGTTATGAGCAACATTGCTCATGGAGGACCGTGAGTTAGGACAGAACACATGCAGCAGACCCATCTGCCGTAAAAGCTCAGGGAGGTTAAAAGGGGCAGGATGGATGGAGGCATCAGACTATGGATTGTGCTTCAACCAGTTCATGTTCCCTCAGAGTGGGTCGCAAATCACTGGCTAATCTAATGGCAGACATTACATCGCTGTTTAAAACACACATGCTTGCACAGCTTAAAATGAAATCATTCTCGTGCTGTATGTTACAAAGCAGGCCACTGTGGGTACAAATTAGCCATCAGCTGTCACTTTATGAGTTGATGTTGGCTTAACCGCATGCAGCTATACGGCCACTGCGAACAGAATAAAGGCGCCTCTCAATAAAAATAAACGACAGTCATGGTTAAGTATGGCCACCATTTGTTCGAAGTAGAATATGCAGCCCTTTAGAGCTTAAGAGTTATATCCTCCATTACGTTGTCACTTATTTTGACAAATTCTAAAATGTCTCAAGTCTGCGGCTTGGCAGGCTGACGTCTGTAGAACCACCAGAGACGGAAAACAATGCAAAGGGCAACAATTGCGACAATCAAAGAAGAAAGCAGGCGGTGTTCATCTGCCTGTCTGGACGCATCAATCTGCTGCAGCATATTTTGGTGACATTACTTTGATTGTCACATAACAGCTGAGACTGCCATGTGTCCCGAATTTGCTAAAGCTGTCCACGCAACTAAAAAAGGCTTTATAAGAAAAGAGGACGTGCTAGTGTCAGAGATCTGCTGTTTTATGTTTCAATGGGAAAATGAAGCATGAGGTTGCTTGTAGAAACAAACAAAATGATGTGATTGATTATTTAAGCAAAAAGAAACATATTTGCATGATTATTAATTGAAATTGAAAAAATAGGAGGCAAATAATGAAATATTCCATCAATCTTGCATTAAAATGCGTCGTTGTTTTGTACTGCTCACGCATATTCCAGTTGGCTTTCTCATTACTTCACATCTCGTTCAGCTGACGTCTGCAACATGATAAAATTAAGTTCAATGAAGTGGATCAAAACCTATTCTCAAAATACATTACTTGAAATTGGGGGCAACATTTAGAAACAACATTTTTCCTTCCAATGGGGCAGATGCCACGGGCTTCCGACTTCCGGGTTTTACACATCAGCGCCGTTTCCGACCACTGCTGGCCGCATTCCAACACTCGCGCCCCCCAACCGCGCGCTCAACGGCGAGAGGGCGTCTCGGCTATCTGAAATGCTTCGGACACTGAGACAGACACTACACACTCGTAGCCTCGCACCCGTCGACGGGAACGCGCAACCAAGGGGCACAAAGGCGGAAGGCATGCGGCCCTCACGTCGCAAACCGGAAACGGAAACAAAGTTGATGGGTGACAACCCGGAAGTCGGAAGTCCCGCCTCCTCCGTGGCATATAGTCCATATGATGTTTGTTTGTTCTACAGCATGCTCACCTGTTTTCTGAGTTTGGTCATGTGACGCTTGCAAGCTGAGCCATGATTGGTCATTATCTGATCCCTGACCAACTGCGATTTCATTTTCAGTCGACATTAAGTGGCAAAATGGTGCTGCTTTAGCTGTCGTATTAATCAGAATACAATGTTTAGACTAGCGGGGCTGCATAGAACAAATGATTGTCAAGATAATTTCTGGATTGATTTTCCTTTCAACAATGGAATCTGAGACTGTACGCAAAATATTGTTAACAGGATATGCCGTAACACAGTATGACAAGACATAATCCCATATACAGTGGATAGGGAAAAAAAGGATGGTTGATTCCTACTGCATATCATTTTGATGTAAGTTTTTTAAACAAAACAATCAATGCAACCTAACAAAGCTTGGTATTAATGATTTTGAAAGAAGAGAAAATGATATAGGAAAATGTTTGCAGACAGACTCAAGAGGCCAGCAGATGCCTTAGGTCATTCTCATGTGCCCAATTTTCTTTCTTTTTTTCTTCTTATTTTTTATTTACTGAAAACAAATCCCATTGTTAAAAACAAAGCTTCAATTGTACAGCAAACGGATTTTTTGAGCCACATCTCACGGAGCAAAGCCCAGGAGTAACAATTTGCTGGAGACAAGCACATTTTGGCAAGCCCATCCAAAGACCCGCCTGCCTATTTCTGTGAATTATAGTGTAATGCATTGCGCATTGTCCTTATTGTACAAAGAGCGCTGGGGGTTGGGGGGGGGGGGGGGGGGTTGGGGGGGGGTGGGGGGGGGGTCCTGCTTGGTAATGCAATTCAGTGTTGTTATGGCTTTAAGAAAATTGCTGTCCTTGAACAGGGTTTGTCCCGGGTCTGATGGCCCTGTAGCACTAAGGCCTCTGAACTTCTGTTTTCATTTCAAACATGTCAGACTCTTCACAATCAATCCGCGAGACTGACAATAGGGTAGGTCACGTATGGCATCAACTATCAAACTCATCACCATCTCATCACATTTTATACTACAGTGGTGAAGGAAGAAAGAAAACGCCACCAAATTACCCTTGGCTTGTACTTTACATTACAAACAGTTTTCAGCCTGAGCAGAACAGAAGACTAACATCCTCAAACGTAATTCTAGGTGCATTACGCTTCATCTGTTGAAATAAATAGTGCGCTGCTGCACTCGCATGCAACCACTCTCATGAACGTAATCTGTTCAGCTCGTTTGCCTGAAAGACTTTCGATTAAGATAACAAGCACAATGCTGAGAGAAAACATCGACCAGGTAAAGACCAGCTTGATGAGGTAAGACATTAGTATGATTAAGACTACCAAAGATGCACTGCAATCCACTCATATTATACCACTTATCTAATGCAGTTGTTCTCAAACGTACCACCATTGTCACTAACATTAAAATAGAGTTGCATAGTTGGCCGAAGCGTTCATCAAAAATGAGAAAGAATTTATTTAAAAAAATATATGATGACAGGGTGTAAAAGTTCGCCACTAGGTGTCGCTATATCATAGAATTCAGCATACATTTTGAAGCACGCACACTATGATGAAGCCAAGAGACCAAACTTCGCAAGCCTACCACAAATTTCTATTTTGCGTGAGCGAACGAGCATCCCAGTGATCGACGCGACTGACTAACAAGAGCGGCTAGCGAGAGTTAGGCGGAGCCATAGGCCGGAGTGACTAACAACTAGGGCTGTGTTTAAGAAATCGAATAATAAAAATTAAAATTAAAATTAAAATTAAAATTAAAATTAAAATTAAAATTAAAATTAAAATTAAAATTAAAATTAAAATTAAAATTAAAATTAAAATTAAAATTAAATTTTACATTTTACATTTTACATTTTACATTTTACATTTTAGATTTAAAATTTAAAATTTTAAATTTTAAATTTTAAATTTAGAAATTTAGAAATTTAAAAAAATAATTTGAATAATCAATATCAAATCGATTTTTCTTTCTAAAGTCTGATATTGATTCATAAAACCATGAATCAATTATTTTAATATCTCTTTTTGCCATAAATTCATAAGAAAATAGATTTTTAAAGGCCTTTTTTTTTTACTTTACTTTACTGTTTTCTAGTATTTTCTTACATTTATGAAAGACCTAACTTATTGCTTTCAAACAATTCTGAATCTTTTTCATTTATATTTACAATTAATTGAATTAGAATAATGAAAATATTTTCATCTCATCCTTGCTGATGTAAATGTTTGTGTAACACTTAAGTGATTAATACATGTGTTACTTTCATTAAACTAAATCATTTAACCAGTTACTGCCTCTGCAAAATTTTATTTGGAATTTAATGTTTGTGGAGTTTTATCATGTACTTGATATTTAAGAAGAATTGATGTTCCATAACTAATCAATATCGGATTGAAGTGAAGTGAATCAAATCGGAAAAAAACAAAATCCAATCGAACTGAACTTTTCTGAATCAAAATCAAATCGATTGAGGACATTAGAATCGATAACCAGCCTACCCTACTAACTAGAGCAAAGCAGAAGGTGACAATCAGCGAGAGCCCGAATCACGGGACTCAGATAAGCGACGATCAACCCAGTGCTACAAGCACCACTAGGACTAACTATATGTGCAAAATTATCATTCCGATATCCGTAGCCTGTATATACTACTACCTACTGATCGTAGGACTACTAGACCTACCATTCATTTAAAAAAATTACATTGATGTGATAGAATATATATTTTGGCATATTAATTAAAATCAATAGTGGTCCTCCAACAATAACGACCATATTGGTCGTTTTACCAGGCACCAAAATACGACGAAGTGTTGCATATTGGGGTTAGGATGAGGCTTTCAGTGAGTTTGTACGGTACACGTTAGGTCATTACATGGGACACTAATGGTTGAGGTTAGGGAAAGGGACAGTGTGGTTGTAGACCGCTAGAAAACATGTAGTCAACACTAAGAAAACATATAATCACTCGTCTTCTGACCAGATGGTTCGGGTTCAAGTCTCACTTTTGAATTTTTTCGCTATTTAACATGGCCGATAGAGGTCGCTAAACTAAAATGCGTAACACTTGGTCGTAATTTGGCACCTTTTCAAAACGACCTATGTGGTAGTATTTATTAGAGGACTGTCTCAAATTAACTATTCAACTGTTCACCACTAGATGGTGCTAAGTATGACACAATGTCCCATTAAATTTGAATTTAAATGTGTCTTTTTTTGGGTTTGTTTTATCTCACTGTATGTTTGAAATAAAACTTTCAGTCAATCAATCAACAGTCAATCTCTCCCACCCCTAAAATTATGTTTGACAGTATACATACATCCTGTTCTGCAATTTGACACATCTCTTCACACCTGCATGCTCGTTTTAAAGCAGCTTTGAACAGCCAAGGTCTCTGAAGCAAACGGATCCCTGCGGGCTCCTCATGCGCCATCCTCAAGCGGATGACAAGAAGCATTTCAATGTTTTTTTTGGTTGGCGTAGTAGCAAAAAATAACAACAAATGAGCTGTCAAACCAAAGTCTACACTACACTTTCTTTAAATTTCAGCATTCCTCTCCTCCACGTTCCTCTGGTTGCCATTTCTCCCTGCACAGATACTGTGACGTTCTGTCTGTTGTCCTTTCCCTGCTAGAGATGACGTGCGGGCTGTAGTGAAGGAAAGGTCAGCGCAGTCACAGGTGGATGTACTGCTGGAGAAAAGGTCATTGTGCCTCAAAAAATAAAAAATTTAAAAAAAGCACAGGTGTGCATCTGCTGGTTTCCCTGAGCCGCTGAGACAGCAACAGTGAGGAAGCTCAGAGGAAGAAAGGAGCGAGTGATATGACGCAGATGTGATGCTCGGCAGAGATAAGGTCACGAATCAGTCTGGAGCTTAGTGAAGGTGAGATGGTAGGGATGCTTTCCCAACTACAGAAACATTTCAATTCTGTCTAGCCATGTGTTGTTCAATAACCTTGTCACTTACGCAAAAGTCTTTCACAGCCGAGCAAAGTGTCCGAAATCGACTGAACTGCCGGGCATCATTGGCCAAGGGTTTTACTGTGCAAAGTCTACTTAGTGTCAGCCAGATTGTCTTCACTCTCTGTATATTTTGCACCTTCAATTAGGTTTTAGAATTTTTTTTAAATCCCTTGTCAAATAGTCTAAAAATATTAGTGTTTTTACATTGATAGTGAAACATAATTGTATTCTAGGGCTCTTCATTGCAAGGGAGTCAGCAGTGTTTCCCACACCATGTTAATATTTGGGTGGGCCACCCAACCAAGAAGTTTTTAAGAAAATATATAAAAAATATATTTAAAAAATAAATAAAACATGTCGCGACCAGATGCAGACCGCATGTAATGTTAGTTTGGCGTCTTGTGGATCGTGAGGCTAGAGGAGACGTAGTAACAGGACTGAGATGTCCCCCATACATCCCCACCCCACCCCCACCCCCACCCCATGTCCGCTGGTGTCCACCCACCGAAGTAGATTTAAAATCTTTGGGAAACACTAACGTGTCTTAGTACTTTATTTTTTCTTTTATTTTTATAAGAGCTGTCTTTAGGCAAATGTTCTACTTTGACCTGCAAGCAATAATTTGGCATACGAGCGCTGTAACTCTCTTTATAAAAAGCCGCAGGTTGGCAGGTAGTGAGCAAATTAAAAATAAATAAAAATAAATAAATAAAGAGACTTCAAGCTGTTGTTGCCACCCCAGTGAATTTTACTGTC
Organism: Leptonotus elevatus; assembly: GCF_054856555.1. Classification (NCBI taxonomy): domain Eukaryota; kingdom Metazoa; phylum Chordata; class Actinopteri; order Syngnathiformes; family Syngnathidae; genus Leptonotus; species Leptonotus elevatus. The sequence goes on along the minus strand of NC_141241.1, from coordinate 15,291,445 downwards.
AAACTAAACATAGCAAAAAGAATTATAAACCTTTGCCATCGAAAACCTGATAAATTCTAATAAATAATGCAAAACGTCATAGACAGGCAAACATATAAGGAATAATAATAATAATGAAGGAATAAGGGATGCAGCGGAAAAAAAATTGGGGGCCAAAAACGAGAATTTTTGGGCCGAAAAAATGTATGCCAATTTGAACTATCATTGTATTTATTATAATTAATAAAAAGTATAAATTATTATGAAATATTTATTTAGCACTGGCATTTGAACAAAGTACAATATAAATTGAAATGCGCCCGCACCGCAGGCATGTTGGCTAATGGTACGTTAAACACCAAATTTTCTGGCGGTGCCATTGCACTTTATAGTCAATGTAGTTTGCACGGGCCGGCATGGATGCGTGCGATGCGGATATTATAACGCGTTTATATTTGGAGCAGAACACGGTGAGGCGCACTTAAAATCTGCACATTCACAACGTTTAAAAATACAAAAATATATTTCTTCACACCAGCCAATCGGCTTCGGGAACGGACTGCAAAGTCACACGCGGCGTCTGTAGCCACCCAGAGATAGCGTGTTTCCGTGTTTAAAACTGTTGATAGCAATAGTGCTAGCATTAGCTAAAGTATTTAGTATTTTTTTTTTTGTATTACGTCACCTTTTTTGTAACGGGTACCTAGATGACATCACTCCCCAAGGCTCGCTCTCCCGTCTAATGAAGTCATCTCAATCCCAACTGATTAGCACATTGGAGGCAAAAAAAGACAAGTCAGAGAAGCAGGTGGGAGAGGGCGAAGGGGGAGGCATAAATAAAAGACTGGTGCACAGGCACGAAAGATCGATGGAGTGTGGTGCAGAGGGCAAGTGTGAAACAATTGAAAGAGGAGTAGATATGAAAAGAAAAATGCAGAGAGCAAAAGAAATAAGGGTCAGGGAAAGTGAGGGGTGAGGAAAGCAAAATAGCGGGGGGAAGCAAGTGAGCAGTGCGCCGCGTGTCATCAGCCCCCCTGGCGGGAACAATCCATCTCAAATTGATCTTCCAGCTTGGCCCAGCAGGGCATTCCGAATCAATCTCAAATTGATCTCTGTGCCAGAGGTCGGGAAAACTAGCAGTGGAGCTTATCAGAAATATAGTGGTGCTGGGAGGATCTGACAGGGAAACTTATCACACTGCACAACAGGAAATGGACTCGGAGCCCCCGGGGTAGCAAGGGGGCGAGCCTGCACCCTATACACACACGCGCGCAAAGTTGCACAAAGATTGGATGTCTCTGCATGTGCCCAACACAAAAGTACACGCGCACCCCTGTTTCCGTACCACAGAGAGGCTCACACATTCGTCAGCGCGCGTCACTCAGATATTCATTCATTACACACCTCGAAGTAATTTCAAAAAATAGAGAAGTTTCCCCGACTTAAAGTCAATTTGCTTTAAGATGCCATTTGAGGCCGGCAGCTCTTAATGACTTTTAACACATTCAATGTGTCCTCACTAAGTCTGTGTGAGAGACTTCAGAAAGGATAATCAATATTTTGCATTTAGATGGTGAGTCAGCTCTGAAGAGCGCTTGTGTGTCTTCGGGCCCAATAAATGTAAACCAAATAAGCCACAGTTCAAAAGTGCTTTTAAAGAAAACAGTATCAATAACAACACTAGGAGATGAAGCAGTGTTCGAGCAACTCAACACGCACACACACTACTAGCTATCTGAATGATTGTGCTTATTAAATTGTGAAATCATGCTGCTTTGAGAATGTTTTGGATTTGACTTGCTATGATTAAAGTAGAAACATGCCAGTGTTCTTAATTATATTTCTAAGGCTTTGTAACTTTTCAGTTATTACTGCTTAAGAATTTAGATTGCATTTTGCGGCATGTACGGAGAAAATGACCAGGGCAGGGCATGCAGAAAAATAAATCATTTTCATTGCGGAATGCAGAAGCAAGTCACATATGGAATTGGGTGTGAAAGTGAAGGGAATGTTTGAGGGTGTTTCGGAGGAAGCGGAGGATTTTCCGTGGCCTAGAATGGCAAAATGTCTGCATCAGCACTGACGGGTATTGGAGGTCAGAAAAGGGAGTGTGTGACGATAGGAGTGAGTTTCAGGGTATCTCGTCGGTCTGGATGATATGATCTAAAACTCATCGAATGGAATCCCTTCACAGTAACGGTATAATGTATATCGGGATATAAACATAAGTGTCTTCTTTCTTCTTTTCCTTTCGGCTTTTCCCTTCAGGGGTCGCCACGGCGAATCAGTTGCCTCCATCTTAGCCTGTCCTCTGCATCCTCTGCTCTCGCACCAGCTACCTTCATGTCCTCTTTAACTACATCCATAAACCTCCTCTTTGGTCTTCCTCTAGACCTCCTGCCTGGCATTTGGAAGCTCAGCATCCTTCTGCCGATATACTCACTATCTCTCCTCTGGACATGTCCAAACCATCTCAGTCTGGCCTCTCTGATTTTATCTCCAAAGCCTCTATAACATGTGCTCTCCCTCTAATGTACTCATTCCTGATTCTATTCATCCTGGTCACTCCTAAAGAGAACCTCAGCATCTTCATCTCTGTCAACTCCAACTCTGCCTCCTGCTTGCCATCATTGCTGGCTTTCCCCATATTTTGTTTTAACTCATCTCTTAAACTTTCCTTTAGACTGTTTCAATTCGTATATATTTCATGTCTGTGCCTGCAAACATTTTTCCTTACCTACCTTCCAGTAGGGCGTCCCTCAGGGTTCTTCTAGCAGGTGTAAAAACTAATTATTTTCCCTTGTCACGTCACACATTTGTGCTGCCAGGTTCTTAGAAATTCTGACAGATTCTGGATGGCTGTTGATTTAGCATGCTAACATTAGTTGAAGGCAAACTTTTGTCCACTGAGACAGCTGTCTGAGGATGATCGAGGAAACGTCCGTTTTCTCCAAACATAAACAGACTCTCGTGAGGATGTTTCTGACTGGCAGCTTATCATTTATCCATTGCGTCCGTCAAATGATGCCCGGTCTCTTTTTTTTCTTTTTTTTTTTGAGTGGATATGGGTTCATTTGTTATTGCCACTGTGCTGCTTTGCCCTTCATGCTGCTAAATTGAAACATATAGCTTTTAATTCTCCAATAATTTCATGACAGCAGACCCATGAAAACGAAGCAGTGAACTGAGATAAAAAGGCAGGAAGGATTAATTACTCAAGGCAGTCGGCAGTAACCTTTTAACTTTGGTCTGCAAGTTGATTTTGACAGGACCTATTGCCCGATGGTAGCAACTTTTGCCATTCAGCCTCTTTTTCTTTTTTTTTTGCGGTTGATGGGTGGCGTGGGAGGGGTAGCTGTAAGCGCCACGGATGTCACTTGTCACCTTCCTGCTGTGTAATGCGGCTAATTAGCACTAAATATCCTGAAACCTAAAATTTTCCAATTACTGCTCCCCATGAGCTCTTTAGTCTCTCTGTTTTGTTTTTTTTAAATAAATGACAGACAGCTGAGGTGTCCTCCCCTACCCTGTCGACACTTGCAGTGCATCAAAAACATACAGATGTTAACTAAGCCTTATTGTATGGCAAGATACGTACATCTAAATCAGTTAATCAATCAGGTATTAAGATTGTTGTCTTTGAATCTTAATTTTGCACTGAGGACAATTTTTTTGTGAGTGTGCAAAGTAAGGTCCATAAATGCATTCTTGTATGACTTTTATGAGGAAGAAACTGAGAGATAACCAAGATCTCAACCCCATCAAACATATTTGTGATAAACTACAACACATATGGTGATCCAGGCCCTTTGCCAGGTCCAAAATCAGTGACCTTTGACCTCACAAATGTTCTTGTGGATGAATGGGCAAAAAATAAATAAATCTCACATATGTCAAAATCTTGTAAAAAGTCTTCACAGTAGAGTGGAAGGCATTTTGTTGTCAAAGAAGGCACAATTCCATATGTTTTTTTTTTTCTTTCTGTATTTGTTGTGGCAATTTGCTCCAGTACTTTTGTTCATAATCCATATAGTGGAAAAACAGACCAAATGTAGCAAGTTAGTGTCATACACTGACAATCCCTACTCTACAGACACCGTAAAGTCATTTTCATAGATTTGCAAGATGTGTTCATGAGGCTTCAAGAGTTAAGATGCCATACCAAATGAATCTCCTTTTATTTATAAAAATCAGAACTATCAGTCTCATTTAAAAAAGAGTTTGCAAGAAAAAAATAGATTTTTGTATCTGTTTTAACAGTTATTGACTTGATAGTAGCATATAATATATATGAAAAAAATCTATTATGATCAAATATCAGCTGCTGAATAACCATCCATCTTCTGCCGCTTATCCGAGGTCGGGTCGCGGGGGCAGCAGTTTAGCAGGGAAGCCCAGACTTCTCTCTCCCCAGCCACTTCAACCAGCTCCTCCAGTGGGATCCCAATCCGTTCCCAGACCAACCAAGAGACATAGTCATAGTCATAGCATGTCCTGGGTTGTCCCCGGGGCCTCCCGCCGGTGGGACATGCCCGGAACACCTCTCCAGGGAGGCGTCCAGGAGGCAATCCGAACCAGATGCCCGAGCCACCCCAACTGGCTCCTCTCTACTCCGAGTACCTCCCGGATGACCGAGCTTCTCACCCTATCTCTAAGGGAGAGCCCGGACACCCTGCGGAGGAAACTAATTTCGGCATTTGTAACCGGGTTCTTGTTCTTTCGGTCACGACCCACAGCTCGTGACCATAGGTGAAGGTAGGAACGTAGATCGACCGGTAAATCGAGAGCTTCGCCTTTCGACTTAGCTCCTTCTTCACCACAACGGACCGATACTGTTGAATAACCTTTCATGCAAACTCATCAAGGAAATTCACATTATGAACCTAATCGTCAACCATACAGATTCAATGATTAAAATTACAGCTTCTACTTACGTGAGGCTCATGTTAAATGACCTCTGCGCTGTTATTTTTAAACAGCATGATTCAACAAACGACACCATCACATTCATACAGCCTGGAGAAGTTTCCTCCTTTCCTTATAATGAGCACTTCTGACAGGACTGTGTCAAGAAGGACTTGATTCACTTCTGTCATTTAGTCGCCCTTTAATGATGCCCTTGTACTTGACTTTGTTCTGCTCTTACACTAAGTATCCGTAATAACGCTGGAACATCTCTGCACACAGGTTGATAGCCAAATACAACCTTTCAACCTTGTAAATTCCTAAACCAGTCCTCTACCAACATTCTATGCATTTTAAATAAGCATTTGACATACCTACCAGTTAAAACTACTTCATGTAATGCTTATTTGTTTTATTTAAGATGCAAGCCTCCTATCCTAAATCCCACATACATGTTTCATCTATTTAAAGTGGTTAAGAAAATCCTACCTGCAATGCAAATGTTCTTTCCCCTCATTATTCTGGTTTACGTCCTGCCGGGTTCATTGTTCGGTCCTGTTTTAACTGCTAACTCCTCGGATTAACTTGTCTCATCATATATTTAAACAAGGGATTTGTGGGGCAATTATAGAATACTAGAGATTGTAAAACCTAAAGCACTTACACTTCTGGTCACATAAGTTATAAAAACGTATATTTACATATTTGATTGTAAAAGATATATTACACTTAGCTTTAACATACACTCATTAAAGAAACACATAACTAGTGGTTCAAATTTGACAGTGAATTATAATTACAACCACAGATTTTAGATTAACACAGCATAACATAACACCACCATGACTCAAGTAGACCTTAAAAGGAACCCAGACTGTAATGACGCTTGCTCTATATGATTTATTTGGTTTCATAACTGTTACATTTCTTTAAATTAATTTCCACATTTTGTAGAAACTTTATTTGCATGCATGTTGCCATATTTGTCACAATGCATTCTGGGTAGTGGCATAGAATGGTTGCTGTCCTCTGCAGAGCCAAACAAAACAATTGCAAACTACACTAGCACTGGCAAAAAAAGGAGTCAAAATACTACACTTTGCGGCTTTCAGATGTCATTTTCATTTTCATGTTTCATTTTTTTAGCGAACAATAAAATTAAAAGACACCATTATTTGTTCATTCAGATCTAATAATAATAATAATAATGATGCACGAGACACTCAAAGACGCTTTACAATGAAATGGACACATTATTCATGCACTCACACATTCACACTGTGATGGCAGTAAGCTACTTAAGTAGCCACAGCTGCCCTGGGGCAGGCTGACGGTAGCGTGGCTGCCGGGGTGCGCCTACGGCCTCTCTGACCACCACGAAAATCATTCGCACCTTCTCCGGGTGGGACGCGAACCCGCGCTGCCAGCAAGCGATGCCTCGCCGCCCAGAGCCCATTTACACTCCTTTAAACAATGCCTTTTCTTTTTATGCCGCTTTTTCGTCCTGCATGTTTGTTGACTCGGAAGTCACATTTAATCTCGAGAGGTTTAGCGAGACTTCCCGTCACATTCATGAATGAACTCGGCTCGTGTGCGGTGTGTTGATTGTGCCGTGTGGCTACACACCGTGGCTTTTTCTCCTCATGTGTGGTGTCTGTCAGAGTTCGGAAGTCGGACGACAGTTTAAAAATCTTGCCGTGTGAACCAGGCTTAAGTTGTGGCACAGGTGGTATAATGCGGTGTTGCTGAATTTGATTGAGGTGCAGGCTGACAGATTCTACACTTTGGGCATGTCTGGTGGATGTCATAAATATAAGAACAGCGTGCATGGAACCCTCTCAATCATTGTAGAAATCAATTCACTGGGCATGAAAATAGGGCCCACGGTATCTACCCACGAGGTGTGTACATGCACTCCCAAGCTTTAGTAACATGAGCCTGTAAAGAGATTAATCACTCTCCATGTCTTGTTGTTATTTAATCGGCTTTGACATGCAGCGCTGTGATCATTTTTATTCTTATCCTCACATTGTATTCCTTTTTAATCACAGGTCAGACAAATGATCAGACTGGATCAAGTCACACCCAATATTCACTTGCCAGTGTCCTTTCCTGCATGTGCTGAAAGAGCAGTTGATATAAAAGGTTTTTGTTTTGTAATCGCTCTAAACACCTGTTACACAGTGAGATTCGAAAGGGGGATTATGTTAATCTTTTGTTTAGACAATCCATAGCCATTAACAGTCTCCTCTATCATTGCCATTTGTTCTCCTCCATTTTGCAGCATCACTTTGTTTCCTGTCTCTGAAATAGTAAGTAGCTCAAGAACTTTCCTAACTTGGTGCCTGAAAGCTATAAATTAAGATTTAATAGCACAACCATCTGTCCCTTTTTAGGAAAGTATAATAAATTGTTAGCTGTGCCAAGGATTTAAGTGATCAGGACTTTGCTAAAAAGGCAGGCAGATTCTTGCCTCCCAGCCCAGACATTCTCTGGCTGGTAGGCCAGTGGTACAGGACTCATAGCAGGTCATGCCACGCCTTGGCCCCGCCATACTGATCCGAGAGGCTAAACGCATCAGTCGGGAATGTCCGCACCCCAACAGCTGTGGGAGAATCTGACTCATCCAGCTCACTGTGCCCATCATCCTCATGTCCTCACAAATGCCATTTTCCATCAAGCATGCAGCACAGTTCGGTATCTCATTTGAAGGTGTCAAGATTTAAAAAAAAAAATGTTGTACTACTTTTTGGCACCCAACATCAGAGTACCTATCAACCACAGCAATTTGTGTCAGTGGCACTTAAAGTCCGGAGTGAGACAAACTGGTCAACAGAGAATCATCACATCAATAGAAAAGAGCCCTGCTCAAGGGCTGTCGATCAATTTTCTACACCGAGCAGCAATAGCAGTGACAAGCTGTGCAGTCAAACGCAGTGGAGATGGGCATGAGTTGCAAACAAACTTTCAAATATCCTAATAAGACTTTCACTTCACCTGTATTTAGAATCCATTTGCTGAACTGGGAATTGTAAATATCCCCCAATGTTAACCTTTATTTACTATGTTAAGTTCCTTCAGTCGAAATCATTGGTGGGTTACTCTGAGCTATAACCTTCCTAGAAACGAGGCAGAGTAGCACACTCATCCTTTCTCCCTCTGTCCACTCCACTCTTATCCACCTGCCAATTGAGTGTGGCTTTACTATCAGTGAGAGCGCCCACTGGCATCAAGGAGACAAGTCAGAACCAATCATTCTTTCTCGGGTCACTTTTTATCGACTCTCCTGCCGCCTGATGTATCGCATGTTGTCTGATGTGTTCTGTCTGTCGCGCCACCTCTCCTCAGTCCTCCCTCTCAGTGTCCTCCATCAGAGTACAGCTCCTCGGCTTCTTTTTTTACGATAACGTGGCCGGCGCAATCAAACCTAACGTGCTGTCAGACATTCAACGCAACATAAACTAAAGACAGGAAAAATGATTGCAATCGGAAGCGCAGTCCTTATCTCAAGATGAATGAATTGCTTTGAGCCTATAATCCAACCTTGATGCATTTATGAGCGTCTGTGGTTGACTCAGTAGCCTTGCAGTGGTAAATCAGCACATGCGCCGCGTACTGTGCATTCTCACGATGGCAGTCCGGTGAGCCAAGCGATAATGGACATTGAGGAGTAGATTACATGGTGCTGTATTACAGTATTGATATTCTACTACCACAAACATGTCATTGATTAGAAAAGCAGAGTATGTGATTACTGCATGTTAAAGTAGGCCATTGGGAAATAATAAAGATGTAGCCTTGAGAAATCTTTAACCACTGGATGTTATGTCTAGGACATAAAAAAAAAAGGTGTACTGTACAACAATATCTTTACTATCACTTGATCTCTATGACATTTTAGAAGCATTAAGTAAACTCAAGCCATAAAGAACACTGGCAAGTTGAAAAAAGGAAGTAGATAAGCAAGTAATATAAACAGTCTCAGCTCAGCCACCCTTGGTAGTATTACAACAACCTCAACATTTACATTCTACAGCAACCCCAAATCATAAACAATTTGCTACAATGTACTTCTGAGGGGAATATTTTTTAACAAGTAAAAGGGTGAAAACACTTTTGTATTTCAAGGGGTGGTCTTCAAGGTTAAAAAGGAGTGGTGCCTTGAGATGCAAGAGACCACACATGAGTTTTCCCAAGATAGAAGCCATCGTTATTTTTTTTCTCCCTTTGACTTGCAAGTAAAACATTTGAGATTTTGCCTGAAAGTCTTCTAGTTTAATGCTAAAATATAAAGGGAAGTGCCACAGACGAGCTAACAAATTGGATCTGAGTGGTGGTGTTATAAGAGTTTAAGCAATAGGTATTTAAAAATAACAATACTCACAGGTAGGCAAGGGCCAATATTAAATTCTGACAGCACGATAACCATAAACAAAAATATTGCAGTATCACGGTATTAAAATGACAGCTTTAAAACCTTTTTGGAAATATTTGGGTAAGTAAAAACATTATTTTTTACCCTCACTTTGCTCCATCGCCACTCCTCTATACACAACTCACCCCCCCTTTCCCTCTATTCGCCAAGAAGAAGGGAAAAAAATGTGAATTGGAGGCTATTAACTTTATTTTATTACTATGTTTTATAAAAATACAATATTATAAAACACATTACATTGGCTGGCACAAATTAATAGCAATCCCATTCATTTCAATGTGGAAAAATAATTTCAGATATGAATATTTTGAGCATGGTCAAATAATTAAAGTCCAATCTCAAGGGACGACTGTATACATTGTTCTGTCGGAACTGTGTAGTGCGATGCAATTATCTTTTTGATTCTCATGTGGCTGCTCGTCACAATGAATAAAAAGAAATGATTGATTAAATAAATAAAATGCATAAAAAGAATCCTTCATGAGCTCAGCTTCCATTTCATTTTGAGTGTAAAGCGTTGTGACTTAAATGGAAAGTGACCATCACCTGTGCCATCCCTAATTCCTCTCTTATGATTAAAGCTAATGCTACACCAACGAAGAGTCAGCATGCTTGCAGAGAGAAACAGACATTTGCCTTGTGTAAAATGGAACATTTTCCAAATTGGTTATTTACAGCAAACTGGCCACGTCTAGAACATTTGCACTCTTTGTGGTTGAGTAGTTTCCCCATCTGGGTTTTTGTCATGCTTTAGTGGCCAGTGCTTTCAACAAGGCAATAAAACAATCATTTTTTACTTCTTTTTTCAATACTGGTGACTGTTGGGAATATAATTGAAGGCAAGCATAAACTCCACTTGAGAAAATGTGACAGTTCAAAACTCCCACTTGTGAGTTACTCCCACAAATGTGACTGTCCACAAATGTAAATTTAAGTCTCTGTACAATTCATGTAAAATTTGGACTATACGCCGCAAAATGTTCCCTTCTGCGGCTTGAACAATAGGTTTGTAGTTTAATTTTTTTCAGACAAGTATTTTTCCAGTAAAGAGAAAATTATCTTACCTTGACGACAGTTTTGAGTCGACTGAAACTGACAGCTGAAACTGTCAGCAAGGTAAGAGAATACTCTCTTACTGGAACAAATATTTCTTTAAAAAAAAAAAAAAAACTTAAACCAATTTTCTTTTTTAAATCCACACACACAAACAAAAACAAGATGGTCGCCATAGCACTATAGCTTGAAAAAGAATTGAAGACGCAATGTATTTTGTTATGGCACAATTTTTTGTTTTACTTTATGTTTTCGCACTTGTGTTAATTTTCTACAGTAAGGTTGCCAGTTCTCTCTCTCTCTCTCTCTCTCTCTTTCTCTTTCTCTTACTCTCATTGTAATATCTGTTTCATTAAGGAAGCATTATAACGCCACCACATATGCTATTCGTTAGCCAGTCTATGGAATTTCTAATTAATTGTTAGAATTTAGCTAACAGATTTTTCAAAGCAAAGCAATAGCTCAACAATAGAAATCTCGAAAATAACTCAAAAGTCGGGTCACTCACATATCAAGGCACTGTAATAATTTTTTTTTTTTATGGAATTATCTATCTGTGATTTCTGAAGTTGCTCTCAATTTGTTATGTTGAGCATAATAGCTTCTGACCACTTAATAAACTCAGGTAGTCTGTATTTGGAGGACCAACTTTAACATGAAGAGGGAGGGAATTGCTTATACTATACTTTAACCTTTGGTTAAAAAATAGTTTTATATCAGCTGAAATTTAATAGCAAGAATTGTGCTAATCTAAGCATGAGGACGTAAAAGCGCGAATTCAAAGGAATGAGTAAGTCTTTTCTTGAAACGCAAGTCTAAAGAAGAAAAGCATGATCAAACAAGTTTGTCTGTGCAGAACAGATCAGACAGGAACAAGGTAGAAGAAGAGAACTTGTCAGCAATGTGTTTTTCATGTTTTCACTTGAACTACATTGTGAAAATAATAGCTAAATTTAGTGAATATAGAGTATAGTATGTATTAATAGCTGTGTGCGAAACAATTTCATTTTCGCTGGAAAATTGGAGTTAGCAGGGAAAAGTTGCAGCGATAAAATAAATAATAATAATAAACAAAATGGATATACAGTGTCTGTATTGTTGATGATTTAGTAGTGTCTTGTATGAAAATGTTCTGCAATTAGCAGAAAACAAACCCATTTTTTCCTCGCATGGAAAATGATGTTTTTGTTAGAGAATGTGAAAAATAATGTGGCCTTACCACTTTTTTATGTATGGCAAAATGTAGTCAGTTTCATGACTAAATTAAGCAATTTCAGCACAGCATGTCTACCGATAGCCGACTTACTATTTCAGGGGATCATATCTCTGCTGGCTTGTGCTATTCACTTGGCACAAGTGCCCATTATCCTGAAAAACTGTCTCCTTCGAACAGTATCGTCGGTGTGTGTGTCTCTGTGGTGATTGTAAAAACGACACGAGTGTGCAGTTGAAAAACGTCCACAGCACTGAATGAGTTAACAACAATGAATTTGTTTCACATTTGCATGACCATTATTGATTGAAATATGAACAAATCAGCATCGACATCAAAATTAATACATTTTGACGTTTTATACTATATCTACTGTACATACTGTAATTTCCAAACAAAGGAGAGCCTACATTTTGCCGTGAGTTTGTTTATTCTACTATTTTAGGATACTTTTACTTTGCAGGTGAGCATACTGCGTTAACGAGCAGAAGTGAGCATTAATGTTACTGCCACGTCTGCAATCATGATTCATTATGTTTTGTAATTGTGTGTCATTGTGATTTATATTGCTAATAGATGACCGCATATGTGAATGCGCAGACAGATCGCATTGCATCAACGTTGAACTCTTTTTCACAGTTTTAGTTCCGGTGACTGATTTTAGGCTTTTGGTGTGGGGACATGCACACACCTATACACACATGCAGGCCAGTATACACATGCACACAGTGAGGCGGATGATTTATAGCCAGCCGTGTCTAATGGATTGCTTTGGCACTTGAGAAATTATGAAAAGAAATTAATTAGCCTTTAGTGACCCTATGTCCATCTCGCTCTCGCTCTCTCTCTCTCTCTCTCTCTCTCTCTCTCTCTCTCTCTCTCTCTCTCTCTCTCTCTCTCTCTCTCTCTCTCTCTCTCTCTCTCTCTCTCCCTCTCACTCAAACATAAACACACATACACACATTGACCCAGACGCTAAAGTGCTCACTTTGGAGGTAATTACACACTAAATAGGCTAACTGCTATGAATTTGTCTTTGTTGAATTCCACGAAAATACTTGTTCGTTGTCATGTCGTTATTCTACCCTGCTGACATGTTGCATTGACCTCGGATGAGTAATGAATCATCAAATATTTCTTATTTAATATTCAGGGATACACAACTAATGATGTTATTTACATAGCTTAATCATTTGTGTCAGCAGTCGATTGAAACAAGCACGTGATTTGTTGTTATTTAGGGAGACATTGTTGAGCACCTAATTAATATCACATCAATATAGATTTGTGCATAGTGTTTTAAACGGTTTGATCAACTAAACTAAATTAACCAAATTAGTCATTACTTTGACAGCCAACTACAAAACAATTTACAATCCAACAAACAGGCTTAACAGCTGATGTAAATATTTGAGATAATCATGACAAAATAGATTATTGCTGCAGATCCTGAATGAAAGTAAACACTAATAAACCAAAATATAACATTTCAACTAGAGAAGTAGCTCATTCTCCCTCAGAGAGCGTTTTTGTGAATTCATGTTATTTTCTGTTTTACCTCAGGCTGAATTCACTGAAAGAAGATGTTGTTCCCGCTAAAAGGTGTAATGATTTTCCCTTTTTTTTCTTTTTCTTTTTTCTTTTTTTTTTTGTGTTTGCATCATTTTAACAAAACATTCTACAGAAGTCAGGCATTGGATACACTTCTGTTTCTTATTGATGAAGATCCAGATTTTTCATCACTGCCTAGATAAAAAATGTTTACTTCTACATTGAGGCCCTGGACCTCCAAACTACATGAAAATACATCCTGTCCTTAATTTGTTTTGCAGTGGGTAATATCGTTTGAAATGCAAGTTATTGCCAACTATAAGTCTGGAGTACAACATTATCATTATGAAAACATTATCAATTTGTAATTCATGACATGAGGTGGGTAGTAACGCGCTAGATTTATTCCAGATTTATGCTCGGCCTCACTTATATTTACTTTACATGCGATGAACAAAACAGCTTGTCACATGTGTCTGTCTACAAAAGTACATATTTCAACCTGCAACAATTCCACTTCAAAGTTGTGTTGTTTCATGCATGTAAACAAAGAAAGTTAAATTGTAAATGGATTTGCCTCCATTTATGTTACTTAAAAAAAATGTATTTTATATATATATATTGCTTTCAGTTATAGTTATATTGTTTGGCGAAATCTGAATCCACACGTGTCTTTTTCTTTTTTAATTTGATGAATTTACTTACTTACTTTTTCTTTTTGTACTTCTACACTAGCCACTCAGCGACAGGAGGGAATCTATCACTATTTCTGCACCGTTTTAATGAGCGCCATCCTAGTTGGAACAGAACCCGTGCATAGACTTCCATCTCAGACAGCATGACACGGTCTTTATGTTGGCATGTGCACAGCTTCACCACAAGCTCTCATTATGAATAATTTTGTGGCTGTCCGTCTCCCGAGCATAGGAAGCCATCTGGTGTGAGACAGACAAGTGCCACTGTGAGTAGAGAACATAATTAAAGTCCAATGCAAAATGGGTTTAGATGCACATGAGCGCAACAAGGACGTTTCTAACATAAAAGCGCAAGTGTAATTGTGACGGCATGCCCTTCTTATTCCAACATTAAGCATGACATCTTGGTTGTCCTCCACTGAGAGTCTAAATCCCTGAACTACCCATGAGCAGATGGCACAGACTGAGAGTGTGTTACTTTCTCAAAATGTTGAAGCAACCTGGAAAAATAACACAATTTGGCCAATTTACTGTTGGAGCATGTGTTGTCATTTGGATGTGCGCTGATAGGATACTTTGGCATTTGTCCGATGTCTGCCTGGTTTAGTTTATCGTGATGAACATCCTTCCATGATCTACTGTCTATCCTGGTCAAAATCAAGGTAAAGCTGGAGCTTATCCCACTTGACTGTGTAAGAGGCCGGATACACACCGAACTGGTCACCTGTCAATCATAGGATGGAAACATACAAACAACCGTTCATGCTGAGAAGTACTGATTGCTTGCCTTTCCTCAGACTTACTGTATAAAGTTCTTTGTTTGCATTATAATGCCACCCATTTCTGTTCATATATTCCAGATTTACTTTTGTCTCCTGGCTATTTCACTGAAATTAATCATGCTGAGCTCCTTTGTCAACGTCCTGTTCCTGTTTTGTTTGCTTTCTGATTCATGCCACATTGAAGCCAATTCTTATTCATAAAAATCTAGCCTTTGTGCCACAATGTGAAGTATAGCAAATATTTTAAAAGCTGCATGTTTTTGTATGACTTATGTTGTTTTGTCATAAAGCTGCAGAGGCCTTTTTGAGCACCCATCTAATGTTTCCTTGGCTGTAAAAAGGTTATTGCAGGCATGTACACTACAGGAGCCCGGTATCACTGAATATGTAAAATTTTGAGCCAATCCGATTTATGATGTTGAGCTTAAACCCGAAAAGACATTCAAAAAGGAGTGAGGAGTTGAACTGATGAGTAATGGAGATGATGAAAGGTGGGTCTGAATTAGAAGAAAGCACCACGGTTGAATGAAAGGACAATGAGAGTCAGCAGGGTAGCGACGTGAGGGATTATTAGCAGCAATGTGCAGGCATTAGGAGGGAATGCTGAAGTGTGACACGCCACAGTGTATTCTCACTCAGGCTTTGTGTCACTTTTCTCTCTGCCTCGTAGCTTCCCTCATCACACATGGAGGTGATGCGTTCGCTTGGCGGTACAATATATATGGATTTTTCACCTTGGATACTGCAGCAGAACAAATCCACTGCCCTTTTTTCCTCTCGACTGGCGATCATGAACACTGTAATCTTTCCAGATGAAGTGATTGGACGCTGTAACTGCAGCATGTTGACATCCTGGGAGCATAACGCGTAGTTTTGACAAATACTTTACTAACCCGTCCCCCCCCCTCTCCTCTTTGTCTCCATTTTCCAGCACCGAGCTTGACTTGGATGACAGCTACGAGGACTACTATGACAGGTACTGGCAGGAAGCAGGACACACACCTGTCTGAAAGTGTGTGTGCGTGTGTGTGCTTAACATCCCTGATTTGTTTTGCTATGTCCGTTAATCAGGGCTGGACAGGTCATCTGGCATACAGGGCAAATGCCCGGTGGGCCGGTGTCTTTTGAGGTCAATGCTGTGCTATGTTCCGCCCCACCACGCGGCTGGAGGTGGGGTGGGCGCGGGTGCCCTTGTCGCTCCGCTGTCCGGCCCCTCTCCGGCACCGATGCCTGGTTACGGGGGTCCCCGGGGTTTGGGGGGCTGGCGGGGGTGGGGTCGGGGGGTCTCTGGGGGTTTGGGGGCCTGGGACTTGGCCGATTGCTTATAGCCTATTGGTACTGTTTGTTAATTTATTCCATGTTAGCACAAAACATTTTGCAGTGTAGCATTGAGTTTGAAAGACTGCGGCTCAGAGTGACTTTGTATTATTGGTCCAAGACTGAAATTGCTCAGGGACCTTCATATATCCCCCAGGCTTACACGCACAAACACACACACTGATGCTCTGTTGCTTTGTGTATTAACTGTCATGCTTTCCTCAATGCTGTTTTCCTTGCTCTGCATTTTCCTGCCTTTGCTCAGGGGGGCAACACTTGCCACTGATTTTCAATTTGTTTTAACACAGTTCATGATTACCCCATGCTGCTGGGTAGCATAAGTGACAGCTGAATGTGTGTGTATGCTTTTGTATCTACTGTGTATGCACATTTTTACATGCAAGCTCTGCAGGAACTGCGTGCGTTTGCATTCGTGCACTAGCGTTTCTTATTAGTGCACATCAGTGTGTGATACAGACTGACGTAACTGTTATTGTCCAGTTACTTTCACCTTGTGCAAACATGAAGGAAAAGTTCAGACACAAAGATAACTGCTCGAGTTGACAAAGCTTCTTTCCACGGGGGTCTAAACCATGGAGACAAACAAACACACGTACACACACTTTGCTGTAATCCTCTCTCATCTTCTGAGCTTCCATTTTCTGGGATGACACTTCAGAGCCGGCGTAACAACACATTGTCTGTGTGCCCCTGCAAACTGCCCTGAGGGACTTTAACTCCCATGAGCCATTTGGTTCCTATGTGTCCCCACGCGGACAATACTCAAAGCTGCTAATCTCACAAATTTTTGGCACCCTAATACACTTCATCCCGATGTGACACAGTGAAGCGTGTCTACGTGTGCGAGTGTGTGTGCGAGCGTGCGCCGCTGATGAGCACAGTTTGTCTGAGCGCTCGGCTCAGCAGAGAGGCTTCAGAGGACATCAGAGTGGAAGACCAAAGAAAAACACTTCTCGGAGCTGTGACTGACTGACTGGCTAACAGCTCAATCAGTAAACCTGCATTAAGTGCTCGCTGTCGACAGCTTGCCTCCCTCTTGTTGTTGGCTTTGCTCAAAGTATTTGCAAACGACTCACACAATTCAGTTCTTTTCACATACTATGCAGGCAAAAGTTTTGGGACGAACCTCTAAAGTATGAAATTATGAATCGATCAAAGATCCCTGAATTTGAATTCTTCCTAATTCATTATGACATTTTGGACAAGGAAAACCCTTTTTAGTTTGTGAGTCATCATCAGTGACCTCTGACCTCACAAATGCAGCCTAAACCTAAAAGAAAGATTATGTACCAGTAAGAAAGAAAATTATAGTTTAGGTCTACATGATAGTGTAAATACCATAGCACGTCAGAAATGGTTTTCAGGCTTTATCACCATAAATCATCTTAAATGTGCAGTTATGAATGTACAGCATCTTCATATTGTTATTTCTATTTTTGCTCCCTGTAAGAGTAATGGTCATGCGTGCCTATATTTTTGTCCTCCTTTATAGTTATGCCAAATTAAAATAAAATGCCATTTTCACATTTAAGAAATATTCCGAGGGTAGTGTATTTCCACATGTATTTTTTAAAGGGACAGCAACATGAAAAATCTACTTTTTGGAGCTTTTAGCCATGTTAAAATGTAATTCCTCACCAAAAACATCATCAAAGTGGTGTTTTCCTCCATTCGCCCCTCTATGAGAAATTCATGGTCATTCTGCTCTCCAAGCACCAGCCCCTTCCAACCTAAGAAAACGAGCTGTTGGAACTTTTTGACTTCATTGGGTGCGGCCCCACCCCCGCACCGCCTCTGTGGACTAAACGCATGCCCACTTTCTCTGAGACCTCCATGGGATAGTGACAAAAGTTGCCTTTATCAGTAAACATTCGACCCGATTCAAAGCAATCAATTATCCTTCACATTTGCAATGCCAAAGTGCAATGACAATTAGCCATCTTAAAATCCCAGTAAGGGTTCTGGCTGACACTTGTGTAAACTACAAGTAAAACTTCTTGCGCTGTTGAACCTAACTGAGCAAATGGTGTAGTGGTTAGCCTGCTCGCCATGTAAGCAATAGGGCTTCAGTTTGCGACCCACTCTGGATTGTCTTTTTTTCCTTTTCTTTCTTTCTTCCCTCTTCTCCCCTCCTCCTCCCGTCCACTACGATTTCTTGCGGCAAGGAGACCTTTTGTTTCAAATGTTTATTGAAGAATTGAACATCCATCCAATTTCCACGTGTAAAGAAGACACGGGGAGAGGCAGGGTTTTACTGAACCGGGCGTTTTAAGATTTAATTATTATATGCTTATAGTTAACTGTGGAAGGGCTTACAATTCCGTGATGTAATCCCTTTAAATATATTTTCTATTTATTCACAACAATTATGCATGGTTTAAAAAACTTGCTTTTTGTATTTTCAAACTAGAGACAGTGACTGCGTTTACATGCAGTCAATATTTGGATTAAGGTCAGAATTACGGTTTCTGAAACAATCGAGGTAACATGTTTGTTTACATGCGTCGCGGACTGAGTTACTCTCGTTTATGTCATTATGCGGACAACGTCATTACGTAAATAACATCATTTCCGCTTTTAACTTATTACGTTCAATAAAAAACATTATGTTTATGTCACTGACCACTCTAAATAAAGTAGTCGGTTTCCTCCTCGCTCCAGAAGTGTGGTCATGTTTGTTTATAGGCACAAACTGTGGCGTGTTCGTTGTAGAAAAACGGAATAACGTCAAAATGCAGAAGATAAATCAATGTATTCAAGGAAGGCTCCTTTAGCAAGTGACGGTGCTGCGCATACAAATCGTTACTACAAAGACGAAATCAAATAAGCGAAGAAGAAGACAAAAAAGAAAATAGCAAGCATGCGCACAGCGAAAAACAATGCCCCGTTCAATCAAGGCATTCCGAATGCGTTTATATGAGCAAGAAATCCGGTTAGGAAATAGGCCTGAGAGGGTGTCAGTGGCACCCCGTGCCTGGTGTTAAGCTATTGATTGGCCATGTCAGGACCAATTACATTCAGTGACATATAGAGACATGTAGCCCTCCACAAGGATAGACCAATTCCAGTGCAAGAATTATTAAACAGATGAAAAGTAGCCAAAAAAATAGCATAGAAAGACACATAAATAGAAATTAAAATGTGTTTTGCTATTCTTTCCATTTTATTTTAATTGCATGTCTGACATTTTAAGGACTTGTATAACTGATTTCTGCAATAATCTTTCTGGTTCTTGTTCTTGTGCTATTTTCAAATCATATTTTTAATCGCAAACAATTCATAACAAAATGTCATATCGCTTTTCTTCTTGCGCTCAATATTTTTCATCTCATCTCTTGTAATCACTCAAATCCAACACCAGTGGTAAATCAAGTATGTATTGTTATTGTGGTTGCTGCTCCTGGCATTGTTTCGTTTCTGTCTTTTATTTCTCTATATTCAACTGTATGAAAAATGTTTTATTTTGCCCCTAAAGTTTGATCGACATGGAGGTTTAAAGATTTTTGAAGGTCCTGCATCTTCTTTCTAGCACAATTATAACCTGCTAAGATTGTCAGCATCTCGGTGTATACACCAAATGATCTGCCGTTGTAGAGTACAAAGAGTCAGGTTCATTTGATTTGATCTCTGTTTGCACTCTAGGGTGTATGACTACCAGCGTGTCCCAGCATCCCTTTCTCCCCTGCCTTCAATGGGACCGAGTCTACCCAAACGATCCCGCTCTTCTTCCTACTCCTCCAAGCACAGACGTAGTCGAGACAGAACCCACTCCAAAAGCTCTAGAGCCCACTCCACTAGTTCCACCACAGCCAAGTGTGAGTAGCATGGATGTATTCCAGATCAAATTGGACAACATACTGAGAGGAATTGCAGATATCTCATATTTTGAACAGATGTGAGATCTTGACAGCTATGGCTTTGCCGTTTTTGTAAGCATATCATTCGCCCATTCCCATTGACATTGGAACGGCATTGCAAAAATGCTGCCTGTCCCCACCTGCAGTCACAGTGCTCTCACATGTATATGCTTTGGAAACTGATCAAGCTTTACCCGTATTGACTTCAGATGTTTTCATCAGTAGTGATAGTAGCAGGCCTTCCGCTGCGTGGTTTGTCAAGAACAGATCCTGCACTACTCGTTGCAGCAGTGTGACAGCCATGAAGCTTTTCTAACTGCAGTCGGGGACAGAAAAACTTCTTGCCAGGTGGCACTTTTTCAAAGCTGCTCCAATGTCAATTGCTGTGCCATGGGCAAAGGAATGATATACTTACAAAAACGTGGCAAAGGCTGAGGCGCGACGTTTCTCAAAAAGATACCTGAAATGAAATGCAAAAAAAAAACTAAAAACTTGTGTATAGTGACTTTTGGGACACCCGGTATA
Source organism: Leptonotus elevatus (assembly GCF_054856555.1). NCBI lineage: Eukaryota > Metazoa > Chordata > Actinopteri > Syngnathiformes > Syngnathidae > Leptonotus > Leptonotus elevatus. Next base: position 15,271,112 of record NC_141241.1, on the reverse strand, counting down.
AATTATTAAATTAATACTATTTCTGGGAGAGAGGGAAAAAATGCAGTCCAGTACACATTTACATAAATGTCTAATATACATTTAAATTGTATTCTCCTGGAAAAATGGCTGCCCCCTTAGATGGATTTTGCTGCTTAATTCATATTCCACAAACACAATATTAATCAGTAAGTTTAATGTAAAGGAAAAAAATTGGGGTTGACTTCCCCTTTAAGTGTTGATTGATTTAAATGTTAACTGCCAATACCTCCTAAGAAGATCGTAGCATCTATAAATATAAACATATAACACCATAAGTCTTAGCATTATCTGCTTTTCAAAATAAGGCTTAGAGACAGTAATAATCAATTAACCTGTAAATGAAGTGTCTAGTGGTTGTACTGTTTTTGTAAATGTGGTTAACATTTCGGTTGCTTCCTCTGTCCCTGCAGTGGACATGGAAGAGTTGCAGGTGATTAAAAAGGAGCTGACTCTGATAAAGACACAGATCGATGGGCTGCTTGACAGTCTTGACAGGATGGACACACACACGAGTGACCATAAAGGTGAGGCTCTCATTCGAAAAGACGGCGGTGGCAAAAAGGGGCAGGGAGGTCAAACGATAAATCATTTATTTTCATGTCTCGAACATTTTCAGGGCTGACTCCAGTGAAACGCAAGATTTCTGTTTTCTGCTCAATTTGTTCCAAGAGTCTGATCTAAGCCTGATCAAAATCATTCAGGAGCCGTTGGTGCGGAGTGATTGGGAGACAGGGGTGGTGTTTTAACTGACAAAACCATTATTTTTCCACCAGTCAGGAGTTTTGAAATGTTGAACAAGGTCGATATCAACTGCAGCGGCGAGATGGGGACTTATGGCAGTTTAATAACATGCTGAACAAACAGTGTGGTTGGAAGCACTGTGACAGATGATGCCTTAAAATTGAACCACACAAAATTGGAACACAACACGACACAATGCAGGAGAGCAGTTGCTGCCATCATGTGGCCATCTGAACATTATAGCCACTAGCAGGAGGGCAGGACATCATGGGGTAAATTTGTATCCTTATGAAGCAATTGGTTCATTTAACTCACTAAAAATTAAAAAGAATAAGAATCTTAATGAGCCTGTGTCCGCACTGTTTGATTTAAAGTCTAACTATTTAATTGCATATTGATTGAGACTGAAATATCTTAAAGTTACAACTTAATAGGTCACATTTCCTGTATATGCTGCTCACTCAAAGTAGCAACATGTCTAATTTTACTTTAAAATACCAGCTTCAAAATTATATCAGTGGTAGACTCTCTTGTAGTAATGAAGTTATCAATATTGCTGCCATTACCATGGAAACCCCAGATTTTTGCTTTAGTGGAACCAGCCAGGACAGATCTCATCGTGTATTTTGATGGCCTATCAGCATAACTGTCTTGCCAATTCATCTTATCAATATCCATTTAAAATACCAACGTGCTTGTGAAAAAAAAAAACATTCATGTCATGTAAATCCTCAAATGTTGAATCGAGGCGACTAAACTCTTGTAGTTTGTTGAATTTGTTGTGTTTTTTCTTGTTTTACGAAAACATAAAAAAAAAAAAGAATTGGGCAATCACGCTATTAAGCGTAAACGCTTCTTATTTGTTGTGTTTTTTTGTGTGCGTTTTTATTGTTTACCGAAAACGTTCAAAACGAAATAGGGCAATTACAATATTAGGCTAATGATTTGCACTAGCGTCTCAACTAAATGCAGAGAAAAATGCTACCCCTAGATTTACATCTGTTTAAATGTACTGTATTCATAATAATCCTAACTTGTGAATCATTGATAAACTTATATTAAAAGCATAGAAGGTGATTACAAGAATTAGTGTGGGCTCACGATTGGGCAAGTTTAAACTATCTATGTTGCTACATTTTGATTTTGCCGTCACTATAAGCTGCTAACCATTAATAACACAAAAGGCATTTATGTTTACATTTAGGCTTTCTCACTTTTCTTACATATTAGATTACAGCAATATATAAGGGCTTTACAAAGTATGCAACATATGAACATTCATGTTATATTGTCTTGATCAGGCACTGTTTATTTCAAGATGTTGGACTAGAGAAGAATTTGTATTTAGCATGAGCGTTTAATAATTGATTTGGCCAATCATTGACATTAACCTTTAAATTTGAAAGCAGACTTCACCTCACATCTTTTGGGTGGTGCCTGAGAACAACAACAATCTACTTTTTCAACAATCTGTCGCACTGCCTCTTGATGTAAAAACAGACAAATAACGCTACATTCGACGTATCTTATTAAAACTATTGCTTCCTTTCCATCCATAGTCCCAAGTTTAAATATTTTCACTGTTCGTTCGCAGGCTCCCCTTTGAGGGAGGAAAGTCCAGCTTGCTCGCTGTACGCCAGCAGTCCAGAGCACTCTCTTTCTTCCCTCTCCCCACCCAGCACCCGCCATCGAATCCACAGGGAGACCTCAGTACCGAGAGGGCTCAATGATAACTACCATACGGTAAATGAAAACAACTCAGACGAGACATAATAACTGTAACGTTTTTCTTGGTTGTGATCATTCCAAGCACTCACAGGCCAATTTGTAATATTGTTATTAACTCAATCTGGTTTAGTGGCTATATTTTGGGTCTATACTTAACTATACTGAGATATTAAGATACCGGTACTGTGTTCCTAATATTTAGGTGACTGGATGCCTGTTAAGATAGTCACAGATGGTGTTGCAGCATGAATTCAATTCCCGCTCAGTGTGAAACTGTGAATATGAATGATCTCTACAGCATACAGTATGTGCCATGTGATTTAGTGACCAGTCCGCATTTTATCCAAAGTTCAGCTCTCCACAACCCTGAACAAGATAAGCAGTATAGAAAACGCATGAATGATCGATAGAAGCTTGTTAAGTCATTTATAGTATGACTTAGATGGAATTAAGGAAACGTTATGAGTATGTAGACCTAAGACCACTGTCAAATCTATTTTTTGAAGAAAAAAAGTTCATTCTGTCCTTGCAACATCATGAAGTCTCTCTTTGTTTTATGTGGCAGATGAACAATCACAGCTCAGACCCCGAAGAGGAAATATGAGACTTGAAGAAAACAAAGTGCAGAAGACAAGAATGGCGTGACAAGTGTTGTGGAAGAGAACAGCAAACGATCAAGCCAATATCTTTAGTCCACTGGGAGTGCACATATCAAACAACCCTGTAAATTTGTTGCTGCAGCTGTAGCTGAATTTTAGTGACAAATGCACCAACACAAATGAAAATGTACTCATTCATGCAAAGGAGAAGATATTTTAGGTTGGACTGAGCAGCAAAGAGTTAAATGTTATTATTTCCAAAGTACCAGTATTTGTGAAAGACAGCTGGAGGCGGAATCCTGCATCCGTATGCATTCCTATTGTGCTGTACCACTGTATTTGCATGAACACAAAGGCTCCAGCAATAATCCAAATAAAATACTGCAGCGTTAATCCAAATGAGGAATCCCCTGGTGAGAACATAAAAATAATCCGGTACTAATTTATCACTATCATTTAAGCCTTCTTTTGAATGGAGGTGAAAATGTCGGACAAGATCGTACATGGTAATTTATGTGTTGCTAAAAGGACAAGAATGTTTCTGCTGCCTCATGGGTTTTACTTGAGCAAGGACAGGAAAAAAATCGTTTTAAATGGTCCTTAGTTTAGACTTTAACAGTCCATTCAACAGAATGAGGAACACATGCTGTTAAAACATTGTGCACACCTCACAAATGTTTAATCTTAGTATTTTTCAGAATGCAGTATGAATGTACTGTTTACATAGAATTTAATTATTTGTCAATAAACTCACATGCCATTCATTTATGGTATCAGACCTCACAGAGCAAGTAAATTATAGAGATTCAGATGAGCCAGTCACATGGCATTTACTCAACAAAGAGAGCAATTATGTTATTCTGTATGTATTAGTATGCCATTTTGGAGTCATTTTAGTACTTTTAAAGAATTTAGAAGAATGCTAGAATTCTCTTCCACCATGACTTTGGCACAGAGTTGTGTCAAACGCTGTAGCCCAGATCAGTGTGTAATATTGTGCATTATTGTAAACTTAACTGTAAGTGTCTGATTTCACTTTTGCTTTATTTTGTACAAAAAATATCTGTATACAAAAACAATGTTATTATAAATCATATGGTGTTACATGTTTTTGTCGCCATTCTTGAGATGAGCCAAGTGGAAAATATTCATTGTCATTAGTAAAGGTATTTTCATATTGACTACACATGTAATGGGGGTGTGTTTTCATTTCCCTGACGAGGGACAAGTGATGGCATGAAATACAGCGGTGCCTTGAAATACAAGTTTAATTTAATCTATTACTGTTCTTGTAACTCAAAACACTCTTAATTAATCATCTTTTCCTACTGAAATGACTGGAAATCTCATTAATCTGTAGCCTACCCCTGCCAAAAAACTCCTCTTTTGTTCTCTTTTTTTGTTTGTCCCTGCATGACTATATTATACTGCCCCCGGTGGCCAAGCCAGAAGTAACCGCAATGAACTAAACATGATCCCCAAACTATTGTCATTATTTTATGTTATACTTAGTTACGTTTTTAAGTATAATATTACATATTGATATTTTCCTTAAAGGCTGGAACGGACTAATTATCCGGTACTGATTATATTTCCGTTCATTTCATTGAGGAAGTGTTTTGAGTAACGACTGTGGTCATGAAACAAATTAAACTTGTATCTCAAGGCACCAATAAGTATTGTTGAGAGAGGATAGAATACTTTTTAATAATACAGGAGGTCCTCAGTTTATTCTATCACTAACCAATGACAATGCAGTAGTGAAGTCATGAATTTGTATTTGTAGAAAAACAATTTCTTCTAAATATTAAATAAAGAAATTTAAAAAATGGAAGTTTCTTTACCTCTGCCCCTGTGGTTGACTGTAAGGAGTGAACAATCGTGAATCATTCATGGCCCGCCATTCTGAACTCCTTGTCTTTACATCTTTGCATCTCAAGAACAAAAATACAGACTGAATGGGAAAAAGCGTGAAAGCAGGTTTCATTCAATAAAGCATTATTTTAGAATAAAACTTGATCATAAATAGAGTGCAACCAATATCGATGAAACTCCCCAGAAAACACAACTGTCTCATCAAATGGGATGAAACGCCAGCACATGAGAACTCATGTCAACCATTGCAGTGTCATCCAGCAGGAATGTGGTTAATAATCACCATTGTTGAAGCTGTGAATTGGGTTTTGATTGTCAAAATCTTTTTTTCTTAACCATATACAGTATATACTGTAAACACACTAAACACATATTATACTGTAAACCTAAAATGACATCATTGTGCTCATTTGCATGTGGTTCAGCTACAGAACTGCCCACTTTAACAGATTCCAACAAAGTACAAAGTGCTGCAAGCAAATACTGTGTGAGGAGGAGCTTAGTTCTTGCACAACCAGTTTTCTGCTGGCAAAAGGCAAGTTGGGATTGTAATCATCAGTCCACATGAGTACAAACAGGCTACAACAACTCAAGAGCCATATTTTGCCTGAAAACAAGGTAAGCATATTGTGTGCTTGACAAAAGTGTTTTTTTTTTATCACTCTTCACAAAGAAATTACTTTCTTAAAAATGTATTCTATACAGCATTAAAATTTTGGAACTATCATCTGTCTGTCTGTATATCAAGCTATGTATCTAATACGGTGATTGATTAGTTGATCAGAGCAATGGCGAGTCCTCTGACCACACACGTGCTGAACACTGCCAAGGGTGTCCCCGGCGCCAATATAGCTCTCAGCCTTCATCGACTGGACCCCTCAACTGAGACCTGGCTGTTGATTAACACTGGGTAAAATATCCATTTATCCATTTTCTTGTCCTCTCTGGGGTTGCAGGTGAGCAAGGGTTTGTCCAGCATGACTTTGGGCGAGACAACCTGGATTAGTCGTCACCAGCCATTTGCAGCCGGCACATACTTGTATACACAAATAATTCATATTCACACTTAAGGACAATTTAGGAGTCTAAATTTCTTACTACTTGGTCATTGCGGTGCCCTGGGTAAAATATGTTAAAAGAAAAAAAAATATGACTTTAATTTCAGGCAAAAATATTGGATTTCTCTTTCAGATGCTACATTCTCAAGATATCTCCTACTACGGATGTTTGCACCACAGAATTAGCTGATCACTAGCGCTGTCAAAATTAAAGCATTGACTAATTAATTAATCACAAAATATTATAAACGCAGATTAATCGCACTATTAATTTTGACCGCAGATGATCCTTTATCTGACAGCGGGTAACCATCAAGGTTGTGTTTCAGCAATAAACATAACTACATGCATTTAAGTAAAGCATTTAATAAATGTTTGCATATGACGTTCAGAATATTTGTTCATGTCAAACTATTAGGGTCTTTTTTTTTTATTATGCAAGTAATTAACTGATTAGAAAAAGAGAAGGATGAGTGTGTGTAGTGGATAAAAACTTTTGAAGGCGTCCTCATAACATTAAATGTCGAAAAAAATAACTCATAACAGGTGCTCTTTAAATTTGGTGGGTAAAAAATGTTGATAACAAATCTTTTTTAATTAAGTGATTTATCGTGATTAATTAAAATTCTAAACTGTAATTAATCCGATTAAAAATTGTCATCATTTGACAGCTCTACTGATAAAACAATCAATGTAACACTATTACTTTTGATTTTATTACTGAAGCAGTCATAATGTCAGCAAATGAAATTAGCGTTTCAAACTATGGGTAGGTTTTCAAATTAAGGTTTAAAACTAGGGTTAAGGCTTCAAAGTAGGGTTTTAAACTAGGGTTACAGTTTCAAATTAGTGTTTTAAACTAGGATTAGGGTTTCAAATCAGGGTTTTAAACGTGTCTTATGTTTTCCAAGCAAGGTTTCAATGGAGCGTTAGGCTTTAAATTTTGGGTTTTAAACTAGGGTTAGGAATTCAAAACTATTTTAAACTCGTGTAACTGTTAGGGTTTTAAAATGTGGTTTCAAAACTGGATTCAGATTTCAAATTAGGGTTTCAAAGTACGGTTATGCCTTCAAATCATGGTTAGCGATAGGGTTTCAATGTCGCGTTTCAATTTGACATGCATTCGAGAGGTCATGATGGTCTATAAGGGAATAGAATAGATTTGATTTGTACTTGTGGAAATATTTCTCGTTACATGTCTGCAGTAAACGTTATGAACCATGAATAAAATCCTACATTATTTTTTGGGAAATATTTGTCTAAACAGGCAAACGAATTCTGACGGCCGTTTCCCTGGACTCATCACACGACAGGACTTTCTTTGCAGTGTATACAAATTGCGATTCGAAACTGCTCAGTACTGGGAAAGTATGGGGGAGACTTCCTTTTACCCATATGCTGAGGTGAGACGAGGGAGGCTTAAACAAACATCTTCAGTTCTTGTAGTTTCCCCACATTTCTGCCGCACATATTCAATGTAGCACACTACAGTATGCTTTGTGTTTTGTTTCAGATTGTCTTCACCATAAGCGACCCGGACCAAAAGTACCACATACCTCTGCTCTTGAGCCGGTTCTCCTATAGTACGTACAGAGGGAGCTAGAGGTCGAGTGTGTGGTGACCTTTGGCGATTGGCGTCCCTCTTTCTTGGAAACATTCATCCCTTTCGCAGTTTGACTGACATGTGTTGTATAGCCATTCCACTCAAAATGCAATTGTGCCAACAATTTCTTGTATTCTTTCTAAGAATAGGATATTACAATCAGTATTACTCTTTAAAATTAAATCATTAAGTTGTGATAAACTGCACTTAGTAGTCATGATTTAAACCCACTGCATGCATGTTTTAGATTGTGACTCATATTGTTAAACATGGTACATCATTGTTTTGTTATATATCTTCTATTGTAAGATGAGTGTCTGAAGCAGGTTACAAATATACAGATTTTAAAAATGTAAGACCCCAACAATGATAAAAAAAAATATCTGCATGTGTGTGTTTACTGTTCTTCAGTGTGGTGACTTAAGGATAGGGATGTTCGATACCACTTTTTTAGACCAATACAAGTACTCCACTCTTGAGTAGTCACCAATACCTATATCAAGTACCGATACGACTAGTAGTTTTGATACATAAAATCTCCAACAAAAAACAATGACAGATTATTTTAAAGTAAGACCTATATATCCCAATATAGCATTTTTACTTAAAATGTTCTATTCTTATAACTTCCTGTCCATAAAACTAGTATTGATACCTTGAAATAAGGCTGGGTATCAGCACGATACCGCTACCTGGTATCAAAACTCGCCCATCCTTACTTAAAAGTGACCAAAACAACACATTATACACATAGCAGCAAATTGCAATATATTGCCACTTACTATTGTGAGTCTCCTCCCTCAAACTTGAGACAGCATGGTGCCACAGGCCAGGGCATCGAGAATGCTGAAAAACACAAAGAATGAAGAGTATTTACTTGTAGTAATAACAGTAGCATTTGCATTAGTAGTTGTATTGGTAGTAGTAACTACAGTTAATGTACTTGAAAGCTTACAAACGAAAAGTTATGAGCAGAATTGGTATGAATAATCACCAAAATTAACATGTACTCATGTCAACTCCAACTTCTGAAAATATCAAAACAATTGCCACAGTATTTTGGATTTATGGACATTAAGCCTTTTTCTCACCATTCAGTGTGCATACGTTTCAAGCATGTTCAAGCACAACTGTACGTCTATGCAGAATTAATGAACACTGTGTGATCAACTCTGTGAAATAACATCGACTCTGGACACTATGTAAATCTGAAAATGTTAAAATTGCACTATGGAAGTTAAAATCAGCTCCAAAAATGTAAACCTGAAGGTTTACCATTCCATAGCATTTTTTTTTGTTCCCCTCACTTATATTTATGATCATCACAATTGCCTATTAGATTATTGTATTTCATTTCTATACGTGATGTTTTTGGAGGCGACATCGCTAAGTTCTTCTTGCGTGTGGGTGAATGCGTGTAGCTCTGTGTTCGATAGCTTTAGCCTGCAGTTGATCGATTCTCCACGTTGATTACACTCCCCTGAGCTAGCTAGGGCCTTGCCCGGAGATGCGATTATAGGGTTCATATTATTTACAATTTCTCATAATTTCAGTCCATACGATCAAAAAGAACATGGCAGACGACGAGTTAGCGGCAATTAGACAGCAACGAATGGCGGAACTCCAAGCGAAGCACGCGGTAAGGACAAAAGATTGGAGTGGTTTGGAAGCGTGTTAGCTACCTAATAAGGAAAGGCTGCTTGCTAGTTTGACTGATGTTGTCATTGAAATTGTAGGAAATCAGCTGTCACCTCGCTGATGTCTTACTATAAAGGGAAATTCACGCCAAATGCGCGTGAAATTTAATATTCGAAGTTTAAGATACGGTACTACTCACTAAATCATTAGCAAGTTGCTAGCTAGCTTGCTGTCAACATGACAGTGCACACCCCTCTCATTCTGAGATTGTAACTTAAACTGCATGGATAACGTACGTAGCATCGTGCATTTTATCAGGGAGTTTATAAACGTAACGTACAAGACCAAACATTGTGCAAACAATAGTGCACGTTTGTAGCATTTAGTCGTAACTAGACTAAAGAGCTCCCCTGTTTGTTTGTTTTTTCAAATATTCTGTTGCACAAATGTGTAATACACAGACTACTGGTTTACTCCCACTCGTGATTTTACAATCAAATGATGATCAATACATATCCATGCACCAAATCACGTGTTGTAATTACACTTTAAAAATGGCGCAGTATGTATCCAAAACCTGTAAATTCTGTGTTTTCAGAGCTTGTCAATAATTATTTGTAAAGTATAACCAAGTGTTGACTGCATTTTTTGCTTTCTAAGATGAATGTTAAATTAGTAACTATGTGCTATGTTGCTTCAGGATTCCTCAAAGAATCAGCAAGGAGAGGAGGCCAAACAAAGGTGACATAATCACGATTACCTTCAAGTGCATTTAATAACTAATACAAATGAGGAAGATGTAATAGGGCACAGCGAAGAAGAAGAATAAAATGATGCGTGAAGGTCAAGATATCAAAAACACAAACCTAAACATAACATTGAGACCAGCTGTTGCTGTCCATACTCTGCTCTAGACCTGCCTTCTATCCATTCACTAATATATATATATATATCAGGATTATTTTATTATTGTCATTTGTCCAGATCATTGTATTCTCAGGGTGCATACGGTAACAGTGATATTGCGAATTTGCGATATTAAAATAACTGTGATATCGTCATGTTATGATAATGAAAGCACCACGTGTGCTTTTCACCCACTTCAGCCAAACACAGCATAGTGAACTACACTGGCGTGATACTTTGCGCACCTGCGCCGGTTTACAAAGTAATTCAAGTTGTCCGGCAGCGGCAAACCTACTGGCATGGTTGAGATTGCAATTTTTTACAATATTGTGAGTTTTTATACAGTAATGTGTGAGCTAAAATTAAAATAACAAATTAAATTGCCAACATTCCCACAGTATCGTGATAATTTTCGTATTGTGAGGTTCATATCCTGATAATATCGTATCGTGACATTTGGATATCGTTACATCCCTCCTTGTAAGACAATGAAAGCAGTGCAGTTGTGATCGATTCAATGCCCTGAAAATGATTTTCTTAGTGTCTCTACTTTCTCAGTAGAGTTCACATTGTAGTTGGTGTTATTATGAAATAAATGATTGTGGAATGGTAACAGTCTTTTAACTTTGGAACTTCAAGATGTTATTGTTGCTTGCGTGTTAAAACTAATGTGGTGTTTTATTCCCAGAGAGACAGAGTTCAGGAACTCCATATTGGCCCAAGTTCTAGATCAGTCTGCTCGTGCCAGGTGTAAGTGTTTTCCATAAACTGATAATATCCTTTACATTTAAGATTATGTGTTGGGGCAACCATACAGGGAGAGGTAGTGCTGTGTGTGATGGATAAAATTTGATGTCCCGGTGTCCCTATCTATCTCAATATAGGATTTTTCTATTTTTAAAATTGCATGAAATCTGTAGCAAATTTCTCTTATCTTTTCTCCATTTGATTATAAAACACATATCATGAACATTTACCCCCCAAATTATTTTTAAAAATTGCGTGGTTGTAAGTTTCCTGCTACCTTCTGACACATTAACATTAAAAAGGAAACTTTTGACTTATTTATCATGACTGATGATACATCATATTCTTTGTTTTTCTCATTAAAGGCAAATTTTTGTTTTTGTTTTCGTCCCTATAGTGAACAGGCTTGCTTTGGTAAAGCCGGAGAAGGTCCGTTCAGTTGAGGATTATCTTATTCAAATGGCTAAGTATGGATCATTGGGAGGAAAGGTACATAAATGAGCATATACTTGAAATGTACTGTATTTTTTGTTATTCTTTCATCACTGTGGGATGGGAAAGTATGTCCGAATTCGGTCAATTTATTTACTTATTCTGTATTATTATTTGGACTTTTTTTTTTTTTACAAATTATTGAACAATCAGAAGTTTTGAAAATACCTTGAGAACTTTTAATGATATTATGTTTAATAATTTTTTTTTATTAATATTATTATTTTCCTGAAATGTTATGGTTTTGGAGATGTGAGGTTTTCACACGAGTTTTACTTTATATTACTACAGAGACCAGATTATATAGTTTTCTTGTATATTTTTCCAGAATTAATCGACTTGGTTAGGGACGCTATAACTACTGTGTTGCTAAGTTAACTGTATTTTGCTAAATGTTTTTTTTTTTTCAGATTTCAGATTCAGGCTTGATTGAGATCCTAGAAAAAGTCAGCAAGCAAACAGAGAAAAAAACAACAGTCACAGTATGTTCCACTAATAGATTACAGATTATTGTCAGCAACTATGTCCTAATTTATCTGAACGCTTTTGTTTTTCTCAGTTCAATAGGCGGAGGGTGATGGATTCGGATGAGGAAGATGATTAACTCAAAACCTGAGCTGTTGAATGAACCAGGAAATGAAGGCGATGTGTTTCATTGAGATTCTTTGACTACTGTGGTCCTGCTAGCACCCTGAAAAGCCGCAGTTTTTACTGTGTGTCTCTGGAAATGACACACCAGGGGGAGAACAATGAGATTGAATTGACAAATGGTTTAAGAGATGCTGGATACAATTACAAAGTATCGAGTATATTGTTTGCTTGCGGTTTCATTTAGCATTTGCGTTACTCATGTTTTTGACATTTTTTTGACACTTCTTTACAACACATGAGTGTTTTACTCTCCTGCTCAGTTTTCATGAGTTACTTTTTCTTCCTGGTTTGAAATGTTCACCTACAGAAGCTGGAAAAAAAAGCAGCAGATCATGCGTTTCATTATTACTTATATTACAACTCATTATTCTTCTGTCTGGACCAGCAAATGTTGTCTTCTTTTTGCAAACGTGTCTCTTCAATATTTACAATAAAAATTAAAACAACAAAGGCCTTAAATTCAAACAGCTTTTCATCTGTTAATTTTCAGTTTTATTCTGCATTCTGCAGGGGTAGGTACATATATGGATCTCCATGAATTTGTAATACAAGTAATGTAAGCCTCAGTTGTATTTAGAACCACAGTATCAACTTTTGCACATGCATTTTCATAAACGCCACTATGTAAACAAATTCACTTTTTGGTGTTGTTCAAACCTGATATAATTGGTTCCTTTATGGGAAACAAACGGTTTTAAGACTTACAGTACAATAGTTTTTCTTTCTTTCTTTTTTTATAAACCTGAATGCTGGTTCATCGTAATACTGTACAAAATGATTTAAAAGTGGGATGGTCTGATGTTCTGGCCCGTTTTCGCACCAGTGTGGTCAGATGATCACTCATTGGCCTCTCAAAATGTCGCATCAAGAGCTTGATTCTGATTGGTTGCAGGTTTAGCCACGTGTTCAACACCAGCCAATCACGAATACGACACTGGTTGCTCAAAGACGAGTGTTGACAGTTACGTTAGCTAACGTGGCTGCTACAAACAAACGCTTAATTTTATAAATTTAGATCGAACTCTACCAACATTAATCTACAGAATTAGAAATATGCCCGGGGACAGCATAAAGAAGACACACACGTGCACGGCTCCTGTGAATATAGCGGTCATTAAATACTGTGAGTATAACTTTAAACCTTGCCTCACTAATGCCTGACTCTATCGACCCTTTAAAAGTAGGTTTAATTGTTCTATTACATACCCGTAATTAGAAAACTAACTATAATTGTAATGGACTATAATTGTGGTAACGTTTTAGAAAATTGTGTTTTCAGGGGGAAAGAGAGATGAAGACCTAATTCTACCCATTAACTCATCGTTGAGCGTAACACTTCACCAAGATCAGGTAAGAAAGGGGGGGGGGGGGCTGTGTAAAACACAGTTGGTTGTTGGGGAGGAAACTTACATATCAAAGCGGGCCACCAAATCCCACATACAGGTGCATCATTAAAAGGTTCTCATGCAAGACGTCTACAACTATTAAGGTAGGCATTGATGTCTTTAAGATGTTAATGCTCATTTGTAATGAGAAAGGTGTTATTTTATCGTTATGGCAAGCCTGAGCAACATTAGCTTGTGAATATGGTTGTCTTGATAGCATATTGTATTAAGTACAATGTGCAGGTGAACCCAAGACACCACTGAGAGTGAATAAACTCTAAATTTGACACAGCTCATTAAAAATGAATGTGCATGCTACTACAACATACATTGTGACTTATTTTATTTTTATTTTGATAAGCGTATGTGTCTTGTGTTTTCCATGTCCAGTTGAAAACAACCACAACAGTGGCCACTAGCAAGTCTTTTGAAGAAGATCGACTATGGCTCAACGGCAAGGAGGAGGATATCAGCCATCCAAGATTACAGTCCTGTTTGAGAGAGAGTACGACTTTTTAACTGTAATATAAGGATCGCATAACACAATGAAGGATCCTTACATCTCTGTGTCATGTGTCTGTAGTTCGACGTCTTGCAAGGAAAAGACGTAATGAAGACGATCCCAGTTTAGATTCAACCTGCTTATCTCACAAAGTTCACATCTGTTCCATCAACAATTTCCCCACTGCTGCTGGACTTGCTTCCTCTGCAGCAGGATTTGCTTGTTTAGGTGTGTTGCTGCATCGCATTCAACATCAGTGAAATTTAAAGCCTGTTACACACTGTTTCTCCACTGTTTTGCAGTATACACACTGGCCCAGGCGTTCGGTGTAGAAGGGGAATTGTCTGGGGTGGCTCGTCAAGGCTCAGGCAGTGCATGCAGAAGTATGTACGGCGGATTTGTCCAGTGGATCATGGGGCATCAGAGTGACGGCAAGGATAGTCTTGCCCAGCAGGTGGAGCCAGAGACTCATTGGCCTGAGCTGAGAATACTTGTGCTTGTGGTATGAATGTAGGATTAGGTTGCACGGGGTTAAAGAAGGGAGGGACATAAAAATGACAAGAGGGAAGCAAATACAAGTTATGCCTGTTAATTATAAGTGTATATTTGTTTGACAGGCCAGTGCTGAGCGGAAACACGTGGGCAGCACCTCTGGCATGCAAACTAGTGTGCAAACAAGTCATCTCTTAAAGGTACTATTTTTAACCTCAGTACACACCCATATTTATTTTCTAAAGATTTGCTTTCACCGAGCTATAGAGGATTCAGTTGGATGCAGTAGACAATTTATGCGAAAAGAAAACAAAAGTGTTCCGCACTGGCTAAACTGAATTTGTGAAAACCATTTAAAAAAAAGAGTGGAATATATGATACAGAGTAAACACATTGGATTATCGTGCAAGATTAGATAACCCCAAAATGTGTGTGTTTGTAGCATCGGGCCGAGTCGGTTGTCCCTGGCCGCATGGTTGAGATGATTAAAGCAGTGCGCAGGAAAGACTTTACTGCATTCGCTGAACTCACCATGAAGGACAGTAACCAGTTTCATGCCACCTGCCTGGACACATATCCTCCTATATTCTACCTCAACAGTGTGTCTCATCAGGTCATCAACCTGGTGCATCGATACAACAGTCATTACGGGCTGACAAAGGTGAGGAACGCCACAGTTTGAGAAACACCACAACACTGGAAACAAGTGAAAAAATCGATTCTCATTTAGTACGATTCAAAATTGATTTTAAATGTCCCAAAATCGATTTTATTTAAATTATTTTATACTGTCTTCCCTTTGTTAATGTGTGCCTTTATTGGGAGTGCTGTTCATGTTGTACCCGATTTGGCCACTTAGGGGCAGTGTGGTTCCACGCGGTCTGATACACTGTTAAGTTATAGCCACATTAGAGAGTAGAAGGAAAAAGTCACGATCAAGTTATTCCAATAAAAGTTGTTCTTTTTGCAGCATCGAGCCGTTTTTATGAGTGATAAAAGTGCCGCGAGTAGAGCATTAATTAGCATTAGCGAGTCAGACTGGAGTAGATCATGACGATTCCTTGAACATCTATAAATTGTAGCAAAAATCATTGTCAATCAAATCATCTTGAATCAAAAATCGTTTTAATCGAAAATCGATTCTGAATCGAATCGCACACCCAAAAATCGGAATCGAATAGAATCGTGAGACATTCAAAGATTCCCACCACTAGTTTTAACGCAAAGTACAGTATTTAATCATTGCTGTTTGTATGCAGTGTGCTAAAAGTTAGCTTTGATTCAATGAAAGTAACACAGCTCAAATGTAATTTAGATGGTTGCTGTTAACAAATTTTCCACTCGTCTAACGTCCTTGTAGTTGCTCATTTGAGCGTACGTGCGCATGATCTGTGCTGTCTTACTGATGTGATGTAATGAAGATGTGAAACTTGTGTGGTTTTCAAATTCTCTGGGTAACATGAAACCATTGTCAACATACATAAATCTGTTTTCCTCAAGGTGGCCTACACGTTTGATGCAGGACCCAATGCTGTGATATTCACTTTGGAGCAGCACGTTCCTGAGTTTATTCAAGCAGTTCGACATTTCTTCCCTCCAGAAAGCAATGGTGGCGAGTGAGTAGACAATTGTCCATTGTAAGTTGTATCCCATCTGGAGTGTGTCCTCAAATGAAACTTCCTTTTGTGTAGGTTTTTAAAAGGTCTTCCAGTTCCCCATGCAGATATTTCTGAGGAGTTGAAACAAGCTATTTGTTTGGATCCCATGCCCAAAGGAATTAGCTACATTATCAGCACTAAGGTGTATACACACACGCATACCTAATTTGATTCTGTCATGTTCCTGCACTATATCATTTGTTGTTGTTTTTTTTTATTTCAAAGCCTGGCCCAGGTCCTTGTGTTGTGAAGGATCCCACGCAGCATCTGCTTGGACCTGATGGATTACCTAAGAACACTGTTAAACATCATTCACTGGACAGGGACAGTGGAGTAAAACATGAAAACGGCTACTAATATATGACTGCCAATCATCAGTAGAGTCATTGCCAAATTACAATTTTAATGCTGTGTCTTCCTTTAGCAATGACCCTTTTTACATTTGAAACTGTTTTGTGTGCTCTCCTTGTGTACTGCTAAACCGTGACTTTGAACAATGAGTTATGTCAGCTATGATCGAAAAGAGCTCTCAGTTCTCATTCCTGTTCACAAGGCATTACACCATATAATCTATTTGCTGTTTAATGCCCAGGTCTATACAATTTTATATAATTATATAATATACTCATATCTAATAATGTTATTAAAAGCATTGTCTTACACTGAAATTGAAATGCTGTGCAAATGTATTGATCACACTGTTAGGCTGTGTAGTGCAGATACTGAATTCTGTGTTAAACTTGGATAAGATGCCAGCTAACATTCAACACAGTGTAAAGGTTATTCTTTTGCTATTGCTCACTTTTTCACACACAAAAATGTACCTTTGTATATTAGACAAGTTTGTGATTTTTATTTTATTTTATGTAGTTTACTTTCTGTATAATTTAGCCTAACGTTATTAGGATTTCTAGTCAAGTTTATTTGTACAACCCTTAAGACTTACTTAAAGGGCTTCATAGGACCACAGTTCGCAAAGATCAATGGCATCCACTTGTCTATAAACTTCCCAAGTGGAGAAGCAAAAAGTCAAAAAGCTGTACATTTGTAAAAAAAAAAGCATTTGGAAGGGAAAAGGAAGTAACCTTTGAGTAGAGAGCACGAATGGAAGAATCCCCCCCTTCCAGGATGACTAGGCTGCAATGGATGCTGATTGGGCAACAACTGTATAATGTTAAGTAAAACAGTATTAGAGTCCATATAATAATAATTAAAAGTTTATTACAACTGAAGAACGTTTTTTACTCAAGTTATTTTTTGTTCATGTTAGAAGGAAGACCACAATCTACGATCAAATGTTTTCATGGTAAGCATTTAATTTATTTTAAGTACAGTAAAGTATATTCAACTGGAATGGAAAATGCATTAACATGCAGGAATTCATCACCCACCTATGACGACGTTTGTAACCGGAAATTACGTTTTGGGGGCGTGTCACAGGTAGGCTCCGCTAGGACCTTACTTGATTCTCATACTGCTTCACTGCCTGCGCTCACATTTCACTTCAGAGAAAACATTTACTCCTTGAGTGTGCACCGAAGGCAGCATGGGGAAGATCGAGTGGGCTATGTGGGCCAATGAGCAAGCTTTGGCTGCTGGACTCAGTAAGTTTAGCTACGTTTCCGTCGGATTTATAATGTTTTTCATTTAATATTTGTTTTTACTCTTTAACAAGAGTTGCCACGTACTTTTTGCTGTAGATGTTGCCTTGCTCAATTTTTTTAAGTAAACAAATCATACCAGTACAGTATTTAGATTTCAATTTGTTTTTTTTTGTTTTTTTTTATTCAAGTTACTGTTACTCATTTATTTGTTTTGAAGATTAATGAGTGGTCTTGAATTTGACAAGCATCTTCCTGCTTCCTACTTGCAGTTCTCCTTACTGGTGGCATTGTGGGGGTCGCAGGGATGTTCAGAGGGTGGCAGTTTGCTGCCTATGCTATGTATCCTTTGCAATTTTCATAACGCACCTTTAGCTTAAACGTATTTAATTCAAGTTGTCTTTTGTGCAAATGTCCATTTTATAGACCAAGGATATCCTCATTACTTTTACCTGAGAAGAGTTAACTGCTTAGAGACTGATAACTGCAGCAAATGAATATCAATGAAAAATGGAAAATATTAACTACTGTTATCAGTTTAAATACATTCCCTTTAGTCTACTTCTTAAATATGATCACAGTCTGTGTCATGTGTTGTGAGGACGCTTAATTCCTACGTAATTATGCAAGTCGGCAAACCTGTCCGATAAGAAAGCCTTGACAGCATTGCTCAGTGCCGCTGGCGCCTTTGTGTGTCTGCTGGAGTACCCGAGAAGCAGACGGGCAAAGGGCACCGGTGTGGAACGAAAGTAAGCGACGCCATTGCATCAATCGCGTTAAGATTGAAATGGTTGTCGGTTAATGTTCATTCTCTCCTAATGTTCTGTTCTCAGGGGGCAGTACTGTTTCACTGTGTGTGTGAGAGCTTTTGGGCCTCTGACAAGGAACTACTACGTCAGGGCCTTTTTACATGCTGCGTGAGTTGAAATCACAGCCACTTTCCTATGCTCGACAGCATTCCTGCCAATCAAACACTTCTCTATTGTGTTGTTGCATTGACCTAAATAAAGACGTGCATCTGTTTCCCAGGCTGTGTATTCCCGCTGGGTTTATGCTTGCTACTGTCCTAGGATGTGTCTGCCTTGCTATCGCCAGCCTCATCTACCTCTCAGTAAGTCAAATATTGCTACAGTATTTTTACCATGTATTCAGCCCATTCAGGAAGTTGGTGGAAACGGTTACAAGGAAGAGATGGTTTCATTGCTGGTACAGCTCTTGAGCCATACCTCACGTGTGGATTTCAGCATACCTGAAATCTTACCAGGAAGTAGTGTGGCTGAGTCATTTGGACCTTGTGTCATGTGCCAACAAAGTGCAAAATTAAGTTTGCACAAATAGTTGACAACATTAATAAACATGTATTTAACTTTGGAACATGAGGTGATCATTTTTTACTATTTCAGGCGGCCATCCATGGAGAACACTGGGAACCCATTGTCCCAAGAGTGCAGCCCAGTAGGATAGCTCCAAGCATTAAGAATCCCCCTCAGAATCCTCCACCAAGACCTCCAGCGGAGATGCGCAGGAAAAATATTGATGACTTTGAAGGCGCTTCTTATGACAACCCCATGGCTGTCATCGATGAGAAGTAACCCGACTGGTTTCCTTTTCTCCATCCTGTGGTTTTGTTGAAATGCCAACAGAGGTTTAACGAACCTTGTGACTTTTGGTAAACACCTTTTGAACAACGGGTGACAGCGTGAATGTCATTTTATTTGTTGGCGGGGGGGGGGGGGGGGGGGGCACAATGCATATATTGCAGCTGTTAAATGGATCACATATAATAACTATTGATGTTCATATACTTACACTTGTGATTTAGTTTTTCCGATCCCACTGCCTTTTCTATTAGAGCTTTGTAAAGTTCTGTAATGCAATTGCACACACCAGTGCATGCAGGGTTTTTTCCTCAACAGTTCCTTTGGGTGAATTTTACTTTTTTGGCAGTATCATTTTGACACACTGAAAAAAATATATATATTTTATACAATAGTTTTCTGTACTACATGTAAATAAATCATTATTTTCCCAGGTCTACATTTTAACGTGTCTTACTTCCTCTTTGAAACATGTGGTTGTTCGCAGCTTCCCATTTTGCAAACACCCTGACTTTCAGTATGTTGGAATTTCCCCTCTTTCATGTTTCCTGTGTTCTTTTCCTCACACATTACCTGTGACATCACATTACATTCATGGCATGCAAAACATCCAATTAATACTTTGTTCTGCCACGGTAGGTTGTTGGACAAGTTCAGTGCACTAATGTTGCATAATCCAATTAAGGTATTGTTTTTTATAGTGTGGAAACATCAGGGAGACTTGGACTTCCTGATTCTAATGTAGTGAAAAGCTCAAACGACACCAACCATAACAGTAATTTACAGGAGAAATAATCAGTCTACTACACACATGTGTTCAAATGCCTTTTTTTTTTTATAAACAGAAATAATATTAAATTATCTCAAAACCACCTTTAATGTGGCCTATAACCCATACAACTCAATTTGACTTTGTCTTCAAGACGGAAATAAAAAAATAACCGACTGCGATCATGTGGTTGCACAAGTGTATACACCCTCTTATGTGGTTGTCATCACATTCCGAGTTCAACACGTGTTAAATGTTAGTCAGCACACACCTATTGTTAGTAAAAGTGCCTCTGGTTAATCCCAAATAAAATTTCAGATGTTCTAGTTGGGTTTCTTATTTCCCCCTTTCTAACAGGATCTTAAAGGTTTTGTGCTAACACTAACTGCTATTTTGAATTCTTCACCTTGACGAAGGCTTTGATTCTAACTGAAGAAAAACAACCCAAAGCATGATGCTGTCACCACATGCTTCACTGTCAAACAAAATGACAGGAAAAGACTACTGAACATCTTGGATTTATTTTGGATTAAACAGGCACTTTAAATAGCGGAAAATGCGTGCTGACTTCCATTTGAGTTGAGTTTGAACGTGATTGATTATTTCTGAACACAGTCGCATCTCAGTATAAGACAGTGTGCACACTTGGGAAATCACATTATTTCAGTTTCAGGAAAAAAGGAGAGCCACTGATGCACTGTCACCATTTTATTTAATGGCACAAGCGCACATATATAAAATTAGTTCACTTGCAAGTAGGTACGTCAAATCTCACGTTCAAACATTCACATGCAGATGAACTGGTCATGTCCCTTACATAAATATCTAGGCCATGCCCTTTCTCTAGATAAACAACATTACTGTACAGTTGTTGTGATGCCCAAAGTGCAGTAAAGTACACTTTATAAACCAGTTTTATTTTCTTCTTCCCAAGCCATCGCTGCACACTAAAAAGAGAATTGTTGAATCAATTTAAGATTAAGCAGAGAATTGTTGACCAAGTTAATATAATTGCTTCAAGTGGTAACACACAATTGAATTAAGTTAATCCAAAGTGAGTATATTAAGTATGAACTCATTGTTAATTAAATTTACAGTAATATATTATTTATTAAGTTGGTTCAACAATTCTCTTTTTAGAGTGTGCACTGAACTGACACTCCTTCCATGCTGCTGCTATGTACAGTACTTTCAAACATTCAATGTCCTCTGTAACTGTATATGTGTATATATATATATATATATATATATATATATATATATATATATATATATATATATATATATATAACGTGTGCCTTACTGCTAGTTGCACTGCATAATTTAATATCGACTATAGATTTTACATAATTTATTTTCTGTACTATTTGTCATTCTTGAAACACAATCTGATATGATTACAATGATGATAAAATCATTATCTATACCAGTCTATACCAGTGTTTTATTATATTTTTATAAAATACAATATTGTCTTAATTAAAACACGTTACAATTGAGTTAATATAAATAAAGGAATATTGATTCGTTATGTGTGGGTAAAATGAATAAGATAGATAGATAGATAGATAGATAGATAGATAGATAGATAGATAGATAGATAGATAGATAGATAGATAGATAGATAGATAGATAGATGGATGGATGGATGGATGGATGGATGGATGGATGGATGGATGGATGGATATCAAAGCTACCACTGTCACCTACTGTTGACTTCGAGCACTGCATATTTTTCGGCATTGTTTACAGAAAATTTCCCCTTTTCTCCAGTTGGAGGCAGTAGAGTGCGTCAAAACAGTTGAGACTGCCGAACAAGGAAATGAAGAAGTAGAAACTCGAACGACATGGCTGTATGCGAAGCGTATCTTGATTATGTGCTCTCGTAAACTTACTTTAGTCGTCAATACTTTTGTATCAGTGGGTACATGAGCCGTGTAAAATGTCTACCAGGGCTTTGCGGAGGCTGAAAGGCAAAGAGCGAGCTCAGGAGGCGGTTGTCGTCGAGGATCTAACTTTAGCAGATAGCCCCGATGAGCTGGCTGAAAGCGAGGAAGAGCAGCTGGACACTATCAGTGTCAGTCCAGCGTCGCATCAGAATGTCAGCAATCGAAAGTCAAAGAAAAACAAGAATCGTAAAGACATCTGTGCCATTTTTGAAATGGTATGTCTACATTAGCTCAATCTTTCTACACGTTGCAGGGACTGTACGTCTGCTGTGTGATCTTAAAGCTGTTAGCCGCGTCTAGCTAGTCATTGTTAGTAAAATAAACATAGCCACACATGAGTTGGTACACCATTTGATATCAAGCACAGAGAATTCGATGTGTGTCAGATACATTCAAGTTACAAATTACAAGTTGTTCCCCTTTCATTGTGGTCCAGACGATCAGTTAGCACGTCAACAAAGATCCTGTGCCAGTTGCTTCGTTAAGTGCGCGAGACGAGGTTAACAGTTGAGGCAGGTAAGATCATAGCTGCTCACAACGCCGTGAGCATCTGATAGACACTTCCTGGCTGAACATCACCACCTCGCTAAATTAACCTCCCTACTCGCTTGACCTGGCTTTGAGTGATTCCCCAACCCGTTTTCCTAAACTCAAGGGGGTGATCAGGGGGACTTGTTTTGAAGACATGGAGGATTTCAAGACAGCCGTGATGATGGAGCTATTCCTTTCAGCAGTGCATGAACGTGTGGTAGAGAATACTGGGAATGAGCATTAGACTCAAGGAGTATTACTTCAAAGTGCAAAACCTGTAGTTTGGATGAAAAAATAATAATAATTTTGTGACACAAGTCTTGGCGCTTTTCTGACGCACCTTGTAAACTAGTGGTGAGAATTTTGACGTGTTCGTTTTTATTACTCTTATTTTTATTATTTATTATTCTTTTCCAGATAAGTGATACAGAAAAAGTCTCCGCTGATGAAGATCCAGAGAAACTTGATGGAAACAAAACAAGTGACACTGGAAACAATGGCAGCAAAGAATACAGCAGTCAAGGGTCGAATGAGGTAATTGGCAAGATGTGGGAGGTGGAATGTATTTTTTTAAGCAAATTATTTTGGTGTTTATTTATTTATGTTGTTTTTATTTGCACGTTTGTCATTTGTTATTTCCAGCATTTGTCCAGTGTTAGGAAAAAGAAGAAGAAAAAGAGGACAAAAGTTAAATCTGAAATTGTACAGGTAAACTTGAATAGTTTTAAACATGTCTTCTTTAAACCACACCTCAAATTGATTGTTTTAAGACAGAAAGCCACCCCAAATGTATCTTACAATGATTACTGTCTGATGTCAGAAAGCACAAGCACCAGATGACAACATTGATTTATTGCTGGAAAACCTGGACCGGTCCAATGGTTTGACTTTGCAAAATGACGCTGGTGGCTGTGACAGAAGACCTATCTTATATGTGGAGCACAGGTGATCGAACAATGTCTGTTTGATAAAGATGGAGCATGCTCATGGTCTCATGATTGGCTGTCCTGATGTACTGTATGTTATTTTGCAACTAATTGTTTCATACATATTGTGTTGTTGTTGTCTCCAGGAATCTCAACCCAGAGACAGAACTAAAGAAATATTTTGGGAGTCGAGCAGTTTTGGGTGATCAGAGGTAAACATGGATTTGGGGAGCTGTTTGGCAAATTATTTTGTCGTCGTGTCTTGTCATCATTTTGGCATTTGTTTTCAGACCGCGACAACGCAATCGACAGTTTCATCGGAACACATGGATAACCAGCCCCAAGGAAAGTTGGCCTCGGTTCAGCCGCCCAGGTCAGGCTTGCTTTCATCTTATTAATCTGTTTAAATAATGTGTCAATGACTGCCCTGCATTTATGTCATGCAAAGTTGCAAAGGTAAAACGGAGTGTTTTGTATTTCTTCACTTGGAAACATTTTGTTACTTTTAATATAATTAAAAGTGCAAAGGGGCAAACGATCTTCCGATGTTCTAGTCAGTAATTAAATGCATTAAATGTATTCATGACCTTCAAATGGTCCAAACAATTTTGTTTAGTAGAAATTTTTTTGTTTTGTTTTTTAACACATTAGGGGTAGGGAACTCCTGTTTTAGATGTCTCCTTGTAGTTGTAGTTTTAAAGTTACGATTGAATTGCTACTCATACTTGCTCAGTGTTAGGTCTATAGTTAATTGACTACACCTGTATTAACCTGAAATTATGTATTTTTAGGAATCTCAATGACCTTACTGGAGACAAAAGATGGCATTCAGTACTTCACCTTTGAGCACAGTCGCGACTACCAACAAGTACAGTTCAAGTTCCTGGATGCTGTCGAGTCCATGGATCCAAACAACATTGTGGTAAAAGTGCATTACTCTGTTGTGCATGTTAGTGAATAATGCAAGTAACACAACCAAACTACTGTGGGGTTTCCAAATAATTACAATTCTTATGTTTACATGATGGAGTCATTAATCAGTTGATTTAAAGATAAAACTGTTGAGTGTTCTTTCTGTTGTCTAAGGTAAACGACTCTAACATGACTCTTTTCGCACAAGGATTTGATTTTAAGTTATATACTATAGCAATTTTAAGGTATACTTGTCATTCCGTTAAAGTGATTGAAGCGAAAATATTTTTAGTTTTAATTGATAAACAGTCAATTATTGGCACATGATGTAACTATAATGCATATTGAATAATGATTGTAAGAGTAGTGATTAATAATTACATGCATGTTTAACATTTGTATATATCATTTATTGATGTCTTTTCTTAGGCTCTGCTGCAGCTGAATCCCTACCACATTGATTCTTTGCTACAACTCTCTGACGTCTGTCGTATACAAGAGGATCAGGAGATGGCCAGGGACCTTATTGGTGAGGACGTTTAACCCAAAGAAAGAAAGATTTCCTTCAATCAGTGCCTTCATCACTTTTTTTTTTTACTTACTAATTAACTCCAAAAATTATTCAAAAACACTGATAAACATTGGTTAATGTGTAATGCCTTATTTCGCGGAGCCGATCAATGACGTCATTGGTTGATTGGGCAAATAAAGATATTACAGCCGATTGCCGATTTTGCATAAAAAAATGCTAAATATCAGCCGATCACGATCCAGCCAATCAGTTCGGTGTAAATTCTAATTAAATTGTTGACTAGACACACAAGTTGCCCAAATTAAATGATCAAAGCGCATGAAACATCAACATAATACCGAAATGTGTGTACAAATGATTTAATTTTGTTGCAGAGAGGGCCTTGTACAGCTTTGAGTGTGCGTTTCACCCTGTATTTAGTCTGACCTCTGGCACCTGCAGACTGGATTACCTCAGACCAGAAAACAGGTTGGACGGACTTTTACATTCTCTTAAACTTTCTCTATCTTGACAGAAGCATTAAGTTATTTTGAAACCTTTCTCTCGCATAATTGATGACTTGAATAAAAAGCGGAAGTCGAGTGATAATAATCTGCTTTCAGGGCATTTTATCTTGCTCTTTTCAAGCATATGATGTTTCTTGAGAAGAGAGGATGCCCCCGGACAGCGTTGGAGTACTGCAAATTGATCTTGAGGTAGAGAAGAAGAGCACAAGTATTTAAAAAAACAAAAACATGGTCATGAGATGGCAAATCATTTTCAAGGGGCACTGTTTGTTTATATCCTACTAGATGAACAAGAAAAACTTTTATTTAATTGAATAACATCATTTGTTGATTGTGTGTAATTGGTTTGTCAATTGAATGCTGTGTAGTGAATTGTCACGCAACCCCTTAAATGTTAATTAATGTGTTTCTTGACAAATAACTGCAATTATACTCTTTCCTTATGAATTTACCCACTCAAAGTACATGAAAATGTAGAATTTCTATTCCTATTCTCCACGAATAGGAGGAGGGTTCACTGTAGTTTGACACACACTGACAAAGGGTGTGTTTAACCTTTTGACTGAGTTATTCACACATATATGTCGAGTGAATTTTTGAGGACTTTCCTTTCAAACGGTTGAGTCGATGTATTCAAAGATGTTGGCTTTCTGAGGACTTAAGTACTTTTTCTCCTTCGTGCTCATACTTAGTTTGGACCCAGACTCTGACCCGCTTTGCATGCTGCTGCTCATTGATTTCCTGATGCTGCGTTCCAGACAGTACGACTCTCTCCTTCAGCTTTATGAGGAATGGGAGGTAAATTGTTCTTCACATTCCACATTTGCCTTATATATTTGTTTTGACGTGGTCAACCATTCAGTGCCTAGACATAATTGTTTGTCTGCTTCTCAGGAGCACAAAAATCTGTCCCAGCTGCCCAACTTTGCATTCTCCACTGCACTCTGCCAATTCCATCTCAGTCAGCAGGAAGAAATGGAGCCTGAAGAAAGTGATCGAGCAAAACATAAAGCTGACCAAATGCTACAGGATGCGCTCATCATGTTTCCTGGAGGTTAGAAATCCCACACTGTCAAGAGCTTTACTTCATACCGAGAGAGAGAAGCAAGCATTCACACTGTATGTGTGTAAGGGATTTTTTTCCTGACTTTTTTTTCCCCCACTCTTTTTCAAACGATTATCCAATAGTTCTGTGCTGCACCAAATGAGAAATAAATAGTTAATAGATATTATAATTAAATTAATATAACACATCAAACTGCATGGCACTGTTTTCAAGCATGGGTGCTATATAGAACTCACCTGTATAGATCACCTTTTTAAATAACCGATAAACACCAAAAGAACCTCAGTGGTGTATAATGGTTCTATATGGAATAATAAAGAACCCCTCAAAAATGTGATACCATCTCAAAAATAATTTATGATTTAGGTTTACCACAAATGCCAAAGCCTGGGCTATGTGTAGAGGTTGTTACACTCCAGGGGAATCTAAAAGTGAGTTTTATGAAGGTATTGTGTATTTATAATGAATAAAAGACTAAAGTGAATTTCCGCCATTTTTCTACATGCCAGACTGTCGGAAACGGGCTTCCAGAAATGGAGGATTTTAATCACAGGGAAACAAACTATGAAGTCATGGTGTCGCAATGAATGATAGAAATCAGCCCCAGTGGGCATACATGTCACAAATGTGAATGTGTTTCAACAGTCTTAATGCCTTTACTGGATCTATGCGCTGTGCAGCCAGATGCCACAGTCACCTCACATGCGTTCTTTGGCCCGAGCAGTCAGATTGGGTAATACAAACTCCTTTGTCTAATCATCCTATCTTCTCAAGTCTTAATGTTAGCGAACTACCCTTTGTGACGTCACCATTTGCTCTCTCTAGACAGCTGCCAGCCTTGTCTGAACTGACTGCTCTGTATGTGGGGAGGATGTACAACCTTTGGAGGGAAGCGGCAGTTATGCTTTGGTTGGAAGAGAGTGTCAAGGAGGTGCTGTGTCGAATTGATGCAAATGACCCACTTGTGGAAGACTGCCAGAACAAGTAAGACCAAAACTGGGCTGCCTATCTGTCAGAAGTTTACATTCATGACAATCCTAAGTAATCCATGTAATCCGTATGAATCTTTTCAAACTCCTTTTTAAATGTTCCCAGTTCCTGCCATGTCACGCTTACCTAACAGCACAATAGCACAGTGGAACTTTTGAAGTTAAGAGATTGGCCTAAATATGCTTGAAAACCACATTTCTAAATTTGCTCACTCCTTCAAACTATCATCATGTACTAGGGGTGTTAGAAAAAAATCGATTCGGCAATATATCGCGATATTACAGCTCGCAAGTCTCAAATCGATTCCATATGCGGCCGAATTGATTTTTAAACATACATTTTTTATGGGAATATTCAACAAAACATCTTACTTAGGGTTAGGATTCACACATTAAGCATGGATGAATGTTGTATTAATGGAACAATAAGCCTTAATATTTTTATTTCAGTGCTTTTCAAACATGAAACAGACAGCAACCGGTTTGTCAAATGCAGTGGCTCAGTTATAAGCCTGAATTTTCAGATAAATACATACATTTTCATAAAAATCTTACAGTGTACATGTACAAGTTTGCTGATTACTATTTTATAAATTTGAGTTGTAAAAAAATCGCAATAATCAATTTATTAATTCGCATCAAGATTAATCGGTATTGAATCGAATCGTTACTCATTAATCGTGATACGAATCGAATCGCCAGGTACTAGGCAATTCACACCCCTATCATGTACTGTATTGTGCAAAGGTGTTATGCTAGGTTCAGAACGAGCATGATGTAATGAGTCGCCCCGTTTTTATTTGTGAGGCAACTACATGGGGGTTGCTACGAGCGGAGGACAGGGAGAAAAAAAGTTTTGATTTTGGTAACCCGTGGTTGTGCCATTGCTTTGGTTGACAGTTCAACAGCTGTAAACGTCAATACACTCACCACACACGCCAACTTCCCACTCTGCTTTCTCCAGGCTTGCTCCTTTTTAGCTCGGCTCCAGCCGGTATTGGAAGCGGTTGTGTTGCATACCTCTCGGTGCCACTAATAATAATGTCTTACTTTGTTTTTATTTTACCACACTGTGTGTCAGTTTGTGATTGTACTCTACTGCGTGTGACGTAATAAGTGCATTCTCAACACTGATTGGCAGTCAGCGACGCCACAAAAACTTTTGTAAAACTCTGCAAAATTAGCGTAAAAGCAACATTTTCGCTTCAAATAGTTCACTCACACCGCCCGGCACGCACGAATTGCATTGTCTATACTGTATATGGAAATGCGCCGCCAGAAACGCTCGGCTCCTGTTTGGCCTTCATTTGGCCACCATTCCATTTTGGTTTGTTACCATTATGATCATAAGAACTAGAATTCTACTAAGTAGAGCACATATTTTCACCAAGAATTAACTGTTAATAAAAATGTTTTTTAATTGCATTTGGGGTTTCTTGTTAGTTAGCAGGCTACTTCCTGGTTAATGGATGATGGAGGACAGACGGGAGATGCCAGTATTATTCTGGAGGTTTCATTTCAAAATTAATTTATGACTATCATATTAATCATAATAATACGCCATTATCAAGATCGTTAACAAAAAGTATGGTATGTAATTATTTGGTGGTTATTTCAAGCACTTATCCTCTACAAATTTGTATGTATTCATTTGTGTAAACGTGCTGTGCCCTACTTGTTCATGTTTCACAAGTCATATTGGCAACTGTTGAAAAAGGCTAATTAAAACAAATGTGAAAGGTGGTTTAAAACTTGCACAGTACTGTATCACACATGATTTGTGTTATGTATCATCAGCATACAGTATCTATCAATTATCTTGGCATACTATGAATCTGCCCCACACAATCTGTTGCATTCAGCTCATGTTCATGGCTGTTACAAATCAGATTTCATTTTAAATATACAATTATATGGTGGTGAACCTCTTCTTCTTCTTCTGTCAACACTACATGTGACCCTGAATTAGACCATTCATTTTCCATCGTAAAAAATTGATTCCAAACTTGAATGAATCGCAGCCAGTGTCCTGGAGAATCATTTTTGAATTCAGAGGTTCCAGTCTATTGTACAAACATAAGTATAAAAAGCCGTTTCAAGGCATTCTCCTCACTATAAACAGTTTCCTGTAACCTCTGTGCTGTAGGAGAAAGCTGAGATATCACAGTGCTCCGCGGAACATTCATCGCCACGTTCTGCTGTCTGAGGTCAAAGAAGCCACGTCCAGTCTGCCTCTGGTAAAATGTCCAGACTTTCATTCAAAACAACAATGTTTCTCCTGTTGTCTACAGTAAAACCACAAGTGATGAGCATTAGCAGATTTAAATTTGATACTTGGTCTGTTAAAACATTAAACTACGGTAAATTACAGTACAGTATGCCAATACTGGGGGGCAACACAATGGCACGCTAATCACTCACTATAGCATCTTGTATTTACAATTCAATTCAAGTTTATTGATCAGACTCAGGTCCATATGAGAAACACACAGCACATTATAAAAGAAGAAAAAATAAATAAACAAAAGACAAATTATATCTCAACAAGCAAGACATTGGTGCCAATACGGCCGGAAATGGGATCCATATGGTACAGCACTGAACTTGGGATTTGTCAGCAACTGTATGACACCATTTAGCCTGCACATTAATCTATACATCAGATGTCTCATTAAACCCTCAAATGAGTTAATGCTGGCTGTACGGAACAATTCACTGGCAATACTCCACCTGGGCTTATTTAAAAGAATCCTAAATGCATCATTATAAGAAACCTGAAGCT
This sequence comes from Leptonotus elevatus, assembly GCF_054856555.1. Taxonomy (NCBI): domain Eukaryota; kingdom Metazoa; phylum Chordata; class Actinopteri; order Syngnathiformes; family Syngnathidae; genus Leptonotus; species Leptonotus elevatus. The sequence continues at coordinate 15,240,855 of NC_141241.1, read as the reverse complement.
TGTGGAGGCATACCTTTTTAAAATTTTGCCCACAAAGGGGCAGTATACAATGGTGTACAAAAGCTTTTAAAAAGATTTACCTTTACAAGGTCAGAACACCAATAAAACTTCCTACACAACATATTAGCTTGTGCATATAACATGCTGCCACGCTGCCTGTACCCGTCGTCATTATCGCACAACAGATCTGTAATGATGTGCCCCAGATACTTAACTTTTCTGCACACAGTTAACTTATGACCAAACTGGGAGAAAGATGGCAATCTGAGGTCCTTATCTCCCTTTGCCCTGCAAATTAGCACCACGCTCTTTTTTGCATTATATTTGATATCAAATGTTACACCATAGTCAGAACAAATAATTTAGCAGTTTTTGAAATCCTGCACTACCAGGTGACATAATAGCAAGGTCATCTGCACACATAAGATGGTTGACCTCAGTGTTGCCAAACGCGCAGCCAGTGTTACACTGCCCGAGTTGCTCTGACAGATCATCCATATACACATTAAACAGGACTGGGGAAATAATCCCTCCTTGGCGAACTCCGTTCCCAACACCAAACTGAGCGGCGGTTGCTCTCCCCCACTTAACCTGTATACTCTGATTGGCGTACCATGGATTCCATTTGCAAAACAATTTATAGTGATTAACCCTATCAAAGGCCTTGGAGGCATCTATAAAAACAGAAGCGTTTGCCCTTCTGTACGTTTCAGTCATTTCTTTCAGTGAATAAATACATCAATCTGCACTGTGCTTGGGCTTAAAACCAAATTGGTTGTCAGTACTGACAAGATACGAATTACAGTATTGTAAATAATTAGAAAAGCTGAAACCTGTAAGATCGTTACTGTCCCAATGGATATAGTTCCATTGATGAGTTTGCTGTGTAGACGAGCAACAAATACAACAATGTGTTACGCACTCAGACTCATCACAATCACACCTCACCTGTTTTCTGAAGTCGACACGTGGCTGTCACCTGAATCCTGAGCAACTGGAATGTCATTTTCAGTCGACAGCAAGTGGCAAAATGGCCGGCCCAGGAGATGGATAAAAACGGCTGTATTTTGCTGCTTCATTTATATTCCACAAAATATATATATATATATATATATAATAGTGGTGACAATGAGATCTGTCACTGCAGTAGACCCAACTTTGACCATGCTTCTTTACCCCACCCTATCAGGAGGTGACGACTCAACCCATGATGGGATTTGACCCCCTCCCACCAGTGGAATCTTTGATCTCATACACCAGACCAGCAAGGTAATACAGGTCGTTCATACCTTTCTTCGTTTAATTTAGCGACCAACGCAAGCAATACCTTCAGTTTGCTTGTTTCTCTGTGTGCATGTAGGCCCCGCGTTGGAGCATCAAATGAGAGCACACTGTCACTGTTTTTCCGTTCCTTACTGCCAAACTTCAACCTTCAGGTAAACCCTTCATAGAATTGAGATTCAAATTCACAATACCTTAGGTTAGAGAAGGAATGCGCGCTCCCCGTTTGCCACGTGACCAATGACGAGGTGAAATGGGGGATGTAAATATTAAAAATATATCATATTGTATTTGTGGGGATCTATTTTGTTTCTGGGGGAATGGAACGATTGTAAATGAGCGCCATTGGCGGAAGGATACATGAAAAGAAGGGGGAAGCGATTGTTGTGACAGTTGTGACTGGAGAGCGAGACAAAGTTGTGCTGGAGCTATTCCCTCCCTCGAATGCTGTTTCTTTTCCCCCGCAACCTTCGTTGAAGTAGTGATCCACGATACACACTCGTCTTCCCGAAGATCTAGTGTTACATTATTTCACGTGTCGTCAAGTGCGCACATTTGCCCATATAAACTCTGCACTGATTTACATAAAGTAATTGATTGTCGTGTTCAGTTGCAGTTGAATGTAATAATGCAGTAATAGTGACAAAACGTTACTGTGCGTATTAATAAAATGCCACTCTACAAGTTCCACCATTTGGTTTAGTATCTTAATACAGTGTTTCCCACACCATGTTAATACTTGGGCGGGCCACCCAAGTAAACTGGCCACCACCCAAGTAGATTTCAAGAAAATTTAATAAAAAAATTTAAAAAAACGTGTCGCGGCCAGATATACTGCATGTAACATTAGTTTGCCGTCATTCACTTGTGGATCTTGATGTTAGAGAAGACGCAAGTAGCAGCCACATTGGCTAAAAAGTTTCATGACCCAGCGCTAACCCTGCTATGCTATAGATCTGCTCTGTTTATTCATCCCTACTTTTAAAAAACTTGGTATCTTGGAGAAGCCTAACAGCAGCAATAAATCATATTTGATCTTGAAAAAGGGAGATTTTTGCCTATTTGTGTCACATGTACCCGTAAAAACTCAGCAACTTAATTGTTCTGCTTATTTAAGCGTTACAATCGACCATAGCTGCTTCCAATCAGACATCAACATCACATGATGTTCTAATGTCTCCCCCATCCAAGTCCTGGAACAGTGAGGCCAATTTCTTTATATTTGCTTGTATCCCATCCATCCATCTTCTTGCGCTTATCTGCTGTTGGGTCGCAGTGGCAGCACTTTAAGCAGGGAAGCTCACACTTCCCTTTCCCTAGCCACTCCGTTCAGGTCCTCCAGGTGGATCCTAAGTCATTTCCAAGCCTGTCGGGATACTCTCTAGTGCATCCTGGGTTGTCCCCAGGCCCTCTTTCCCAGTGGCATGTGCCCGAAAAACCTCACCAGAGAAGCGCCCGAGGCACCTCACTTGAAAGTGGGTGGTTGGTTTCAAACAAAAGGTGCTTTGTCCTGACTCTGAGATGTCTAACACACCTGGATGCAAATATAATGAAATCAAAGTTGGAATTCTGAATGTTTGTCTCATTATTCATGGCGGCGTGGAAGAGTGGTCGTCTCCCAACCCAGAGGTTGTGGGTTCGATTCCATGCCATTGCGACCACGTCGAAGTATCCTTGAGCAAGATAGAACCCCCAGTTGCTCCTGATGCTGCATCATCAGTAGGTGAATGAGTAGTCGAATGTAAAACGCTTTTTGAGGGCCTTTTAAGGTGGAAAAGCGCTCTATAAAATGAAATACCATTTACCATATTCATCCTTTGATCTAAAGCCCAAGTGTCTTCAATTTGCAACCAAAACAAAGGGAATTTACCTCGCTGTTCCAATACTTTTGGTGACGACTGTATAATCAAAAGGGTCTGTGGCTTGTACTCTAGAAAGCCATGTTGAATCGATTCTGATTTGTATAATCCACCTACGGAAAGGGAGACAGTTGGATGGAAAAAAATATTAAGACTGTAAGGTTTTATTCATTGCGGTATAAATATGAAACTCCGTAAACTGTTAGGAAAAAAAAAACAACCCCACCCCCAATTACATAAAGTTATCCATCATACACTTTGACCATATTTCATTATGGTGTGTCAGATATGTCACGTTTTTTGATATTTTCTCCAGGATGGGCCAAGGCAGGAGGACGGCGACATGGAGGTGGCTCGAGCTGGGCAAGAACTAAACCAGGAAGTGAATCGCCTGATGGTGGCGATGAGGGACATGCTGGCAAACATCAGGTTTCAAGAGCCGCCACGGGAGGACCATCCTTTTAGAGACGAGGAAGAGTGGGACTGAGCGGGACGTTTTGGAAAATGACGGAAGAATAATTCATCAATAAAACATCTGTGACTAAATTATATTGCTGCCAAATTAGCTCCTTAAAAAAAGATGTTCCTCTCAACTTTTTAGGCTTGTTGAACACAAATCCACCTTTTAATTAGCGTATTCTTAATTTTTAGGCTTTTAAAAAAAATAAAAATAAAATAAAAATTTCCTGTTATATAAGGATTTTGTTCATGTATTGGATGTAATCTATACAGTGATGATATTGTTTTAAATCTCAGCATAACTTCACTGAATGTTATGCCATGATTACGCACTTTGGGCAATATTTCCCCTTTCGCGCCTGGAACCGCGCACTTTTAATTGAGGTCTATTCACCCATCCAGACTTTTGACAGACCCATCGCCAGTAAGCTGGGAATGAGTGTGCAAACAGCCAAGTGTAGTGGATTCGTTGAATTCTGGGGCTGGCTGTAAAATCATGGCGCATGGAGTTTTCCCTGACACTCATAAATGTAATTGGAATCCATGAGAAAAAATTAGCACATTTTAAATATGAAAATACTTGGAAGGAGATTTGTATGTGTTTTTTGGAGGGTATGAAATAAATCCAATAAAAGTAATTTAATCAGAATACAGCTCTTATGACTGAGTATATGTTTGGATGTGCAATGAAAAGGACATAAATCAGCGATGCCCAGCCTTCCTTCTACCACGGACCAGCCGAGTCACTTTTATCACGTAGACATTTTGACGACCGACATAAAAGCAAATGCAATCAAATCATTAAATCGCAAACTCACCATTGCACCATTACAATGATTATTTATATTATTGAGAGCCGTGCACTTTCAAGAAACTCCTCTTTTTTTCTTTTTTTGATTTAATGACAGCCGCTCGCACCATGTTCGAAGAAGAATTACTCCAAAAAAAAAAAAAGTCATCTGACATATTTTTGGGCCATTAAATATCACGGCTAAAATGCTGTTAAGGTCAACTGACGGCATCTCTTTGATCAGCTCAAAGTTATTTTTCGTCCAGTCCCTCCTAGGGCTGCACATGCACAATAACAGCCAAAATACTAGTAACAATTATTTTTATTAGAAGTACATCCGTGAAATCGCGGGGGGAAGACGGTTTATAGCAAGGGAACGCTGTATTGTCATCATTTTTATTATTATTATTATTCACAATTATGGAAAGAGAAAAACATCTGTTTATTTAATCTTGCACAACTTTTCAACAAACAATATATAAACAGTTTACAAGTGCAACAAATAATTGGATTATTTTAGAATAAATGATGAATGAAAAATAAAACGTGAAATGCATGCTCTATTGGGTTAAATCAGATCCTATGATTGACTTGGCCAGTCGAAGTTTCACTTTCCCCCAATGAAGTCTTTTGTTGTGTTGGCAGTATGTTTCTGACCACTTTTTTTTTTTTAATCATCATTCAACGTTATTTTTGTGTCTGCTACCCATCACACAATAGCAGACTTGCTTGACAATTTCCAGCCATATGCTGCTTTGTCTATTAAGGCACATATGGCCGTAACTCTCCTACATTTGCGGGAAACATCATCTGTACCCGCGGAAAGCATGACAATACCCACCATTGTTGGACTAGTGTGTTTAGCCCTGCCCTATTCTATAGTTTTTCATGTAATTTCATTTCAAGTTTATTTGAGTAGGGACAGAAGCTACATATAACAACAATATTAGGGAGAATTAAAAAAATAAAAATGATATCGAACCAATTTGAGTGGTTTTACTTTCCTGACTTTATCATCTACTTGCATAATGGATGGATAGAATTTGTCCAGAGGATACTCCACAACAAAGAAATGCCTTTTAATCACAGTTAAAACATTCAAAACAGTCCTAACAACAAGCTATATTAGAAAATCACTCTCTGAAGCCTATCCTGTCTCTTATCGCTACAAACTTTCATGGATTTTTGCCATGGAGATCCCCATTGATTTAATCCACCCAAAAAGTTTGAGCTCTTCAATTCTTGGAACTTCTCCTTTTACTGCTCTCCGCAGAGAATCTCTCAATTGGGGTTTTGTGTTCTTTAGCACATGATTTATAGGCACACAATCCTAACGTCATGTCATTTGTTTTTGTGCCACTAAAAAAGTCTTCAAAGTGTAAATTCTAGGTTTTAAGTAAAGTTACCATAATAGTAGAAACAGCTTTCAGTGGTTCTGCACCGCTGTATACTACAATGTCAATAATAAACCATAACAAAAATCTGCAAGCAAGACTTGAATGTAGCCTCTCCACTAATCCCTCCTCACCTCGACAGCAAAATAGCAGCGCTAGCAATGCTAAGCTAGCATTAGCACTGTAGACGTTCGTAATGGTTTGAGTATTATTTTGTGCTATGTCCAACAATTAAAAATAAAAAGAGGCAATAAACGTATCTGTCAAGCAGAAATGTTTATTATTACTTCTGAATCCCTGCCGTTACCTGAGGTCCCTTCAGTTTATTTCTGCTTGCTAGTCTTATATCCACTTGTTAGCAAACGAGGGACTACCATTTATTTCACCTTCCGCAGGAGTTCTCCTGAATCCCAAGGTAGGTGTGCCTGCGTGTGCGCCACAAGTGATTGACACCTTCGGTGACAACCTCACAACCGCAATGATTTTTTATTTATTTTTTAAAGAAAAACGGTTTTGATATATTAACAGTAAATACAACAGTTCTGTTAGATCTTATAAGTGTACCTAATGTTGTGGCCCCATAGTGTATATGGAGTGAGATTCAAAGATTTTTTTGTCAAATCATGAGTCTGCAACGCCCTGAAGGCCAAATGGTTTATATCTGTCAAAATGGAGAATGACAGGGCCTTGCTCTTCTGTAAACTATCCAAGAAAAACTGTTTGATAAATATCTGCATGAGTTGCCTTACGGGCAATTTGCTTCGGTTACAGCCGTCTAAAAATATCTTCATAAACTTTGTTCAGTGCCCCACTTCCTATATATTATTTGCTTATACTTAAAAGTTAGTGAGCTAATAGAGATGGTGGTGTGCTAGATTAAAAAAAAAAGATATTGTCCTCTGTTCACCTGGAGCTATAACTGAAGGATTTGAGGACTGTTCATGTAATCTAAATAGAAAGCCTCTCATAACCTGTCCCCAGAAGCATCTGAATGAGGAGAAACAGCCCCTGACCGTTTCAGCCCTGACGACGACGCCACTGCCGCACAGCTTCGTTGTAATAACTCCAAAGGACACAAAACCGACACACTTAATGAGGATGCAGCTAACAATTTTGCTGGCCTTTTTTTTTACATTTTAATCTGGTAAGTGATTAAAAGGATTTTTGCTACTGAATTTGCACGCTATTAACCAATATTTCAAGCCCCTGTTAATATTGTAATTGGCGAAAAGAAAAGAAAGAAGTAAAGCTGTTGTTTACTTAAAATGTATTTCTTGTGCCAGGTCGTTCCTCAAATGCTGCACACTTCAAAGTGACCTTATCTTAATATTGATTAAGTGAGGTGAGTTCCAGAGAAGGATGTAAATGTCGAATATAGTTTGAAGTTCTTTCCCTCAAACTAGGCTATATGTCACATGACCATTATTAATGAAAAGTTTCTAGGTCAAACAATCCTAGCACAATCTTATTGTTTCACATAAATATGTAGGTCAATTTTCCTGCAAAAATACATATCGCTGGTGTCAGGCCAAAACCTGTTACCTCCAAAATCGTCAATTTTCAGGATACCCCAAAAACGACATGTTTGTTCAACCATTAACATTGCATTATAAAAATCCTGCATGTTTTTGATGTCTCCCTCCTCGAACACAGCTGAGAGGCTCCTGCAGAACGTAATTATGAGCTGATGATTTGAAACACTTGGGTTGGAGGCAGGAGACACCGAAAACATGCAGGACCGCGGCTCTCGAGGACCGAACTTGCCTATCCCTGATCTAATAAATAGCGTCAGTGTTACACTGTTGTATAATATTAATGATCGGCATGGACGTCTCCCAACCCAGAGGTGGTGGGTTCGATCCCCCGCCGATGTGACCATGTCGATGTGTCCTTGGGCAAGATACTGAACCTCCAGTTGCTCCTCATGCTGCGCCATCAGTACATAAATGTGATGTCATGTGAAGCGCTTTGAGAGCCTTAATAGGTGGTAAAACGCTATACTGTACAAGTGAATGGTCACATAACATAACCCTTTCAGCAACAGATATTCGAACACATGAGAGCAAAACATGTGCACAGATGATTTGACAATCCTCACAGGCATACATTCTTTATCCATTGTGAAGAACGACTAGTATTACAGCTGCTTACTGAGTCAATTGTGAAACTTTTTCATGTGTCTATATGTTATACTGCCCCCAGATGGCCAATGACAGAATACAGCACAATGTCCACTGAATTCCAGCAAAAAATGTGTTGAGGAAAAAAAAATCTTTGCATTTTATTTAATTATATCATTACTGCATGGTTTTATAAAGTAAAATATCGCTATCGAGTTCTATTTTTCTTCGTATAAAACGTGACCAGCTAAATGATTACTGCCATTTCCATTCATTTCAATTGTGAAATATGATTTGTGATAGGCACCACTGTACTTTTTGCCGCCAATTAGGAATTTAGAATGCATATCTACTACTCCACTATGTTGTGACTGCTTTGACAATGTCTTTAATGCACTCATCCTCCGTCAGTATACAAGGAGGAGTCTAGTCAAGTCTCACATGGTTCTCTGGGCCCACATCACTCCTCTCTCCGAGTATTCCAACATAGCACTCACGTCACGTCGGTCCCGGTGCTTTCTGCAAAGAAGCTCTCTTGTTAGGCGGGACGGGCGCCTTCGGCGTGCCAAAGGCAAAAAACATGATTTGGGAAAAGGACATGGTCTGGATGTTTGTGGTGTTTGTCAGCTTGCACCCATAAACAAGCCGAGAGACTCACTTTTCACGTGGATTGCTACTGGTACGTCCAATATATTTTACTTTCCTCCACCAGATCTTAATATTCTAAAATATGTATCTAGTCTACATTGTTGTTGTTTCTCAAGTGTGACTAAGTAGGCCTCTTTTCAAGCATTATTTTATTACCAGTCAGGTCTAACTCGATAACTTTCCCTCATTGTTATTTTACCACCTTTCAAATTGGACTCTCAAGGTATCATTTAAGCGTAACTTTTAACATGCTCCTATTCCAGTATGATTTTACATCATGTTGGACCCCAAATTTAGAATAAAATAGAATAGAATAGAACAGGACACTTTATGCACTGTTATGTAGGACTCATCAAGTTTGACTAAAAAAATGATTAAATTATTTCATCCCAGTCAAGTTTGACTCTAGTTGTGCCGCCCTTTTCCAATGATATTTACCTCAGATCAACTTTAATTCTAGAAAATTCTTAGAGGGCTCCTGTACAATCAAATTAGGTTCTAGTTGTGCTATAAAGTTCCTTCTTTCTTGAGTTATTTTGCAGCCGATTAAGTTTGACTCAAGAAGTGAGATGAAGATATTTTAGCAGTGATCAAATATGGTACATCGTGTCTTGCTCGTCAGGTTTGATTCAAAATATTGACTATTACTTAACACTAGTCAAGTTTTCCAGTGTTATTTATTATAAATCCACTTTAACCCTTCCGTTCCATTCAAATATGCAAACACATCTTATCCTTGGGCAATGTAAACCTCCAGGAATTGATTATAATGAAATTGTTACCCAAGTGTATGTGACAGATACCTGATTTATATATTTAAAATCTGAATAGCCCATTTAAAAGAAAAACACAGAGACTACCTCGTTTTTCTATTGCTGGTCCCAAACTATGGAATGACCTCCGGACAACTCCCTGAATGGTCATTAAAATCCATTTTTAAGTCCTTAACTTTCATCAAAGCATGAGACTCTACCCTTGTTTTAGTGGCTCATTTCTTTGTATATATATATTTTTTAATTGTCTTATGTTTTGTTTTTATTTTAATTTCTTTTAAATATAGCATGCAATACTTTATTACAGTCGTTTTTAGTGTTCTATCCATACAATTGAGTTTATTTAAATACATCCAAAGAACATGTACGAGACCAATGAGAAATATTCTCATGGATTCACCCGAATTTGGATAGGTATTGTTTTTTGTTTTTTTTCCCGCCAGTCTTTCATATATTTGTATTGTTCCAGCAGTACGTGTGTGCTATGATCTGCTATCTAAAACACTTGGAATGAAAAATCATTTCTGTTATCGTAACATGGTGTCAAAAATTATCTAATATTTGATTAATTATCAAACGAATCAACTATTTTAATAATCAAGTTATTGTTTAGAGCCATTGTTTAACTTAGAATTGTCAAAGTCCTCTGATTTAACCCTCTCAAAAGTAATTATTGTTCTTTAATATCTGTAGTCATTCATGAAATCAGAATCAAAATAAGACATTTGCAAACATCTGCTTTTACTTTGGAAAACAATGACCACGCAAAGCTGTAACTGAATTTGTTTCAAAAAGTACATGATCAAATTGACGCAGGCAGAAATCGAATGGCTAGAAGAAAAAAAATTCATTGTCGACAAAGGTTTGTTGCCGCTTTGCCCTTTGACTTGTTCACAACCCGATGTAAGCTTGCAAGTGAGTCCAGCTAAACCCCTCCAGCATTCTGTTTGATATTCAAAAATGTATTTATAAATGATTTTCTCGGCCTTCGTTTAGCCCCGGGAGAGAACAAATCCTGGAGCTGTGCCTGCTGCCTCCCCTCTAAATTTGTCATCGCCAGTAAATTTTTTCAAATTGATAGTGTTATAAAGAGCTCAAAAGCTGATTTTGTATTTGGACATCACTCAGAGGGTATCTTCAACCATTTTAATGACATCAGCTCCATTTTTGGAAAGTAGTCTGTTTGCTGCTGGTCATAAGAGGGCGCATTTATATTATCAGACAAATTCTTTTGGAAAGTCTTTCTTTCGTTGTCATTTTCAGTTGAGCAAGGGCAGAAACAGTGACTAATCGTGACAAAGCGTGTGTGCACAAAACCAAACTTTTGGAATTACGGCCAAAAAGTTTCACCTTGCATTTTATGATACCATAACACATTTTACCCACGTTTGGGAGATTTCAAGTGTGTCTATACAAAATGTAGCCAGGCTTAGATGTTTTTCTTTGTAAAATATTGTAGGGGTGTCAGAATTAGTGCATTAATTTTGAGTTAATTTAAATTCCCTTTAACGGCAACTAATTTTTTTTAGCAGTAATAAATTGAATAATAATGCATATATTTGTGGAGATTGGGGTCAAGTTTACAATTTTAAAAATTTGCAGAATTTCACACGCTACTTCATGCTAAAGATTAGATAGCTCTTAATATGAAAAGAAAATGCACTGAGCTATCAACTTACAAATGCAATTTTGCCATCTACTGGCAGAAAAATGACCTTGACACAAATCAATATCACTCGTTTTTTTTATTACAGTACAGTACATCTTTTTAATTTTATCTAAATTTTGTGAATTATTAAATTACTGTCTCAATGACTAAAAGATGCAACCAGATTTATATTAGTTTAACATATTTCCCCCACTTTTATGTTAACAGTAAGACAGAGTATGAAACTTAGAAAGAAAATATTTTACTGTACATTTTATTGTACATTTAGAACAGATGTCAAATTTAATTTAAAGATTAATCATTAATAACGGTTAAAAAAATGTAATCGCCTGACACCCCTAAAAATAACACTTCTAACTACATGTCAAGAACATTTGGCAAATTGTCTTGTGTAAGTGCTTTTCCACCTATTAAGGGACTCAAAGCGTTTCACACTGACTTTGTATTCACCTGATGGTCACAAGGTTAGGGGGTTGAACCTACAACCTCTGGATTGGGAGACAACCACTCCACTTCTGAGCCATTCTTTGATAGACGATTATTGTCACAAGAAACTGCTCTCTCTCTCTCTCTCTCTCTCTCTCTCTCTATATATATATATATATTTATATATATATATATATATATATATATTTAGATCTAACTAATGTGTCAATCAGAAAAAAATCACAGGGACCTCCCGAGTCCGACACCCCTGATTATGAGCCATTATGTGTTAACTCTTATTCAACTTTCCATTTCAGGAGCAATGGAGTTTTTCAACAGTTCCCAGAATAACGTCTTCATGCAACACGACTACCTGGGTGACTTCCTACAAGACAATGACACCAACTCGAGTGGGGCGGAACCCAACTCGTTGGGCTGCCTCCAGCTGCAAATCCCACAGGAGCTCTTCCTGTCACTGGGCCTCATCAGCCTGGTAGAGAACATCCTTGTCATCGTAGCTATCATCAAGAACCGAAATCTTCACTCGCCCATGTACTACTTCATCTGCTGCCTAGCCGTGTCAGACATGCTGGTGAGCGTCAGCAATGTGGTGGAAACCATCGTCATGCTTCTGCACGACCACGGCCTTCTGGACGTGCAACCGGGCATGCTGCGCCACCTGGACAACGTGATCGACGTGATGATCTGCAGCTCGGTGGTGTCGTCGCTGTCCTTCCTGAGCACCATCGCGGCGGACCGCTACATCACCATCTTCTACGCGCTGCGCTACCACAGCATCATGACCACGCAGCGCGCCGTGGGCATCATCGTGGCGGTTTGGCTGGCCAGCATCACCTCCAGCATCTTCTTCATCGTCTACCACACGGACAACGCCGTCATCGTGTGCCTGGTGACCTTCTTCTGCTCCAGCCTGGTCTTCAACGCGGTGCTGTACCTGCATATGTTCTTGCTAGCGCACATACACTCGCGCAGCATCACCGTCAACTTCAACAATAAGCGGCGCCCGTCCACCAGCATGAAGGGCGCCATCACGCTCACCATCCTGCTCGGTGTCTTCATCGTGTGCTGGGGACCTTTCTTCCTGCACCTCATTCTCATCCTTACCTGCCCTACCAGCCCCTTCTGCAACTGTTTCTTCCGGAACTTTAACCTCTTCCTCATCCTGATCATCTGCAACTCGCTTATAGACCCTCTCATTTATGCCTACAGGAGCCAAGAGCTGCGCAAAACTCTTCAGGAGTTGCTGATGTGCAGCTGGTTTTTCAGTGTTTGATGCTTTTCACGGAAGCAGGAAGAACTACACAGCCGCTGTTCCACTAAATGATACAGTTCAGTTTGGAACAAGAAACCCTGTTCTGTAGGGTGACCATATTACCATTTTCAAAAAACAAGAGGACACTTGCCCCGGCCGTGAAATTGTGGTACCAGTCGCACTTACACAGTGTACTTTACCTCCTATTAGTCACGTAACGCCAACCTGACTTTTTCATGAATTTATAAACCCCCCAGACGCCCGAACTAATGAGAAAATGAAAGAAAATGGTGTGTCCTCTCAAATGGCCTCCGAAGAGACGTTTGGTCACCCTACAGATCTGGCTTGTGTTTTGGCGACGCACTCAAAAAGTAACATTTTATTTCAACCTCAATGCAACAATGCCGCACAAAAACTGAGCTTATGCTGTATTTTATCTTTAACTCACAAAATATGTTTCTGGAACATGTTGACAAAAATAAAAATTGTGACGCATGGTAGGGGCGCCAGACTTTCAGCCAATGAACTCAAGCAGTTTCTTCTGTCATCATACTACACTGCGCAAAAACTTAAATCAGGGCCTTCATAGTTGTTAGGTAAAATTAGCATTTTGTGCCTCATCAAAATACTGAGAATCAGTTAGCTACTTACACCACAGCTAGCTAGTGACAAGCTTTGGCTGGCTACTTGTTTAGCATTTTGTGCCTCACCAAAATAGCAAATACTGTCGTAAAATTGAGAATCAGGTAGCTATACTATGACGCATTTACTGTGGTGAAATTGGTCTATGAGCACTGAGACATAAAGGAGCTAGTGTGCACAATGGGATGTTGGGAAGTTGGCACTGTCAACCAAAATAACAACACCGCCACCAGTCGCCACATTGACTATTAGTCAATGTTCAAACTTTTTTATATAGGAAGAGCCCCTCCTCTTCTTCGCTCAATGCCAGTCCGGTCTGAACCGGTGAATAAGCTACAAGCCATGCTAATTTCCAAGCTAACACACTCTAATCGTCAACGTAGAAGTAACAATTCTGTATCGACTACTCAAAGAGCATCAGCATATTATGCGCCACTCCACACTGATACGTCAACTGTTAAAAAAATAATAGTTTTTAATATTAAAAATTAGCTCTAGCCTGTTATTTTACAAAAATAGCATTAACTTGTTTAGGGATATTTATTGTCTATCCAAATGTGATTATGTGGAACCAATTGATACCAAATATTCCTTAAAGTCAACTTCTACTATTATACTAGGTCTAGGCCAAACTTCTTTGTGTGTGTGTATGTGTGTGTGCGTGCGCTCTTAACCATGACCATTAAAAAGTGATGCCCGTGAAGAACAGAGCCTGAAACTTCCGGTCATATATTAAGTGCAAGTCTTTGTGGGTTTGAAAGCCATATTCCATTTGCACGCACATGTTCACGCACTGTGACTAGCAGTGCATTACTGAACTTTTTTCTTGTGTTGGACGGAATGTCCACAGCTTGACTGTGCTCATAAATTAACCCAAATTGCCACAAATCGAAAAGTTCCGCTGAAATTATGTTGGAAAATATTATATATGTTGTACTGTAATGCTTGACAAACGTTTATTGAATTTATATAATTCTGCTTTATTGGATGAGGTGCCAATTGTAAAGCCGCTAAGAATGGTTGCCTGCTTTTGTGGAAGGCACTAGAAATGACAAAAGCCAAAGTGGAGCCCAGCGGGCTTTCTCCCCTATGGCATAACCCCGACTTTCAAATTAACAACCAATCGTTTTATTTGAATGTGTGGGAGCAGAAAGGAATTACACATCTCCACCATCTCTTTTCAGATAATATGTTTATATCATATACATCCTTGCTCCAAAAATATAAAATAAAAAACGGAAACTTTTTACATTATTTGCAAGTTAAAAGTATGATAAAGAAACAAATTCCAACACTCCAGGGTACGCTCCAACCGCCCGTTTTAGCTAAAGATATTACCAAGCTTTCTCCGACAACAACAAAAAAACTCTCAAAAATATATAAGTTACTTTCATATACTGATAAAACGTCTTTACCCATCTCAAAATGGGAAACAGACTTGTCTATAGCTCCGGAATCTGTCTTTTGGATTCAAGTTTGTGAAAATGTTTTTAAAATGACAAAACACACAAATTTACAACTTATCCAATATAAAATTATTCACAGAACATACATTACTCAATATATGATGAAGAAAATGGGACTCTCAGACTCCGACATTTGTCTCCAGTGTTTACAAAACACTACAGACACTTATTTTCATGCTTTATGGTTATGTACTCCGGTTATGTGTTTCTGGACTAAAGTCTTAGAAAAACTTTCCGCTGTCTTGGACTGTAGGATACCGTTCTCTCCAAACTTGTGTTTGCTAGGTGACTTAACAACAATTGACTTACCACATAAACAATTTCAATCTATACTTGTAGCCCTTACTATCGCAAAAAAAACAATTCTTGTTAACTGGAAAAATAAACAAACTTTGAATATCGACCAATGGTCTAACCTCCTCATAAATCATATTTTAATGGAAAAAATATCTGCCTCAAATAAAAACCAAATGTCAAAATTTAAAGAAACATGGTCTACGTATATAGAATTTTTTAACCTAAACTTGGATTTTAATTCTGCCTGTTAGCGAGAGCCACAGCAGCGTTATAACTTGCATTGATGTTTCTGTATTAGGCAATTTGTAACTAATGGTTGTGTTTCTATAGTCAGGAACCCGGCTGCTGCCAGCGGGATCGAGCGGATTCACCTCCGATGGGCACCAGGGGTTGATATTCGGATTCACGGCATGCCAGTGGGTTAATTCTGTGGGTGCTGTCCCCCCTGGCGGGGAGTGGGCGGGTCTGCCCCTCTGTTGGCTGCTGGGTGGCGGCTGCGTCTTGGCCGTTCCCTGGGTCTCTTGGGGGGTGCTGCGTTGCGGGGCTTTCCCTGGTGTCGGGGGCGGCGCCGTTCCGGCGCGGTCCGTCGCTCTGGGCCCGGCGATGCGGTTCGGGGCCTGTGGGCCGCCGGGGTGCCCGGTGGTTCCCTCTCCCCTCCCCCTTCCTCCCCCTTGCTGCCTCTCCCTCCTCGCCTCTCCCCGCCCGTCCTCCGCCTCCCTGTCCCCTCTCCCTCGTCGCCCTTCCTCCTCCTCTCCCCCTCTCCTTGCGTCCCTGCCGCTGCCCCCTGCCCTTCTTGTCGTCCCCTTCCCTCCTCCCTTCCCCTTCCCCGGTACGCCTTCCTTCCCCTCCCCTGGGCCGGGGGCTCCATCCATGGCCCGGGTCTCGGTGCTATGGGGGCCGGCGGGGGTGGCTGGGGTTTGGTGTCGTGCCCGCCCCGCTCCGGTGGGCGTCCTGACACCTCGGGCGGGACCCAATATCCGGGGGGCGAGCCCTATCGCCCCGCCGGACGGGTCCCATATGCCCGCCGGGGTCCTCGTGGGGGGGGCGGGGGTTGGGGGCCGGTGGGGTGCCTGGTGGGCCTGCAGTGCCCCGTCCTGCTGCGTTGGGCCGGGGGCGCGGGCCGTGTTGGGGCGGGGGGCGCTCCTGCTCCTGGGTTTGCTCTCCGGCCGGTGGCCCTGGCGGGGCCCGGGGGTCGTCCTTTGGCGCTGCCGCGGCCTGGGGGGCCCTGAGGTGTTGCGCTTGCTCTGTTCCGGCGGGGGTCGACGGCTCCCCTCTTTGGTGGAGATTTTCATGCATGCCAGATCCACCACACCAGCATCTACCGAAACTCAGACACAATCTGTTTCCTCCTCAGGTTATTGAATCGGTGGAGGCTGGTGTCTGCGGATCTCACGCGGCTTCGTCTGTCCTTCCTTCCTTTTCTCGGTCTCTCCTTTGGTCTCTTGAGGCCTCCCTGATTTTATGTTTTTTGGATTTGTTGGGGTCTGGATGTTTCTTGGGCTGGGGAGGAGTTCTGGTGGGGGGTGTCTGGTCGGTGCTGGATTTCACCTTCCTTGGTTTTCTTCGGTCCCCTCGGGTCTCCTGGTGTTCGATTTAGGTGAACGGTATGAGATTTTTTTTCTAATAGGTTTTCTGGTGAGCTAACAAATACACACACGCACGCACGCACGCACGCACGCACGCACGCACATACACATACTCACCCACACACACAAAAAAAAAAAAAAAAAAATATATATATATATATATATATATATATAAAAAAAAAAAAAAAGAGCAATGATGATGACATTTCCGAATGAACAATACTGAGCTCTAAAAAAAAAGAAAGAAAAAAGAAAAAAAGAAAAAAAAGAATGGTTGACAATGTTTTTTTTATACGACTTACTATTTCCTTAAAAGTAACCATTTTTCAGTGAAGAAACATTTCAAAGCACACTGTTTTGTTTTTTGTATCATAGCCAAATGTCCAGCATTTTGCACCAATCCAAACCACATGAAAATTGCTTAAAAGTTAATGATTTTTGTGTGTAAGGATGTGTTCATGCCCAGTCCGGGACCATAGCGGGACCCCCAGCTTAAGATGGTGGCCAATCTGCATGTTGCTGCTCTCTCTAAGGCTACGCTGACATGTGACATGCTATTGGTGGGGTTAGGGACCAGACTGGCCGACAAATAGCAAAAATCCACATATATTTGATGCCCATTGAAATGCATTGCATTGCATTTTAGAACCATATAACTTGTAAACTACCATATTTTTCATATAACTTGTACTATCTACAGTAGTGGTATTTATTAACATTTGAGTGGGGCGTGATTTCAGAACATTCAGCAAACACACACACAACGTTCAAGAACGGAGACAATGGCTAATTTTGATGATCTTGGAGCCTCATTTTGTATATACTTGTTGACGGTCATCATTTAAATTTCACAGGGTTACAGTCCTTGTGTGTCAAATTGACAACACATATTAATTTCTGCTTTACAGGGTTTTTAAATGCACAGCTTTTGATTACTGGAAAGACACTTGCAAGTGTATTTGCTGCTGAGTATTTACCTGTGTGAGGTGTATCCAGAACTTGTCTGAGATGTTTTCTCAGTGATTGTCTTTGCAGACATGTAAGTGAATGTATTTATTCAAGGTTACTCTAATATAGACCCGAAACTACAAGAGTGTAAATGCTGTGGTTATAATACATCTCATAGGCCAAGCCAAACAACAGTACATACTTTATATTGATGTTAAGTAATTCTGTGTAAAATGACTCGCTAATGCTAATTAGCGCACTACTCGCGACACTTTTATCACTCAAAAGAACGTCTCCACATCAACTTTTATTAGAATAACTTGATCGTGACTTTTTCCTTCTACTCTCTAATGTGGCTACAACTTAACAGTGTATTAGACCGCGTGGAACCACACTGCCCCTCAGTGGCCAAACCGGGTACAACATGAACAGCGCTCCAAATAAAGGCACACACAGACAAAGGCGAGACAGTATAAAATAATTTAAATAAAATCGATTTGGGGACATTTAAAATCAATTCTGAATCATACTAAATGAGAATCGCGATTCTTATGAGAATCGTTTGGCACACCGGTAATGGAAACCCACCCAATGTGATGTGCATCTTTGCTTCACTGAGGAACGAAACTGTTTCAAGTCTTACCAACACTTTTTCTTTTTTTGCACAATTTTTTTTCCAAGTCTCCAAATAAACAGGATTATTTAATTTCATACAGTTGGCAATTTTGTGACACAAAGCAAAATTGAGGATTTTTTTATTTTATTTTATTTAAACCTTATTAACATCACAAATATGATATATGTTGTCGAAATGCATTTTAAAGACAATTTTCATGTTACTAATCATTAAAAACTAGTCGTGTTTACTTATTGTCAAATAAAGAATATGTTTACCACTAACGCCCAATGTGATATAACAGAAATGTGTTTTATGTGTTCCACTTATCCTGTGGTATATTCCACATAATTTTCCTTTAAGGAAAAATGTGTCTGGGTTCTTATGGGCTAAATGCAGTATTCTGATTGATATTGTTTGTGGAATATGAATTAAGCGGCAACACCCATTTTTATCCATCTCATGGGGCGCCGGGCGGCCATTTTGCCACTTGCTGTCGACTGTAATTGACATTACATTTGCTCAGGGCTCATGCAAGAATCACGGCTCACCTGTTTTCTGAGTCTTGATCATGGTAAAATTCTGGTGAGCTGTGATTGGCCGTTACCTGAGCGCTGAACAACTACAGGAAGTTCCCTTGCTTGTCTTTTCTCTTCTAACTGAAGTGATAAGACAGTATACATACGCCCAATGCTGGTTTGTTTGTGGAACTAACATATCTGCACTTCAAAGCAGCCAGTTAATGAAAAATAAGGAGCTGCGGCAGACATGTTAGAGATGACAGAAATACATTTGGGTTCATGATTGGCTTTACTGGAGATGACAGTAACTGCTGTTAACTTAAACGCGTATTACATTTGTTGGTTTCGAAAATGCAGCATTGTACAATGCCAAAAAGGTAGTCTGCTAGTCAGCATGGCTGTATTTTTGTCTAAACGGCGCTTGCCTGCTTTTAGGATTTTATTCTTCAAATATTTGTACAGTTATAGAGTACATAGTAGACAAATAAGCGCCATTGGGCTGCCATTGCTTGTTATTATCATATGAAAATTGGAAATCACATCACTCCCTCGTGCCAAAGTCTTAAAGGCAGCAGGTAATCAACAGGTTCTTGTTGTTGTTTGTTGTTGTTTGTGTTGCCGGCAGCCTGACAAGAAAGGTTTGATTTAGTTCTGACCGCAACCGTCCTTTAATCCAAAGCAAGTTGTCGCTTTCAACTTAACAAACTACAATCACTCTTTCAAGAAGTACTTTTACTTCTGTCATGCGCTATATTGTGCCTTAAGCGCTTGTGTATTCCTATTTTCATAGCAACTAATGCAGCTCTGCATCGTTCTCAATTGGCTTGGGGGGGGGGGGGGGGGGCTGTATGATGCCTGGACACATTGGGGCATCTTTGGGAAAGTAGTGCTAAAAATAGAATCAGACCCAGACAACGTTCCAACACATGATGCACACACTTCACGGACATTCAGGACCGCTTGAAGGCAAGCCTCTCGTTTGGATCTTCTGAGGTACTCGAGTCAAAATGAGATGTTTGTTTTATGTATGTAATTTGCTGTTTGTGTACCCAGTATGTAACGTGTTTTCTGAACATGATAAGTTGTAGAAAACCTCACCCCCAAACAGGAACTCAGTGTATCAATTACAAAATCGCTGTTGAACTTGAAAAATGCAACCAGTTCTGCTCATTAAATCATACTTTTTAATCCGCTTTGGCATTTATCTTTGGTTTTGAGAATATAATTTTTTAAAGGCCTCGAATTATCTCTACTGATAAGACGAACAAAAATAATACACGAATGACAGTAATTAGATGTGCTCTTCTGCACTAAGCGTTTTAACATTTGCATTTTTTTTTTCAATGCAGCCTAACCTCTAAATTCATCAGATAGAGGCGCTATGGTTTTAACTGAACCCATGATCGAGTGGTGTTGTCATGCTGAAAGGAAGGGAATTTCCAGTGGAGGTAATAGGTTTTATTTTTCCCTGAATAGAAATGAATAAAGTCCTGTTCCCCCAAAAAATAAAAAATAAATACAAAATAAAATACGTCTTTAGGTTTTAATTTAAATACTTGTTAAAAATGCAAGCAAAATGGGAAAATAATCATTATTTTTCTTGCTCTCTATTTAGAAAGCCATGGGCTTTGGGCAATTAGTAGTTTGTCAGTAATATATATAAACAAAACAAAAAATGGTGTAGATTTTGATTTAGAACTTTTTGTTCTCCAATTAGGAAGACAACTTTTTTGTCATTGGATCCGTATACATGTAGTAAGTATGCATATGTAGCAAATCAAGGTCACCCAATGAAATATACTTCTTGCATAACGGCAGAGACAAACACTTGAATAAAACCGTGTCAGTTGTGCAATTTACACGACTCTGCAGATTCAAGTCCATAAATGATCCTAACTACTCAATAAACCAATCCCACTCTTGTCTTTACACAATAACGGTAAAGACACGCGAAGTTTCCGACACATTCACAAATTCATACACACTGCATCTCAGAAATGACATAATTGATGTTGCTTTCTTTTATTGTGTGAATGCAAAATGGCTGCCTCATTCTGGCATATTGCAACAATTTTGAGACTCTCAAAAGCGTACAGTAAGAATTTCAAATCATTAATTAATTGGGATGCATAATGATAAAGACGTTTTGGGATTAAAAGTTGGAAAAATCTTACTTTGGAATACTATTAATCTTAAAAACAACTAGTATTAGCAATTGAATGATAACAACTGCCAATAAATCAAACACTCATGTCTTTACTGTTGTTATGATCTATATGCATGTGGTATTATTTGTCTTAGTGTGTCAATCCTGCAACCAATGAATTATCTGTCCACTGTGTCAGTTGGGAGCATCACAATGGATGGATGGACTGATAATATCCTAAGTAGGCAAATACAACTCCGCCTAATGGGGTAACATGTTTAGCGGATGAGGAGCAACTAATGCCTTGTTCATTTAGTTGCACAAAGCAGCACTGTTCACAGCTAAGACAATTATTCACAGTTAAGCTATCCAAACAATAAACTCACTCAAGCTTGGGATGTTAGGAGTATCCTTTACAGAAAACAAAACTGTTATTTGTGTCCATCCTCCAGGGTCCAATCCCCGAGGGTGTACACAAATAACGTAGAAAACAAAACCTTATTTCAATGCAAAAGAATGGGGGGGAAAAAGTGTGGTAAAGTCATTAAGAAATACTTTGTCCTACAAGCGTTAAAGATCAAATTTAGCATTTTGAGACTGGTTGATTTCTCAACTCTCTGAGGATCTATCATAACCTCCATCCATGACATTTTGAAAAGTGCTGGTCCTTATTAGGGATAATCGAGGAGCTCGAGCCCAGCTGACTTTGGGGAAGCGTGCACCCTAAACTGGTCGTCAGCCAATTGCAGGGCTTGTTTCAGACAAGCAACTAATGGCAATTTATAGTCTTAGAACCTGAGTCCCCCTGAGATTCAAATCCCGAACCTCAGAACTGTGAGGCTGGCTAGCAATGAGTATTTGAACTCAAACAGTCGAGCAACACAGGTTGACAGTACTCACAGGCATTTGTGGCATTGGGCAGAAACCTCCGAATGTCTATGCCCAAATTTGGACAATTTCCTAATTTTTCACAAGGCGATTAGTCCCCATGTGGATATATTAATTTAACAAATTACTGACCAATCATAAGTGTTAAACATGTGCTTGCTCTCTTTGTGTTTCACATGTAATGCTAAAGTCTCAACAAACATGCTGTTTTTGTTTGTTTGTGTTTTTGCTTGTTACCGGTACTTTTGCTTTTGCAGGTACAATGATTCCGCTCAACAGCAACAAATAAGGTCTAGTCCACTCAAAACTGTTGTCCAGAACCGGCTGCTGTTGTCATAAATATAAAGCACAAACGAGATCCGGATAGCGGTAGCGGCCATGTTGACAGGGGCGACGTTCCCAACAAAGGCAATCCAAAGTATGGACATTCGTTAGAGTGACCATATAGCTACACTGTTCAAAAAGGGTGAATCTACCAATTAACTCATTCACTGCCATTGACAGCAATAGATGTCAAAAATTAATTTCAACTATTTCTATTAGTTTAACATTTTTTCCTTTTTTGTTAACAAGAGTATGAAAGCCTAGAATTATTTTTGTTGTACATTTAGAGCAGATATAAAATGTGTGATTAATTAGCTTAGTTAACTAGTGAAGTCATGCAATTCATTACGATTAAAATTTGTAATCACCTGATGCCCCAAATTTTTAATAATCTTTTCTTTAATTTTTTTATAATAATCTTCTTTTTTTTTAAAGAAAAGATTATTAAAAATTAGGGGCGTCAGGCGATTACAATTTTTAATCGTAATTAATCGCTTGACTGCACTAGTTAACTCACGATTAATCAAACATTTTATATCTGTTCTAAATGTACAAAAAAAAATACTAGGTTTTCATACTTTTGTTAACAAAAATGGAGAGAATTTTTTGTAAACTAATAGAAATAGTTCAAATTAATTTTTGACGTCTATAGCCGTCGATGGCAGTGAATGAGTTGGTCATTGTGTACGCGTCTCTCAAATATGATATGCTGATTTTGGTACAGTCCGAACGGATTGGACATACTGCATTTTGTATTCCTTTCAATGGGGAGAACAAATGGTATGAGTGTTTTGAGTTCCAAGCATGGTCACGGATGAAATGATTCTTCTATCTATAATCTCAAAGCACTCTATGAGAAATATCTCTTAGTATGATGAAGTGCAGTCATAGTAATGAACATATTGTCATACCACAGGCAAATGTATGGCATAACAGGAGTACAGCAGTCATCCAGAGCACATAAATTGAGTGGCTAATGCAGAATTAAGGGAACATATTTTCCTTAATCGTTCATAGCTGGGAAAATCTCTTAGACAACTGTGTTTTAATGCATTATTTCCCACATTAAAACATGATTCGGTCGATCAAGCTGTGGAGCAATGTGGTGCTTGACTAAGGTCTTTAAATTATGTTTATATGTCTGTGGTATATGTGGTGAAAAGTCATGGTTCTATAGTGTCAGCAGTTGGACACATGCTTCAAGACAAAAAACGGTGTTTTGTAACTTTCATACAACTTGAAACAGAGAGTCTTTTCTTTGGAGAGAACACAATACTCTTTCATACAGCCTCAAATGGGGGAAAAAAGTACACATTTATACCGTTAGTGGTACACTGACTGATTACTATAGTACGTCACATCACTACCTGTTTGGCATATTGGATAGTTACCATTTTACCATTTTAACCATTATTTATTCATTTACAGACAATGTTGGTTCGTGAGGAAAATGAAGCTAAGTCATCCCAGTGTAGTGGAGAGTAGAGTGGAAGGGTTACCCTTTTTTTATTAAAGGGTTTTTTTTGTGTCAAAACTACAGAGTCATTTTGAACATTGCTTTTTCCACTTATCCCATTTACTCCATGTTCCACACAACAACAACTATTTTTGTAATACATGCCCATCAGGATGAACTGTACTAAATTATTTCCTTTAAAAAAAAAATATATATATAATGTCACGAGTAAAACGCCATTGTCAACACCTGGCGGTCACAAGGGATGTTTTTTTTTTGGACAAGATTTTCTTTTCTGGTGAGAGCTAGAAATCGGAACAAGTGATTTACTTTCAAAATAAAACACCACCCGTTGCATTTAACTGCAAAAAAAAAGGAAAACATAGGGCCTTAATGGGTTGTCAATTCAATTTTAATCGGACTAGAGTTATTTAAAATTGAATGTATTCCTTTGTTAACTCACGTTGTCATATGATTATTTTTTGCAATCCTGCGTTCGTATTTTATTTTGAAAATGTTAACAGGAAATTACGCTTTTTTAAATGTCAAGTTTCACCAGTTCCTCAGATGTGTTGATGACAGAGAGAAACAAGGCACGGGTGCAGAACTATTCCGTTATCACCACGCGCGTCGAACATTAAACACAATTAAGAGGCGCCGACTCAATGACAAGTAAGAGCAAGACTAACTCAGTTGATGTTAGAGCATTCCTTCCCAATTAATTAGCTCACAGTCTACTAGTCTAGTATGAAAACATGACTGTTAGCTATGTAGCTTTAGCTTGTTGACATGCAATGATGTTGATGGGCCATGTATGAGTTATGATAATACTCCATAATTATATTAAATGACTCGAAATAGTCAATCGCACACATGTACGACCGGTGCATTGCATTTGATGAGGGATAATAATGATTCCCTACATCCAGATTTTAGTCCTGATGGTTGCTTGATAATCTTGATAATTGCAATAATTGTTTTTATTATATGAGACCAAATACGAAAATATCTGCTTTGACAATATAATGCACGGTTTTGATTGACGCTTGTCAGAGATATATTAATAACAATATGTTTATTATTGTGGTTGTAATTCATGGTGTAGAATAGATTTGCGTTACATCATACTGGGAGCTGTTTCTAATGTTTACACCATTAAGGAAGTGATAGGAACTTGCAATGATGCAGCGCTCCCATTGCAGCACATTCCAAAGGTAATCAATTGGATTTTCATCTAGTGACAGTCTGGAAAGAATAAACACAAACACACAAATGATGAGATCTTATTGACTATATCGTATTGACCATGATCATTATGCATAACTAGACTTTTGCAAGATTGTTGTTGATACATATCACATAGATTAGCTGCGCGTTTTTCAATTTTAGAACTGTTCTCTCATATCGATAAATCTGTCAAATATTGTTTCAATTCATTAATCGTTTAGGACTTGAACTAGTTTATACAAAATCAGCAGCACCACATCTGGTTGCACTGAAGTATTACACTACATTGCGGGTCAGTTGCTTCAAGATGCGATTAATTAACAATCACTTACACAAAACTGACAACATTCTACTAATCAACCTTATCAAGTGGCCAGTCAGGATAAGCACATCATCTTTATTTATCATAGAACAGGGGTGGGCAAAATCAGCACTCGAGGGCCAGAGTCCTGCAGATTCTTCCAACGCACCTGATTCCAATCAACAGAATTGTTATCAGTGATAATATACCAGCTGTATTGGAGAAGGGAAACATCCCAAACCTGCAGGACTCCGACCCTCGAGGACCGAGTTTGCCCACCACTGCCGTGGAAACTTATCTGGTGAGGACTTCTGAGGCTTTGTTGGGATCAAAATCACTTGAACTGTGTTCTGTCTCACTTAGATGTAGCCAATGAAATGGAGTACGACGAGAGACTGGCACAGTTTCGCCAAACCCGCCTCAATCCCTTTGACCGTGGAGAGGAAGAGGATGGTCCACAAAGGGGAAAGACGCCCCTACAGCAGGGTACCGTAATATTTATCGCCGACATACTGTTCACATGTGTGGATTACGACTTAATTTAAAGGTTACAGTTAACATTTTTTATTTGGTCTACCTCAGAGTAAATCAAAAATAAAGAAGAAGACTAATTAGTTCTTCATTGACTGAACAAACGAAGCCTAACATGAATAAAGATTCAAGTGGAAGGTGTAGGGTAAAAAACATCATGATCGAGGAAACTGCACAGCATGTTTTTATTTATTAATAGTATAAAATCTATGCTACCACATACTGTGAATACAACGCTTAAGTTTTACTTTGTTACCTATTTACTATATACATTTATTTTCATTGCTCTCTGTTTTAGGGATATGCTAAAAAAGTTGTTCTTAAACAAGCTTAACAAATTAGGTTGTAATTGTGTAACTGCTATCTTTAAATAATGGTAGCATTAATAATTTTAGTAAAGCAAAAAATAGCAAAATTAATTTAACCTTTGGAAAGAGTGGGGGGGGGGGGGTCTGCTCCAGGCTCAATCTTTATGGATCATTAAACCTTATCCGCTGTCAACAGAAAAATAATAAAGCGCTCAATTATACTTGGCTGAATTAAAATCTAAGATATAATCATTGTTGGTATTCAAAGAAGAACAGGAGTAGACGTGCTAAATTAGCATGTCTTCTCCTGTTCTCTCTTGCTTATTAGTGCGTAGCTACTCTTCATCCGACATTTGTAAGAAGTGTTAGTTATTCGACGCCATGATGGCGAGGTTCAACTCTGCACCGAGTTTAGCCGTGCTAGTTAGCCAGCCAAAGCTCGTAGCTCGTAGTGCAAGTTAGCTTAGCGCCTAGCATTTCCACTGTAGTTTCCGAGCAGTTGGGAAAACGGGGAGGATAGTTGACTATTCAACAAGATGTCATCAACAAGTTTAACAGTTTAAGTTGTCTGCATTTGATTTAACCCAGGAACTTTTTAAAAAAAAATTGCAGCATGATTTTGTTTTGGAATAAATAAAATAATGTGGGTTATAGTTTTATTAATCAAGGGAATTACATTGAATGCCCATCCCTTCTCTGGACTGTAAATATTCTACATTTTAATTGGACCCTCCGGACATTATTTTTTGCTAAACGGGAAGGGGAAGTTCACAGAGGGGAAACAGATGAAAAGTGCTGACATGACTTCATGAAGCCAGCGATAAGTCCACAGGAGAGAAAACTGCCACAGTCTTTATTTAGTCGCTGTGCTAAGAAGTCTGTGCACTCGTTAATTATAATAATAGTCGGCAAGTCGGGAAGATAAACATCTGGTGGTTTATAAAAAGTGAATAACCCATTTGCGATTCATCCTTTTATTAGGGATGCTGCATTTTGATTAGCCAGAGGAAATGAAAAACCCGTGCTAGCATTGCTTTCATAACAGGAACAAGTTGAAACGACATTAGTCGGCGAATTGCAACCATTTTGACCAAAAGTTTGGCTGTGCTGTCGGATCGTTTTCAGCTTCATTGCCTGCTTGTGACATGTTTTGCTCAGAGGTGTACTCAGGTAACGTCTATTTGTCACTACTTATCATTTGTGTTGTTGCAGCTGAGGGTTCTATTAGGCCTGCTATGTTACATCCTGCCAAAATTGATTTGGTTGTAAAACTATAAATCTGTTTGATCCCCCCCTCTTCCCATCATAACTGGTAGTAGCTGCTAATAATGCATAATGATTGACACAGAACTCTTTTAGTTGCAGTCACGTCTATTATTGAGGTACCTCAGTTTTTCCCATTCATTTCAAAGAGAAAAGATGATTTGTATGCATGTTTTGAGTTACAAGCATGGTCAGGAAACACATTTAACAGTCAAGGTACAACTATTTTTATTTTTTATTTTTCCAAGAGTCAAGCAAATCAGCTGCCAACGCTAATTTAATAAGGAGCAGGTGAAGACACATAAATTAAAATGGAAATCTGATTCAAAATATATACTGTAAATCAAATTATAGTTGCCACTCAGGTTACTATGTTCATCGCTATTTCATTTTTATTTTATTATTATTATTATTTTAAATAATTGGGGACATTGAAGAACTAATTACCATAAAAACATGTTTAATTTTCTCAGATTTTTTTTCTTGGCTGAATATTACATTTACCTTAGGATTGTGCAATTTTTGTTTTTAACAGCTTTTTATGGCCATAAAAATATTGAACGAAAAGACTTCCAAGATTTTATTCCTACCTGTGTGTAACTTACTCATAATGAATCCTCGACCCACTTTTGTGCCCGGACCCACCGGTTGAGAATAACTGCTCTTAAACTTTGAGGATATATTATCCCACTACAATTAGTCTCATCTCCATTTCAGTATTTAACATGTCTGAGAACTTGAGAAAATAGTGGATATTGAAGAGAAACGTTGTAAAGCGGTTTCGTAACAGCTTGCGTATGCTGCTCTAAAAGTCACAAAGAGATGAAAGATCAAAGTTCAGCCAATTTGATGAGCAGTGCTTTTAATGATGCATGGTAGTTTGTCACGCATTCTTCTGCTTATTTTAGGATTTTTTACAAAGTAAGTCTCAATGCATGCAAAGTCACTTTAGTGACAGATCATGTGTGCGAAAGTAGCATTTTGTTTGGTCTCCTTTTGCAGAAGCCAGACAAGAGCTCTTTTCTGGGACCAGAATCCAAAGTTCAGACAGAACCATGGCTCTTGGTCTAGCTGAGGACCACTTCTCAAGACCTGTGGTAAGTGAGCAGTGCTCTTTTTATTACTATTGTAGGTTATTCAAAAGAATTTGGTTTCTAAGTGACAAGGACTGTGATGATACACCAAAGTCAAGATTAAATTCTATTTTTCGATTTCTGACCCATGGTAGCCCAAATGCTCCGCTACTACTGACCTAAACGAGCACGTTTGGGCCTCAGTTTCATGATTGTTAAAAGTACTTGCCATGTTTCTTCCTCTTCTCTGCTTCATTTTCCTAACATCGTCAAACTAGCATTAGTGGTAGCCACTATTTGCGCACTCCAGTCAGATGACTAGCACGGGAAAAGTAGTCACATGACACGCAGTTGAAGGAGGATTACTGCTTCCAATAAGGATAAGGCTTACCTTGTTTTAATTTTTTTTAAAGTTAACTACAAATGATAATATTTCTTATGTAGAGTTTGGTAGCACCACAAGCTATTATGGCTGTATCTGGATTTGAGGCACGACGTGTTGCGATTCTTACAGAGGCGACGCAAGTTTCAATAGGTGTATCGTTACAGGCTTATTAAATAAAAAAATCCCCGTATTCTTTGGCCACAGGGTTCATTTGTGGCCTCCGACATAGAGCAACTGAAACTGGCTATTGAGGAGTGCAAGAAGCTGATCTTGGAGCTGCCGGAGCACTCCGAAAGACAAAAGGACACGGTGGTGAAACTGATCCATCTTCGACTCAAACTGCAGGAGCTTAAGGTTAGTTCTTTCAATATCAAACTCCGATGCTATTGTTATTCAATGCTGTGCATTGATCTACCACACAAACACTACAATACGTGCAATATACAGTTTGTGTGTGTGTTTATTCAATACCATTTCATTGTTGGCAATGTGTCTCCTCCAGGATCCTGATGAAGATGAGCCTAATCTGAGAATGGTTCTAGAGCACCGATTCTCCAAGGAAAAGAGCAAGAGTGTCAAATATACATGTGACAAATGTAGTACCATCATCTGGGGCCTGATCCAGACTTGGTACACCTGCACAGGTGAGACAATCAACTGCACAGAACTGTGTTTAAATATAACAACCACAACATTAGGTACACCCATTACAAAAAAAAAGTCACATTTTATCACTCAGTGCTGACAATTACTGAAGAGGTGTTCTACTTAGTCATTTTCTAAAAACAAAAAACAGTAAATCAGATAAATTTGCAGATTCAGAATTTTTTTTCTGTGCCATTTTTGGACACTTTGTGCAACTTGCAATTTTTCTCAGTTATTCCTTATTTTCCCAGATGTTGATTCCTGCATTTCCAAGAGATGTTTTTCAATGTTTTTCCTTGCACATGTAGCTACTGTATTTCTCGGAGTATAAGTCAAAAAATCCATCATGACGAAGAAAAAAAACATTTACAGTATAAGTCGCTCCACCTTCTTTAGCGTGTAGATGCCAGTTATGTGGACGCCACATGCTAAAGCCGATGGTGCTAATGCACCTTCCTAAAGTATTTACCAACTCCAAAAAGAAAGTTAGAAGAAATGGAAAACGTTGTAGTGGTGATTATAGCAACTAATGTGTGACGTGTTGCCAACAACATGGTTATGGAATGGGGATTTTGGGTGTGAGTCCGAGCACTACTGCTCTTGGTCTTGGCTTTTGTCCCCCAAAAATGTCACATATAATCCAGCGCAATTTATAGTCCGAAAAATATATCTAAAATGGCTTTTTAGATCTTTTTGGCTTGTGAAGGTGTACCTAATGTTTTGGTTAGTGATTGTGATTATCACATGTACACAAACTTTCCATTTCAGATTCCATTTGGGAGTATCAGTTATTTCATATCAGTCATTGTCTTCTTCAGGTTGCTATTACCGCTGCCATAGTAAGTGTATGAACCTGATCACTAAGCCTTGTGTGAGGTCAAAGGTCAGCCATCAGTCTGAGTACGAGCTCAGCATCTGCCCCGAGATCGGACTGGACCGCCAAGACTACCGTTGTGCAGAATGTCGTTCACCGATTTCACTGAGTGAGTATGAATGTGCGGTGAGCTTCTACTGCAGAGCTCAAAAAACAATTCATACATCTGATACAAAATTTTATGGCAAGTCACTTGCAACAACATTCTACTGATGTTTTTCATATTTCTGGAATGTTTTGTCCATGCCAAACCACACCATCTATTCAGTGGTTCTCAAACTTTTACACCAAGTTCCACCTAAAAAAAATACTTACTTCTCTAAGTACCACCATCATGACCAACAAAATATAGTAAAAAATATATCAAATCTTAACAGGTCATAATGATTAAATGCACGTGTATTGACAAGATAAGGGCCTCAAAAGAATCAGTTCCTGTCATTTACACACGCCATTTTGAATACTTTCGCGTTGGCATTCAGAGCACTGGGCTGAAATCAATTTCGTCAACACACGGCTCAAATTTGAAGCAATATTTTTTGACAAAAAAGACAGGAGGAAACAAGAATTACATCTTGTGACAGAAGCATTAACAAATATGAATGAAATTACTTTCACTTGAGAAAAGATCTGATGATCTTTTCCGGAAACAAAAACGCTACACAGGATGACTTGACAAAAAGTCTACACACCCCTGTTTAAAAGCTGTCTTTTTGTGAGGGAAAATGTGGCCATAAAAAAACATTTCAAAGCTTTTTTCCACCGCAAATGTGACTGATAAAAAAGCTTCTTCTTTCAAAGAAAATCATCTTCATAAACCTTTTAACTCTTATTACAAAAAGGATGTTTGTTGCTAATACAACAGTGCTCATTATCAAAGATCAGCATACCTAAAGTAAAGCATATTATTGGTCCATTTTTTAAACCACAGAAGCGATGCATTTGAGCTTGACGTATGCACATAAAAACACATAATATTCTGGAAAATATGATTTTGTAATGTTTAATTTTAATTCTATATGTCCTTTATGCACCACAATGACCGACCCCCTCTAGTATACTAGGATACCTCCGCACAGATGCTTTTATTTGTTCTGCAGTTACCAATTGCTGTTTGGAACTGTAAACAAAATTATCCAGCGTGATTATAATCTTAGTCCTAATTGAAGAAAAACACAGCCAAAGCGTGGATCAAAGCCATAATAAATTAATTAGCACATTTTATTTCACAAAACAAAAACGTTTGGTGATGACCAAGTAATTTAAAAGAGGAAGTAGTGTTCTTGAAACCGACATCAACTCCATGACACGGAAGAAAACAACCTGGATCTAATCAAATTGAAAATATCTTCTTTTTTTTTTAACTCATAATGATCCAGGACCACATTGGGAAATCATTTTTGAATAATGTTCATGTTTTTGTTATACAAATTTTATGTGAAAAAATAAATAATTAAATAAACTTCCATCAAATAGGTCAAGGAGTCGTAAAGATGTTGTAATGTTCAGATGTTGAAAGACAACTAAGGTATTTTGTTCAATTCAGTTTGGTATTCTCATGAAACATTTTGCCTATAATATGCATATTTGGAAATGTTGTTTAATGCATTATGTCCATCTGGTAGGGGGCGTACCAAGTGAAGCCAGGCAATGTGACTACACCGGCCAGTATTTCTGCAGCGCGTGCCACTGGAATGACACAGCCATCATCCCGGCACGAGTTATCCACAACTGGGAGTTTGAACCACGCAAGGTACCCACCATCAAATACTTCAGTATAAAGTGAGGTCAGCACTTACAGATAAAGCAGCAAAATAAATCCAATAAAGGAATCATCTGGAGTTCAGTAAAACTTTAGAGCTTTTCTTGTAGTGCTGCAGCCAGTTGTAACTTTGGATTTATAATTTTAAATAAATTACACAGCCTCATGTGACGCATTTTCCAATTTGGAGGAGTGCATCTAGGGTCAGCAGAAAGTAAGAGTAAAGTCACATGACATGTGTTGGCAGTCTGAATGTGATCGTGTGTAGTAGTTTTCATACTCAACATTCTTCTTTTTTTTTTGCAATAATATGTTCAATGCAGCCACACTGGTCTAAATATGGTATTTTGGTTAATATTGCGTTTGTGTAATATGAGTTAAGCAGCAAAATCCAGCTGTTTTTATCCATCTCAGGTGGCGGCCATTTTGCCACTTGCTGTCGACTCCTGATGAAATCAGTGTTGCTCAGATCTCGGGTAACAACCAATCACAGTTCAGCTTCAGAAAACAGGTGAGCTGTGATTGGTGTTGCCTGAGCTCTGTGCAACATTGACGTCATCTTCAATCGACAGCAAGTGGCAAATATACGCCCTCTGAGATGGATAAAATAGCTGGATTTTGCTTCATAACTCTTCCACAAATGTAATATTAATCAGAATGTCATATTTAGACTGGTGAGGCCACAGATAACATAATGTCAATAAATGTTTACGGTTGACTTCCACTTGAATCTGTTCTTCATGCAGGTTTGTCGATCATCACTGCGCTACCTGGCACTGATGATGTCACGGCCCGTGCTGAAGCTGAAAGAAATCAACCCGCTGCTTTTTAACTTTGTAGAGGAACTGGTTGAGATCAGAGTAAGTTGGCAGGCAATGCTTTTAAGCCCTACAGGATTGTAAATAAGTGTCAGTTTTGTGTTTGTGTTTACAGAAACTTCGTCAAGATATTCTACTGATGAAACCTTATTTCATTACCTGCAAGGAGGCCATGGAGGCAAGACTTTTACTCCAGGTCGGCATGTTGGATATCACATAAGTTTTTTTTTCTTTGACCTGCATAATTTAGCTACAGTGCCACCTCTTAGTAGCATGTCTGGCATGTCCTGTGCAGCAGCACCATCTAGTGGGGAAATAATCTTACTCAAACATGGAGCCTTTTACAACCAATTGTCCTCACTTACTAGTTTCTAAATACTGTATGTACGTTCTTCGTTGAAATATTCTTGCTGTCTCTCTAAGCTGAATTTGTTTTGTGTTTGGGTTCCAGCTTCAGGACCGCCAGCACTTTGTGGAGAACGATGACATGTACTCACTACAGGATTTGATTGACATCTCCAGTGGGCGACTCAGCTGCTCCCTCACAGAAGTCCACACCACATTCGCAAAACACATCAAGCTGGACTGCGACGTGAGAGTTCACAAAAAACACAATTTACACGTTTCACTTAAAGTATTATCTTTTTTTATTTAGCTATTTATTCAACAATATTGTTACTTACACCTGGAAAATATAATGAGAAACAATACAAGAGCCATTGCCTTTATAAAGTTCATAATGCTCAATTTCAATTGACTCTGTTGGAGCAATTTTGATGCATTTGTTGTCCTGAAATTTAGCATTGTGCAAGTGTACCTAAAGAAGTAGCCTGGTGAGTGCATATGCATGTGGAAAGCAGTCCGGAAGTGTCTGATAACACTTTCTTCATGTTCTCTACATATGCAGCGTTGCCAGGCCAAAGGCTTTGTGTGTGAGCTGTGTAAGGAGGGAGACATCCTCTTTCCTTTTGACAGTCACACTTCGGTTTGCCATGACTGCGCAGCTGTCTTCCACAGGTTTGTCGTTAACGGTCAGACAATTTTGAATGAAAAAAAAAAAAAGAATTTTATTGAGAAAAATATTTACCTGCCATATTCTCCAATGTGCGTAAGTCAGATAAGGGGCACAGCTGTGCGCTTCTCTAGCTGCACCCGTTCTCTTGTCAATTTAAGTCTCACTGATGCTCCATCATGCCTTGTACACAATCAGGGTGGAGCAACGCAACCCCTTCCAGCATTTTTATTTGTCAAAAGTTCCATGTTTTTCCTCTCTTTAGGGATTGTTACTATGACAACTCAACAACGTGTCCACGGTGTACCCGGATGACCGAGCGTAAACAGGATGAAGATGCATGAAGGAACTTGAGATGAGACTTTTCTGGAAAAGGTTGTCAACAAAGAGGATACCTGGTAGAGTAGCAACTAACATTTTATCGTCTCCCCCTTTTATTGTCTTTATCATCTTGCACGTTACATGCAGGAGTTAAAAGCCTCAATAATATATAATGTAACGATTGCTACAAATGAAAACTGAAATGTAAAGATGAAGATGCTATATATCCAGTGCTGGTCCATCCATTTAACATGAAGCAAATGTATGCATTTTTTTACGTTAAAAGTTACAGGGTTGTATGTTCATCATTCTTCAGTGTATAACTTGAATTATAATCTATTTATAATATGGTATGTATACTTGATTTTGTTGTCCAATTCATAAATTAATTCCAGAGAAATGTACCCGAGTGTATCAAACCCAGTAGATGTGAATACGTGTGCACGTGATGTGCCTATATGAGGTTATAAGGAGCTGTTGACCAAACGTCATAATTCACTTGGCAATGTATTAATGTTTTTTTTTATCATAATATACCTACAGCACATTTTATCCAAAGGATGTCAGAAGACACCTTTGACGATGTGTAAATGTTGACCTTAAATATTTGTTTTAAAATAATGACTCTTTGCTGTGTTATTTTTCAGCATGATACACTGTTTATTGTTTAACCAATGGACATCAGTCGTGTCAATGAATTGTATTCTGTTGTAAAAACTATGTTGAGTGATGCATGAATAAAATATTTGGAGATATCTGTAAAGTCATTGCCCCTTCCAACGTTCTAGAGAAGTTCTTGCGCGAATGAGAAAGTCTGCAATGGAGAGAAAACAAGAGGAAGCCCCTCGTGTATGCTTGGTTTGATTCCCAACCACTACATGGTGGCAGCAGAACATTAGTGTACCAAGAGAGCCTCAGGAATTCATCTAATTTCACATAATTGGTCCCAAAAATATATTTGTTTAATAATATATACATATCGTAATCGACTATGCCAGCGACATAAACAGGTGCAAAAAACCTAAAATATATAAATGGTAAATGACCTGATCTTATATAGTGCTTTGTAATTCTAACTTTCTATTGGTGCCACAAGATGGTGACAAAACTGTTAATGTTTAAGCTCAATTACTTAAACGTAAATCCTTGACACCAAGAAGCCACCAGATGGCAGATTGTGACGAATTTTTTTGATGGTGCAGTTACACCGAGAACATTTTCTAATGTGCCTTGCTCAGTAAATGTTGGGAGACACTGCATGGCGTATAATTGATAGCCTGCTGTATAAAGACTAATCATGTTAATGATTTCTCACAATTATCAACAATTATTTTGCTTGTTAATTTGTAGAATTATCTCCAAGCGTTTACATATTCAAAAGATCACTTCTACTCACACATTTTATGTACAAGTACAAGATGTATCAAATAAAGTGTCTGGTGAATTTTCGTTCAACATATACGTTGGATTGTGTTAACTGTTTTGAGAGTGACATGTTTGTATTGCCCAAGGGGAAGAACCCAATCTCAAATCACACCATTCGGTTGTGTAACCAACTCTCGCGTGATTTCGTGGACGTGTTCGTGTGTCCGTGACTAGTACGCCGCGCGTACGTGCTGTTGTGACCGTGCACATTGAAGCCCAGACTTAAGGTGTTGACACCATGGGGCTTCTTGCTGTCAGTGTCGGCCGCTTTCGGAACCGTGTACGGTCGGTTCGAGCGTGGGGTCGAGACTTCACATCCATTTCAGCAACTTTTTGTGATGGTGGAGCTCTCTCGCTGGTATGGTCAATTGTTTATTTACACTCTCTGTGTGGGAACTTCCTTTGTTTACTTACATTAAGAGATGCTCGCTGACTTCGCTCGCTCATTTGACATTGGTTAGTTGCAAGCTTGGTTCTGAAAAGGTACATGTCTCATTCAAAAGTTAGTTATGTGTGCATAAAAATGCTTGTTTTTTCTCCCCCACAAAGTTTTACAATGTTACAGTGAAGGGGGCGTGGCTACCTGTTGTGGACTCAAAACATTGACACATAACCCCTATTATTCTGGCTGTAAAAACTACAGTTCCCTGATTAAGAAAATACACCTTTACAAGTTTAGAGGATAATGATAATAATAGTAGTAATAATAAACGAGGTTGAAAGAGAAAAAACTAAAACTGAATGAATCTAGTTCATTTCTTTATTTTACTCATTATAATCCCTCAATGGGAAATTCAACATTCGGTCTGCCGTATATTTTGAGTTCCACTAGTTAACATGCCCACCATCTTTATTACAGAAGACCTCACTGATCCAAAGAAAATGTGCTGGACTTCACCAAAACAGATTCCCGTTTGTCCGCTTACTCAACTCAAGCAAACCACCTAAAGGTGTTTTTACAGTACATGGAATGGCTGGTTTTGGGCTCAGATGAGGCTTTTTTTTTTTTTTTACTGATTTTGTATTCCGCGTGTAATTAATTTAGGGTTTGAAAAGTTCTTCCCAAAAAGTGAAGGGGCCGCTGGCGCCAACAAATCAGCTGAAGGTGAGGAAGGCTTGAAGCAAAATAGGGACACTTTGTTGTTTCTGTTCTTCCTCTGTGTGTGACCTGTTTTCTGTTATTTTGTGCCGTAGATGCAAAAAGCAAGAGGCAAGAATCTTTTAGGAAGCAGCAAGTGGAGATGAAGTGCGAAGAAGGACAAAGAGGTGGGAAAAAAGACCAAGAATCAGATTGGTGGGCTCGTTTTCAGGTGCAGATGAAGAATTTTAACTTCCAATATGTAAATCACTTAAAATACAACAGTCAAGTCCTCTGTGTCCAATATGTTTTCATATCTTCATCGAACAGGAACATTTTCCACTAAATGAAAAAACTCTACGGAACCTTGCAATTGGTGCAGCTGGCATGGCTTCGGCGTTGTTCTACTTTTACTTCCGGGAGACCAGCATCCAGATCTGCTGGAAGGACTTTGTGCATCATTACTTGAAGAGAGGCTTAGTAAGAGATGAAGATTGTTGAAATAATTCCTCCTTTTGTTAAATCGTCCAAATGCAAGAACTAACTCCACTCTTCTTCGGCTGTTTTTACAGGTTGATCACCTGGAAGTTGTCAATAAACAATATGTCAAAGTAATGCCTGCACAGGGGGTTAACACATCAGATGTGGTTAGTAGTAAGAATAATAGAAACTAGGCAATGCGTAGTCCTGAAGAAAAGTTTAAACTAAGACTGACAAAAAATACATGTTAAGTACTCGTATCATTTTTCTGCTCTTATAATAGTTTGCATTTGTTTTTATTTCAGACTTATTTGTGGTTCAACATTGGCAGTGTGGACTCATTTGAGCATAATTTGGAAGCAGCTCAACAAGAACTGGGTTTGGACTCCACATGCAAAATACCTGTGATTTACACCAGTGAGAGTGACGGGTGAGAATTAGAATCCCATTATTGCTGGAATCTCCTCTTGGGCATGGTTACATCAGCCTGTTGTCTACCCATTCATAGGACTTTCTTGTATAGCGTTCTCCCAACCTTACTTCTGGTCGGCTTTTTGCTGCTGGGGACTGGGCCAAGGCCGATGGTGGGACCCCGTGGTGGTAGGGGACGAACAAACCTCTTCAGTATGGGTCAATCCAAAGCCAAGATCATCAAAGATGACATTGGTGTTCGCTTCAAGGATATCGCAGGCTGTGAGGAAGCCAAACTGGAGATTTTGGAGTTTGTCAACTTCCTGAAGAACCCCCGGCAGTACCAGGAGCTTGGAGCCAAGATTCCTAAAGTTGGCTATTGGAATTTTAAATTTGGGGTTGTCTTCTAAAAAATCTGGCATGTTAATATCCTTTTGTCTTGGTATAGGGTGCAATATTGTCGGGTCCGCCTGGAACAGGGAAGACCTTGCTAGCTAAGGCCACCGCGGGAGAAGCTCATGTTCCTTTCATCACCGTCAGTGGCTCGGAATTCCAGGAAATGTTTGTTGGCGTAGGCGCTGCAAGGGTCTGTCACATTTTTATGTCTACACGCTTTCATTTAAGCACACTGGGCCTTATTCACAATTACAAAGTTGGACATTGGTGTCTCCCCCGCGGGCCATTAGCGGCCCAACGTCCATTCTTTAGTGGTATGCAGTACAGTATTTCCTGAAAGTAACATAGACCTGTTGTCGGCCGGGCTGATTATCGGCGCCGATATTTAGCATTTTGACGAACATCGACATCGGCCTTTTTAAAAAATCTGACAGCCGATAATAGATCATTTTAAAACTGTGTTAACTTCAGGGAACTATTTAACTTAGAATTTTTTTTTGATGCCAATATTGTGAATATCGGCTCCAAATGCTGGTTATCGGCCTCCTTGACTATTAATAATATGCATCGGTCCTATGGCCCATCTATTCTATTTATCGATTCTTGTGGGATACGGGGCTGTGGGCCACTCCTAAATCCTGAAAATCATAAATTATTTGCCTCGTTATTACTTTTTAAGGAAAGCTATGATGTAACAAGTTTTCAAAAGTAACTCTGGAATCATAAATTTAAGTAAAAAAAACGTAAAAAAGTGGCCCCTTCATCCTTCAATTTTTCTGTATGAAGTCCTTGGAGGAACAATTATCCCGAAACAGTGACCTCGCCATGTTAGATGCCATGCTTCAATAAATCACATTGGTTGGGGAGTGGTGTATTCTGTACTCCACCACAGTAAACATCACAACCGAATTTACACAGCTGTGGTGTCTTGTGGTTTGCTAAAAGGGATACAAACATTCTATTTTCTGCTATATACGTCATGCGTAATTAAATTGGGTTGTTGTTGTTGTTGTGATGAGGCCAAAACCCCTCAAATAAACAGAACGTCTCTTTGTTTCATCCCATGTTAGATCCGCGACATGTTTGCCATGGCACGAAAAAATGCCCCTTGCATTCTCTTCATCGATGAGATCGATGCAGTGGGTCGAAAGCGGGGCAGAGGAAACTTTGGGGACCACAGTGAACAAGAAAACACACTTAACCAATTACTAGTTGAAATGGATGGTAACCAGATCGTTGCTATTCTTAATATCTGGGAATCTCTCGCGACCTTTGTGATAAATTAATTTCATTTCAGGGTTCAAGAGCAGCACCAATGTGATTGTTTTAGCCGGGACCAATCGAGCTGATATCCTGGATCCAGCTCTGATGAGGCCTGGACGCTTTGATCGACATATATACATTGGTACACTATATACTGCTTTCTATCTTTATAATTACTAGCCTGACATTAGAGCTCTGTCAATTAGCTTTTCAGCAGATTAAATGTAATAAAGGCTATTAGATTAGCCTGCTTCCTTTTTAACATCTGTTCACTCTTAACGTCATCATCTGCAACCACCTGTGTTCTTTCATCCTGACACTTAGCATGTTCTTGATCTTTCCATGCCCATCGTAAGTTCTAATTTATGATATACATTTACACTGAAGTGAGCAGGCCGCCACTCTGACAAAGACAGGAAGGTCAAATGGGAGAAAATTTGACCCATGGAAATGAAATGTAACTGGCAATATTGCTTAAGTAAGAATAGTCTTTGAGTTCTTGACGTTTTTTGTTTTGTTTTATGTATAGTTCCCCAGTGTCACATGATTGCCGTGGTCTACTGCAGTCGTTTGTGCTTCTCGGAAATGCTTTGTTGCTGTTTTTCACTGTTATATTTTCTCTCCAGGTCCGCCAGATATAAAAGGCAGAGCTTCCATCTTTAAGGTGCATCTGAGACCTTTAAAGTTGGATCCATGTATACCAGTTGAGGCTTTAGCCAGAAAGTTAGCGGCACTCACTCCAGGTTTTACTGGTAAGTTATCAGTCTCATGTGTAGGCACTCCCTCACTCTTTCTATAAAAAGGAATGAAATGTTTCCTATTGGCATCAGTGGAACAATTCTTTGTGTCTTAGGGGCTGACATCGCCAATGTTTGTAATGAGGCTGCTTTGATAGCAGCACGCCATCTGAACCGGCACATCAGCACTAAGCACTTTGAGCAGGCGGTCGAGAGGGTCATTGGAGGTGAGATCTCAAGCACGTTTGTCCATGAGTTCTCAAACAGTCGTATCTCAAATAATCTTTCCCCTTTGAAATGAATCGAAATCCCATTAATCGAGTCCAGCCTCCTCAGAAAATCAAAAAAAAAAATTAATATGAAAAATAGCATTCTAAAATAGTGTATTTTATAAAGACATGCAGTAATAACATAATTAAATAGAATATAGAGAAAATAAGCAGTGTTTGCTTCTTCTTCTTCTTTTTGCTTCAATTCAGTAGACATTGTGCTACTCCATCTGGTGTATGCGCCTTGACCACCTAGAGGGAGTACATTGATTCACGTTCCAAATTATTATGCAAATGATGTTTTTCTCTGATTATTGCTATGCAAATGGAACTCAGCCTAATTTTTCTCTAACAGTTGATGAAAATTTGACAATTTTGAAAATTATGCCATTCACACAGACTGTATAAAAATAAATCAGATAAAACATAATTTGCATAGTGATTTAGAACACAGTGTTGAGACATTTGCATAGACTGCACATGGAGCTGGACTCGGCTCCTTAGTAAACTGAAGTCATATTAGTCATTCTTTGCAGAGGATAAAGAATAGATGCACGTTGGTATTGGCGTATTATCAATCTACACGTGTTGCTCTGCTTTTGTGTTAAATCCATCACATTGCTTAAAAGGGTTCATACATTGTGACTCTGATGCTATTCGTTAGCCTCTGATAGCACACTTTAAGGCATAGTTGTGTGGTTATTTAAATACAAAATGTGATATTTTCTGTTTTTTTTATGTTTAGTTTGACAGTAAACGTCCACTGGGTGTGGCAATAAACAGCTCGAAGGGTCTTTTTAAAATAATTGTTCACTTCATGCCAAAACTTACTTATTAAGTGCGTACACTGCCATCATATTGTGGTTGTATCTCAAATTTTAACTCACAATTCAAAGCAAATATTTGCAGTGGAACTTGTCTCAAAAATCTCAACAAAAAAAACAACTTATCGCAAATGAAGTCACTGGTATCTCAAGGCACCACTGCACCGTAATCGCCTCCATGTTCGCAGTACGCTATTCACAAATAGCATTTTCAATGCTGTTTGCTGCAAATCTCAAATGTTCTTTCTAAAATGCCCAAAGAAGCCACAAGATGGCACTTGAGCCCCATCTAATCAGAACAAAGTACACTTATGTCATGGAAGCACGTTGAAGGGAAACATCTTGACAATGGCAAGCCTTATATTGTTTTTTTAAATTTATATTTGTTAATTTTTCCTTTGGGACACCATCATCATCATCATTGAGACAATTTACATTCAGACAGGAGCTAAGTTTTAGTGGAAAGAAATTACAATAATCGTGTACTGTATTTTTTACGTGGTAAGAAAGGCACATTGTTGAACTGCGCATTTCTAATTAAAGTACACATTTTTACACTTTGTTATGCAGAACTATAAAAAAACAACAACTTGAGAATCTGTTAATTACCTCCACATAGTAGCATATCTAAACACCCAGCCGAATTGAAAATGTACTCTCCTGTCATCTGACATGATCACTGAAGCGGCTCAAAATTGAGCCGAAGAAACAAAAACATCGCTAAATAATCATCTGTGGAGGAGG
This sequence comes from Leptonotus elevatus, assembly GCF_054856555.1. Taxonomy (NCBI): domain Eukaryota; kingdom Metazoa; phylum Chordata; class Actinopteri; order Syngnathiformes; family Syngnathidae; genus Leptonotus; species Leptonotus elevatus. The sequence continues at coordinate 15,199,126 of NC_141241.1, read as the reverse complement.
TTGGCGCTAATCAAAGCACATTTGTGTCTGTCAGGTCTGGAGAAAAAGTCTCAGGTACTGCAGCTTCTAGAGCGGACCACCGTGGCGTATCATGAGGCCGGCCATGCTGTCACTGGCTGGTTTCTAGAACACGCTGACCCGCTATTGAAGGTAACCCACCTGCTGTCTCTCTGTTTTGTAACTTGTGAATATTTAATCACTGTCAGTTAACTCATTCACTCCCAGCCATTTTCACTGAAGCAACCCCCCTTCGTTCCCGGCTGTTTTACTGGATTTTGACTGATTTTGCAAAGCCCACAGAATATTGTGTTCTTGTTATAAAAACATGGAACCTACCAAAAGAAAGATTCGAGTCTCTTCTTTTATCAGGGGAAAAAACATATTTCTATCTGTTTCCGTTTTGCAGCAACTAACATTCGAATAAAGCTAAGTTTCACCATGATTCACAAATCTGTTTAAAACAGTGGGGGGAAAGAGCTTGTTTTTTGGCCCTGGTTGATCGTTTTTGCTCTGCTGCCACCTGCTGGTCGTTTTTGTAATAATTACCATTGCTCCAAGCATTCTCTTCAGTTCAGAGGCTGCGTCAAAGCCTTCTCTATGCTCTAGTATAAAAAAAAATAACATTAAAAAAACATGTAAATACGTCTTTCGGAGCATTGTAATATTTAAAATAGAACGTAATCATTCAATTGAGTATTGTCTTCTCTCAGGTATCGATTGTTCCAAGAGGAAAGGGGCTGGGCTACGCTCAGTATCTGCCCAAAGAGCAGCATCTCTTCACACAGGAGCAGCTGTTTGACAGAATGTGCATGATGCTCGGCGGTCGAGTGGCCGAGCAGGTTTTCTTTCGCCGGATCACCACGGGGGCGCACGATGACCTTCGGAAGGTCACGCAGTCGGCTTACGCACAGGTGATGAGATGAGTTTACAGTGCTGCTGTTTTACAATTAATAGGTTAGGTTTTTTGGGGGGGGGGGGTTGCATCACTAGATACATTCTTGACATGAGATCAGAATTCATGGCTTCAAGTTCTGTTTGAAAATTCTGTTTATTTCAGAATGTGTGATTAAATTGGTGGAAAAACACACTTAAAACCCCCCCAAAATACATTAATATTGTACTCACTTGTTTGCTTCCTATAATTACGCCTGGTACACACGTAAACCACAAAAATCTTTCCGCACACGATTCACGACTTCCTCAATTAATTGAGCACCTTGTGCTCATTCTTCAGGTGGTGCAATTTGGAATGAGCCAAGCGGTGGGTCAGGTGTCTTTTGAGCTCCCGCAGCAGGGTCTCATGGTGGCCGAGAAGCCCTTCAGTGAGCCCACAGCCCAACTCATCGACCAGGAAGTCCGCCTCCTCATTGACTCCGCCTTCCAACGTACGCACCGGCTCGTCAAGGAGAAAAAAGCAATGGTGGACAAGGTGAGAATTATTTTTAACTATTGAGGAGCAGAGTTGGGTAGACAAAAAGTAGTCCTCCAAATAATTATCGCGTGAATCTTTTGACTCATGTGTCAAAGGTGGCAAAACGTCTCCTAGAGAGAGAGATTCTAGAGAAGTCCGACATGGTGGAACTGCTGGGGCCGCGACTTTTTGGAGAGAAATCCACTTATGAGGAGTTTGTGGAAGAGCTCGGGGACCTGGAGGAGGACACCTCGCTACCCGAGGGCCTGAAGAACTGGAACAGGGACATATGCCACAAAAGACACTCGCAGAAGGAGCAAGACAAATCCGCTGTCTATTTGATGCAGCGTCGAGGAAGACAGCCGTCTGGTTTCAGGTGAACTGTCATGGCGAGGATGAACGGTGATCATGTTTATGTGCAATTGTTTTATTGGAGTCACTGAAATCCAAGATGGAATTTCAAGAAGGCCATTAATTATTATTATTATTATTAATTATTATTTTTTACCAAGTGCACTGTATCAACTATATTAGGTCATGTTCTCGTGCCATTTTATGGCATCCTTTTATAATAGTCGTAAATTCACGTTGCCTTAAAGCACACACACACCCCCCCCCACACACACACACAACCACCCCCCCCCCCCACACACACACAGTTTTAAAGAGTTTTAAACAGTTTTAAAGATGACCTTTGATTGAGCAGGGTTGTTGCACTGATTCAGATATTTCTTTTCTTTTTTTCTTTCTTTTAAAAAAATTAATAAGCGACTTGTAGCATCACATTTCTACATTTAGGGCCTGATTTACTAAAAAAATCCCAAATAGTGATTAGAGCGTGTTTGCGCCAACAAAAAAAGGCTATTTTGGGAACGCAAGCGCAAAATGGTTTTGAAGTGTTAGCGAAAGAGGTAAACGAAAATACATTGATCACATAGATCATTTTGGGGTATCCAACAAATGCATAAAATCAATGTTGAGTTGTATTTCACTGGTGGTGATCAGATGTACCGTTACAGTAGTAAATCGGGCCCTTAGTGTTTTGTGACACATTAAATCACATGTACTGTAAAATCACACTACCTCACACTCACATGTCCACCTATAAGGAAAAGTGCATTTCTAAAGCATAGCCTTATAAAATATAATCTGGTTATGCTAATGTTGTTCTTAAAGAGGATTCCTGTTGTTCTAAATTGAATTTGTACCCAGACTGAACAGCATCGCAGCTCATGGATTTCAGGAGCTATAACATGTTTGACCTGGTTTACGGCTAAAGTGCATTTTCAGCTTGATTAAAAGCTCTTTAGGGTTTATTGCTTTTTTATGACTTTAATATGGTTTTGGTTTGAAGATTATTCCTTACATGTCTGTGAAGAATATTAGGATTTATGTTCATATGTATGCAATAGGATGTAATGAAGGCAAATGGAATGATGAACATGTGAAGCCACGTGGACACAAAAATAAATTAAATACATATTTTAGATCCATTAGCCCACCGTTTTAGAAATTCATTTCAGAATGGAGACATTGTCTGCATGATCTGGTAACAAGATTTCAAGCCTAACCCTTACCTTGAGAATTGTCACCTTTTACACAACAGCTTGGTGTCGTTATTTATATTCCCAAGCGACCAGGTGACGCCACAGCAGAACCTGCCACCCACCCGCTCGCTGAAAAAAGAGCCCTGGAAGCCTTTCAGCGCGCAAGCTAGCAGGTGGTTAGTGCCTCTCATCGAAGCCCTGTGACGACCTGGTGGGATGCACTGTAATCCAGCCAGCAGGGGCTTTAAGCAGATGTATTTTGGCTGCTCAAACGTGTGACGCATATAGGCACAAAAAGGGTTAAGTAACATCCAATTTTCAGTGAGATGTGCTATCACGAACTGAGCGAATACGGACACAGTGTTTGAGAGTGGAGACGATGGTTTGACATTTCACCATTTTGAAGCCTGTTTTTTTTATCATGATTTATTCATTTATTTATTTTTTAATCATTAATGATCAGTCATCTCTTAGTCAAAAATCAAAAGAATGGTTGGTCAGAGTTATAAAATCATGACCAATCAAGAACAAAAAAACAAAGCTTACAACAAAGCACAGTTTTCAAGATGTTTAATTTATCCTCCCACAGTCACTCACATCATTCTTGGATGATCATCAGTCCAGGTAAAGATGAGCTAAATTGATTCAAAACTAATCAAGTCACTGGGCTGTCACTTCAGCTTGTTGTGTTAAACAAGTCTTGGCACTTCGTCGTGTGTTTGGCATTAATGCAAATTCATGATCTCAACATATTCATTCCTCCGTCATTTTTGACTTAAATTTGGAGGGCCAATGTAAATTAGAAGATAGTCATCACTTTGGAAGATAAGGAAAAGAAAAGGATTCTAACGAACGAGCATTCTGTCACTACCCTGTCTGTCACTCCAACGCACACCTTCAAATCTTCAGAGTGAAACAAAAAAGGAGAGAGAAGAAGTATGTGTGTGTGTGTGTACTGAACATTTTGAGAACACCGCAAAGTGTCCAGAGTTCAACACGAGCTCATCTGTTCATCAGCACCACAAAACACCGTCAGTGGCGTTCAGGTGCCGACTGTCCGCTCTGAGCTGCATTTTCCCGCCGTGTTGCACGCCGCGTCAAGGTTGTTTCGGCCTCTCAAGCTTCATGAAGGGCTCCGCGATGGTGTCCGAGTCGCTGTGGTGCTTCCTCTCTCGGGGGAGCTCCACCCTGCTGCAGCGTGTCCATGAGGGAGAGCGCATGTAGCCTCCCTTGCCCAGCACTGCCTGCTGGGAACCTGACAAACACAAGCAGGCAAATGAGGAACATAATTCAAGGTTACCTCTCACACAAAACTGAAACGCTACCATACAGACTACTGAAACACTCGTGCTCACTAGTGATTTTTTTTTCTACTCGCATGCACTACTAAAATGCTCTCACACACTACTGAAGAGTTAATAAACTTCTTAAAGGTACTGTGACATTTTCACAACTGAAATGTTCCCCCGCACGCACGCACGCACGCACACATACAATGCTCCAAATAATTTTTTCACTCCTATGCACAACTGGAGCACCCTCACACAAAACACAATTTATTTTCTATCACACACTATTGAAATTGAAATGTAATGTTGTGAGAGTGTTTCAGTTGTGAGAAAATTTCAGTAGTGTGTGTGAGAGCATTTCAAGTGTGTCTGTGTTAGTATTTCAGTAGTGTGTTAGACTGATTCAATAGAGTGAATAAGATCATTTCAGTAGTGAATAAAATAACCTTTTAGTAGTGTGTGAGAGCATTTTGGGTTTAAGTGGAAAAAAAAACTAGAAAGTGTGAGTGTTTCAGTTGTTTGTATGAAAGCATTTTGGCGGTGTGTGAGATTGTTTCAGTAGTTCACGAGGGGCATTTCAGTAGTGTGTAAGAGCGATTCAGTAAAAGTGTAAGAGAGTATTTTGGTGGGTTGTGTGAGATTGTTTCAGTAGTGTATAAGAGCGTTTCAATTTTAAGTGAAAGTAACTGAGCATCTTAGCGGCATATGAGATTGTTTCAGTAGTGCATGTGAGAGGCTGAGAGCCTTTTGTAGTGTGTGAGAGAGATTCAGTAGTGTGCATGCCAGTATTGGAACGTTTTAGTTGTGTGTGTGTGAGATAATCTCATACACACTCAATGAGGTGACATTCATGTTGCATGTATTCTGGTCCATCAGCTGTACAGTCATTTGCATTGTTTCTTTAATCGGCCACTTCATTAGGCACACGTCAGCATTTGCCAAAATCCAATTCCCACGGCAACGCACAGTGCAGTATGTGCGTGCACTGTAGGTCATTGACCAATAACATTAGGCACCTTGCACAACTTAATGAGATCCGACTCAAGAGTCGTACCCTTAGAGTGCTAATATGTGAACTAAAATAGTGCATAGTTTTGATGCTATCAAAGAAGTATACATCTAAAATTAAGATCAACTGCACCCTTTTGTAGTCAACATCACATAGCCATTCCTCTTTTCGCCACCTGGTGGCAATGTCCAACCTTTGAGAAAGGAACAAATAAAATTAAAAAAAAGAGTCACAGTCTGGAGTATTTCTAATGGCTCTCCTAAATGGACAGCATTCTCACCGCTGGTTCATAAATTTCCCCAGAGCCACAGCAATATCCTCACACATTAGACACATACAGGGTAAGGAGGGGGTTGATGGATGAGTATTGACCTAGGATTAATGGCTTCTCCGCAGGATGTTAATTAGAAGCACACTGACCTGCAAGGCACAGTCTGTTCCGCAAACACTCTCCACCACTTGTTAAGTGTACAATTTATTTCATGCCATTAATATATATATATGCACATACACTCTATATATAGTTTGTCATTTACTCCTCAATCTTCCAAAATGTACAATGGCAGTAAAGATAAACAAGCCTATTTGAATGTTTTCCCTCAAGTAACACGTTTTGTTTCCATCAGGGTAAACATGAATTATTTAAAGAGCCACATTTAGCCTGAACTCGTTCACCCATCCACCTCTCGGTCTCTCTCGTCCTACCGTCACATGGCCTCCAAGCAGCGGCGCAAAAGTCACAGTTTTCCGATTTCCTCAACACTTAAGTGTAAATCGTTATTAAACCGAGTGAGAGAAGCCGGAGAACTTCAGGGAGTGGTCACCAACTGATTCGATCACACCAAGATGGCAAAAGATTTTAGTTGATGTTCAACTTAAAAATACATCAAGAAACTGGAGTCCTCGGGATGTCTGCCTGAGAACATTCTGTAATTATCGTCAGCATTCTTTTTGCTTTCAAACTTAGACTTGGATTTAAACTACGAAGGAATTGAGCGAGGGAATGAAAAAAAAGGAGTGACGTGAAACATCAAGCGAACAATAACGACTGAATCGTTGTGATGTTTATGTGTGGGGGCAAACGGGTAACATTCTGTGACATTTGGGAGCACAATGACAAAGGCAAATGATAAAATCAGAAGTCGGAATGTCAGGCATTTGATAAGGAAGGAAAGTCTTCTGCATTTCACAGCGCTGATCTATTTTTAATTTTAAAAAATAGCTCGTTTTGAAGTTGGCATTTTTACTAATTGAAACAGATGCCGTTCTGCATAAACAAAATAAGTATTCGGCTTTAATTTAATCGTCCACTGATCCAGGGATAACTTCATGACATCATCTAACTGTCTAAATCTGTGGTTTGTAGCAAAATGATTTCAGACACTAATAGCAGCAGACATAAAAAGTCTACACACCCCTGTGTAAATGCGAAGTATTTGTGATATAAAAGTTTTTTACACTATTAACTCATTCACTGCCATTGACGGCTATAAACGTCAACAAATTATTTTAACTATTTCTATTAGTTTAACTTTTTCTCCCCTACTTTTGTTAACAAGAGTATGAAACCCTAGAATTGTTTTATTGTACATTTAGAACAGATGTAAAATTTGTGATTAATCGTGAGTTAACAAAAAAATGTCATCGCCTCTTGCCTTTAATTTTTAATAATCTTTTTATAGCCATTGTATATTCAAATAGATAAGAAAATCATCTCTCATAAATTCTGGATGAAAAAAAACCTTTGTTAAGATTTGTTATATGTTGAGCACTTGTGAGGTCATACACATTGGAATATAACCAAAATTGTAGGGGAAATGATGCCTCTAAACTACAATACTGCAGCTGTGGAAAACGTTAGGCAAGAGCTCTATCTTTCACTGACTGCCTGCCTTGTCCACATTCTTGTTTTTTGTCTATAAGTATTCTCCCCATCACCCAACCAACTCTTAATGCTCATCTGCAGTTCAAAACGCCACAGATGGTTTACTATTTAAGATAACCGACACTTAACAAGCAACACCATAATGTGTAATAAAACAATAAACAGGAAAATTGTGAGGAAATGAACAAAGCAATGGTTTATTTTTTAAAGTTGCTGTGTGAACCTGTTTTTGAGCCCAACAAACCCTGAAAGCTACATTTACTAATTCCACTCCAAACCTCTAGGTGGCAGTAATGCTGATTAAAATATGAACGTCTTGTAAATCTCATCGATGATCATGACAATTAAAATTGTGGCTTCTTAATTTTATACGAAGGTGCTTGAGTTGGGCTATAAGAAAATGCTGCTGGGTGTCAACAGCAGGCGCGGGTTCACGGTCTGCATGCAGGATGAGGCATCCAGCTCATGAATAAAACATTTTTGCCTCCTTTAGAAAAAAAGTGGATGGTGTTTTCACGCACCCACTGCTGTGAAGCACAAGCAGGATGGACTCTCATGCACCTTTTCCCATCATGCATACATGCATGAGGCCCAAAGGAATGTTTCCGCCCTGTTCTGTTCTTTACATGTAAGACAATTTTCAGTTATTTCTGTGTGGCTGATGGATAAAATAGACCAATATCATTTTATAGGATTAATACATATTAAAAGAGAATCATGTGCTCGACTGGTGTCATGTCCTTGAAAGCGAGGACGTGTCCTCATGTTTATTCATGAATTTCAGTCTTTTACATATTCCAAATATTTCACCGGCTCTTTTGGTAAGGAATGTTCCAGTATATCAGAATTACAAATTCTTTCAACTTTTTTTCTTGCTATTGAGTGGCACTCAATGTCAGTAAATCTCCTTAATGCTATGTTGTCTCGTTTCTGTTAGGGTCTAACATTGTGACAAAATGAAAAGTATTATTAACTGCGACATAGCAAACTGATTCTGTACAATAGACTATATTTTTATTATACTTTTTTCAATGTCTGCAGCCAGGTTGGCACAGAAAATGAGAATCTGCTCTTAATTGCCTTACATGGATAAATAAAGGTTAAGTAAATCGAAACAAATAAATGTTCTTTAAAAAAAAAAAATCTATATTGTATTTTTTATTAGACAGAAATTGCGTGCAATCACAGCCTGGAGTTCTCTAATACCTGTACATAGAATAATAAATCTTAAAGTCAATTAAAGAGGAATGTTTAAATTATTATTATTATTTTTTTTTTTACTAAATGTTAGAACAAATCCCCAGAAATCAATTGTGTTTTTTTTTTTGATAGAAGTAAAAATAAAAATAACCAACCAAAATAATGTGGTTGCAAAAGTGTGCACACCCCACATGTTTTCAGAACTAACATATCACATTCACAGTAATGTGAAATAGGAGTCAGCACAAGTTATCTGATTAACCCAAATTAATTGGTTGCTCTAGCTATTAGTTGTTATTACAGCAATTACAGTCATACTTTTTGCTTCTAAGAGTATAGAATAGTGGGACCACTAGCAAATCAAGTCAAGTGGCTTATTGAATTTGTTTAGGTGTCCAAGTGCTGGATCATTCATGTTGTTTTGTGTGCATCTCACCCGGTGGACATTCATTGTGGTTCTCCTCATCAGAGTCAGCAAAGACTTCAGCCAGCTCTTGGTCCGACATGTCGGTCAGCTCGGTCAGATCCAGGAGGTCAAAGTGGACTTCCAAAGAGGACACGCTGCTCAGAGGTTCTAGAGGCGACAAAAAAACAAACAAACAAACAGTAAACAGGCCATTTGTAATTATTGTGTCATTTCAGTCTTGAGTCTCATCATGAACCTGAAAATTATTTTTTCTCCTTTTCTATATTCAATATTTCTATATTTTGGAGGCTTAGACTGCCCCTAAAGCTGCAAATACTCATGCTCTACCATGTATATGGAGGCTAGTTAATTATTGATTGTATCTAAATGTAATATTTTACCAAGACGTTTTAAAAATGTCCTGACTTCAAGCCCATCAAACACTTTTGATATCAATTAGAACAAAGAACATGGCCAGCCATCAGGTCCAAAGTCAATGACCTCTGACCTGACCTTTAATGCGTCTTTGTCCATGCGTCCCAAAACATGTCCTCCTTAGTCCTATGCTTGATAGCTGAACTCGAGTGGAAGATGTCTGGAGGACGTGCTGAGACAGATGGAAGCGAGTCTGTGTCTCCATGCGATTCAGGCTGCCTGCCAAGTCTGGATTGAACACTTCGCAGATTGCGTGGGCATTAAAAAGGCTTCGACTGCAGCAAGGCGTTATCGTTCCCATTTCCAGGCTGCTCATGGATGCAGCATGTAAGAAGGCGTGAGGAATACGACAACAACAGCATGAAAACTGCGGAAGACAAAAGAAAGGTGGTAGCCCTCTCGATTGGACTTTTCAGTCTGTGTGAAGATACACAGGGAAGTGTTCTTTCTCATGGGGAGTTCAATTATGCCATTCTAGTCTCCTCACTGATAAAACATTGAAATCTTGAGCTTTAATCAGTCCAGAGCTTCCCAGTCCAAGCGTCACAATGGCGAGTGTGATGGGAACAATAAGGACGACGACATGAGACGATGAAACAAAGATGAAAGGGAAGGAGATGTTGGAGGAACGAAAGGGGTGACTGGAGGAAATGATGAAAATGACAGAAGAATGATGGAAACGCAATCATTTTTTCTGCCGCCTCCTTTTGTGCAGTGCTCGGTTGTTGTTCTCGGCTTTCTTTCCCACTCCTCGTCCCCTTAAATAATTGATCACAGGGCTTTCTCTTCCAGACAGAAAAACGGCCTCTTTGTGTGTGCGTGTGTGTGTGTGTGTGTGTGTGTGTGTGTGTGTGTGTGTGTGTGTGTGTGTGTGTGTGTGTGTGTGTGTGTGTGTGTGTGTGTGTGTGTGTGTGTGTGTGTGTTACCACACAAAGGGAAGATGTAAAGCTGTAGTAGCCTGCAGTCAAATGGGTGTGCCCACATTTGACACAATTCCACTATTGCCAGTGTGTCTTTAATCCCACAACTCTATTCAATATTCATGCTTTTAATGCGTGTGAAATAAAGTCTTGTTAATTCTCGAAAGCTAATTATGTCACTTCGTTTCATCCGGAAATTCACAGTAAAAAAGAAAAGAAAAGAAAAAAGCAACATCGGTTTTAATATCTAACATGGGAGGTTGCTGAAGCTCTTAGAAAGCGACTTGCTTCCTTCTTCAACAGCACAACCAGACCCGACTCACGAGTTTTCAAGAGTCATTGTTCTGCCAATGTTATGTTTTGACTTGTGAGCAAAAAATGATAGCTATAAAGGTGGCAGTGAACTCAAAAAAGGTTGTATAATGGTGAGTGATTTGGCTTGTTTAGCACTATTGAATTGACAACCAAGATACAGTAGCATTTAGCATTAGCTAAAGTAATAACACAACCAACAATCACCAGATTAACTAACCTCACAAACCAGATTGATATTGTGATTCACTTAAGGGAGTTCTTCACATTATCAATCTGGAACTTCACTTGGTAGATCCGTTTGGGAAAGGCGGGACATTCTGTACAATATTTTGAGCTGATTGGACGATGCGACATCTTGTGCACGTTAGCTTTGACCAATCATGGCGACGGATGAAAATATCGTCTTCGGACTAGTTTTAGGGGGGGAGAATACAAGATGTATTCTCTTAGTATTTGTAAACAAATACCGTGAGAATTCAGTTTGCTGGCAAGGTTACAGATTAACGAGCGATTAATTTTTTCCCGTAAATAGTTCTTGGTGAGGATTTTTTGTAAAATTTGATTATCAGCAATATTGTAGTGTCCCGATTTTTAATTTTGAAGATCTGGTCGCCTTAGTTTCAATATGCTAGCTTAATGCTAACACTTAACTCATTCACTGCCATTGACGGCTATAGACGTCAAAATGTCATTTTAACAATTTCTATTAGTTTAACATTTTTTCTACTTTTGTTAACAAGAGTATGAAAACCTAGAAAAAAAACATTATTGCACATTTAGAACAGATATCAAATTTGATCGTGAGTTAACTAGAGAAGTCATGCGAAAAAACTATTTTTTTTAAAGAATTTTTTATTTTTTTTTATGAAAGATTATTAAAAATTAGGGGCGTCAGGCGATTACATTTTTTTATTGTAATTAATCGCATGACTTCACCAGTTAACTCACGATTAATCACAAATTGTATCTGTTCTAAATGCACAATCATTTTTTTCTAGGTATTCATCATAGTAGAAATAGTTCAAATGAAATGTTGACGTTTATAACCGCCAATGGCAGTGAATGAGTTAAAGGGATACTGTGAGTGTATTTGATAACTTCATAATTTTTCATGTACAATTAATACCTTTAAAAACAAAATTTTCCACTTGCTGTCGACTGTAGATGACATCACCGGTGCTGAGGAAGTAGGTAACGACCAATCATGACTCACCTGTTTTCTGGGTTTGGTCAACAAACTGAGCCATGAAAATGGCTCCTTGAATCAAGTATCCCTTTAATGGAAAATGCCATAGATGAAAACCCTCATTTAACCTCCTCATCAAGAGTGCAAATCAATGGCAAAAAAAAAATGAAGAAAGAAAAGAGTGAGAGCCATCAATCTCATCCGCCATTCTGTCTGTCCGGTGTTTACACATTCTGGCATGAATAGATCTGCTACAACAAACTGACAACATACTCTTCTACGGGAACCTCGCGCACACGCCTAGCGACCGACTGCATGACTGCGGCACAAGCAAAGTTGTCTTTATTTTGAAAGTGACATGCCTCCAGGCACACACGGTGAGTTGTGCTGTCAGGTGGCAAGGCAAGCCAGTGGGTCACAGACATTAGCCTGTGGATGAGCTGTCGCAGTGAAAAACGCTTGAGTTAGTGAAGCAGATAAAAGCTGCCTTGTCACATGTAGCCCCAGTATTCAGCACCGTGTTGCACTGATGCACAATGAGGCCTTTCAGCATTCTGGCCTGCGCTGCAGCCATCTTCAAAAATGCGGGACCGGAATACTTAAAAAGGGCTGGAATCATTAAAAGGCTTTAAAGCACCGGGGAGGATCGTTTGATAAAATGGTACTTTATGGCTTGAGAATTATGTTTTAAATCTTTAAAATGCAAGTCAGTAGGGCATTAGAACCGGTGGTATGAGGTTGTTGAAAGCCAGTCTCTCGCCACTCCTGAATGCGTCTTACCTCATTTATTATGACACACACTTAGTATTGATTCGTTATCCTGCTCAAGCAATCATCCTTCCATAATTCAATTATAACCTCTTTTATCCCGGGGGATACATTCCAGATTCACCTGAGATAGGTGATAATGTAACAGAGAGACCATGTGATTATCATTTTTACCCCTTTCCACGTGCTTTAAACACAATTTTTTTTTATGTACTTAAACATATCACAGCAGACTTAAAAGTAGTCATTAGTGCCTATTTTTCACTTCGCCAACCTGAAAGTGAGCGCTACATCTTGGCTAATGATTGGTGTGAAGGGTTACCAGTTTGATACATTGCTCAAATGACCATTAATCAAACATTATGCTAATAATTATATTCATTTACGTGAAGACACTCATCGTGTCAATCATTTATCACAATTATCAATATGCAATACTTTGTTTCTATAAATCTTTGCCAGTTTTCAGATGATCACTTATTCAATATTCCTAGAAAATCACAATGTCCCATTAATGGTGAGCTATTTTTAGAACAGTGGTTAACTATTGTATAGCATCACTCTGAGGTGACAAAAAGAAAACTCTGTTATCTGAATAAGAGGCTAAACGTGCTTGCTTGAAAGTGTTTGTCACTTAGTTAAATTTGACTGTAAAACTAGCATACATGATTAAACATTGTACTGTATATTTGAACACCAAAATGTTCAACCAAACCGTATAATTTCGTCTAATGGAAGTCCACTAGCTTAATGTAAACATATACTGTATACTACTGACGGCTATAGACGTCAAAAATTTGTTTTAACTATTTCTATTAGTTTAAAAAAATTCCCCCACTTTTGTTAACAAGAGTATGAAAACCTAGAATTTTTTTTATTGTTCATTTAGAACAGATATAAAATTTGTGATTAACTGTGAGTTAACTAGTGAAGTCATGCGATTAATTATGATTTTAAAAAATTAATCGCCTGACAACCCCTAATTTTTATTAATCTTTTCTTTAAAAAAAGAAAGAAAGGAGAAGATAATGAAAAAAACATTTTTTTTTAAGTTAAAATTACTTTTAAAAACAACAACAAAAGAGCAAAAGATTATTAAAAATTAGGGGTGTCAGGCGATTAAAATTTTTAGTAATTAATCGCATGACTTCACTCGTTAACTCTTGATTAATCACAAATTTTATATGTGTTCTAAATGTACAGGTTTTGTTTAGGTTTTCATACTCTTGTTAACAAAAGTGGAAAAAATGTTAAACTAATAGAAATAGTTCAAATGAATTTTTGACGTCGATAGCCATCAATGGCAGTGAATGAGTTAAAACTGTAATTATTGCTACAGTGCTACCCGACATGTTGTGGCACAACACGGTACTACAACTCTAAATTCAGTTGCTCTCCATGCTGTGTGGTTCTAAACCTGCTCCTGGCCTTGAAATAACTTCTGTTGTGATTTAGCATTATATGAATAAAAAAATTTGAATTGAATACATTTTTTAGTTGCCTGTATATTGTAAAAACAAGCAATGAAAAAATAGAATTAAAAGCTTAATGATCATATAGTCTGCCCCTCCCTCTCTACTCACGTCTCTTCTCGGAGATTTGCAGCAGGCTGGCGGTGTGTCCCGTCCAGCCGCCCTCCTCCTCGTCCTCCTCCTCGCCTGCGGCGTGCGGCGGGAACTGCTCCTGAGAGAGGTTTCCTGAACTGGAGGGCTTTAGTAGCTTCTGGATGTCTTTACCGGGCTCTAGTGGCGCACAGACCCAAGGAGAAGCTCATGTTTATGTGACTTGGGAGCCTAAATGCATTTTAAATGGATTTGTCAGGTGACTGTTTTTCTGTTATTATGTTCGTAACGTTAACAGAGCAACAACAGGGTTTGATCTTTACACCGTACATCATATCTTACACGGGACCACTCTTGACTCAGCCCAACAATTTTGTTTTTCCCATTGAATTTTCTTCTCTTCCTTCAGATGAAAAATGAGAAGAGCAGAATATGGCGCCTCCTCCGCACTTGTTAGAATTATTGATTGATTTTCCCAGAGAGGGACAACAATAAAACGACCTTGGCTATTAGACTGAAATACGTCCTCGATATTTAGACCACAAATTGGATTTGATTTCTGTCTTCATCTTATCTACAAGTCATGGCTAGGAGGAGTAGCATCAACCAGGATTTTAAAAGAGAAGTCAACCCAAAAATCGTCTTTACAATAATATGTTGGATTGGCCCCCACTAGTCTAAGGACTTAAAACTTTTCTTGACAATAATGTTAAATGTTGCCTCACAAGTCTAAACATGATATTCTGATTATTACTACATTTGTGGAAAATGGGCTAAGCAGCAAAATCCAGCCGTTTTTAATCCATTTCAGGGTGCGGCCATTTTGCTGTCAAGTGAAAATGACATCACAGTTCCATCAGCGGCCGCCCTCTGAGATGCATAAAAACTGTTGGATGTTTCTGCTTCACGCAATATTGACCAAAATACCATATTTCGACTCGTGGGGCTGCATAGAACATATTATTGTCAGGAGCATTTATGGGGGTTGACTTCCCCTTTAAGAATCAAAATCCACCCATTTGTATCCATCTCAGGTGGCAGCCATTTTGCCACTTGCTGTCAACTGAAAATGACATCACAGTCGCTCAGGGTTCAGGTAACGACCAATCATGGCTCAGCTTCAGAAAACAGGTGAGCTGTGATTGGTTATCAATGAAATGAGGGGAGCAGTGTTCACTCCTGCAGTGTAGCAACTGTTCTGTATGCAATCAGTCTCCCACACCTCAGACTATGGCTGTTTTTTTTTTGGGGGGGGGGGGTCAGATTTTTCAACCCAATTGCTGGTCTAGGGCACTCCTCAGACTTCTGTGGTAAATCACATTAGAAGTGTGATGGCCATTAGTGGTTTGCCCACTTGGATTTGACCTTTGGACGACCTCTGTGTGATTGAACCCATAGATGGGACATGGGACAAGGTATGTGACATAACGTGCTTTCACGACAATTGTGTTTGCATCATTAGTGTCATGGTCAGTGTCAAATTTCTGCTACAATCTACTAATGTAGCCACCAAGGCTAATCAACATCGTCCAAGGTAAATATTTGTACCTTTTCAGGGCCAAACGATACAGTACAAGCGTGTTCCCAAGCTGTAACTGTCGACTGTTTAGGGCAGTGGCTCTCAAAATTCCACCACACGAAATACTTTGCTCTCCAAGTACCACAATTTCGTTTTGTAATAGAACTAAATCTTCACCCAAAATTTTGATTTTCAATGCAACACTATTGTAAGACATTATAACATTATAAACAGCTTGAACATAAGCATGTGGTTGGAAAAATGTACATAAATACATTTTCAACTAGTAAGGACAAAGAGCATAATAGTATTTGTACCTTAAGCTAGCTAGTATCAAGGACATATAATATATAGCTCAAATGGTTTTCCATAGTGCACATAATGTGAATTTGCAACAATGGCAGTATGCAAATTTGAACTGTGTTGGAAGAGTACAGGCAGCCTGACATCACACCACCTGCTGAATCCACTTCATCCCTTCCCGGGCTTTGATGGGTCTTCTTATATGTGATTCCGACTGACAGATGGTGAGTGATGAGAAAATTAGAAAGGCAAAGAGAATGATGCGCTGCATGCTTGCCAAATGTCTCCGCACCGTGAATCAATATATGTGTTGCACAATTAATGTGCTCTAGTTAATAAATTTAATACATGATTTCAAAGCCTTCATTAATTTTATCTCTACTCTCACTGGACAATTCTTTAGGTACACTTGAGCAATCTAATAAAAACCATCAGACTGAAAAGGTTGTCTCATAAGTGAAAATCAGACTGGTCCAATGGTAACATTATATAACAAAAATGATCATTATCTTTGTAAAGACACATTTATATGATGCAGCTTTTGTACTATGTCTCAATAGATAAGCAGGCGTGCCTAATGAATTGGCCTGTAAGGTGAACAGTGGAAATGTGTGTACTGTGATGCTGTCACAACAGAACTATTTGTGACTCACTCAGGGCGTTCGGTTTTGTTTTGTTTTTGGTCTTATTGAATTTAATCCGCATAAATGAATAACATTTTATCATCAAGTACCAGCATGAATGTAATAAGTAGAAGGATCCCTTGGCCAGCTGAGTTCAGTACATGCTGACAAAGCAACTCTGACTTGTTTCATGCAAATTTAGTCCAAAGTCAAAGAGCATTCTGACACTTTAACAAAGACTGAATTTTGAGCCAGCAATGCAGCCAAACCTTACTTTTCTGTCTACCTGATGCATGGATATCAAAAGTCTACTCACCCCTCTTTAAATGTTAGACTTTTGTGATAGAATAAAAATGAGATCAAGATAAATCATTCCAAAACTTTTTTCTACTATTCATAATTATAACCAGTAGAACACAACTGATGTTTTCTCTCTTCAAAAGTAAAAACAAACAACTGTTACAATGTGCTTGCACGGGCGTGTCCATCCTCTTATAACTTGGATGTGACTGTGTTCACAATGAACCAACCACATTCACACTCATGTTAAATGAAAGTCAGCACACACCTGCCACTGTGCTTCTGATTAACCCAGTGGTTCGTCATTATTTTTTTTGTCACGCCCATAATAATAAGAACACATTTCCCCCCCCTCCCCTCACCCAACTCTTTGCGGCCAGCCTGCGACTATAAATATAATTTGTCTATACAATTGTTATCAGTATACCACTGCGTAATATTGTATCCTTATTAACAAGAAAATAAATAAATAATACAGATCAACTTACAATGAAAAACATACTGTAGTGGATGTGCAATTACATTTTAGTCGAGCACGGCAAAAGAAAAAGGAAGAAGAAAAAAAAGAAGCTTAGATTAACCCTAATTACCTCAATTAATTTCAGCTAATTAATTTCAGCTATTTTAGGCTTTTGTGACCCCCCCCAGAGCAGACTTCTGAAGGTTTTGTGCTGACAGACTCCTGTTCTAGAAAAAAAAAAAAAGAAGAAGAAAAAAAAGAGTTCAACCTTGGTTTCACTGGACTATAACAAAATCTCACAAGCACATGTGGGAAAATATGTGTTGATCGGATGAAACCAAGGTCAAACTTTTGGGCCATAATTTTGTGCAAACACAGCATCATCAAAAGAACACCACACCTAGTGAAGCAGTGAAACCCTCACACGGCACAAAAATCAGCAAAAAAAAAAAAAAGACAGGAAAAGCCTACTAGCTGAAGTTTATATTATTTATTTATTTGATTTATCATGGTGTAATTTTTGTATGGAAAAATGCCAACACCCCTAGTAATTCAACAGGGTTGTGTAGACTTTTTTATTTGATTTTTTTTTACATTCAATGATTCACACCAGTACCTCCAAATTGTCTGACGTTGGCATGAAAGTTAGACTGACTATATTTGACAACCGTCCACAATGCAATTCAGCACGGGAGTATTGTGTGCGGCTTCCCTACAACGGGCTTCCCTTAGCTGACCTTCACACAATGCATCCACTATTGTACAACAATTTGTCTCTCATCAGTACACTTTCTGCATGGCTGACCTATGGTGTGTGCCTGAAAGAGGCCCCCTTGCTTTTGCAATGAGCAAGTAACTCGAGAGAGGAACCTCCGCGCGGCATGGGAAGACAATGACCACAGTGTGTTAATTGACTCTGCGCCGCCCCGCATGGGAACTCGTGAAAAAGGAGGGTCAAGTGTGTGCTGTTCTCATGTAGTATGATCATGAGATGAAAAAAAAAACAAAAAAACAAAAGCATTCAAATCAATGTAAAGAAGAAGCAGAATTGTGTTCTTACCTGGGCTGGCAGCCCCTCCCTGTGCCTCCATGCGGCTCAACCAAGAGAGTCCTGCTGTTCACCAGACCAGCATCAGGCGAGACGGGCGCGGAGGGGAGAAGCAAGTGTGTGAGAGGTGTGTGTGTGTGCGGGTGTGTGTGTGCGTGCGTGCGTGTGTGTGCGTGTGTAAGGGAAAGGGAAGACAAGGGTTGGTGGTTAAGCGGAGCAAAATCTCAGCTCCCCGTGGACCTTTCTCCTTTATTGTCCTATGTTGTCACAGATTTCCCCAAACAGGTGTAGTTGCACGCTCGCTCCACGTGGCAAGATCGTCCATCACAGCTGCAGAGAGTGGGTCCATCGCAGAGGGGCGAAGTGGGGGTCCAGGAACAGCCACATCACTGCAAATTCCTAAGCTCGCCGGTTTAGTAAGCACGGCATTGTGAGGCTTTGCTTGACATGTATAGAATCCACTGAGATCCAGAGCCAGAGAAGAGAGTGAGAGAGGGGAAGGGAGGGTGTAGCTTGGCTTACTGCCCAGACAGGAGAGGGAGGCAAGGGGTGTCAGGGAGGACTCTGCTGGGTGGGTGGGTCTATGGATGTCTTTGAATATGGTTGAAAAGTAAGTACATATATTTTCATTAAGGGCAAAAATGCAAGGATGCAAGTTTTCAAGCAAAAGATGAAAGGTCAAGTTCTCCTGCAACAGCATGGAACAAGTCTGGTGTTTGACATAATCATCTGTTGTTTGCGTTCGGTGATGTCAAAGTCAACATGTATTCATCCTATGATAAATACGGAAATAACACACTACCCTTTGTAATTTGATGTAGCGCCCCAAGCCCCCAACACCACACCTTCGCTGAACAAATAATGCTCCGAGGGAATTTGCTGGTAGAGGTTACTCTCTTGTGGCCAAAATGTAACATTGCAGCTTGTCGCAAAATTGAACATTTAGGAGAGAAAGACAGAGGGTGGAAACAAATATAAGTAGAAAAATGTACTGTAACTGAACATGTGTAGGAGTATGATGTTGTGTTTAATTTTGTAACAATGCTGACCGAGGGAGAAAATGTACAGTATAAATTGCAAAGGTAGCAAAAGATCACAAAGCTGTACCAAGTAAGATTTGGGAAGTATATCACGTGAAAGTAAATTTTCTAAAAAACCTAAGTATGGGAGCATTGCTGCAATACATAAAAAGTTCAATATAATGTAATACTTTCATAAATATCGAGTTACACCTCCGTGTTAAGGTTGTCTTCGGGCCATTTGGCCTATGTTAAGTTTGACCCTCTCGATTTGCCGTAGTGAGCATAAACATTGTCACGCAGCTGTCGCTGTCGTTTTACGTTACTTGAATATCTCACGTGTACTTCGGAAAGAGAAAGTCAAGAAGATCAATTATTTACAGAACATAACATCATGGAGCCCCTCATAAAAATCAATCCAGGTAGGTTCAATGCGGAAATTAATCTCGACGCCATCGCTGTTGTAATCCGTTAGCAAAAGATGCTATGTAGCTCAGTACTTTCGTATTTTCGCCAGGAGCAACAAAATCGGACATTCGTCAAAAGATTTGGGACTACATCGAAGACAAGGATCTGGCTAACTTCCCAAGGCCTGTTCACAACAGAATTCCGAATTTTAAGGCAAGTCGAAACCATTTATACTTGACAATTTGAAGAACCAATAGCGCCCGTGAATAAATGTTTTCACACACGCTACTAAATTGATTGCTAATATTATGCTGGTGTCGGTAAAGTTGTGGAATTCATTAAATAAATTGTTCATTTTTGCAATAAAGTGGCCGATGCGAGTGGATTTCCCTGGATGATGACCGTGTGTCAGACAAGCTGAACACATTTTACGACTGCCTGTCAGTCATACAGAATACAGATACTGGTGCTGTAGAAATGTGCAAGCAACCAGAAATTAATATCTGAGCAACTGTAGAATTTACAACTATTATAGACGGTACAATGTTTTTGTGCAATGTTATTTGCTAAAGTAATGACACAATGTCGTCAAATATCACAGCAGTGTTTGCTACAGTATTTGTCCCGTCTTTGTATTTACTGGCCAGGGTGCAGTTCAAACATGCGACAGACTCACAGCCCTGCAGGAGTTCAAGTCCAGCCAGACAATCAAAATAAATCCAGACAGACCTCAGCAGCATGCTCGCTTTGTCACACTGGAAGTAAGTTGCTTATTTCGTAAACCTACACTACACTTTACTGTTTTCCTCCCAGGGGGCTTTCACTGCCTGCCCCAAGGTGTCCGAGCTGGAAGTGTTTACCCAAACAGCTGAGGTCAAGGTGGATCCTGATAAACCTCTCGAGGGGGCTCGACTAGCAGTGCTACAGGTGGACACACACACCAAGAACCAGAAATTACCTCCACGGGCTGTTAGAGACATTAATTATGCCTTGCCCTTAACCTCAGATCTACGCACATTCAGAATGATGTGAATATTCATATTCCTCCAAGGTCATTTCAGCCAGGTTCTATTTTTTTTACATTATGAAGCAGTAGTTTTAATACTTTGTGACTTTGTCATTAAAATTTGTCAGGCTTGTAAATAATACTCTTCTCTGTGGTGTGTTTTTGGTTACTTTTCAGGGTCTTCATAACATTCTTGTCACACACTGTTACTTATATATATATAACAATGGTGGTTAATGGTTCTAATATTTTCATTCTGTCATGTTCTCACCTTATGACTGGAATACTGCATGTGTTGCTAAGATGCCAAATAAAATGCAACATGTTTACTGCAGAAGATTTGCTGATAAAAAAAGGGAAAAAAACAAATTTCAAGTACATTATATTTCCTTTATGATAACAATTTCGTATTAGTCTGTTGCATTGTAACATTCTATCTACACTGTTCATTGTCAGTGGCTTTATTTTTTCTTACAGGCACACAAAACTTTATTGGTCCCAACTCCTCGTCTTCGTTCTGGCCTTTTTAACAAGATAGTTCCCCCACAGGGGGCCAACAAAGAACAACTGCGTACATGCTCTTCCTCTCAGGTTTGAGTCTCGTATGTTCCATTTCCCCCCCATTTACCTCATAATCACGCCATTAGGCCAACATTAAAGTGTTTCCCACCTGCAGGGTGTGAAAAAGTTCAGCGTGCCAATTGGTCTGGATGACAAAGTCAAGATTGACCTTGTGGTTGTTGGCTCCGTGGCCGTGTCAGAGAAAGGTGAGGAACTGTGTGTTTATTGTGCTGTTTTCTAATTGCAGTGTAAAAGTAGAGAGGATATTTCTGAGGAAATCTCACGTTTTTAGTACAGTAGGTGTGCACGGAAGCTTAATTGAAAGGTTGACTCACAACTGAAATGCTTGGCATTGCAGTGCATTACTTTGAGCCCTTAAATGAAATGTTTCAACAGAATTTAGGAGAACTATTACAGCTTTTGATAATTTTTTTTAAGAGTTATCGAATCACAGCATATGTACCGGTACTGTGAGTTGTAGCGCCATGTAAAGACAAAATCAATTTGAGTAAGAAGAGACATAGGAATTGATTCCGATTGGTTTAATCAGATGAGCGCATTCTTTTGCTCTCTTGTTTAAGCAGCCTGATACGCTGTCATGATGGCGAAACGGACGTTCGCTATAATGCACACAAATCTCAAATGGCTTTGAAGTGGACAAAGCCACATGGTTTTCATTGAAGAAATAGTTGCACTGGGTTTAGCTGAGATATTTTCATTATTCTAAGACCGCCTCGCTAGTTGCAACCTCACCTTGTAAGGTCATTGTAAGAAGATTAGCTGTGTTTTTTTTTTCTGGTTCAAAGCATCATAAAAAAAAAAAAGAAGTTGGATTTGCTGTCAGCAATGTCCTTTTAATTGTATGATATTATCTGCAGGACAGTGGCGCCTTGAGATAAGAGTTAAAATTGTTCTGTGGCCATGCACGTAACTCAAAACACTCACATTGAAGTTGAAGTCAATGGAAATTTGAATCCGTTCTAGCCTGGATTTTTACAATTTGTGGGCCAGCCAGGTCTATTTTTCCCCTGCGAATAGTGGATAGGCCTGTGGATATATATATATATATATATATAATTTTATTTTTTTGTCTACGTACGTTGATGCACAGTTTGTGTTCAAAAATCTGTTGCCTTTAGCGTTATATTAACATGATCCTATAGCTCAGTGGTGGGCAAACTCTGTCCTCAAGGGCCGGCGTCCTGCAGGTTTTGGAGGTTTCCCTGCTGCAACGCAGCTGATTCCAATCAACAGGATCGTTACCAAGCATATGCAGAGCTTGCTGACGTGCTGATCATATATCAGCTGTGTTGGAGAAGGGAAACATCCAAAACCTGCAGGACTCCGGCCCTCGAGGACCGAGTGTGCCCACCCCTGCTATAGATGGTATACTACTCATTAGCCCACCTATGGTATTTATTGTTTGTTAGCATTAAGCTAAGTGAACTTAAGGCAACTCATATCTTTATTATCCACTGTATATATTTTTAGTACCCACCCAGCCGGAGTTGTCAGCATCATAAGATGATACTGCATTGGTGACATAAACTACTGCTGGCTGCTCATTTGTGACTATATACATCTAGAATTTAAATGACAAAAAATAAACATGCTATTGTTAGCTTACACTTTTGCTGTGCTTCGCGCTTCCTCTTCAAACATTTGTGTTCGTTTTTTTCTTGCTGCACTAAATCTCCTCTCAAATAAAATTATTCTCTTTAAAATGTGCACATTTTATTAAGCATTGGTACTTTTTCATTATTGTACTCGTATGTGGAGAATATCCGAGTAATTTGGCTCTGTCATGATCATGCAAAATAGATTTTCAAGTCTTCATTGTCTTTTCCAGGTTTCCGCATTGGAAAAGGAGAGGGCTTTGCTGACCTGGAGTATGCAATGATGGCCTCAATGGGAGCTGTGGATGAGTCCACTGTGGTGGTCACTATTGTCCATGACTGTCAGGTTAGTTTCTTTTATTTTTTGGGGTGGAAAATACGGTACTTTCTCAGTTGAGCTTAGTTTTCTTCTTGTTCTAGCGTTACCATAATAACAAACACAAGTTAGGAACTGCAGGTGTACCTAATGTTGTGGGCCAGTGTTATGCAAGTTCAATACGTAAACAAAAGTGTTTAATATATTGTTGCCTGCCTTCTTCAAAATGATTTGAAAGATTGAATTTGTAAACTTGCAAAATAGCATGAATGTATTCGTATAACTGGTTCTTCAGGTGGTGGACGTTCCCGAAGAGCTCATGGAGAAACACGATTTGACAGTGGACTACATCCTCACACCAAGCCGAGTCATTAAGACAAACTGCCTGTCTCCCAAGCCACAAGAAATCATTTGGACTAAGGTAAAAGTGAAAATTATCTCTAAATAATCTTGCCTTCAGTGCCAATTTGTACCAGTTACAGACATCTGTAATCTTTAAGTTAAACATCAATTTCAAAGCATTTATTATTAAATATGTTGGCTATGTACTGTAGTTCAGGGAGCAGTTTCTCCTGAGTCTCATTGTCACTTTTCTAAGCAACACTGCCCTCTAGCAGGCTTATTGTGTTTCTGCATGCTGCCACAAAGCTAACTGTAAAACAAGAAGCCAAAAATAATATCAAGACTGACTTTCTACAAGATGTTAAACTCTGAATCTATGGGAATGTGCCCATTTATCCGAGAAGAACATTTGTGCATTCAGAGGTGACTGATACTTGACCTAACAGATGGTACGAGTCCCAATATCTGTTCATTATGAAGGTGTATGTTAGAGTTGAGGACCAAACTCATTTCAGCGTACATTTAAAGATGCCAATACTTTTAACACTGTCAGAACAAAAATATACTCTCTGGGTCAATTTTGGTACTGATAAATGCCCCAAACTTGCAAAGGGAACATGCCTGTAGCTTTTTGTTTACATGTCATTTACTATAAACAAGTGCTAGGCCTACAGTATGAGGATGCCTTTCAAAAGAGCCTTGACAAAGTTCTATTATCTCTTTTTCTTTTGCTGATTCAAAAAATGATCTGATCCGTGATTCAAATCCGTAATCTGATCCGAACCGTGAGTTTTTTTTGTTGTTTTTTTATCCATTGCACCAAGTGATTAACACTTAGTGAGACAAATAGAAAAATGTGTGTTGTAATTAAAGTGCATCAATATACATAAATTAAATCAAAAATGGTTTTATAATCGAATCGTAGACCCTGAATCGTAATCGACTCGTGAGGTGTCCAAATATTCCCACCCCTAATAGGTATACCCTTGAGGGTACTGTCCCAGTGACAAGCAATTGGCCCCTAAAAGTACACATTTAGCACCTTTTTTTTTCTGACAGTGTATATATATATACAGTGTCTATTAACATTTCATAGAGATGGCCAATATTTTGCCCTCTGATAATTTCTCTCACATTAGATACGATGGTGACATTTGTCTGAAATAGTTTGTGCTCGAACCTCTGGACTCCTCAACACACTTGTACGTAAACAAGACCCGCTGACCTCACTGGCAGGAAGGCCATGTGTGATCATCAAAGTGTCGTCTGCGCGGGGCTCCGCAGAGGCGGGGTTTGGGGGGGGGCGGTCGAGGGAGTTGCCGGGTCAAACAGGACACTGTAAAAACAATAGCCTCGTATATTCTCGTCTGGACTGCTCCGCATCAAAGGCTGCCAAACACACTCCAAGATGCAACAAATCAAGACTGCTGTCTAATTTGTAACTGCTTGGGAAGTGAAATGTCCTGCTGCTATAAACGGACGTAATTCTTATGATGCGGGCTTGGGCCAGATGAAATGGCATGCTTTAATTTCATTTTATTAACTTGCTGATGTGCTACTTTGGCTCAAATGATTCGATTCTAGAAATGGAGGTCTGCCGGCTCCCTCTAGTGGTATGCAAAAGAATCACAGACTAAGTGCAATTCAGTTTTATGTAACGTTAAAATGTTGTACATTTACAATTAATCTTTTAGAACTATGTTTATTTATTTATTTATATGTGCAATATCTCTTATTTGAATTGTAAATTCAAGTTGTTTCCCTTTTATTTAAACAAAGTGAACGTTCATACATTTT
Source organism: Leptonotus elevatus (assembly GCF_054856555.1). Taxonomy (NCBI): domain Eukaryota; kingdom Metazoa; phylum Chordata; class Actinopteri; order Syngnathiformes; family Syngnathidae; genus Leptonotus; species Leptonotus elevatus. The sequence continues at coordinate 15,173,875 of NC_141241.1, read as the reverse complement.
GCGTAATGTTACAGTGACACACAATAATATTAAGTGTACTTTTTAAAGGGGAAGTCAAGGTAACTCGGGTAACAACCAATCACAGCTCAGCTTCAGAAAACAGGTGAGCTGTGATTGGTTGTTGTCTGGGCCTTGAGCAACTGTGATGTCATCTTCAGTCACAGCCAATTGGAAAAATGGCCGCCCCCTGAGACGGATAAAAATGGCTGGATTTTTCTGCATAAGTCATATTCCACAAATGTAATATTAATCAGAATGTCATGTTTAGACTAGGGATTTCACATATAACATATTATTGTCAAGAAATCTTTAAGAAAACCTTTCAGAATAAATCCTCTCATTTTTGATCAACACTAATGTACTCCATTTTAATATTGGCACACAATTTTGGAGTATGACTGAGAGTTTATGTCCTCAGCTGGATCCAGAAAAGCTGGAGAAGATCCCCATCCTGAAGACGCTCCTGGCCCTGGAGGAGCAGGCAGGGAAAGACGTCACGCTGGGGGTGGCCCCTCCCCCAGCCGAGCCTCTTTCGCAAACCGATCCCCCCAAAAAGCAAAACAGGCGCAAGCCGAGACAGAGAGCAGCCCGTCAGGATGCCCAGGAAGAGTCCAAGGAGGAGAAAAATGCAGAGGCGCAACCCAACGCCGGGCAACGTCCGCCTCGCGTGAGAAAAGAAAGTCGAGGAAGCGAGGGAGAGGGTGCCGAGAGGAGGATCAAGAAGGGACGAAGTGGACGGAATCCAGAAGAGACTGGAGGTGAAGTGACCCCATATAAGCTCCCACCCGGCGTGACCACGGTGTATCTGGGCGGGATCCCCACTGGGCTGCGCGTCAGCGAGTTGAAGACGTCCCTGCGAGAGAGGGAGGCGGCACCGCTGCGGCTCACCTGGCAGGGAGCTCAGCACCGCGCCTTCCTGGACTACAGCAACCCGGAGGCTGCCGAGAAGGCCCTGGAGGCTCTGCAGGGGCTCAGCCTGAATGGTCACAGTGTGCAGGCCGAGCTGGCCAAGAGCCAACGCCGCAGCAAGAGGACCGGGCCGTCCAATCGCAATGCCAGATCCGCTGCGGCTCCCGCATCTGACGTCGAGGCGGCGGATTCTAAGAGTAGTGAAGCCCACGAGCAGACTGAGTAATAAAGCAGAAGAGTAACGGCACTAACCTTGAAATGCCTTATAACACTTTTGCTTTGGCTTTATCTATCCAGATTGAATACGGTAGAACCACAGTTTTATATTAAGCAACATCTAAATAAAATATGCAACAATAGCACATTAAATGTGAGGATTCTTTCTCTCTCTTGCTATAATCTCACCAGCTCTCCCTACCGATACAAACAAAAATAAAAAACCTGTTGGTGACCTCCGCATGGTTCAGGGCCAAGAAGGTGCAAATAGCACCACCTTGTGGCCAAATTTTACAGAAACTCCTTCCAACTCATTGACCAGCCAATGCAAGCACTATATCACCCTTTACAAAGACAAAAAAAAAAAAAATGCTCACTTTGGATTGAGAACAGGGTCGAGGTATTAATTTGACAATATATTCGTAACCTTAGTTGTATTTTTGTTTTCATTAATAGAAACCACTGTCATGCAGCTCTGCGCCACTGCAAGAATACAATGGGGATGCATTGGTAAACCAATGCCTCTTGACAGGACATTCTTTTTTTTGTTTTTTGTTTTGTATAGACCTAGCCCTTTTATTTATTATTTTATCAGATTTAGCAGCATGCTTAATAGCCACTGTGTGTCATTATTAACATTGTCACATTTATTGAATGGATACTGCATATCTGAAATGTAATCAACAACAGCAACAAAATGGATTAATTGACTACATCTTAACTGCCATGTGATTTAGTTGAATATTACTCACAGTTCATAACTCATGCAATAAATTGTACCTAAAGTTGTTTAACACGGACTAATTTTCCTGTCGTTCTGTCAAGTCAATGAATGCAAGTGTTCATCTGGATGAAATGATAATATGTTTTGCAATGGAATGTAACATACTAAAGATTTTGTGGAGAACGCTTCGGGTGTCTTGTTTTCTTCTTCGTCATATTGTGAAAGATCTAGTTGAGCCTTAGCCCAAATGGGCCGACTTCTCTTCGTGGAAGCTTGACGTCATTTCAGTTAAAACTTCAATTTGCAGTTTGAGCAACTTGGGAATATTTCTACGGTCTAAACGTTGAATCGCAAACATTTGAGAGGTCAACATTCCACATCTGCATGCCCTTCATCACACTATCACGTCTCCATGTTCTTGGACAGACTTTACCTGGCCTGCTACGCACAGTAAGCTACACATCCAGCAAGTCATGTCAGTCTGCACCCAGCAGCCTTCTTCGAGCTTTTTATGGAGCTGGCATGCAGGCCTGCAGGTCGGGAAAGCAGCTGCGGTTAGTCATCTCGGTCCCCATGCCGTGCCACACCTCGGCCAATGTCATCAGATTGAATGTGAGATTCCACTGCTGCTCGGCCATATTTGCTCCATGGTGTGCTGTATAACCAATGTTAGGTGCTGGACTGCTGGTGTTAAATGCACCGCACTGTTGTTGTTGTTTTTTGTTGTTGTTTTTTTAACAGCACGAGGTGCAATGTGCGTGTATATGCTAGTGACCTTCAACATTGATTGGCTGGCCTGACACTAAAGTGAGCATGAACGTATAGGCTACTCGATGTAAACTCTTTCCGTTTTCTAGTGTCACCTGACAAGTTCTTAACCTGAAAGAAATGTAGGCCTTCTTTAAACTGTGTCCTTATCCCTTTCAGTTAGCTTAAAACAGAGTCGGTGTTGCATAGAAATTGAACAAGTTTCATAAATTCACACGTTTGAAAAAAAAAAAAGAGAAGCTTTTATGAGTTTCATATTCCTGTTTGATTGACACTACCATTAATTTAAACCTTCAAATTGTGTTTGTAGTTTACAGTAGAATAGAACTGCACTTTCCGGTATTTTGATTTCCTCATAGCCGGAAACAAAATTTTACAAACAGTATATGCACTGTAAACTATACTATCACAAAGTATTTTCTTATTAATAACCTCAGATATTGTAAGTTTAAAAAAAAGTTTTCATAATAAAACAAAAATAATTTCATATCGATGTACATATTTTTGATGGCCTATTTATAAAGTAAAAGTAACGTGTTATTAATTGAATGTAAAATATTTTACAATTATAATAAAATACGGCAGTGTGGTTAATTTGACAAGAAAATATAATTTCGAGAGAGACGTCGTGTTTCAGCACCCATGTCGCCAAATAGTGTCTCTCAGTAATTGTAGTTCGTCTGGCAATAGATTTATTTTTGCATTTAGTTGACATTTTCAGGGTTTACATTGTTTCAGAAATATTTTCCTGCCCTGTTCAAGAAATTCAACTGACATTGACCTGAGGTCTAATTTTTTTACTTCGATTTCATTTGCGCTTCTGTTGATCAAAATTAATAATAAACAGGCGAAAATCTATATCAGTATTGTCGATCAGATCGAATTTGTTGACGTGTAAAAGTGTTAACAAAATCCAAATGTATATCCCTTTTGAGAATTTGGCGTCAACAGCCCAACAAATATTTTATTTCTTACAGATTGTAATAAAGATGACCCTCGCTAAATTCTCCAACAATATAGAACAGTATACAGTGCTGGCATTAATTCATGGTCTACATATCCAAACGACAGAAACGGTGCTTACAATATATCCTCCATGTTCATTTTAAAACAAATAATAAGCATTCTGACAAATATTGCCAATAAAGCATAACACCTCCTTGGCCAAATCGCCTGAATTGAAAAGTATGCAGGCCTTCAGAATAAATAAAAAGTTGCGCTTAGGCTATTCAAAAAGTGCCTTAATCATTTTTATACAGTATACATGGACACATCAGTACAATGTCCACAATTGTTCATGTCACTGGAATTCCAAACTAGTGTTATATGCCAAAGAAAGAGAACACATAGAAAATAGAAGTGTGCATTTTTTTTTTTTACAAGGATGATGAAGAAGAATAAAAGCTGGACAAAAAAAAGTGTGAAGTTGTCGTCATCCGCTCTGCAGGACTTTAGTACCAAACGTCAGCAGACTTTCACCCCCGCTGCTCCATGAAGTTTGTATTATTATATATTATTATTATCATCATCATCATCACTAGATAGGCCTAGTCGCTGTTGCGTGAGGCGGAAGAAGAGGGAAGGGAAAAGTAGTCCGGCTTGTCTTTTGAGAGGCCTTCACGTCCCCTCAGTGGTTTTCTTTTCCTTCTCGTTTCAGCTGAACCGAACCAAACCCGCATCACATGACACACGGCTTGATGTCCTGGTAGGAGACCTGCTGGTGGTGGTAGTAGGAGCTGCTGCTCGGCGAGTGCATGGCCGACGCCGTCATGGCGTTGAAGGAGAAGACGAACTCCTTCCGGTCGCACATGCTCGGGGACTGCGAATGGTACCGAGGGATGCCTGCACATACACACACAAGCACACGCGCACACATGCAGACGTTTACATGTTGTAGACTTTTATTTAGCCTCATGACAACACATTTTATTTGATTACAATACATATACAAACAATTATCATAAATGTGAATTAATACACAGCTGTTTAGTGACAAGTAAGTCAAATAAAATTGCAATTAAATTGAAGGTAGACGTCTTAGAACGATACATACATTTTTCCAATATGGAATTAAGTTATTTTATAATAATTTAAAGCTTTACGACGTCCCCTGCTGTTCTCTAAAAGTGCGTATTTGTATGGGCCAAAAACGGAGGTTTCGTGGCATTGGCCAACTGCATTTGAAACACATCCATGCATTTTCCCAACGGCAGCTATATATATATTTTTTAAATAATTATAAGATCGCTGTATTTTCTTGAACATGTTAATATATTTATTCTATAGTTAAAAAATGACTATAGGCTTAGTGGCGTTTCTCCGACACAACGAGCCTAATTTTGCTAGTTTTTTTCCCTCTACTTTGGAACTTGCTCAAGTCAATTTGAACTTCTTGTTGATGCAAAATGTAAATTTTAATTCCAGCGTTTAGTCATTTTTCCAAGCAAGTCTTGCCACCCGAAATGCAGTATATTTCCACTGAAGCTAAAAGGCCCGCAGTTGGCATCAGGTCAGTGAACCACTTCAACTTGGCCCAACACTAATAATTATGTGGCTGCTCTTTGTTTTCATTTTTCCACGCGATCTGCTTCAATGTAAGCTCGAATGTGATTGTGGTATTATTGTGGACGGAAGCCTACCTTGCAAGTCCGTGGCCGTGTGGCCGTTCTGGTGCAGGTAGGGCTGCTCCAGCGAGTGCGTGGGCAGGCTGGGCTGCAGCGCGTTGGCCCCGGGGTTGCACGGAGACAGCGGCTGCTGCTTGATGTAAGAAGCTCCGTTATTGAGCGAGGCCGAGGCGGGACTGGGAGCCCACGCCGACGCCGGGCTGGAGTAGACCGCGTGCGGCTCCATCACGCCGCCGCTGGTGAGCAAAGGCGAGGCGGAGTTGTCGTGGTGGGGGTAGCCCCCCTCGGCGGTGTTGGCCGCGCAGCTGCCCATGTACGAGTGGCCGCCGTTGGCCGACAAATGCGTCATGGAATGGCCGGACAGAGCCATCCCGTCCATGTTCCCCGCCAGGTGTCCGTTCATCATCCCGATCCCGCTGTCCAGGGACAAGCTGTTGGGCTGACACGACAGCCCCCCGCCGCTCCCCTGGAAGTTGTACGACTCTGGGATGTGGTTGAAGCCCAAGCCGTTCATCATGCTGTACATGGGCTTGAGCGCTTGGCACTTGCGCCGGAAGCCTCTGGGTCTCCTCCTGAACGAGCCCTCCTCGAACATGAACTCGCTGGCTGGGTCGATAGTCCAGTAGTGACCCTTCCCCGGTCGGCCCAGACCTTTGGGCAGCTTGATGAAGCACTCGTTGAGGGACAGATTGTGGCGCACCGAGTTCTTCCAGCCCTGATAGGAGCCCCTGAAGAAGGGGAAGCGGCTCTGCAGGAACTGGTAGATCTCGCTGAGGGTCAGCCGCTTGGTGGGGGAGCTCTGGATGGCCATGACGATGAGGGCGATGTAAGAGTACGGAGGCTTCTCCGGCCGGCGGATTCCCGCGTTGGTCTTTTTGGCTTTGGCGGTGGAGGAGGCGGCGGTGTCCATCACCGCGGTCTTGTCCGGAGCAGACATGGGGCCGCTCTGGGCAGGAGTGTGAGCTTGGGGCTGCTGGACCTCTGCCGTCATTAGTTGGACTAGAAGAAGACCAAAAGTCTTCCACCTCCACACCTTCTATAGACGATGTCAACTCACCGGCATAAAGGGAGCAAAAAAAAGAAGAAGAAGAAGAAGTGAACAGCTTCTCAATGCGGGGAGGATCCGGACCAAGAGTGTCTCGTCCGAAAGTTTTCCAGAGTGGGATGAGGAGTAGAACGGGAGCCGCTTTCCACTTCACTTGCTGTGTGTTGTCCTGCTGACTTTTTTACTTATCTGTTGCCATCAGCCAGTTGGAAGCTGCATGTCTTGGCCATCTGGAAAAAAAAGTTTGGCCCGCCCATTTCCCTCCTACTCCAATGGTGGGCTGTAAGCAGGCACATCTGGGTGCACTCGCTTTTTTTTTTTACTTTGCATTAAAACATAATAACATCATTATTTTTCTTGAAAAAATGTATGCCGTGATGCAAACATTTGCATTAACAATCACGTTAAGTGTCGGCAATATGATTTATATTTTTATTTTATTTTTCAAATTCAATCCTAAAAAAATACAATATGTGCTATTAAATAATAATAATAAATAATCTACATACGGTACAAGTTCGCTGGGAAGCACTTATAATTATTTTTAACAATGTCTTATTTTCTTAAGAGCGTGTCACTCATATTCAAAACCAGCCTCCAAATTTCTGCACAAAATAATCAGGCGGGTGGGCAGGATGTTTACACAGCAAAATGTAAACACGTTCACTTCTTGAAATATAAAAAAAAAAATCAACAAAAAGCCAGTTCGATCAGCTAATAGTCACAGTGATGTGACGTGCCCTGCACAGAAGTCCGGGGGAATTTTTTTTTATGCAGCAGAATATTGTTTGTGTAAGTCATAATATTTACGCAGGAGACGCCCGGGGAATGAAGTCGAAGCTCTGCCGCGCTGTGAGCGCACAATCTCGGGTGGAGACCAAGCAACGACTCCTTGCTCCTGCTGGGACCGGCGGAATATCCGCAAGGAATAGTAAGTTCATTTAGTTTTATTGTATGTTAATTTGCCTGGGTGGAGAACATGAATGGTTTCTTATATTTCTCGTACTTATTTAAAGGTGAACTGTGGTGAGGTTTAATTCTTGACTGACATTTATGCAGCAGTCCATGCCGACTATAGTGCAAGCGGATCAGTTTATAAGCTAAAACTGTTGACAGTAGCTTGCTTATTGTTCCCCGGAGAGCTCTATAGCTGGAGTCTGCAACCTTTCCCCTCACAATGAGATCAAACTTACTGTTCATATATAATAATAATAATAATAATAATAATAATGAAAACCTCACACTTGCGTCTTTTTGGTACACTTTATTGTCAGGGATGGACGTGATAGCATGTTGCAAGACTGATATTTTTCATTTCAATTTTCATAATGGCACTCCAGTGACGTTTTTATGCTTCGATTCATGATGAAAATGTCATTCTCATGCAGGGCGAAGGTGACAAAAGGTGCTTCAGGTGTTCGGTTACACGCGATAAATGAATGTTCATATTGTTTGAACCGACATTGGTGTGGATTTTGTAAAGGGTGGTGGGGGGGGGGGGGCACATTTATCAGCGAATGGGACCACCCAGCGCGCACCATTACAGGGCCATGCGCGCTCCCGTCATTTCCCTGCCCATTGCATTTGATGACTTCTTTCCATTAACCTCCCCAAATACCTATTAATATCGAGATCAGTCTGATTCTACCGAAATGTGTGACAAAAAGGGTTGTAAATATTCAATTTACACAGAGAGAGAGAGAGAGAGAGAGAGAGACGAAATTTCTGCAGAAATGTTGCCTTTACACGGACAAAAATGTTTAACAAACTATGATGTATTTTTAAAGGCTTATTGCATCCATTTAATGAGACTGCCCCAAATGTGGACTGTTCCAGTACATCACCAAACATTTATTTTTGTCTTGTAAACATGTTTTCGTTGGAATAAATAACAGCGCAAAGGAAATGGTTGTTCATGGTGTCGCAAACAGATTGTGTTCGTCACCGAGCATTCATGCGTTTTTTTTCCTCCTCCATGACGTCCCATGGTGAAATATTGGACAGCTCTGCATACCCAGGAAAGCAGAGCCACTTAGGTGGAGGTAGACCGCAGAGTGCAGAGTCCTGACAGGCCTTCCTGACTGTCGTGTCTACCTTATTTACTGCAATGTACCCAATATAGCCCCACGCCTGCACGTCCAGTCCGAAAACACTTTGTGTTTTCTTCCCAGCTCATCATTTGACCAAGAAACACACTCACTCGTTTCACTTATTGGTTTAGCTTTCTGTAGCCATACAGTATTAGAACATAAGTGACATTTATGCTAGCAAATGTCTTGTTCATTTAAATCTGCTTTAATTCTTATAGAATTAATTCAATTAAATTTAGTGAGTTAAAATGTGTGAGTCTAATCTGAATGTTGGCAATGTTAAGAGATAAAAACGTACACTATTTTCTTTAGTGCAGATTGAGGCAACAGATGATGAACAAAGTACAGTAAATCAATCATGCAATAATTTTTAAAAAACATTTTATATCGTTTCACAGATATAAGAAAATGCTCCAATCCAATCCAATCCATTCTAAAAGCACATTTTAAAGTAACATAAATCACCAATACTGTGCATCAACAAATAGTTAAAATATAGCTCGAATAAAAGAAAAAAAGCAGGTCATTAAAAACACTGTTCACAAAAAGGCAAAAAAAAAAAAAAAACACACAAGATGAACTCTGCAACGAGATGTTAAAAACATTTTGGGACAACTTAACAGCATAATATTTACTAATTTAAAGCAAATCGGCGAATACAGTCTCTTTTTTAAAGGGTTTATCATAGCCTCCTTAATGTATACAGAAAATTAAGATGATTGTCCAATGACATGCAGACCCTGGCGACATTTTGAAAGTAACACAAATGTTACACAAATTATTATATGACTCCTACAATTATTATTATTATTATTATTATTATTATTATTATTATTATTATTATTATTATTATTATTATTATTATTATTATTATTATTATTATTATTATTATTATTAAGGTTACAATATTTAAAAAATATATAAATTCCAACCATTTTAAATCAATTTTTGTAGCCTATAATAAGAATGCAAACTTTCGTTCTTCATGTAAGGACATTTTCAAACCATTTAAGGAGACAGGCAAAGATTTTATTTTTGCGTCATTGTTCACGTCGCCAAGTGTCGCCTGCAGTTGATTGTCGCTTTAATTGAAAGCAGTGTGATTTGGAACCCTCATCACTTTCCCTGCGCTGTAGGTGGCCGTGTATATTTTCCTTCAAGTGCTGTTTATGTGAACGAGAAAGGACGGGAAAGCTCGCAGAGCGCTGATTGCGCGCTTTTTGGGTCGTCAAGCGGGTTTGATGGCCGCCACCATGCAGTTGCTCTTCTTTCTTTTCACCGCCACGGCTAAAGAAAGTGTAGTTCCTATGCACAGGACAATAAGCACTGCAAGAGGCCGTGAAACCAGTATACAGTCACGGGCCATAACATTAGATACACCTTCAATCCAATGCGAGAGCATACAGAAAACATTCGGCCTTTATTGACACTGCAAGAGTTATTCTTCGTGTGCTGTTGCGTTATTTATAATATTTGGGTTATTTAAACGAGGAAATCACTCCCAAAAAAATTCAGTGTGTTCTTGCAGTCCATATAGGCAGCATTATTTTTGGGATCATTTTAAAAACACGAGTTCCATCAATGAATGACACATAATATTTAAAAAGGTCCTTGTTGAACAGGGAACAAGTGCACCTTAATCAATGACTATTAGCCTATTAGGGCTTTATTTCCCAAACACAGCGAGTTATTGTTTTGTTCCTCTTTTGTGTTTTCCCCATTCACATTGACGTTTCTCATATCACGAGAAATAAACCCACGTGCACGTCAAGCATGCGCATAATTCATATCACTTAATTCACAAAGATGCGCTGAGAGTTGCACATGCACGCTTACTGTACATTTAAGTCTACGGCACGTGCTAAATGACCTAACGTGAATCAATAATTTTGACGCGTTTTAACAGACACATATATAAAAGCCATGAGGAAAAACATCTCTTCAGTCAGATCGACTTTTACGTCGTTTCATCATTAATTTCTCACAAATCACCAAAATATTGAATTTAAAGTTTAGTTTACACTGTTTGGTACATTGACATTGTGCTGTCATATATGCAGACCGAATGCATCCAGGCATGAAATCTAAAATAAAAATATAATAAAAATAAATAAATAAAAAAATAAAAATTAATTTTAAAAAATAAAAATAAATAAAATTAAATTAAAATAAAACAACTCCCAAATAATCCATAGTACAGAGATTAAATAAATAAATGATATTAAAAAACAACAACAACCAAATAGTGCAAATATAGAAGCAATAGTGTGAGATATATGCGATGGTCTTGCTATGCTGGGACTGTGGTTACATGCAGTACAATTTAAAAAGAAGAGGCTTAATAATACAAAATAAATCCTAATAAAATGTTCTAATATAGTAAATAGTACATCCATATACAAGTGTGCACATTTTACTTTACTTGTGAAAACTAAAGGGGACGTCAACCCAAACATTTTCTTTACAATACACAAATTATTTGTATGTCTATGCAGCCCCAATAATCTAAATCTAATTTTATCAATATTGCATTTGTGGAATATGAGTTAAGGAGCAAAATCCACACAACCAATAATGGCTCATCTTTAGAAAACAGGAGAGCCGTGATTGGTTGTTAACGGAGTAACTGTGATGTCATTTTCAGGTGACAGCAAGTGACAAAATAGTCGCCTCCTGCATGAGGTGAAGAAAAATGGGTGGATTTTGTTGCTTTGTTACTCAGATTCCAAAACGCAATATTGATCAGACTGCCATGTTTAGACTAGTGGGGGCACATACAACATAAACAAAGAAGAAACGTTTTGTTTTGATTTCCCCTTTAAGAAACTAAATATTATAATAAGAGATGCAACAGATATGTGACCCCCCCCCCCAAGTTAATTTTGTACACAAAATCCACTTCAAAGTGGTTCGTTTTTAAATTAGGAAATTTAACTTGTTTTGCATATTGATGTACTTTAATTCCTAATAACTCATTCAAATACTGTATATAATGCTCTAAATTGAACAATCCAAGCACATTTTTTCTGCTCTTATATATTTTATGTATGATTCACAATTTGTTCTAACATGTACATTAATGGTATTTCAGTGAATTTAGACCCAGGTTTGAAATTCGCCTCCTCTCATAAGTCCACCAACTTCTTGTCACAATGATGACAGTATACATAAAAACTATACTAACACACAGACACACACACACACACACACACACAGCCAAATTCATTTTATGAGTCAAAAAGGCCTTTGCCAAGAATGTGTGCCTGCTTGATTGTCAATAAAACAGCTTCCGGCACTTTCCCGAGACAAATTTGTAACTCAATAAAACATCACTAAGCATTTTAAGACACTAAGTTATAATCCATATATACAAAAAAAAAAAAATCACTTCTTTGCATAATGTCTACTGTGCTTTTCTTACAGGCACTCTCACTCGGTCCCACACAGCAACTGGGAGGGAGCCAGTCAATGTTGCCCCACCCTGCGGCTGTGCACACCTCCCATGCAGGGCCGCGCCGTCACCATGTTTCTGATGCAGTCTCAAGCGTCAATAATAGGAGATGAGACATAAACCACCGTGGCGAGGTCATGAGCAGAAGCTTGGTGGGCCGCCATTGCAGGTCAGTTTGCCACCCTGACGGCGGCGGCATGTGGCGGGCAGCAACGTGGGCTCCAATGTGCGTGTTTACACCAAATCTTCTTCAGCGTTCACGGGTCACCCGCTCTCTTGTTTTTGTTTTTCTGCTTCGAAAGGGGATTTTCCTGTGGTGAGCTGATTCGGAAAAAGCAATTAAGAATTCCCAAACACCCCACCACAATGGGAGATATCATTCTGGCAACCTGAAATCTTGTGAAGCCACCTACATACAAACTGCAAATGAAAGCAATGTGAGTGGGGGGGGGGGGGGGGGGGTCAAGCTAGTTTCCTGTCACGCAGCTTCTGCCATGAAGAGCTTTGGTAGCGCCCAACTTGATACTGCATTCGCTTTGAATTGAGGGCACGTCCTGGTTGTCTGTGGGAAGCGGTCGGAATCAGTCAGGAATGTTCTGGGACGGTAACTGGATTCGGAGCGTAATGCCCGGCTCTCCACAGTGGAGCGCGAGGGTGGGAAATAGGCCGAGAGCATTTCCTGAGTGGAGGGGGGTCCCAGCGAAGCATCACAGGCGTGGGCATTATGTGACAGCCGCCCTGCCAGGTCTCAGCCTTCCATCCCACATGAAGAGCGGCGGGGACGGAAAGAAGGCACGCAGAGGCTGCAATTAAAACATGTGGCAGTTTGGTGTCCAACGCAAACCTGTCGATGGTGGAAAGATGAAGAACATGATGTAAAATGGAGTGACACGCAAAACAAGCTCAGTATTTTTCATTTTCACTGCACTCCAAGTCTTTGTGGGCGGATGGCAGAAGCTTTTGTGGACTCGTTGAGGTTATAAAAACACAAAACAGTAGAACCTCCTTTGCTGCTTGAACTAATTTAAGGAAATAATGGAAATCAAATTCAAGGGCCAAACTGCCATTATAGAAACTTATATTCTCTTAATAGATATATTTCAAGTCAACATTCGGAGAGGGGGCATTTGAAATTTTAAAATAATTAACTTTTAGTTATTTTTTGTAACAATTGTCAGGCTGACCTGACATTAACAAATTATTAATATGATGTGTGAGGGAAAAACCTATATTGTATCTCTAATTCGATTTGTAAGAAATCACCATGCGCAAAGAAAAACAACCAATTAGAGACAGGATGAGCGACTGACAAGGTGTCAATTATTCTCGAGCACACTCACAACGGAAAACGCAGTTTGTTACCTGAGCTTTGCTGAAACAATGGCGGAGCATCCGTCATCAATTAGCGCCAAAAGTTAAAAAGATGGAATGAGACAGATCTCGAGATGAAACAAGGGTGAACATATAGTAGCTGCCTGAAGGGAGGCGGTATTGGGATTTTCTGTTCTTCTCACGTTATTGAGGTTATGGCCATACTTGCACTGAGCAGCGAGGACAGAGATGTACAGAATGTACCAGTTTCCCATGTTGCAATAAATTCAACATTCTCCTTTTCCATGGCTGGTACCCTTGAGATTCCACTTTAGTTGGCAGTGGTCTAAATGCACAGCATCGTTTTGTACCCTTGCTTCTATACCTTTGCAAAAAAAAATAAAAAATTAAAATAAAATCAAAACATGTTCCACAAATACTGACAGACTTATAAGTGACCCAGCTTACGATTTTTTCGAGATACAAGATTTTCTGCTTTGACTTGTAAGCAAAACTTTGTGATAAACTTGAGGCATTTTTACAAAAAGCATTAGTTTGGCAAACAGTGAAATGCGGTGTTCCCTCGCTACTAGCAGTTCCATTATTAACTATATGCCGGATTTTCATTTGTGACCAATTTGTGACATTTATAATCCAGTTTCTAGTTAAGGTAAGCCATTTTGAGATTAAAAAAGAAAATAAAAACTTCATCAGCAGCTCGGTATTTATTCTACATTTTGCGCGCTAAAAGTTAAATTTACTAAGTGTAACCAGTGTTTGGAAGGGTAGGAGCTGTGTGTGGATGGGTCATAATAGCCTAATAGAGGTGTAAATTTCCCCCCTGGGGGTGTGGGGTGGAGGCGTCTCGCAACGTATCACCAACGAAAAGTGCGGGAACACTGTAACCTCTAAAAAAAAAGAAGCTATTCATTGGAACTCCCAGTTGAAGTTTACTGTCAAACTCAACATAAAACAAAAATAATTACATGTGCATGTGAGCTAGCTTAATGCTAACACAATGCAAAATGCTGTAGATGAGCTAAAGAATAGCATCTACGTGCTGTGTATGTGGGGCGTCTCGCAACGAAAAGGTGGAACACTGTAATCTCTAAAAAAAAGAGGCTCTAAGATGTTTATTGCCACTCCCAGTTGAAGTTTACTGTCAAACTCAACATAAAACAAAAATAATTACATGTGAATGTGAGCTAGCTTACTGCTAACACAATGCAAAATGCTGTAGATGAGCTAAAGACTAGCATCTACGTACTGTGTACGTGGGGCGTCTCGCAACGTAACACCAACGAAAAGTGCGGGAACACTGCAACCTCTAAAAAAGAGGCTCTAAGATGTTTATTGCCACTCCCAGTTGAAGGTTACCGTCAAACTCCACATAAAACAAAAATAATTACATGTGAATGTGAGCTAGCTCAACGCTAACACAATGCAAAATGCTATTGATGAGCAATACTCACATATTCTCTCATATTCTTTGTCGCCCGTGAAGAATAATATTATTGTAGCTCACTGAGTCACGTAGTGGTGAAACTCGCAAATCTCGTACACAGAAATATGACTATATTTTTGTTTGTGTGCATGATGTGGGGGGGCTTGTGTAAATGTTGCGCTCATCCTGAAAATAATCTTCTATGCTGTCGTTGTCAAAGCGTTTTTATTTCCACCTGCTAGCGGCCTATTTCCTGCTGTATAACAATGGCACTGGGGAAGCTGTGTAGTGCCAAGTGATTGATGTTGTACTGTATTTGGCCCTTCTTCACATCGGGGCCTGACGGGAAGTGTCTGTCCCCCTCCCCAGTTTACGGCAACACGATGGCGAAGAGACTAAAGTGCTGATCAGGGTTTACGAAAGGCATCCTTTTTTGTTTTTGTAACTTGGTGTCATTCTTCTCCAAAGACAAGCTGGCAGCAGCACATAAACACACTTTCCATGTCTTATAAATCAGTTTGAGAATGAATGAAGTTAATTCTCGCCACGCGATTGAACTTAGTCGCGTCCCCTCCCGCTCGCATTCAAGCATCACTCTTGTAACACGTCCTGCGTCTGGAAGGTGAACAGAAATACGTCACGTCGGCATTCTTTCCACACGGCGCAGCAAAGAAGACGATCTATCACTTGGATTGCCGGCGTTCTTTCTCCTCTGACTATTTCTAACCGTGTTTCTCTTTCTGCTTCCTCTAGACTGGAGTGGGCAGGCGCGCGGCTTTGGCCACAGGAAGCTGCGAATTCTTCGCAGAATGGAAGATGTCTTGCAGAGAGACATACTCGGCCCGCCCACGCCCATTCGTTACCCCAAAATGACCCCTGACCCATCCGTATGTTTATATCAGAGCATGGAAGTGAGAAATAGTGATGAGTCACCCCGGCCGTGTGTTTACACTCCCGAGTCACGCAAGGAAGGAAATCAGCCACGGTCTGCTTCAAGTGGCGAGCTCCGAGAGAGGATAGCTGCGGCCCCCTCAGAGGTGCGCCTCGAGCCCAGCTGGATTTGAGAGGAGTTACTTCACCTGAGCGCTGACGTTAACGCTTCAAGCCAACAGAAAAGTGCAAATTTGGCAGCACAAATGAATTGTGTTCAATCCTCACTTTTGCTTTCACTGCAAGGACAAGACAGTCTCCCTGAGTGGGATTTGAACCATGATCTCTGTGTCCTAGGCCAGTGGTGTTAGCCACTGTTCCATCCACTCGCTAACATTTTCCAACAAGTAAATTTACTTCAACTTCAGTCCAGTGTTAGCTTGAAATACGAGTGATGACTAGACGTACACATTTTGGAGAGTGGTTTGCCGATATTTTTTGCTGTACAAAAATTTGAGATACGAGCATTGCTCACTCCTGAAACTGCTGGGTCAAAAACAGACCCATTAACTTGGTTCATTTAGACACAACTTACTGTTTTTGTTGTTTAAAATAAATAAAGAATTATATATATATACTGTACAAAACATCCCCATTTTTGAAGAAGTTGGGTACAATTGACCCAAGTTAGTGGGTCGGTATAATTTTTGACCCAGCATTTTTAAGAGCGTATGTGGCAGTGAAGTCAATTCATTTCCCGACAATAAGCATGTTGGCATATAGTGAACAATTCTTTAGAAAATAGTGCTTCAAGATCTTATAGCTATTTACCGTCAAATTAAAAATAAACACAAGTGAAATACACTATGTGTGTTTAAAAAACTTACATGGATTAAAGTTTGCTTAGCTTAATGCTAAGAAATAAGGCAAAAACCATTGACGGGCTAACGATAAAACAGTGGTGGTGTTACTGTCTCCAATACTTATACTGCCCCCTAGTGGCGAAGGCGTGTACACCAGAAAGAGCAGGACAATGTCCTTTGGATTGAATTGAAGCACAAAAAAAAGATGCAAAAACTGTTTAATTCTTCCTATATTATTATTTAAATATGTTATCATTGTATGTTCATAATTGTATTTGTCTTTATTAAAAAACATATTACATTATTTTTTACAAATATTTAAAAAATGTTTCTGTTGTGTTTGGAATTTTCATTCATTTCCATGGGGAAAAAAAATTTGAGCGAGCTGTTCCATAACTCTGGCCGACAGTTATTCTAATTTCATCACAGTAAATGTTCCCACATGTTTCTTAAGTGGAAAAATGATCTGCTTCAAACCTTATAAATTGTGCAGCAATCTCTCCATCACAATGGATATTTGCATCCGCTCACAATTTGTTCTTTACTTCACACATTTGCATGCCAACTTGTTGCTAGTTTGTGAGGCACTCGCCCCATTCCAAATGTAAAATTATAGTATTGCTGCTGTCCAATGAAAAGCATTTTTTTTTGCCCTGAAGTTATGTTTCTTTTCGTCTTGAAAATCAATTTTTTTTTTTTTTTTAACGTAACAAGCATTGCCAAATCTCCCCTCCATCTTACAAAAATATTTCTCATGCATGAATTCATTGAAAAAGTCCCTCTTGGCCAATCTGCTGAGTGAACATTTGATTATAAAGCTGTTATCAAGATAGGTCGTTATTGCACTTAAGTTTTATAAATAAACATAACACCTTATTGCTTTCCACCTATATGATCCACACACGCACACACACACACACACACACACATGCACACGCACGCACACACACTAGGAGCCAACAGTTTGGCAAGATTTCTCCTGAATTGTACCTCCTGTCAGGGGCTTTGATTGATAGTTGTGTTTATCACCGTATTATTAAGTAATCAAGCTCGCCACAGCAGTGCCTCCAGCTCCTCAACTCCACTTCAGTGCAAATTAAAGGTTTGCTTCATGTTTATTCTTGTGATTGTAAAAAAAAAAAGAAGAAGATCTATCTAAGCATTTTATAGGAGTGTCCTGATTGCTGCAGATGCTCGGGAACATTTGGCGGGATGCATCCTCTAGATCGGTGGTTCTCAAACTTTTCATGCCAAGTACCACCTAAAAAGTACGAAACCCTCCAAGTACCGCTAATCATCAACATGAAAGTACCATAGTCGGCCTAAATATTCATTCCAAGAAAAAAAAACCCTGAGATGTTTTTTTTTCCTTAAGTAGGGGGGGAAGGCAATTTTAGGAATATAGTTGATGAGAAAATCTTGGAATAAAAAATGTATGAATGCAGTCAAAATATTAAAGCAACACTAAGGAACTTTCAGTTTTTGTTGGTCATGGCGGCGCCATAGGACAAAAGTGGTAATGTTCTGCCTGAAGGAAGATCACATTTCCCATGAGGACAAGCACATTGCGTTGTATTTTTTTGTAGCTCGAATTGACTTCCGTTTTTGTAACGAATTGGGAAAGGGGAAGTGACGTATGCCATAAAGCAGTCAGCACATTTGTAATTTTTTTGTGTGGCAGTGTTCCTACCATCCTCCTCAAAGTTGTTTTGTCCCAGTAAAAATTATACAGCCCCCCTTTAGGCCATGGCAAAGGTACCATTCAAATAGCTTTAAGTTGATGCTTCATCAGAAGAGTTATGAAAATATTTTATTAAGGTTGAAAAATTCCTTAGTGCTACATTAAAGAGGGGTGTGTGGAGATGTGAGTAAAGTTGTGATAATGTGTTTGCAGGAATAAAGTCGAAATATTACGAACAAAAAAAACATATGTAAAATATAAATATAAAAAAACACCCCAAGAGAATGAAAACTCCAAATGAAACAACAATAAAGGAAGTCCCACATAAACAATGTTAAAAGGAAAGCGTCCAAAATTATAGGGATCCTTTACAAAACAAAGGATGTTTTGAATAAGAAGTCATTATATACATTATATTGCTCATTTTAATTAGCATAACTAACCTATTGTGTGGAAATATGGGGAAATGCTTACAAAACAAATATTCACCCTCTTTTCAAATGACAAAAAAAGAGCAATAAGAATTATTAACCGATCAAAATATACAGAACCAACAAATTCCATATTTATCAAATTAACTCATTCATTGCCATTGACGTCAAAATTTCATTTGAACTATTTCTATTAGTTAATTTTTTCCCCACTTTTGTTAACAAGAGTATGAAAACCTAGGGAAAAAAATATTTTATGTATATAGATGTAAAATTTGTGATTAACCGTGAGTTAACTATTGATGTCATGTGATTAATTACAATTAATTAGTTTAGTTTTAGTTTTAATTGTAATTAATCGCATGACTTCAATAGTTAACTCATGATTAATCACAAATTGTATATCTGTTCTAAATGTACAATAAAAACTTTGTTAAAAGTTTAACTAATAGAATTAGTTAAAATGATCTAGTTAAATTGCTCAAATAATGTACAAGGTACACAACAACTTACTTTGCCACAATATTCAGAAGCTGTTTGTAATCAGAGACAGTGACTATGATTTGAGGGGTATAAGTGTCTATAAAAAAATTATAAACCATACCAAATATTAAGCAAAGGTGTGTTACAATTATCGGTGTAAATTTGTGGAATAATTTTGGAATCAACCTGAAAAGGTGTGAATTACTGGTTGTGTTTTAAAGGATGTATAAAAAAAAAGTACAGCAAAAATGTTGAAATCAGATATAAGTCAGTACAAATGTAGAAAATAGAGTGCAATTAAAAATGTATGTGTAAGCCTTTGTGTCGATTTATATATCTGTAAAAAATGTTTGCTTATCAACTAAATGTACAATACTGTTGGCATATCTGTGCCAACAGTATTGTACATTATAAGTGCAGCTGTTTATGTTTAAGTTTGTGTTTTTTCTTTTTTTTCTTTTGTAAGGGGGTCGGACTCGATACGTTTTTTTAATTCTTCCTACTCTTTTTTAAACATGCAAGCTGTGCTTAATAGTGATTATGTATGTAAAAAAAACCCTTTACCTTTAAATCTTTTTATTTTAATTGCAGTATTTCTGTTTGCTGGTTTATATGTTCAATAAACAAACAAACAAATAAAGAATAAAGTGGCAATATTCTATGGCAAACATTTGTAACTTATGCAAATAATGTAAGTTTGGTAAGTAGAGACTAAACAACATAAGCAAAAAAATTAAATGAGTAAAATCTTTAAATTCTAAAATTATAACTTCAACATCAAATAAGTTTCATTAGGACAAAAAATATACAATTTTACAAGAAGAAAGTTGGAATATTACAATCTTTTTTAAAATTTTATTTAAGTTGAACTTTAAGACTTAAGTATGCCACTGTAACATTATGCCGTTTAAAAATGAGCAATTTGCTGTCGTAAATGTAGGAAAATTTAGAAAGAAAAAGAATGGTTGAATTAAAATGTAATTCTCACCTAAAACAATTTTAAAACCAATCATTTATTTAATATTAACTGCAAATCTGCAAAACAAGTTCAATACAACTGAACTGATTCTTTTGCACAGCAAGTGTTACTATTACCATACTTTGAGAGTCATTTGTCTAGATCCCTGCAGGACGTTCACAGCAACAGCGAAGAAAAGGTCCTGCTGCAAAACTGCGCATGTAAACATCCTGCCTTTCAATACACTTTAGCCGCTTTTACATTGCTGTAAAAATGGTGCAAAAATGACCACACGTAGGTATGTATGCAACTTTCACAGTGTACAGAATGAGAAACACTCAGCAGAGGTTTGTTCTTGCGTCGTTAATAGCGCCTGCGGCCAGCTGACTTTTGTATACGGGCCGAGTAAACACAGTCACGGCAAAATGGACATGCTGCTGAGTGTGTCCTGACTGGGGACAGGCAGCACGTGTCACGGCGCTGATGGACACACGGGCAATATGATAATGAAGAAGCGCAACCTTGAAAAAGTTGGATTCAGATCAGATCAATCAGGTGGCAAATGTTGATTCCATGGCATTGATATGAAAATATTGATGGTAATGCTTCCCATTTGTACCCACGCATTTTGCCTAAAGATACTTAAGCGCAAGTTGTCCTCATTTAAAATTGTTTTTTTTTTGTGTGTGTGAAACGAACGTTCATATCATTCAAAAGTTGTTGTTAAGTGTTATCAGTGTTTCGATGCAGTACATCAGAATCCCAATCACCTTTATTTGTATGTAAAAACACAAGGAATTTGTCTCCGGTAGTATGAGCGACTATGACAACTATGTCAGGGTACCATTAGTGCGGAAGTACCAACCAATGACAGCTGTGCAAACAATACGGATAGTCATCAAAGTGACCAGTAGCATGATAATTACCATCCAATGACAGCTGCGAAGATGGCACGGAATAAAAAGGATTAAAAATGAGTCCTCATAATGGCTATATTGCTGTCAGAGGTGGATAGTAACAAACTACTTAAAGGGACCATTTTCAGCAGTAAAAAGTTTATATTTTGTCCAGAATTGATTTGATAACTTCATTATTTTTCATGTACAATTCTTACCTTTAAAATAAAATGTTTCCACTTTTCTGCATTTGTTCAGTCGACAGCAAGTGGAAAAATTCGTTTTTAAAGGTATTAATTGCACATTAAAAATAATGAAGTTGTTAAATCCATTCTGGACAAATTATTAACGTTTTACTGCTGAAAGAGTCTCAATGAGTCAAGTATCCCTTTAAGTAACGTTTTGGAGAAATTGTATGTACCAGATTGTTGAAAATGCAACAAACTTTTCTATAAATATATTTGTTTAGAAGAAACTCATTTATGCCATTACATTAAGGCACATTCTATTCACTACTTACATTTTTAATTTACATGTATTTATTATTGCTTGTGCAATCTATTTCGATTTGACAGAAACTTCAATCACATGATTCGATTACCAATCCAAAGTACAAAATAACTTCTGGGGTCGTTTGACTTAATTTCACCAATAAACTCACACAGATGTTAAGTTTTCAAAGTGACTCGCTTAGGCGAAATATGGCAGTAATTAATATTTTGTCGCTGCTATGTGAAAAACACGTATGTCCATTTTTGTCCTTTTTTTTAAAAAAAAAAAACGTTTTTGGGATGAAACTGAATGCAGACATCCTAAAAATGTAAATAAATAAAAAATGACATGAGTGTTTTTCACATAGCAGCGACGATTTACTTTACAAGAGCATATGTGGTATAGAAAATGGATGGATGGACTACAAAAAAGAACAGCCATCTCACAATATGTCATTTTTATCTGTCTCAAAACCTCACACAGGGGGGCACAGTATTAAGCTGGAAAATTGTCCATTGAATTAACCTAATCGCATAAACTGTGCAGTTAGAATTGAAAACAAGCTGAGCTGTTGGTGGCCCGATTGCTTTTCGCGATCATCAATGACCACTTGGCGGTGCGATTTTATTGCTCCATGTTAGTGGAGCAACATCCATGTTTTTTGTCTATAGTTGTGGACTCGATATCGTCAGCGTTTGGGGAAGACGGACAGCTGGTCAGACAGACAACCACATGGTTTCGTTTGACGTCTGCTAATTCCAGGGAATCAATCCTTAATGACACCTGTGGGATACACAGGGTGGATTTGCCTCTGATGTCGATTGTGGTGCTTTGCAGATGAAAGACAGTCAAATAAATAAAGCTGCGGCAAGCCGGCAGAACTCTTCTGTCCACGCGGCCCGAGCATAATGGGATACATACTGACACCCTGAGTTGCAGTCCTGCTTATTTGGAGAAATATATGTGGCTAAAGGAGCAAGTTACCTACTGTAACGAGAAGACTAATTATCAGGAAGCAATTCTGTTCCTCGTCACACTCGGCTGATGCCGTTTTAATACCCCAAACACTTCATTGAATTAACCTCAGCCGTATCAAATAGCGATTTAAACTCCTCCAATCAATCTTTTCATCAGCTTTTGTGTCCGCGGGCTGCCCGGAGTAAGAATAGTAATGGTAAGACAATACTGGCTTGTCTCATCCTGGCTGGGCTCACGTAAAGTAAGCTCCCGTTCCTCACTGCGCCGCCACAACATTGCCACGAACAACAATGCAGTTGGGGTGGCGAAAAGCATATTGTGGCTTTAAAGCCAACAATTGCTTGCCTATGTGGAATTAATAGCTGCTTGTAAGTGCACACGGCACACGTACAAATCGGGGCATTATCAACGTTGGTGCCACGGCGGTGATTTATTCCCATTGTGGTTGACTCCCGTCTGATGCACTTCAACAAATCACAGCCTGAGGTCTGGCTAGAGCCACAGCACACTTTGTCTGCGTCTCCTCCAGATGACCCCAACGTACATGCCGGGTGGACCCGGTTTAGGACATCACTCAGGGGCTGTGTTTACATACAAACAAAAACAGATTTGTTTCCTCTTCAAGTGTATGTGTGCATGACTATATACACTCTTATAGTCCAAAGGTGTATTTTAGCGATACGTTCGTCGACCGTGGCCACCAGCAGTGCCGCCTGACCCAGGGGCTCAGGGTGATAAGACCACCATAACTCTACTTTATCCCCCCCCGCTCATTATCTACCTCCATCCCAGATCTGCTTTGAGCCTTCAGGCCCTTTGCAAGGCCGTCTTCCCCTCTCACATCCGCAGCCTTCTTCGGACTGGAGATTAGTTTGGAGACACACGGGATCAGTTGAACTAACCCCAGACACTTGACATCTTCTCTCTGTGGGAGAAATGGGTAAACATTTAATTGGATGTCACACTGACGAAGAAAACGTTAAATTCCAACTGACAGTTTTCATTACGATACATTGATAACCTTGTCTCACTGTGAGCTGCAGTTTACTTTGTGTCATCATAAAACAAGATTTATTATTACTATTATTATTATTATTAATAATTATAATAATAATATAATAATAATCATAATAATAATATGGTATATGTTAGTTAGGAAATAATATTTTATGAATGTATTTACTATAATTTACTTATTATTATTTATCATGGTTTATTGTCATCTAAAATGTACATCACTTTAAGTGCTCTATAAATAAAGTTGATTTGACTTAAATTCTTAATATGAATTTCAATTTTTTTTTGGGGGGGAGGGTCATTAAGTGAACCATTAATGCACTAAAGTAATTTTGTAGCTCTAAAATGTTGATTCAAACTCCTTAATGAGTTGCCTTATAAAGGGTTTATTCGGTTTAGGTGAACGGTATGGGATTTTTTTAATAGGTTTTTGGTGAACTAATGAATACACACACACTCACACGCACGCACCCCCGCACACACACATACACACTCTCACCCATATACAAAAAAAAAAAAGAGCAAAGATGATGACATTACCGAATGAACAATACTGAGCTCTTTAAGAAAAAAATAAATATTTATAATAATAAAAATAAAAATAAAAAATAAAAACAAATAAAGGGTTAATTCTATTTACTGGTGACTGCTGATACTCCCAACCAGCAGAGGGCACCAAATCTGAAAGTTGACACAAGTTAGCAACTTCTAAAGGCAGCAACAGGAAGTGAAAGCTCTTAATGGACCACCATAGTTTTATAATGGGCCTATGCAGATCCTCGTTTTGGCTGAGGAACTTTCCTTTTCTTTTTTTCCCTTTTCTTTACCAAGCCACCTTTAGCATAGATTACTCCTGACTAACCTTGACAAAGCAATTTTAGCCCAAACCCTTTAGGGCAGCAATAAGAGGCCACCGATGAAGTTTACAGATCTACGTGAAGAAGCAGAAGCAAAAGGAACCTCTGGAGACTAAGACACCATTATGCTACAAAACAATAATTGATTACCGGTTAGTTAATATTAGGCAAGATCATAATAGTTATTTTCATAGTGCAACATTTATGGCATTAGAAAATAAAATGTGAACTTCACGTTCAATATATATTCCATACCAACATACTGTAAATTTAGCCTCTTAAGAGATTTTCATTGTTGATTACTACAATTGGGACAATTGTGAAAATAAAGTATGAAAACAGTTTTAAAAGTGCTGTTTATTTCATATGTTCAAGTGCAAGAACAATGTATTACTATTGTTATTTTTTTTTTTACCAGATATAGAAAGGTGTTGTAAAAGTTAAGACGTCTGACTTTCTTAAGAGGGACTTTATGTTTGAAGGCAGTCATCGTCGATGGTTTAAGGACACCGCTTGACGCTGAGGAGATGCCAGTTCTGAATGTAGGTCATTTACACACATTCTCACTTGATTGCTTTGAGCTCATTAGGGTTGAGTTTAGAAATCTGATCGTAGATTCTGGATGTATCAGTCCAGCGTGAGTCAACTTTAGTGGCTTCAGTGCCAACATTATTTTTTCCAAGTATAATTTCCCAACATTCATTTCCATTGTCATTCAAATGTTGCTAAACATTAAAATGTATATTGCGTTAACACATCCATACCTATACAGGGTTTATTTCCACAGCTGGACAGTGGACACAAAAGTATGTATCATGTAGTGTATTTGACTTTGGAGCCTACACAGAGAGAGAAAATATCTGAGCTATGCCACAACAATGTGATGTGTTTTTAAGTATGCTATATATACATATTTTATGGCGGCAGTAGAATGTGGAACAAAAAGAACCACTGCTGTATGTAAATACACAGTTTCCAAACCATGTTTTTTTTGTGTGCATTTCACAGTTATATTGCAAGGTTGTTATTGCTTCAACAAGTCTGAAAATCAATAGGCCCGACACAAGAGACGGACCCCACACAGTGTTGATCTCTTCCTGTCCGCTCCGCCTTATCTGACCCGTTCTCCGCATTACTGCAGAAACCCCAATTCTGGGTTAAAACATAGACATCCTGTCGGTTTTTATTCCCCCCTTTTGCTTCTCATTTGGTGAACACCAATGAAGGATTCTCGGAAATTGCTATAAAATGATTCATCATCGAGCTGACCTTTACCACATGTACTCACTCGATTTTGCTCCAATCAACGGAAGAGGAGAAGAGAGTGGCGGGTTGGCGCGCAAATTTCTTGTTTTAATTTCTCAATTGGCTCTTAACTTTGGGGTCAAAGGTCGGTTTAAGACAACAGCTCTGACCAGATAAGCACCTGTTCCTCTCCCTGCAAGTTATCCTATCACCGTCAATATGTAAACCTCTCAAAGGACCCGTACACACGTGTAAACACTCGCGTACACACTGGAAAACACCGGTGTGGCTGCCGTCTCGGAAAACACAAACACACTCGACACCTCCTGTCTCCGTCGTGTTGAGACACTCAGTATCACCTGACAGCGCACTTCTCATTAAGGACCTTTGTTTTGATCTTGTGGACTTTGTTTGTATGGTGATCTTTACTTTGTCTATCATTGAATCTTTCAGGGTACTCGTTACACTTCGCTCAACTCGAGGAACGTCTTATGTAAAAGGTACTGGCATCTCTGTGGGCGCACATTTGTTTGGGTTTGCGACGTCGTATTTTTAGACTGTAAAAAAAGCTCCAAGCAAACCAGTTTTAAATTCCCTGTTACCGTTTAGCATCCGTGGTTTTGCCCACCCTTTGTTTAGCGTCTCTTACCTGATGGGTCTTTCAGGTTTTTGTTTGGTTAAGAAATATTTTAGCTAGAATGACACGTAAAGGCTGCTAGCAGACGTAGCTACTGACGTCAAGTGAATTCAGAGATTTGCTGCTAAATGCATTACAGGGAATCCTCGAGTTACGTCGTACGCGACCAACGTCGTTTCGACTTTACGGCGCCCATGCCTCGTATGTAGCACCTTCTTTTTCGTTAATTTCCCACAGTAAAGTTATTTAAAGTTGTGTTGTTCTTCCATCAGCAGGTCGACTCACCATCAGGCGCGTCACATTTCCGTGTTTAAGTTTGAATTAGCTCCGCTCTGCCGTTCGTCAGCAATGAATGTCCGTGCGGAAACATAATATTGGTTCAGACTCTTCCGGGTCGAGCAAATATGTTTTTTTTTTTAATTACTGGTCAAAGTATTTTGATGTAAATATCGACTTTAACGGGGAAATCCGACTTAAGTCGAAATTCAGGTTACATCGCCAGCGTAGGAATGGAACTCTGCCATAACTTGAGGACTCCCTGTATACATGTTTGAAGAGAATTACTGAAAACAAATCAAGACTGGCAACTATCTAGTACTCAATTATGGAGATAATGCTAATTGTTTTCACCATTTGAGCTTTCCTGTTTTTTTTTTTTTTAGGGCCATGGTTGAACCCGGGCCCAGTAATGCACTTTGGCATTACATACGAGTCCCCCCAGCCTCCTCCACAATATAAGAACTTGAGCACCTTCGTTCACATGAGTGGTTATGCAACAGCCAGTTAGCTCACACGCTAGATGCTCCTATTGTGGTAAAGAAAGAAAGAAAGAAAGAAAGAAAGAAAGAAAGAAAGAAAGAAAGAAAGAAAGAAAGAAAAAGAAAATCTCACTGGTGAGGCCAGTGTGCCATTCATCGTTTGGTCAAAGTCAACTGGGGTGGGCCCTCTCACAATCCAGAGCAGGTTAAGGATAAGCAGAATAGAAAACCATGGATGGACGCTAAGTGACTGAAAGTGCTAGTTTGGTGATTGGACTCAGCTGCCTACATATGACTCATATATTGAGTCACAGAGAAACTCCCGAATTGACTAAGAGACACACATGTAGGTGATGGGACTAGGATCTGGTCCACGGATGGATGAGGCAGGAATTCCCAGAAGAACTTCGGATGTTTCTTATTGAGCTTTGGCATTACTGCAGCCCTTTAATTCTTTAGAGCGCTGTTGGGAAATTGTTAAACAATAACTTTGAAAAGTGGACTAGCTTTAGCTTGGCTATGGTTTCATATGAGAGTGACTAATGTTAGTGTTTGTCACAAGATCTTTTTGGTTTGGTATCTTTAAGTGCTGTTTTGTGGTTTTGATATGTTTGATATGTTTTTTATTGCCCAAAGATTTGCTTCTTCTCGATACTGATTGTGGTGGAGGTTGAAGAATTATGACCAACGCAATTTAGGACTCTTCCACTTTGACTCAGTTTTGACATAACAGAGTTTATGACTTGGCAGTCTGTGCGACCATGTTTGTGGCTCTGTTTCTTTTATGTACAGTATTTTACTGACCGCTAAGCTATAACCCAGAGGAAGAAAATAAAAGCCAGTCTCGGTGCAAAGATAAAGGTTATCCCAGATATTTCATTCTATCTCTGTGCTAAGAGATGAAAGCCACTGCTAAGCATCACTTGGATCATTTTAAAACGGATTAGTTTGAGTAGAATGCAAATTAAATATTCAACGCCATGACACCTTGATGTTTTACCTCTCTTACTATTTGCGGCACATGATACATACGTAAGTTATTTCCTTTTCTTTATGTCCGATTGGAGTCTCTTGAATGTATAAAGAATATGTTTACACACAACTTTCTCCTTATATTGGTGCTTCTTAATTAAAACAATAACGCATCTGAAATCAAATCTGTCACAGATGTTTTATTTTCTGTGAGTCACTCATGGCCGCTTAAAGGTCTTGGGTTTCCACCCGGATGTCTCTCATGTCTGTGTGATGTTTGATGGTCTACTTAAAAGTTTATATCAATATTTAAATCAATTGTTGTTTTTGTCAATAGTCAAACAAGGAGATTTAGTCAAATCCCAACTCCTGTTCTTTGTAAAGAACTGGAGCAATTTCCTGTGACTGTGTGTCTTAGTGAAGGACTGTTATATTTTCACACTTACCTTAGCCAAAACCCCCAAAGCCAGACTCAGGAAAATGTCAACGATACATCTGCAGAAAGTTTCTTCATTAATGTGTTCTTCGCCTGCTCGCTCTGTGGGTGAATTTTTGCCACAAGTTTGATTGCTGTTTTAAAACAATTTTTTTTTTTAAACAGATCATTTGATGCAACTAATTTCCTCTCACCATCCTGCGTGTGTGTGTTTCCCCCTCATTTCCAATTTGTCTCCATCTGGACTCAAATGTCATTTCTGCAAATAATTCTCATTATCCTGTGGGATTTGCTACTGATTCTGTCTGCTCCCTGTGTGCGGTATCCTCCTCCATGAGCAACTGTTTGCAACTCACAGGCATTGCTGCTAATCCATACGCGAGTAAAAGGTCAGATTGCTCATGAGTGCGTGCATGCTTGTGTCTCACCGCGCCATTCGATGTTAATTAGGTTGAGATATGTTGCAGGCGAGCATGTGATTAAACGCAGTAGCTTGAATGTGAAGCTTTACAGAGACGCGAGGAAGCAGTCACGAAAGTCATCTCGGCAGTCGCTCTCTGTGTGTGTGTGTGCGGGTGTGTGTGTGTGTGTGTGTGTGTGTGTGTGTGTGTGTGTGTGTGTGTGTGTGTGAGCCGTCACTCCTGGCTTGGCTGGAATGCTCTTCTGCAAGTTGTGGCCTTTCGCTGAGCCCGGGCTTTATTAATCACCCTCCACAAGGCCTGATTTCTTGGCCTCCCGCTCTACAAGTACGGCCTTGACACAGGAGCACGCCGTCCAAGAGCTCCGAGTCAGCACGCTTTTTTCTTTCCCACTGCATGTGGTTTCGCATGCGTGTCAGTGCAAGGGAAGGAAAGTAGAATTGACGTGTGCGGTTGATGGTGAGCGGGGGCCGTGGGGGAGGAGAGCAGGAGGACGGTATGCGGCAGCCTAAACTGGCAGAGCCGATAAGATGGGTCAGTCCAAATGAATGGGGGTCAGGGCTGGAGTGGTGTCATGGACCCGGTCTGGCTAAGTGAGGGCCACACGGGGTCACTGAGTCACACAGACAGGGTGTGTAGACGTACATTGTTCAGAGGTTGCCCGACCTGAAAAGCGGTGTTTTCTCACAATTGTCCCTCAGAAAGTGTGCACTCATGGCTTTTCTACAGCAACATTGTTAGCATACAGTCTCGCTGTCACTCAGCTCCATCAACAAACACTACACTTTATTTAGTCCCATCAGACAATATGTGCAGTAATCAGATACAGTGAACATTACTGTTCAGTTCTTGGATGACAGCAATTTACAGCAAAGCATATGACTTCCAAAGAATGACCTTAATACACGAGCTTTGTTTCTTCTTTTGGTAGCTGATGTTCAAAGATCAAAATGTAAATAATGGAACGATGAACACAAATATAACTGCTGTCTTGAGATTCAGGACTTTTCTTTTCCGCACTCGATATCCTCTTGCCTTGTCTCATAGAGGACCATCTACATTTTATTTGGCGATGATCTCCTCTGTCTATTTGTCATTGATGAGAGCGACATCTCCTTGACTGTGAAACATAGAACACGTCACTTGCATAGAATGAAAAACAAAAGAAAAAACGTGATGAGATGAACTGATCATTGTCTAGTTTTTGTACCAAAAACATGGATCAGAATAAAAAATAAATATATATACTATAATAATTCTTGATCTGGCTCTTGTGGTAGGCTGGTGTATGGTGTGCCCCGCCTTTTGATCAAAGTCAGCTGGTATAGGCTCCAGCTCTGGACCATTATTTGCCAGATCCGGGTTTGTCATTACATGTGACAACCATTCAATGTGTGTCCATGATAATCATCACAAACACTACCAAGACTTTGTGTTTTTGCAGTTTACCCGTTTGCAGTAGCAGCTAATGCTAGTTGAGTGATTGTTTCTGCTGCTCCGATTATTGGGCCAAATAACATCTTCTGGAAGTTGGCTGTGGTCAACTTCAGGTGGACGGAAGGTAATATATGTCCGATTTTATCTTTATCCATCCATTTTCTTCCACATATATAAGGATCAGGTCTTTGGTCTGGAACCCCTTACCAGGGCCATGTCCAGGAGGAATCCTCCACTGATGCCCGAGCCACCTCATCTGGCTTCTCTCAATCCATTGGAACAGAGGCTCAACTGAGTCACTCCCAGATGGCCGAGCTTTCCACCCTAATTGAAATCCCGGACACCCTGCGGAGGAAACTCATTTCAGCCGCTTGTATCGGTGATCTTGTTCTTTATGATCTACAGCTTGTGACAATAGGGTGGGGACACCCTGTTACCTACCACTAATTCACAAAGTAGACAGAAAGACTAGACTCTTCAACAACGACACCCAAACCATAATCTTCCGGTTCAAGAGCCCAAGATCTGATGATCTTAGTGGCTGTTAACCTCACAACAGAGATGCTCTCCATTTGCCTGATCTTAATTTCTATGATGACAGCGCCAGTTGAACCTCCTCCGTTTTAAGCCCACACAGTTTTACCATTAAACCAATACAGAATATTCTCCTCTTCACACAGAGCTTTTGTCTGAGCGCTCTTGTTACCAGGCAATTCTGACATTGTGACGTCGCGCCGGTTTGTCTTGGCCGCTATTCTGTAGCTATGGGCGACAGATGTTAGCAGCATGTGTGTGTTTCCCAATTAAAGCATTAATCCAAATCAACCCCAAATGATCGCACACAGTGCAGCGATGAAGACTGAGGCCCCACTATTTCCCCTTCCATCTCTTCTCACTTTAATTGTCTCCATCACCTCTTCACTTGTTCGGCGCAATCCGCCTCCCTCCCTCCTGCTCCCCGCCGTGATTACTCACTCGACATTCCTTCAAACTGGTCGATGTTAAATGTGGAAAAAGTGAATATGCAGAATAGGAACGACAGAATCGCAGTGACGCTCTACTCTGACGACTATTTGACGTTTCCAACATTCCAAAGTGTTTTGGGGGGTATTTTCTTCTTACTGCAACTGCGTTATACGGGATATTAAATGCCTATGGAAGGGTGTCATTTAATACACTGACAGAGTTCAAACCTCTCAATTAAAGCCTTAATGCTAACAGGTGTATACCATAGTCTGGTACTTTTTAGGTTACAATCACATCTCCCAACTCATCCCGCAGCCCACCCACTCACACACTGATACACACTCTGGCACATGTTCAGGCCCCAAACATCCTGTTGGCGCTCACACTAACTCATCATGTGTACAAACATGTCTCAAGGAGGCAGCACATGCTTTGTCCAACGACACCCACCTGCGGCGGTCAAACGGTTCACGACTTAGCAGTCTCACAGAAACGTCAGCACACTCGACAGTCGCATCTTCATGACCTACTAAGACTTATTGAGCTTACGCCTTCGCTTTCACACAGAAACATGTAGCGGTAGTTTCCAGCAAGTTCTATTGACCAAGGTGATCACTTAGGATCTGAATTAGACAAATGAAGAGCTCCACAGCTATGCTATGCTAGCTTTGCTACCAGTTTTGGTGATATTTATTTAAAAAGGTATTAAATAATTTCCACATACTGTTCACGTTTATTTTTCTGTTAAAAAAACAACAGAGATTTAAAACACTTTTCAACATACAACTCAACTTTTAAATTCCCTTTTGTATATTTTTTTTATCAAAAAACTACAACCACATAACTAATTGTATATGTATACATTAACAAGCACGGATATTCCCAATAGACATTTTAGATTTTTCCCAGATGTCTTTTTTTTTCAAACATAAATGGAATATTCCTGGTGCTGTTCCAGCTATTAATTTTTTTAAACTAATTAATCCCACAATTTCACATAATTCATCACAATTAATCACTTCTTTCTACTTCTACTTCTATTATTTTCCAAAAAACATATAACAGATATTTACTTGAGTAAAATCTTGGCATTAATGTAAAATCATCAAATAGAATGGATAGACAAGACAGCAATTATTCAACCGAAATTATTGAAACCGTTTTCAAAATATCTCACCTAAAGGTTTAGTCATCAGCCCACAACCACCACACTCAAGGAGTGTTGAGTGGCGAGGCCCCATTGACAGTGACGCACACACACACACACACGCACACACACACAAAATACAATACCATGTGGTGCAGTGCGTTGATGAAAGTAAATATGGCCCCTTTTTGAGTTCTTAGTCCTGATGCATTTGTGGCGATTTCAAGGATTTTGTGCTTCAGCTAACCAGTACCCCCTTATAATGTTTTATCTTCTTTTTGCCACTGATTGTTTTTTGCTCTTTTGCCCTCCATTGCTTTTTGTGCCTGTCTGTTTTGTCGAACAATTGTGACATTTGTTATCTTTTGATGACGTACAAGTGTCCTGACTGCAGTCTTATCAAATAGATTCAAATCCCATTTAAATTGACGCATGAAATGAGGATGGATATGAAAAAAGGTGGAATTGTACTGTTCACCTTGATGCTAAAATCTGGTACATATATGGGCAACAAGGCTCGAAAAATGTTTTGCAACTCCATTATTTCATTTCAAGAGCAACATTCTAACTTTGTGGAGTAATTTTATTTATTTATTGCATTGTGAATGGCAGCACACATTATTTTATTTTACAGAATCAAAGCTTAATTGATTAAAAATGTAGTGTAATTAACAAATAATATTACTGATAAATTATAAATATTTCATACAATTTTAATATACTTTTAAACTCCTCCTTGCTGATGTTCACCGTAATGGAAGTTATTTCATTCCTATTTTGGGTTCAATTCAGCGAGTATGATTTTTACTCGAGAGTCCATAGACTTATCAATTTTCCGGCAATTTTGCTATTCAAAGTTCCAGCCAGACTTAGTTGAAACGTCTAATCAATCACCCAAGCACTTAATTACGGTGTTAAAGGCGGTAGCCATGTCAATCTTAGGTTAGCTTAGCATTTAGCATGGCTTCTCCGCCTTTTCTCGGCATTCCTTTGTGATTATGACACTTGTCATAAATGTCGCTTCTTCGCCGCCATGCAGGCGATGATTGCTGACTTAGGAGCGACTCTGCAACGTGTTTAGGCACACTAGTAGCCTGCCGAAGCTGTCGCTAGCGAGCTGCTTGTGCGTAAGTAGCGCAGAGCTTCTCTCGGCCTCCAATGTAAGCTCAGCGAAGCTTTTTTGTCTCGTATCGGTGGTTCTTCATTTACTTTCTTTTGACGGTTGTCTCAACGTTTGATTCTTAGTTTTGCTATTTAATGTGGTAAAAATGCAAATTCTTTAACCCGCAAACTGATACACAACCATTTATTTCGAGCAATGGGGGAAAAAAAAAAGAAAGAAATTGATCTTCAGTATGAACATAGATTTTGATAATGAGATGGGAGTTTGACCTCTGGATTTTTGTGCAAATTTGGGTGCTGATACCACCCAAATATTTAAGGTAAAATCCAAGTCGCATGACAACAAGACGACTCAACATTAGTGGTTTCAGTGTATCAGAACATCCCATGATAGTGATTAAAAATTGCAACCTGCAAATAGTGTTTCGGATGGCTTCTCGGTGGTCAGGCTGAACTTGGCCGCCATGTCGTTGGACATTTTTCCGAGTCAGGCCACAGGAGTCAGCGCAGCAGAACCAGCTGCTGAGGCTCATAGCCCGGCCTCTAATTAAAACAGTGGAAAATGAGATAACTCGGCAGATCCATCATGGCCGCCGTGGGCTGTCAGAGCGCTCGGGGGCTGCCACCCACCGTATGTTTACATCAGGGCCACTCGGCCTCTCTGCTCTCAGGGTGTTTTTAGAGTCCCGGCCTGATTTCTCTAATGGGCCGAGAGGTTTTTTTAGCCTCCTTCCACCCTTGCTTTGCTCCAAACGTCTCGGCGCTCCCACTACCCCCTCGCCTTCAAGTGTTCTTGATGGAGTTGACAGAGGCATGAGGTGGCGGCACCCCCATTCCCTGCTCCTATATTTCCCACCCACTCCGCCTTGTTAGGCCTTCATTTATTAGGCACTAATGGAAGCTGGGAGTGCTGTGATGTCATGTGGTGGTGCATGGAGAGGACAACTTTTTTTCCTTTTTTTTTTTTAATCATCCCTCTTCCTTGCGTTGCTCTTCAGCTTTTGCCAGCAGATTTTTGCTTCTGTTTGTTGCATTTACTTATTTGGCTTGACGGCTCACCAATTAGGCGGTTAGTAAAGTTTTGTAAGATATGATGGCCGTCGCATAAATGTCCAACACACCAGGGTCAGCAATCACGTACGGACGGAGAATTGGAACATGTCCCTCCTGCCTAGTCAGTGATATATGAACTATTTTGACAGCTGCCTTTTTAGAAAAGAGGATCAAACTAGCAGCGTAATTAGTTTCAGGGAAAAGCTGTGTTCGTTCTTACTGGATAATAGTGGCGTGTTCAGCAAATCTCTTTCAAACTCCCATGCCAGCCCCACTAATGATCTTAAGGCCTCTTCCACAACTTTTGCCAGCACACAGGAGAGGAATCCAGCTCCTAGCTCTGATTCCGACCATATTCAGACAACAGAAGCCTTTACACTGGAAGGAATGTGGAGGTATTGAGGTGAAGGACTCAGCTGGGGACATGTTGGAACATTACAAATTTTTAGTGCATTTTTTTCTCTCGCAAAAAACAACTTTAAATATTAATATTATTGAGGCACTGTTCAGTCCTGCATATCATTCCAAATCCATAAAATAACATTTGGTCTACTCATGTAGGGCAGCTAAGCGATGTCTGACAACTAGTGGTGAATGTTACAACTTAAATAGTCATTTGATGGGAATTTTCATATTCATGGATTTTTCTTTTCTTTTTTCAAAAATGTTTCATATTATATTTACACACAAAAAAAGAAGTTTTTATTATTATTATTATTATTATTATTATTATTATTATTATTATTATTATTATTATTATTATTATTATTATTATTATTATTATTATATAGAATTCATCAAGGGGCCACTCGAGTGCAGCCCAAGGGCCGCCAACCCTGGTCGAGTGTGTGTGTGTGTGTGTGTGCATGCGAAAGTGTGAATGTGTGTGGAAATAGTGTGAGAGTGTGTGTGTGCGAAGGTTTAGTGTGTGATTGTGAATGTGTGTGTGTGTGAGTGGGGTGTCCTGCAGGCCACCCAGCAGCAGCGCTCATTAGTTTCCGTAACACATTACTTCATGTTATCACCACACAAAGGCCATTGATCAAACTGCAGCACACGCTGATGACAAAGACCACAAATGTGATACTTTGTTCTGTAACGGGATCCGTGTTTTCCTTCTCATTGCAGCGGCGTGCACACCCAAAGCGGCATTTAGAAATCAGGCAGGGGATGATTACGACCGCCCTCGCCCCTGTCTTTCTCTCTCTCTCTCTCTCTCTCTCTCTCTCTCTCTCTCTCTCTCTCTCTCTCTCTCTCTCTCTCTCTCTCTCTCTCTCTCTCTCTCTCTCTCTCTCTCTCTCTCTCTCTCTCTCTCTCTCGCTCTCTCTTTCGCTCTCTTTCGCTCTCTCCCGCAGAGGTAGCTAATACGTTTTCAGATGTCAGCAGATGTCAAATGACTCCACAATTAGCCCAACGGGCCTCACTCCACCACTGCATGGTGGGCTTTTGCCAAATAAGAAACTGGTAGATCAGGCTTTTGATTTCTGTAAAATGACAAGTCATCCATCACGCTGAAAGCCCCCCCAGCCCGCCTCTCACTTCTCATCGTAAGCTCTCTCCTTGCTTGCTCTTTTTCTGCCCCCGACTCTAAAAAAAAAAGTCTGACTGAGAGAGAACAAGAGAGTAAACAGTGCCGGGAGATCAAGAGCCTTTTACACCCGCTCTAAATATTTGCATAAATGTGGTTGGAACACGTGGAACACACATGAAGATCATGAGAGATCTTCGAATTTCTGCACACATGCATATGAGAGCCACACGCAAACATGCATGTACACACTAATCAGCAGCATTCATGTCGAATTTAGTAGCCTTCCACCAATAGGAGCAAACAACTGGTACATTCATGTTGATTTCCATAGTGTGGTTTGTTTCCACCACAGTGTATGTATGTAGCATGGTGACAGTAATGTCAGCTACGGAGGATGTGAAAAGTTTTCACACCCGTGCTAAAAATGTCTACTTAAACATCTGAACTTTCATTCGTGTTAATCAGAGATACTCTAAATGGTAGCAGGCATGTGCTGACTCCAATTTAAAATGAGTTTTAAATGTGATTCTGAACACAACCAAATCAAAAGTCACTCAATCTTTTTATTTATTTTTTATTTTATTTTATTTTTATTTTATTTTATTTTTTAAATAATGTTTCATTTTTATAATTATTTCTATCTATCTATCTATCTATCTATCTATCTATCTATCTATCTATCTATCTATCTATCTATCTATCTATCTATCTATCTATCTATCTATCTATCTATCTATCTATCTATCTATCTATCTATCTATCTATCTATCTATCTATCTATCTATCTATCTATATATATATATATACATATACATACATACATTGTTATTGATATTTCTGGGGTCCATCATGTAAGGTGACAAACATCTAATTTCACTTCCTGAAAACAATAATCGTTCCCCCCCCCCTTTTTTTCTGACAAATGTTATGTACTAAACCAGAAACTGAATCAAAATAAATTTAATTGAAAAACAAATCATTTTAATCTGCAGTTTTATGAAAATAATTATTTACAGCCACTCTTGATTTAAAAAATGTTGGTGAGTACAACATATTGATATTTACATGGAATTGTTTAATCATTAAACAAGGCAAAATAAACAACAATAATCAGTTAATAGGCATTAATCTTGAATTTTTTTTTTGCAATAAACATTAATGCTAAGTACATTTTTATGTGATTATTGAAAGTACGCATCATCAATTGTTATCATTTAAAGCCAGTTAATGTTTTGATGTCCTGTATAAACTTGTGTCTGCAGTTAGAATGCTAAAATGTTACATGTAATGGCTAATAATGGTTTTATGGCTGTGACAGTTTTTCCCTCCCTCCTCCCTGCCAATTATTTCCATCGGGGAAAATTGTTTCCAGTGTCCTGAAGGGGATTTTTTATTTTTATTTTTTGACCTTGTAGGTTTCACTGTAGTGAGACATCATACCAAGTGTGACAAATGTATCTGGCCAGTGAGCAAATGCCAGAAAAATCCCAGTTTTTTTTTCTTGTTACAATTGTTCTTTTTGCAAATTCTTTTACGACTAGCAATCAAATCAACATATTGACTGTAGTGTGTTAGCACTTAGCTCACGCCTTAAAGTATTGTACTGTACTATTACTGTTAGTACCTTTTTAATTAACAAGCGTATATTGGATGGTGTTAACAACTTTTCACAATGAAATGCAATAAGTTTTCTGCTGTAGTAAATTGAGCTGTCATGCTTGGTTGGCTGCTTGGCGGCTTGATGTTGATTCCTGCAACACTTCCATCTGCTTTGGACCCAAAAACGTCCAATGTGCAAATCACTCCAGTTTCACTTGATTATGAGACCAAAAAAGTCGAATTAACTCAGTGTCATCATCAGAGCTTATGTCAGCGGACTAAGTCCTTCAGCGGTCTTACACAGCTGGTTTCAGTCTGCATCCCCTCCCGCCCTAATTACTGATAAACATGCTGCGATACGTCTCGAGTCTGATGGATAGACAGGTGAGGAGATGCTGTCACCGAGGGTGTGATAGCTCTTGAAAGCAGCCGGGCGTTGACAGGGAGATAAAGTGTGGATGATGGATCACATGACAATCTCGCCAAAGTCAGACTTGCGCTGTCATGACTGTGGAGAAGAAGGTCAAGAGGTGAACAAATCAATTTGTATCAGGATGGAGCTCTGCTGCACCAAAGGTAGGGATGATATCTCAACAATCGGGTTCATTGGACTGGCTTTGGAGCATTTTGGGGGTGTCATTATCATTGCGGAGTAACTGTCCCTTTAAGGAGCGCTCTAATGTCTTCAGTGACTTTATTATCAGCATTTTGTATTTTTCAATGGTGGCCGAAACGTTGCAGAATCAGTATTTCCACTTATTTATGTAAATTTCATCACATTATTTGTGTAAGTGGATGTCAAGCTTAACATGTGTGCCCATTCTTTCATAGTGAAATATCAATTCATATAAAAGCCTTTCAGAAAATTCATATATATTTGAAAATCCTAACTTTTTTTTGTGTAAAATAGGGAAGTCTGAAAAGCAACTTCCTGATTTCTATCCATTAAAATAAATGTAAATATTCCTGCTCAGTGTCTCGTTGGAAATTTGAGCAATCCTGCTAATTTGCCATTGCCGCGGTGCAGAACAGAGCTCCCACACCAGTGCTGCCTTAAAAGGAGGGAAACCAGAGACAAGACAGCTTGTGCAGTCCTCCCTGTTCCATTCACCACAATGACACCTTGTCATTGCAAATAGAATGTATAAAATCGAGCAGCAGATCCTCAGCTTTTATGATTTCACTGGAAGAGGTCAAGAGAATCATAGTAGAGTTGTGGTTAGCATCATCAACAATTCTGCAATTCTAGAAAACAATGTTGTTGCATAATCACTAGTTTATTGGTAGTGTGACTTATTTCATCACAATAATTAGAGGATTTGCAATTCATCTCAATTATTCACTTTAAAGTCATATGAAAACATTTCAATTTAAGTAAAATGTGTTCATTAAATAGGGGGCGTCTTGGTTGACGTTTAACTTGGTTGATAGTTCAACAGCGCTAAACAAGTCAATGCACTCAGCATTATCCAACCTTTTTGGCTCGGAGCTGGATGGGCCGTTTACCTCGCGCCGGTCTCGTATTGTAATACTAGAAATATACTGCTAGAAAGCTCAGTTTGCGTTGTTTGACCGGCGACTTGCAACCGCAATGGATAGTAGGGCTACATTTCCCATGATTCTTAGATGCGAAATCAGGAAGTCACCTGCTACCGATTAGATCTGAATGAGAACACAAACATGAACATAGAAGTAAATGGGAATGATTTTAACTGTTAAATTCCCCATGAATGAGTTTATTGTATTAATTGCTATCTGAATCGCTACCAGCATAATCCAACGACAAAACAATGAGGTTGGCGAAATCCGCCGGGACGCGGGACCCAAGGCTCAAAACGAGACATCCGGCCATCCTAGATATGTAACAAAACGTGTCTTGGCTCAACAACTAGCCTCCCTTTAGCTTCGTCCGTATCTGTCAATGTAATGAAGGCCGTGCTTGGCATTGGCCCAGCACAAGAAGTTGGTTATTTACATGAAACAAGAAAGTAGTCTTCATAGAGGAATGAACAATAAAGGGAGATTTTAAAATGTCTAAAACACTGACAAAGAACATTTTGCGAACAATTTATTGTTCACGAGGTACATTGTGGCCAAACTCTTTAACTCATTCACTGCCATTGACGGCTATAGACGTCAAAAATTCATTTGAACTATTTCTCCTAGTTTAACATTTTTTCCCACTTGTGTTAACAAGAGTATAAAAACCTATAATTTTTTTTTGTATTTGAACAGATATAACATTTGTGATTAATTGTGAGTTAACTAGCGAAGTCATAAATAATTACGATAAAAAAAAAGAAGATAATTAAAAAAAAAAAATACATAAATTAAAAAAATATATATATATTTAGAAAAGATTATTAAAAATTAGAGGCATCAGGCGAATACAATTCGTAATCTTAATTAATCGCATGACTTCACTAGTTAACTCATGATTCATCACAAATGTTATATCTGTTCTAAATGTACAAATAAAAAATAAATTCTAGGTTTTCATACTCTTGTTAACAAAAATAGAAACAAATTTAAACTAAAAGAAATAGTTCACTTTTTTTTTTTAAGTCTATAGCTGACAATGGCAGTGAATGAGTTAAGGCAGTGAATGTTGTTCTGACATCGAAAAACATGAACACGAGTTGACCTTATCTGATCATAAACCGTCATGAATATGACGCTTGGGGAACAAAAGTGCGCGTGTAATTAAAAGTGAGCGACTCAAGGTATCTCTGTTTTGGGAGGGTTAAAGGGCCTTCAGCAGCTTGAACCTCCTCCCAGTTCAACCTCCAGCAAGCTTCCAATAGCCTCTGTAACGCAGGGTAATTGAGTGGAGACCAGATAAGGAAACTGGAGAGACGATGAAGGGGGGATTAGGGCCGGTTGTTGTTGTCCTCGGAGCATCAGGGTCATTTTGACTGCTCTCTCTGGATTGGCAAAGGAATGTCTGCAGCAACAAAACACATTTTACTGGCTCGGTTCAAACAAGTGGAGTCTTTGCTGGTGAAAATGTGTTTTCTTAGTAGCAAAGTATGACGTTTAAGAATGCCTTCTTTATTTTTTATTTTTTTTATTTATTCATTTTTTTTTACATGGAAATACTCATGAACAAGATCCACCATCACTTCCTACATACACAGAAAATGTTAATGTTAACTCATTCACTGCCATTGACGGCTATAGACGTCAAAAATTCATTTGAACTATTTCTATTAGTTTAACATATTTTCCCCCACTTTTGTTAACAAGAGTATGAAAACCTAGACTTTTTATTGTACATTTAGAAAATATATAAAATTTGTGATTAATCGTGAGTTAACTAGTGAAGTCATGCGATTAATTACGATTAAAATTTTTAATCGCCTGACGCCCCTAATTTTTCATAATCTTTTCTTCTTTTTTTTTTAAATCGCATCAAGTGATGCATGACTTCAATAGTTAACTCACGATTAATCACAAATTTTAGATCTGTTCTAAATGTCCAATAATTTTTTTCCCTAAGTTTTCATACTCTTGTTAACAAAAGTAGATTATTTTTTTTTTTTTACTAATAGAAATACTTCAAATTATTTTTGACGTATATAGCCATCAATGGCAGTGAATCATCATCACACTTTGACATTTTAGATTTTGATTTAGATTTTAGATCTGTATTTTGGCCTGTTTTGCTGTGGCTTGTCCTCACTTCTCTCCCCTTCGACTAACCATGACTTCTAAAATGAATGGCTGAAACTTATTTTCTGCTCACCAATACAAAAAATAATTGTCTCCTCATGTCAGTTCCTGCTGTCCTTCTGTTGTCTGTACTTGGGCGCTAAATAGCATTGAGTTGTCGCTTCTGTATCCAGCTGCTCTTTCTATCAGCTGTCATCGCTTTCATGAGACCGTCTCTGCCAAATAATTATCTGCTATTCCAGGGCCACAGCGCCGTGATTTTGTGTACTATTCTTGGGCCGCTCCATCAGAGGCGTTCAAGGCTGTGACGTCAGCTTGTAGGCAGCTGTTGACATCCTTCCTCAATCCTCACGCCTACACGCTCTACTCTCTGAAATGCTGAGTAATAGCTTAATGCTGTTGAGGATTAAGTGTGCGTTCAACCTCCTACACGCTTGTAAAATTTGAAGTCGGTCACTATAGCACTATTTTTACTTCGACTTCTTCAATTTTCTTATTGTCATATGAGTTGAAATGAACATAATAATTTGGTGCAAATCAAGCCATGTCCTGGGTGTGTGTTGAGGATTATGTTGTGATACGGTCACAGTTAGATTGGAGGAAAGGGGTAATGAACCCTGAGGTCCAGTGCTGGACAACTAATGGCCCAGTTTTATCATTGTACAACTTCCTGTAGCCTCCTCTCCTGGGAAGGCCTGCTGATAAAAAAAAAAACCCTGGCTGTGGTTCACATGCCTCTGGGAACAAGAGCGAGAGGAACAGTTTGGTGAGAGAAAAACAGTAGGTGAAAGACTTTTTAATAGTTACAGAAACATGTAAAGGATCCACTATAATAAGCACCATACTGTACTTTTTAACATGCTCAACGTAATAAAGCGATTGGATGTCCTGCCCAGGGCAAGACATTTTGATATTACGTTCATGTTGAACAGTAGCAAATAAAGTGAGGCGAAAGGGGGCGGGAGGATGGTTATTTTGGTGTTTTGGGGCCCCCAGATGACAGTATAAGTCCAGTCAGAGGATCGGCATGCTGGATACCGGGCATGACAAGCCATGGGAGCAAGGACCAGGAAGAAGCGCAATTATACTCACAGAGCTTAAGAGGATCCCAGGGTACCACGTTGGCTTCCTTTGCTGGGAAACGCAAGCACTGACGCAAAAAGAAAGGAGTAAAGTTGGACATTTTGTGGCAGTGCTGGAAACAAAATGTGAGAAATGTGTCAAAGGAGACAAACAGAAAATTCACTAGAGATTAAGGCTAAAAACAAAAAACGGGGCTTTGTGTAAATGAGTTATTTGCACGTTATTGACACAAAAGTGACCGAGTGGACAACAGAACTGTACAGGATTTGGGTTTGTTTGTCGTCTTTAGCTAGCAGGCTACTCCTGGTTGATGGAGGATGATATAACAACACATGTTCAGAAAAAAAAAAAACGATTTCGATTTTGGTGGAAGAGGAAAAGCTGAATGAATGTTGTGGTCTACACTTTTAATACCATTTATACACTCACGTTACAAAGGGAAGCCTTGTTTAATTTGTTCTGTGACCACAAATCATCTTTCTCCATTGAAAAGAATAGAAATGTCATTAATCCGTTACAGTCTCCCCCTAAAAAAACCCAACTAAAATGGTTATATAGTGCGCTGTATAATATTATAACAATTGGTCCATCTCTAATGTTTATTATATTAGCATTACCCTAGCTGATTAAACTGGATTAAACTGGTTTGATGACTAATGACTTAGCAGGACAAAGAAAGTTTATTAGATTAGCCTTACTGTTTGTTGACAATGTAGTAAAAGAGTGTTTGAGTGTCTCCAGTGCATGAAAATGCGTAAAGATCGTCAGATTGGGAAATGTTCTCACGTGTCTCAGGGGCGTCTGCTTTTTTTTTAAGATGATATATTCTAATACAGTCCATCATATTTGTCTAAGACCTTGTAATTCAGTGTTATCACGTTCTCATGACTGTTTTACGCCATTAATAGACTGTAACTCACTGGCCTGTTTCGGCCCAATCACATTTATGTGGAGGACATTTTAAGTACAGCTATATTTGTGCCAATTACAGTAGATATAAAGTGATGATCTATTCAACACTTATTTTCTGTTTTATGATGAGAATAATATTATTTTTTGCAGCTCCATTTGTTAAGGTAAAAATATCATACACAGGCATAAAATAAGCAGCTGTAATATTGCCAATGACAGAGTGCAATTTATTTTACAACTTTACAACTTTTTTTCCCCCCCTGAATAAGGTTTTTTCCTGGTAATATTTGTTTTTCAGAAAATTCAATATTACGCAAGCTGTCTTATGTTTAAAAGTGTGTGTATTGTATTTTCAAAGTGGAAAAGGTAACGTGCTCAAGACTAAACTGGCATGCTAATAATTTTTTCAAATGAGTGAAATTTTGAAATGGGGACTTTTCAGCATAGTTGCATATTTTCTGAAAACAAAAACAACAAATTCAACAAACAAGAAGAGTCCATTACCTCGATTGAACCATGACCTGGATGACTAAGGCAATTTTAGCAACCACATTGGTATCTTTTTATTGATATTTTGACAGTAAGTTAAAAATGACTTTCGCAATTATGCTATTAGGCTAACGACGTGTTTATTTAAACAACAATATAAGATCCTTGTGATGTCTTTAGGTCCCGGAGAGTCAAATGACAGAAACTATGGACTGCAGCTCGGTTTCAGTGACTCCTCGTCGGCTGAATGTTTTATTTTTTTAGAAGAGAAAAACATTTGAAAGCATGGCGTAAGCAGAGAGGGCCCTCAGCGCCGCTGTCTGTCTGCGTGGGCGGGGCTGACGCACAATGTTGAATGAATTCCATTAGAGCCTAAATTACCTTTAATAATACAACAACAGGCAATTAGTGGGGCGCCATTAGCATGGTACCGAGGTGTTTGCTCGTGCGTGTGGCACAGGCCAAACATATGGTTCGGCTCACAGCGAGCCCGCCGTTATAAAGCTAACATTGTCATGACTGATGTATGGTGGCGTGGTAGTGAGCTCTGAAAGATCCATTTGTCTTCTCAATTAAAGCTGAGAGGGGGAAGACAGGAACGGGATATGGGGGCAGGGAGGTTGCCGTGGTGGGATTCTACCCCCTGTGCGGTCCGCACTTAGGAACATGTGGTGGGCGGGGGCCGAAGCTAGCCCGTGTATGTATGTGTGTGTTTGTAAGAGACTGAACAAGTGTGTGTCAGACTGTTGGATGAAGGCCAGAAGAAGCTTGGGAGTTGTTTTGGCAGCTTCTTCTTCTTCTTCTTCTTTTTTTCTTTTTTTCTTTTTTTTTACCTTAAACGTCCTCCCGCCTCTCGCCCACGTTACCGCCTCCTCCCCTATCTTTTCCTCGCCATATTCCCCATTTTGCCGAGCAGTCAGGAATCTCTTCCCCGGGGCAGAGACCACTTTAATGTGGGAAGCCCGGGAAGGGCAATCAGAGACCCAGACTCTACGACACACACGTACACACGCACACAAACACACACAAAATGCAGACAAGAAATACACAGAAAATATACGTACATAAAACACACACAAAATGCACACACATTCACAAAAATACCCAAACACACACAGCCTGCTTATCTGAGTTGACGACATGGCGTGTATGCTCTCTATTTCCTTCGTCCACCTCACGCTGTCTTGCCATCAAGTAAGCCAGATAAGGCCTAATTAGGGAAAAGAGGGTAGAAGCGGCGATTATTCCAAGGCAAAAAAAAATAAATCAGCAAATCAGTGTTCATCCATTAGGGCATCGCTCTTAACAAGTGCTGCAATAATTATTCTATCTACAAAGACATTCTTTGATGCTTGTCAGC
The DNA here is from genome assembly GCF_054856555.1 of Leptonotus elevatus. NCBI lineage: Eukaryota > Metazoa > Chordata > Actinopteri > Syngnathiformes > Syngnathidae > Leptonotus > Leptonotus elevatus. Next base: position 15,128,929 of record NC_141241.1, on the reverse strand, counting down.
TCATCCGGTTCATACATGCTGCTTGTTTTCCATCTGACTTTATCAGAAGAATCAACCCAAGCCCCACATCATTTAGAATGAGTTATTTATAGTCCTCCTTTTTCCTCTTCTTTTTTTTTTTTTAGTAATTGCTGACGCACTTGGTTGTGACTTTGGAACTTTACTGTGTGATTTATTCACCTACGCCCTAATAGTGTACCGGTGGTTTCTGCCCAAAAAAATTAAGGACAATGAAAATAAAGTTTGATATTACTAGAATACATAAAAAATATCCACTCATTTTATATACGGCTCATTCCCCCTTTGGTCACAGATGACTTATTTAAATCATAATTTTCTGTCTTTTCAACATAGTCCCAGTGCTCCTTTATAGGCACTTCAAAGGCTAGCAAAGACTGGCTTCACAAAGTGATGATTAAAAAAAAAAAACTAAATAATGACTCTAAACGGTAATGTTGCCACTACAGCTACTTGGTTGCCTCCAGTCAAGTTGCATGGTGATTGCTGTTCGTTTAGTTGTTGCTGTAAGACACACGTGAGAACAAATACAGGAGAAGACAAACCAGGGCACCCCCTGAACATGACAAGCTTGATTACTGCCATAAGGGACCAATAAGAAAACACTCACATGCAGAGCCCAAGGTGGTCTGTAAAATTGAGACGAAACAACTCTTTGTAATCTCGTTTACACTTTCTTGAACATTTTCACTGTGGAGATTTTGATTATGAAATTTATATAGATTAAATACTTAATATGATCGCTTAACATGAGAGAAGGCTATGCAACTCAAATAGCAGTTCATGTGATGTAACAAAATGAGACCAGAATAATTCACTGTCTCACGTGTGTTTGGGAAATTCTGTTTTGTCCAGATGAAACTGAAGTGTTGTATTTTTTTGTTGTTGCCATGTTTCCATGTTGCAAACACAATGCTGCTCATCCCCCAAAGAACAGCACACAAAGTGGAGGCAACATCATGCTTTGGGGATGTTTTTCTTTAGCCAGAATTAGGGCTTTAGTCGAGGTAAATTTAATTCTGAACAATTCAAAACGCCAGTCAGTGTCTGTTAACAACCAACAAAACGTCAGGAAAAAGCCTACCTGAACATCTGAACTTTATTTTTGCTTCATTAGAAGGACTTTAAATTGTGACAGATGTGTGCTGTCTCCCATTTAACATGAATTTGTATGTCATGGGTTGATTCTGAAAACCGCATCCCCTGTTGTAAGAGGGTGTGCACACTTTTGCAACCAGATTATACAGTACCAGTTGTTTGTTTCTATTTATCCTTTTGAAATTATTATTTATTGAATTGTGCAGGTAATATTGTAACAATTTTAAAATAATTTATCTTACCTCTGGATGGCTGAGTATCGATACTGGGTATCGGTATTGTGCTAATAACCTGACCTTATTTCAAGGTATCGGTACTCACAATGGCAGCTGATACCAGTTTTGGCAACCCTTTTGTAGCTATTTTACGATCAGGAACTAGAAATTGGAAATTCATAGGCTAGAAAATTGCAAATTCCATGCAATAAACGACAAATTTCATATTGGATATATAGTTCTTTTTTTAAGATTATCTGTCAATGCTTTTCTTCAGAACTTTTGTAGCAAAAGTACTAGTGGTGGTGGTGGTATGATATCTGTATTTGTGTCGGTATCAGTGACTACTCAAGAGTTGAGTACTGGTATCAGTCTGGAAAAAAGTACTATTGATATCAAACATATACAATCTTATCGTCATCTAATTTTTTTTATATCAACACATGGCATTTGAACAAGGGTGTGTAGACTTTTTATGCAACTAATTGTATGTTCTTGTCATATTGCTAAGTTTGTTCTAATAAGAAAAACGGAGCTGTCCTATTGAAACATGAACAAAAAATTCTCACAAGAACACATTTCAGCGCGTGTATGTTTTGTAATTATGATTGTTTTCAAATTAGATTCAATAGAGCTCAGTAGAACAAGATTTTGATGATTTATAGATTTCAAGGGGCCACCTTGTAAAAGTCAAATATGAATATGAAAATTTGCCCTAAATTACAAATAGTTAGTAGAGAGAATCGAACAAATCGCTTATGTCTTTTGTGTGTGTATGCGAGTGTGTGTATGTGTTCGTGTTTTGGCTATCGCAGATTGGTGGTATTGATCCCCGTTATTAATGACTCAAAACTAATTGATGCCGGATTTGACTGTATTTCCGTCTCGGACGTACGCACACACGCACAGGTTGTGCCAACACTTCAGAGAAATCCCAAGAAAAGCAGTATTGTTCTCCAACCTGTCATGCTGTCCAAAAGCTCCTAATTGGACCTTCTCATCATACATCCTCAGTGGCACGGTGCTGGTGGTATGCAGTGAAACGGAATCGCACTTCTAAGAGGCGCAGAGGAAGCGCACTGTATGCCAAGCGTGTGATGCTTTTTAATTCAAGGTCTCATCCAATTCCCCGCTGCCGCATGTGTTGGAACATCTGGAGCGCGCCGCCTTCTTCGTCCTTCTGTTTGCGTTGTATGACCGCTGGCCACTTGGAGTGTTGCAGAGCTATTCGGTAGTCTCGGGTTTTGTGTAAAACCATATTGCAAACACATACTGTGCCGTTTAGAATGGATAAAATAATAACGAATGAAAAAACGGTGTAACAGGTACCCGAGAGCACTCAAAGAGCGCAGATCTCTGCCAAGATTGAAATATTTTCCACCTGCAGAATTGGGAGGTGAAGCCGTAGCCAATTATTGCACCTGGATTTTGTTTTTGATCCAAGGTTGTAAAAATATCCTATATATATATATAAGTACAACAAGGTACACTAAGTGTCTAATCATCTTAACTGTATTTTCAGTTAAATCTAAATCAACAATTTACAAAATGCATGATCTGGATTATTCATCTATTGTGCAACGTTTATATAGATCAAGATTGAATAATTTTAACAGCAAAGGTGGATAGTAAAGACCTGTATTTACTACTTACTTTGCAAACAAACACGGTAAATACTTTTTACTTTTACTTGAGTATGTTAAGAAGAAATGCACTTTTGATTTTGGTACTTTGTTACTCACAAGTCAGATCAGTCTTCTAGGGTTATTATAGTTTGGGAATTTTCATTTTAGTTCGTTTTTATTTCATTTTGAGTTTTGTTTTTTAAATTGAGTTAGTTTTAATTCGTTTCCAAGACGGTTCTGTTAGTTTTTATTAGCTTTAGTTACTTAAAAAAGAAATACGTTTCAGTCTTAGTTTTCTGTTTTCTTTTTTAAATAGGTATTTCTTGTGCGCAATATTTAATAAAAAACATTGTCAAACGAAAAAATAAAATGCATTTCTTACCTAGCATTGCATTGCATTTCGGCTGAATTCGGAGCGACGTCATTTGAAGGTGCTTTTTTTATTGGCTGCTGCTAGATGACGTCACGTCTGTGTGGCACACTTTCAAACGTCCTTATTCCAGTTAATATCAAAATAAATCTACTTAAAATCACATTTAAAATCATCCCCAAAGGGTCATGTATTAAATTAAGTTACCAAAGACTAAAACGAAGGACATTTTCGCTATAATTATAGTTAGTCTTAGTTTTGTAATCATAAAATGTAGTTTCAGTTAGTTTTCGGGTTTTTTCAAAAGCATTTTCGTTTTTATCTTATTTAATTAACGAAATTGTTTTTTGAATTTTAGTTTTAGTTTTTGTGAACTAAAATAATCTTGCTTGTCACATGACTCTGTTTTAACCAATCAGATATAAGCACTAGTGATCCATTTGACCGATCAAACGGAGCAGTAATGACCTTCCCAAAAAAAAAAAGAAAGTCTATCAGAAGTTACTTTTTTTCACTGAATACTTTTACCTAACCATTTGGATTTTATTTTCTTTTACAATACTGGCCCTTTCAAAAGAGTGCGTGACATATCAACATTTGAAGCAATGAAATTGGACACAAACAAATAAATGGACAGCCCATGTCAATGTGAACTAAGTCCTTGACGGAGAGGGTAAGTTGTACACAGCAATTTGTCAAGGAGTAAGGAAACACCTCGCGCTTTGACGTGGCTTTCGAGCTAACCTCCTTTAACGAGCCTCTGGCCACACTTGCCTTTTTATTTATTGTGAAAATGTCTAATAACTTCAAACCGGTGGTTTATGTAGGAAATGGTTTGAACGTGCTCCTGGTGTGTGAAACTGAATCTTCTCCGGCATTATGGAAATGTGAGGCTCCGAGCGAGCGCAAAGCAAACTGAGGCCGCTCTAATAGTGCGGTGCGCTCTAATGAAATCAGCGACCAGACTGGACCTCATGAATGAGGTCCATGCATTGGCTTTCGCTTACCCGGCGCCCTCACCCAAGTGCTTTCTTCAATTGGGCGTTCCAGCGCTGGCGGGGAGAAGAAGAGGCCTCATGGTCTCATCGGGCTAAAAGGATCGGAGGCCTATCTTGGAATCAGTTGCACTTTGGGATTTTAGAGGCACCATATTTCCTATGCGGGCACCACTATGGACTCAATCTTAGGCTGCTCTTGTAAGAGTTGAAAGTTGATCCGGTTGAGACACAGGAACGATTTTCTTGTGTGGTTTTAAAGCAACTGTGTCAGAATGCAACTATTAGTTTCATGTTACCACCACATATTAGTCGAACAAATTACTCTTTAAGTGAACCTGCAAAACTTTTTTTGCAATGAATTGACCTACTGTACCTTTTAAACAAGAACACTGGAAGATCATGACTTACTTTAAGTCCAATGAAATGTGTTGGATGTTATCTCTATGCTGTCCACAGATTTAAAAATAAATAACTACCGTGACTATTTCTGTAAATACTGGCACGAGGACCCCCCTTAGCTGTTAAACAACGCATGCAAGGACATGTTAGTAGTCTAACAATATGCCCAATGTAAAATACACAAACTCAGCACTGAACTAAAGCTAGCATTAACATAGCATTTATCATCCACTGGTGCCATCACACCACAACCAAAAAGGTAAGGTATTGTTTTTTTATTGTTTAAATACTGTACTGTACTGTAAATGTCAAAAACATAAATATAAATTAAAATAGGAATTTTCTGTTTTTGGAAGACCGATTAATTGCATTTACATTATTTCCTATGGGGAAAAAATGTTTTGGAGGTTGAACAATTCGGACTTTGAACACTTCGCAGGAACTGATTATGTTCAAACTCCGAGGTACCACTGTAGAACTTTTTTTCCATTTATATTTATAAAAATACTTTTGCCCGTTAAAAAAAACAAATATTCAACTCAAAATGTCAAACTTAGCTATTTAGATTATATGAAAACAACTTCAAGCCATTTATACCTTTTTATTTTACACATGAACCATATAAAAATATGAATTTTCCTGCCTCATATTGCACTTAGAAGTTGTGTCCCTAAATTCTACACTGCTATATTAGACATTTTGAATAGATTTTTTTTTATGAAAAAATGCACTTTACAAAATAAATGAAGGCAAAGTACTATTTATCTTCTTCTTTTTTTTTGCTGATCCGAAAAATGATCCGATCCGTGACTCAAATTCAGGATCCGATCCAAACCGTGACTTTTGTGATCCGTTGCACCACTAGTTAGTATTAGTTTAGTTTTTATTAGCTTTTGAATTCATTTAGTTCTCTAAATATATGTAGTATTTGTCAAGTGCAAACAATAAAAAAAGTTATTACGTATTGTGTAATAAAGTAAAGTAAACGACAATTCTCAAATGATTGTTTGATTTTCCTCCAGTGTGAAAAATCAAATTAGGAACTCTGACTGGTTGGCTGATTGATTATCATTTCATACTATCATTGTATACTATTTGTTTATTAGCGCGATTACCCGAGTTGATGAGCCTTTTAGGCAAATGAACAGGCAAAGGTAAAAGACACCCACGCTGCCCCGGAGACAGAGAAACCCTGAGGAAGTTCTGGGTTAATTAGATTTGTCCAACAACGCAGCACAGCTCGTTCCACTTCAAATATTTATGGATCACACGTCAGGAAAACAGACATTTGAGACCTCTCGGTGAGCTGGCTAACGGGACTCGACTGTTTGCACGCGCACGCGCTTGCACTAGAGGCAAACAAAGAGCTATAAGAAAACTCACCTTTAGTCACTCATAAAGGAGAATCTTGTCAGCAAAGGAATTTGAATGAATTTTCATTTGCTGGATTGGTGGCTCTGCCAGGATGTTGCTGAGTTCATGACAGCGTTATTGCTAAGGTTAGAGTTCAGAGCTGTGTTTGGATGAACTTTGCAGAATTCCCTTGAAATACCTTCCATATCATTTGTGGGGTTTGAAAATGAATCGATTAATTGACAGTTGAATTAAATTAAAAAATATATATTTTTGAGACCCTGTTTGACGTAAATAGTCCAAATCCTTCGAATTTCAGCCTCTCAACAATAAATATTCTCAGATTTCTAGTTCTCTTTGCGTCATCTGCTTTAATGATCACCATTTTTGCTTATTTTCTGACATGTTACGGAACAAACTAGTAAGAATAGTAAGCTATTTATGTGTGACATTTTCTGCACAGTCAATTTGAAATGATGTCCTGTTTTTGATGGTAAGGATGGAGAATCATCAATTAATGAAAAAAAAAAAGGACAGTTTAAACGATTATTTAAAGAATTGTTAGTTGCAGCAAATATATAATGTTGCTTCAACAATGCACACATTATTCATATGCCACAAAGTACGATATGGTAGTACATAATGCAGAAAATAAATACATTGTACTGAACTAAATAAAAAACAGGAGGGGAGTTGAAGGTGACAGTACGTAGCACTAAATAGGTGGACCTGCCATGGACAAGTGATAAAGAAATTGAATTGAATGGCAAATGGGCTTTCACTTGGATAGCGCTTTTCTATGTTAGATACTCAAAGCACTTTAAAGAAGTCAATCCAACAATATTCTTTACAATTATGTTCTATGGAACTTCACTAGTCTAAATATGGCATTCTAATTAACATTGGACATTGCATTTGTGGAATAGGAATTTAGCAAAAAAATCCACCTGTTTTTATTCCTCGCAGGGGGCGACCATTTTACCACTTGCTGTCAAATGAAAATGACATTGCAGTTGCTCAGGGCTAAGGTAACGACCAATTGCGGCACATGGGTTTTCTGAGTTTGGTCATGTGATATTTGCAAGCAACCACTCCAGCCATGAATGAATGACAGATACATACAAAATTTACATGAATAAAAGAAGGTAACACTTATTCGTGGCCCAGCAAGTATACCCTCAACTTGATTCGACTCCGACCCCAACTCGACCTCAACTCACTTCAACTCAACTTTGCTTGATTAAGTCACTTTAAAAAACACCTCAGCTGGAACAAAGTAAGACATAAGATATAACATAAGATATAAAACAATGTAAACGAGACAAAACAAGATCAAAACAATGACAGAATATAATAATATAAAAGAATAAAAAATGGGATTTAAGAAGTCTTTCAAAAATATAAATGATTCTATTAGGAGGTGAGCAGCAGCATTTTGAGCTGGCTGGAGACATTTAAGGGTGATGGCTGGCTGACTCCAAAATGAAGTGCATTACACTAGATGTACTAAAGGCATGGATCAAACTCATTGAATTACTGCTAATGTTACTCTAATTATTATATGCAAACTATTAAAAACGATAAGACAAAAAAAATCTCTTAACACAATTGACTTTTCGTCAGTGACGTGCATTCATGTCTTTGTCGCCAAACAAATATGTGAATGTGTATTCACAGCACATTGGCTTACAATTAAATCACACTTCACAAGACCAAACCAGGAAATACAAAATATGATCAAACATCAGCACACAATGCAACACTTGTAATAAAAAGAAAAGGTCAGTAAACCCGTCCAGCACTTCTGTAACTTAAACTTTATGGAGTTGATTTGTGAATGGCAGCAGGAGTTGCTGAACTCTCTGCTGCATGATGGATCACAGAACAATCCCGAGTCCCGTGAACCCATCCGGCACCTTCCGGCAAAAACACTCTGGTTACTGTTTCCCCAGACTCCTGCCTTAACCCTCCACGCTCATACGCGAATGCGCACGCACGCACGCACGCACGCACGCACGCACATCCTTAAATAGCCCTGTCAAAGCGTTCTTGCGTGCCTCATGGGCCAGAAGAGCCACAGCGAGACAAAGTACTAAAAGAGACGTCAGACGAAGAAAAAAGTAAAAGAGCGAGCGAGCGAGCGAGCGAGCGAACGAGGGGAAACACGAGGGCGAGGAGAGGGAAAAAGTGACGAGGCAGAGCAGCGTTGAAGGCAGCCAGGCGCATGTTTGCAGCCTGAGAACAGGCTTGTCCCACTATCTCTACTTGGTCCTTTACAGCTCTACAAGGCCTGGGAGACGTTTTATAGTAGCAATCACTCAGATCCCCTTGGCTTTTATTCCATCTCTGGATTCCACAGTATTCCATTTCACTTTCTATTAATAGATGAAGGAGAAATGTGGACCCAGCAGCAATTAACAAACTCCTTTTTAAGGTACCGTAGAATTGTTCTGTCCTGGGACAAGTGCAATATTGTGCAAGGCGTTTGCATGTTGGGGTGACACTGACCTTGTGTGCTTTGTAAAAGCTTGTTCCCTCCGATATTGAGTGACATAACAGCTCTTTTGTGCCGTGCTGAGATCTGATGTGGACCTCGGTGTTATGCTGCCATTTGATCTGCAGAATGAATGTTGTTTCTGTCCCAGAGGGGGGGGCTGCCTTTCACTGAGTCTGCTGTGTCTGCTCAAGACCACACAGCCAAAAGGCTCGGGACCCCGGGACCCCAAATCATTAGATATAAGGGCTCTGTGAGACCACCACCCCCAACATGTCCAGCCTGCCTTCTCTCTTCACAGAACCGTTTTAGCGCAATCATGTGCTGCGAGTTGACAGACAGATGCGTCAATTATGAGCGTTTAGTGCAGCAGATATGCGAAAATATGTGAAAGGCCAACAGACACACTAAAGTGTCTCTGAATGATGACCCGGTCATTGAATGTGCGTGTGAGAGATGCAAGCAAGCAGGCGTGATCCTCATTATACGGCAACTTTTTTAGCTTTTTAATCCACAGATGAATGCTAAAGTCCGATCTGAAAATGACATGCTATCTTGTAAGCATACATGTAGAAATGTATTCATATATTTATATCCTCAAAAAATGTGAAATGCAAACTAATTGTGCCCAACCCACAGACCCATAAAGTATGTTAACGCCCTCTAGAGGGGTTTGTCAGCAAGACCTTCACACTCAGTGTACTCGTTGTGTTGTGAATAAGCAAATCGATAATAAAATGTAAGTGGTCATCAATATTCCGTTATTATACTGATTATGTTTATATGATATTATATGTGGATTCACTACAATTTATGGATTTGAACACTAATGATCAACTTTTACCTCAAAGCATAAAACTGTATATGGTTGTTCTGCAACTTTTCACATCAACATGTACTTATTAAAATACAGTAAGTCTGCACTTCCAAATAGAAAAAATTGTAACATAAGATTGTAGCGAAATGTTTTAGAACAAACAGTCATGAAAATGTATTGTACTTAAAAGTGAAATACAGCTGAATTGCAATTGTACATTTGATGTGATCATTTGCAAATATGACACTAAATGGTCAAGATTGATGAAACAAAACGGGCTTAATGTTGAACAACATAAGATTTGCTGTATTCATTCAAATTTGAATAGAAAAAAAATATCAAAATGTATGTATCAAGTTATTGAAACTGTCCTGTAGTTTAATTTATGTTTCCCTTTTATTTTATTGGCATTGATTAATATTTTCATTCATGCAAACTTTATTTCATATTTTTCATTTTATTTGCATTTAATTTACCCGACTATAATGAACAAGATAAGCGATATAGAATATCGATCATGCATGAATTTCATTTGTTGATATTTCCTCGTACCACCAGAATGGATCAAGCACTCACTGCTGAGTATAAACATGATCATTATTCCTTTATAAAATCAGCTTTTTGTGTCTCCGTGACGACACTGTTATCTGTATTTTTAAATGCACTTCTTTTCCCTCAATTCAAACAAAATCACATTTATACGAATACGTAAATAATGTGTAATACGTAAGAAGACACATTTGTGTTCGTCATGCTGTAAACGGGCCACATGCGCCACAGCTTCGGCGTTGGTGCTATTTTCAGGACGGACTGTAAAGGTTTCATGCATCATGTGTTGGTCATAAACCGTGCACATCGCCTTGGTAGTGAACAAGACTGAGAAAAGGCAAAAGGATACACAGTTGAAAGCTGGATGGTTTTGCTCATCATTATGCTTTCGATTTGTGGGCTGTAAGCATTCATGTAAATCATAATATGGATTATATGGAATAAAGAAAGACGGAAAATTAGTTGGACAATATAGGCCAGCTAAACGGTAAAATTAATACAACAAATATGCTAATGTCATTACAAGACTTGGTGAAGCCCACAGCATGACCATTTGAATCAGGACAAAGTCTACAACTTTGTGTAAATGCAAAAAAAAAAGAATAAAGAAAAAAAATGCAAAAATGCCATCGTTTTGCAGTGTTCATAAATGTGTGTGTTTGCTGTTGGCCTTAGTTGGCCAATGACTCTCAAACTTGACTCGGGTTTGCGCGCTTTCCCCGCCAGTCGGTTCCTCCTCTTCCGAAGAGGAATCGGAGGACAAGCTTGGGGATGTCGGGGTTGAAGGGAAGTGGCCTACGTGCGAGTCTCATAAAGGACCGCTTTCGAGTCTCCTGTTCCATCAAACAATGGAGTAGTCGGAGCCAAGGTCCTTCAACTTTCAGTCAGCCTGAGTGCTGCCTCTGATGTTAATATTGGAGGTCAGACTCTGAAGTATTTTCACCAAGGCTTCTGTGTAGATTACATTGGGGCTTTGCATGTGCATCTTTTATAAACCCATAATTTGCTGGAATTGAGGCTTTCTTGGATTAAATTTCAATGTGTGTAATACTCACAATTAAACAACAAAAGAAATGTTACATCATACAGTATTTACATCAATAGGCGACGCAGTCCCTTGTTGAAAATTGTTGAGCACTTCAAATCGATCACTATTATTGGTATATAGTACATTGTGAATAAATAATCACATTATGTAAAATAAGTTTCTCCAGGATGGGCCCATTTTGTGTCATCAAATTTAGTTTGAATTTGTGTGGGAATGTTAAAACACTAATGCAATAAAAAAATAAAAAAACATCACAAACCATATTACTATGGGAAATTTTGTTTAATTAAAGAACCTTAAATATGCAGCTCTCGAACAAAATCCTTCGAAACAACTTATACAGTTTGTAAATTGTCTTCTCACTTTATATCTCATAAATTGAAATACTGATGACAAAATGACAAATATTTGTACTACCAACAGACAAGAAGAAATGTTTCCTTTTCATTGGCACATTAGTGGCAGGCCTTGAGATACAAGTTTAATTTGTTGACCACGCTCATAACTCCAAAATAATTTTTCCCAATTGAAAGGACTGAAAATGCCATTAAGACTCCCCCCAAAAATATGAAATATGGAAAATAGTTCTCTATAATATTGACTTCTTTGTTCTTTCTTTTTTAAATATACATAAATAACATACTAAAATAGAATGTAAAGAATACAGCAAACTATTTGTGTATTATGATTAATTGAATGCAACTCCTCCTGCATTGTGTGCCTTGGCCACTGGAAGGCAGTATAAAATGAAGACATGTCATGAAGACATAAACAAAGAAGACTTTCACAACTACTGTAAGTGACTGTAAACTACAATCATAATAGCCATTTTTACGCATGCTTAAGACTATTGTTGTATTGTGTGTCGACATGCGTTGTTTAAATATCAGTGGTGTTTTGTATTGTGTGTTAGCATCAAGCTAGCAGAAAGCTAGAAAGTAATAATAACGCATCCGATTTATATAGCGCTTTTCTAGACACTCAAGGATGCTTCACAATGAATACATTATTCATGCATCCATGCATTCACACTCTGGTGGCGCTAAACTACATATGTAGCCAAAGCTGCCCAGACAGAACATTGTCTGCCATTGTGTGCGACCCTATCGGACCCTTTTAAATACATCATGTGTATTGTTTTGTATTTAGTTTGACAGTAAACTTCAATGAGGACTCGGAGTGGCATTAAACAGCATTAAGCTTTAAAAAAAAAAAAATTGTTTACAATGTTCCAAATCAAATTAGTGCTTGTGGGAAATGATTAATTTTACTTTTTACAGATACAAATGTACTTTTTTCTACACGTATATTTATTTATTTATTTACAGGTACAAATCACAACTTTTACAAAAACATTTTTTTCTACAAGTAAATTTTTTTTATGGGTACAACCTACTTTTGCACCATAAGCACAATTTTCTTGACTTTTCCTATTTTATAGGAATGTGTGTGTATGTGGTAAATGTGTGTGTTCATGCGTGAGAACCTCCTCTCAGCCCGTACAGGGCATGACCCCCATCCTGTCACCCGTCGGGGACCCAGACACTCTTGTGGCAGGTCAGGAAGGAGTCTGTGTTCAACTTTCCTGGTACCTGACAGCCATATTTCACTTCTCTGCATGACCTTCACCAGCTTCTTGGCAGAAGATAAGAAATATCCAGCTATGAGTCTGAAAATGCCTGCTTCCAAAACACTTCCCACAACCCTGACCCAAAGTTCTCCCGCCTTTGAGAATGGTGCCCTTCCCCTCAAATGTTCATCCATGACCTCCAATCTCAGCCACTTGTACCCCACCTGACCCCCAACCTCCTGCCCAGACACTGAACCCTCGTTGTGTCCTTGCCAAGCGTGACCCCGACCCAAAATGTGTGCTCACAACAGTTTTCTCTAAATAAGTATTTATTAATTTTTAAACCAACAGCCCCAACGCAGTTAAACAATGCTCTCGCTGAACCAATCTTATACTTATTGCTCTTTTTAATCTCGAAAATGTGTTTGGGGTAGGCTGCCCACCTTGTGACAAGGACATATGATGAATCGCAGAGCCATGTGCTGGATGGAAGAATGCAGCTCGTACCATTATGAGATAAAGGCCAGAAGGGGGGAGGGATCCGGCCCTGGCTACCTGTCATTCGTTATCACATATGCGGTATTAAATGTAGAGATAAGCGATGAAAGAGGGGAGAGGCAGCGTGCTAACACGCACACACACACACACACGCACACACATAAGGGTGTGTGCTGGAAGCGGGCAGATGGTTCGGCCTGATCCCGCCAAACAGCTGCGCCAGATCCTCATCGGAGGTGAGGTCCGACTCCTGACCATGTGTGTGTGTGCGTGTGCGTGTGTGTGTGTGTGTGTGTGTGATGCGAGGCAGGCAGCGTGACTGGTGGCAGTAGGGAGTAATTGTGATTGAGAGCATTACTCCTCACTCCACCCATGTGTATGTCAAACGCACACGCACACACATACGCGTGCTGCCTCTCCCATGGGTCATTCTGACACTGTCCAGATAAAGCAAGAGACGGATGGTTCGAGGGAGAGAGAAAGGGAGAGTGTGTGTTTGTGCGCTACATTTATTTTTGTTTAGCTTTCATGTGTTAATGTGTTTGCCATCTCATTTCAGTGTGTGTGTGGATGAGAGACAGTTTTGTCTAATATATTACAGTAGAACCTCTGATGTGGAACATAATCTGTTCTGGGACACTCGTCGGCCTCTACCGGAAATTCTGGACTTGGGAATATGTTTTATAATGGCGTTTAAAACTTATATCAGCTGCACTACATTTCAGTTACATCTTTACATTCTTAACAGAAGTAAGATGTGAAATTAATGTAAAAAAAAAAAAAAAAAACATTGTGATAAGTCAGAATGACAACTTGGAAAGAAGAGTTAACACCTTGAAATAATAAATGATAAAAAAATATATATATATATTTTTAAGTGCTTACGTCACGTAACTTTCTGTGTATTCAATGTTCTTCTTAAAGGTCATTTAAAATGTATCAATTAAATGGTAAAATAAAATTGAACATTTATGGTTTATCACACAATGTGACTTGCACCTTTTTTTCTGATTGCGTATTTCATAAAAACAATTTAAAAATATTTGTTTTAACCACCTTGAGCGCTGGAAAATAGCATTTGTTGCCTGTCCCGCTTTCTAAAGTTAGACTTCAGCATTAAATATGATTCAAATTGATTGGAAATATTAGTATGCAGTATATTTTTATATTTGTGTTACTCTCTATCCCATTTATACATATTTTCTTGAAAAACAAAACAAAACAATGCTATTTATTTTAAATCTCCACTTTAGTTGTTTCCTTCCTTGGTTTTTACTCTGTCATATTACCCTAACACATTAAACCGTCGGAAATAAATGAAACTATTTCACAAGTCACCTGGTCCACAGGAAGTTGCGTCATTCAGACCCTCTGCAGACAATAAGAAAGCCAAAAGGAGGTTCACACATTTATTTTTCTGTATATTTAATGATGTTTCAACTCTGACTTGGATTTTAGGGGAGGGTGGGGTTTTTGGGGGGCTTCTGTTGCCAACTTTTAAAAACCCGTTTTTTATTTAATTTATTTATTATAATTACTGTAATGTAGTGTCATCATGCTGTTGGGGTGGATGTCATGTGGCTATATTTGCTGTATATGCAAAACAATACAAATAAAATGACTCCTGTGAGTGCAGTTTCAGTACAATAAAATAAAAAAGTTGCCTGAGATGGGCCGATGCACATTTTGAACAGTTCAGTAAATACATGATCAGATTTGGAGTAGAAACAAATCTGAAATTTGAGTGGATTGTGTGAGCTAAACAACTTTGTTGAGGTACTTCTTTTTTGAAAACAACACATGGAAAAGAAAAGCTTTTGTATTGATCCCTTGCTGAATAACTGTTAAGGGGATTTTAGAGGTGTATCATTCCCCAGAATTTTGTCTTGTACAACCTTAGACGCATTCAAGTTTAGAGCACTGCACTGATGCATTTTCATTCTAAGGCTTTTATCTCGAGGAAAAAGTTACTCCATCCAAAACCAAAGATGAAACAATTGAACTTGTCCGATGTGGCTGCGCTCCCTGTTGGAGCTTTTTGTTCTACAAACCACAATCCTAAAACCCATTTTTGAAATATCCTTATGTGCCACAACTTATAATTTGAGTTTGTAACATGCCAGCTGACACTCTCTAAACTGCAATTAATGACTTTCTGGCAGTGGAACAATAGAGTACTTTGGAATCTGTGAAACTTTCAGGAATTTGATTACTGCATCACGACTGTCAGTTTCTCTCTCAGGATGACTCGGTCTTGCGTGTCATCGGCGAGGTGCCGACCGTCTTGGTACCGGCGTGTTGTTGTACTGCTCTACACGGCGATGCTCCGCCCTGACCTGCAGCATGCTTTGGCCCACAGGGGAGCCCTGTTGATGGGGCGTGTGTTAGCGTGCGTAGGCCCCTGAGCCCTGGCCCTTGTGTGGTCTGCCTCTGCGAGCATGTGTGTGGTCCTCCCGGCCCCCTGCTCATCTGTCCGAGGCCTGCTAACGGCCTGCCCAATGACCACGGCTGTTTACTTTACTTCTGTCTGCACCAACTGAACTCTGATCGCCCGCTTCCTCCAGCTGGGCCGAATCAGAGCCCAGCTCAGAGTCTCAGCAGTCCGTGGAGAGCCCCCAGAGTGTAGGACATGACGGGACATTATGTTGGGTGCGGGTGGATTAGGACACCTTCAGACCCACCGCCATGTCCCGTCTCGGCCTACTTTGGTGACCACACCCTGGCATGTGGTCGCCATGTTGAGATGAGGCTGTCAGAAGCCTGTTGACAATGAGGGAGGATAATCCTTTAATTCTTCTGCAAGGGTAAATGTTATTGACACTATCAGTGATGCCTTGAGATATGAGTTTAATTCGTTCCGTGACCACACTTCTATCTTTCCCCATTGAAATAGATGGAAATGTCACTGTTCCAGCCTTTCAAAAAATGCAATAAAAGTGTTTTAATGTGTTTTTAAATGAGAAAAATACAGTTCTATAACACACATTTTCCTGTTATAGCTAAGTTCTGGCCCATTTTAATAAATGTTAAGCCTTGTAGGGTTGTCAGG
Source organism: Leptonotus elevatus (assembly GCF_054856555.1). NCBI lineage: Eukaryota > Metazoa > Chordata > Actinopteri > Syngnathiformes > Syngnathidae > Leptonotus > Leptonotus elevatus. The sequence goes on along the minus strand of NC_141241.1, from coordinate 15,112,828 downwards.
CGATTACATTTTTTTTATCGTATTTAATCGCATGGCTTCAATAGTTAACTCACTATTAATAGCATTTACAATAAAAGTTGTCATACTCTTAACATAAAAGTGGAAAACAATGTTAAACTAATAGAAATATGGCTGCATATTTTAGTCATTGACAGAGTTATTTCATACTTCATAAAATTGAGTTAAAATTAAAAAGATGGACTGTACTGTAAAGAAGAAGAGGAGTGAGATATTGACTTGTGTTGAGGTCATTTTTCTGCCACTAGATGGAATAATTGCATTTGTAAGACATTGGTGACAGCTCAGTGCATTTTTCTTCTCATATTAAGAGCTATATAATCGTTAATATGAAGTAACTTGTGAAATTCTGCACATTTTAAAATTGTAAAATACAACTTAACCTCAGTCTCCACAAATATATGCATTATTATTAAATTTATTACAGCTAAATTTTCACGTGAACATGTCTGCTGCGTTGCAACTGGAATTCCCCCAGTACAGGCTTTCTAAGTAAGGGGCGGTCATTAATCGTGCGTTAAAAAAAATACATATATATTTATACTATATAAATGTCGTTTTGCATTGCGTGTCAGCATTAAGCCAAACACACAGTCGTAAAATAGGCTACGTATTTTTTTGAAGAAAAAAAAAAGAGTAACTCTCTTTGTTCAATATTCAGTTTGACAATGAACTTCAACTGGGAGCTTCAATCAACAGCTTGAAGCCTCTTTTTTGAAGAACGTTTCAACAATTGCTTCTGAATGGGCAGAAGGACAACTCGTATCCCAAATAACTCATTAAACATGTCACTCGTATCTCAATTCACCACTGTATTTCCAAATCTTCAGGAAAAGACAGAAAATTTGCAATCATTTTGTATATATATATTTTCATGGCACAATGCTGAACAAATGACATTTCACTACAATGTAAAGTAGACGGTGTACAGCTTGAGTAACAGTGTACATTTAGTGGTTCCTGGAAATAACTCGGGACACAGCCACTAATTTCTAAACCACTGGCAACAAAAATGAGGACTGTCACGGTTCGAATCTTGCGTGGTGGAGTCTGGAGGAATGCAGGAATTTCAAATAGTATTTATTTTTTTGTATATATATATATATATATATATATAATTTTTTTTTTTTAAGGCAAGCAAGAAATTTCGGAATAAAAAAAAAACTAAGCAGGAATCCAAAAAACAACACCCAAAGGAACAAATCAAGATTATTTTTTTTTAAGGCAAGCAAGAAATTTCGGAATTAAAAAAAAACTAAGCAGGAATCCAAAAAACAACACCCAAAGGAACAAATCAAGACTTTTAATAAATTCATCTCAATAGGAAACAAACCATGAAAAAAATAAACAGGGAACGAATTAATCGAGGGAGCTAATTGGTTGACAAGAACAGGTGGAAATGAAAACCTAACAAGACATGACAGAACTCATTCTAATCAAAATAAAGTCGACGGAGATGATGACAAATAAGTGAAGATGCATTTCATTTTCAACCTGGTGCTAATCTGAGAGTCCACACTAATTCGTCTTCTTGAATTTCTTCCAATCCGCAGCCTAGCTTTGTATTTATTAATTTACTTCTTTACAGTGAAGGTCAAGAAGTTAAGCGTTCAAGCGCGCCACTACACACAGGGCATATTATCCTACATAAATCCACTGAGTAATGAGGCGGAGATGGCGGCATACCTGCTCCCCCTCCTCTTCGCTGCTGTCCCTGCCCGGGGTAATTCCTCTTATTAAGGACGCATACGTGCGTGCGTGCGTGCGTGTGTGTTTGACTCCAGGTCCTGGTTCGGGATGGGGGAGACAAGGCAAGAATTGGAGGGAGGCTGGTAGTGTTTAAGACCTGTGTTTGGCCAGGGAAACCAGGAGAGGCCCTCTGGGGTCACCCTGTACCGCTTTACAAATTGAGGGCTGTGCCGGCAGGCGCCAGGGCAGGGTAGAATGAGCCAGCAGACTGACCTTTGACCGCAAGCCAGCCCTCGCGCAGGAGCCCCTGTAACCTAGCGGAGGGGACTGCTGACCTCCCGGGGTCACGTATCTCCTCTTCCTCCTCCAAAGCTGGAGGGGATTCCGAGTTCTCCCAGCACCCATCCTGCAGAAATTAGATTTAACGCAGACCATTCCCAAAATAAACAGCTGCTTTATGCTTGAAATTGTCCTGAAGACCATGAAGTTAGATAAAATGACACTCGGCGTTAAGTCTGGCACGGGCGTGAGGAGAAGATGATTATGATTTATTTTTGTAATGAGATTTTAAAACAAAAACAAAAAACAATAATAAAATGAGAACCTATGGTTGCTCTGTATTTTGTCACAACTTCACATACTCTTGGAAACATGCTTGCTATCCACATATGCAAAAAATGATTTTGCTAGCAGCCATCTTTGGCTGCTTCTGCTGCGCTTGTCACCAAAGCTTCTCCTCCTCCGCCATCCACTGCTTCTTATTAGTAATTACAACAGGAAGTGTGATCACCATGGTTCAAGGACTCTCTAATTCTATCACAGAGCAAGAGAAGGTTCCAGGGGTGGACGAGAAGGTCGAGACGCGACGAGAGGCAACGTGAGAAAGGCTTCACTTGAGTGGCCCGTGAGTAAAAATGTGTGGCTGGTTTGTTGGACTCCGAAGGCTGCTTGTCACGCTCCATTAAGTACAGAAACACACTCATATTCTTGTCAGATGAAATCAGCGTCCAGTGCGGTGGGAACGATCTCAATTCTTGTGTGGCTTATGAATGCTACTGACACTTTTATTGCAAGCGTATTGTCCCAACGTGACCGCAACCTTTCTGCTTGGTAGAAACAGGATTTATGTTTACCATGCATTAGTTGAACTACCACTATAGTTTTACCACTACATTTGATACTACTAACTCGGCTTTGATCCAGTTTATATGCAAAGGAGTCTACACCCTTAAAACACCTGGGTATGTTTAACCCAGATTGGGTTATTAACTAACTGAAAGCACTTTCCTACTTGCACTTTATAGTTAGCCACTTTCAATCAATGAGAAAAGTGTGAATTATTGAAGGATTTTCTTACTTGTTGATATGCCTTGTCTGTTTTAAGGCACCTGCTAAGGGATTATGTAGATAAATAAATAAATAAATACAAAAAATAATAAATAAAATTATAATAAAAAAATATATATTTAAAAAATAAAAATAATAATAAATAATGTTCCGGGAGGCTGATTGGCCATCAATTTGTAAACATTTAGAAAGTTAGTAACTCATTGAAATATTGTAGCAGTATTTGTGTTATCATTTTAATTTATCATAGCTTTAATGTAAATTTAATTTCCCTGTGTCAGTCTGCCCATCCACCCAATTACGTATCCAAATAATCCGTTTCATTGTCCTTCAGTGAACGGTTGAATGTGATTTTGAAAATATTTGTCCATCTCCATGTATAGGCCCTGTGATTGGCTTTCGCACAAAGTAAGCTGTGGGTACAGCTCCCTGTGACCCAAAACAGGAAAAGCGGTATTTAAAATTGATTGATTAGAAAGTGCAAGGGTCAAATGGTCCCCATCATGAGTAACCAAATAGCCAAAATTTTAAGTAGGGTTTTGTCATTCTTGCAAATATAAAATGTAAAACTGTCAAAAGTAAAATTGTTAGGCTCAATATACTGTGTAGGCATCTCAGCATTCATTTTAATGACTACTTCACACTTTGGTATTATTGTCGTCATGTCCATATTTTACTTAACCACCTCTTTAAAGGTTAAGTCAACCCTAAAAAAATGTTTCTGACATTAACATGTTCTATGCGGCCCCACTAGTCTAAATATTGCGTTAATGGAACTTGCTGTCAACTGAAGATGACATCACAGTTGCTCAGGTAACAACCAATCACAGCTCAGCTTTAGAAAACAGGTGAGCTGTGATTGGTTGTTGCCTGAGCCCTGAGCAACATTAATGTCATATTCAGTCGACAGCAAGTGGCAAAATGGCCGCGCCCTTAGATGGATTAAAAACGGCTGGATTTTGCTTCATAACTCATATTCCACAAATGTAATATTAATCAGAATGTCATGTTTAGATTAGTGAGGTCACACATAACATATTATTGTCAAGAAATGCTTAAGGTTGACTTCCACTTTAAGCAGTATAATTGCTAAGATTGCATCTTTTGCTGATAAAAAGTGAAGATTTTGAACAACAAAAACAGAAGGAAGAAACATAAGGACATCGTCTAATGAAAACCATGCAGAAAGATTCCACACGACGAATACGTCTAAATTGAGAAAGAGAGGCCGAAGTACCAGGTGTGCTGTGTCATGGAGTCGAGTCCGATGTTTGGATAAGATGCGTGTGGCCGAGCGCTCCCGACACTCATGAGACAAAGAGGCCAAGGGGTGGTGCGAATTTCCTCCGCAGGTCTCAGAGCGTGTCCGCACGCACGGTTAAACCTCACCACTGGAAACGTACGCTGTCCCATCACGTCACTCCTGGGCGGCGGCGTTTGCCCATGGCTGACGACGAGACAGACAGCGAATGGCGTTAGACCGGAACCCTCGGCTGGTGATGCTCACGCTGGTACAAGAACCCAGCGGCTGATCGCTCCCATTTATTCCTCTTCACTTGTGTGTACAGTACGTGCGTGTTAAGGATGTGTATGGCTTTTGTTTATTCGTGTATATTTATGCCAAGTATGCAGGAGGGTGCAAAGATAAATCTCTCACCAGTAAAGTTTCCATAACTTCTCAAGTAGGCTTTCAGTAACATACCGTAGCAGGAAGAGGGGACTGAAGGTTGTGGGAATTTGATCAATAAGATACAACTTTAAAATACATCTATACCGTGTTCTAACAAGAGTTTCTTGGAAATCGTGAATTTAAAGACTGTATTTGCGGAATAGCGTACATTGTATCTATCAGTTTAGTACTGACTACCTTTGTTGATTTTTGGGTCACTGTAGTTGTGGAAACAAACAAAAGATCATATGTGTCCTTTTTTTCTTACTTTTATTATCAATCTCCATCTACATACAACCGTAGTTTTCGGTCCATTGGGTGCATCGTAGTATTAAATACAATATAAATAAACAGGTCTATTTTTAAATATTTTCATACATCAGGTACTCTGGGTTATCAGGCACATTTTTTTTTTTATAAAGCATTGCATGTAGGTACTGGTAGTTTACCATATTGTAATTGTACCGTATTAGCGTTATTATGCTAGGTTATATCGGGTAGTGCCACGTGTCTCGCTTGCTATTGTTCGCCGAGGGGGGTTGGAAAAAAGTTTGAACATCGCTAGTCATTCTGGTGCTAATGCTAAATGCTATCTTGGGTGAAAGTACAATAATAGCTGTAAACGACCAATGAACTCGCCCCTTATCCAACAATTTTTGCTCTGTCCTATAGGATGCTGGCTGTGTTATCTCACACCATCGGGTCCCACATTGGAAATATATCGGCAGAAAAGCTCAGCTTGCGTTGCATCTATCTGCCGACCACAACATGAGGCTAGTCTTAGACACGTAAACAGGAAGCAGTTCTAATTCCGATTATGAGGAAAACTTAAGACGCCTGCTCGTGATTATATGCAGATGAGAATGTTAAAGCAAACATAATAAGGAATTTAAATTAAAGACAACCAACAGAAAACACAACATCCAGATTACAAGGTGTGTGGTCGATCTTTGAGAAAATTAAAGGATTTTAAGTCTGCCGAACAACATTGGGTCTATCTCAGAGGTGTGTAGTAACGCAGTTAGGCTAAGTCAGAGTAGTTTTAAACCAACATACGTTTTACTTTTGAATGTTTTTGCTCAGCAGAAACATACTTTTACAAAGTTATATCGTCTACATTCCGCCCATTGCTTGCGCAACCTATTTGTTCTGATTTTAATGCACATGACTGTTCCACCAATCCAACGTAACCACTAGTGACTTTGGACTCCATTTCATCAATCAAATGGAGCAAGAAGGACTTGACCCACACACAGAGGGCTCTATGTTCATGGATGGTGAAGCTGTGCTCGAGTGTAAAAACTAGCGATTCTTGATTTAGCCTGTTCAAAGCAGTTAGGATTACAGACAGTAAGAATGATGGTATAATACTGTATTTTCATGAACCAGAATGACATTCAAAGGCCATCACCAAATGGATAAGCCTGATTTTTTTTTCATTTAAAATATATCTTTGATTCTCACATTAACCCTAGTGGGAAAAAAGGACAAATGTGGTTTGGTCAACTGTGATAGTGTCTTAAGTCAACGTAATATTAGAGCAGAGTCAGAAAAGCTATTTGGACTTAAACATTTCCTTCCTCTTAACAATTTGTTCCTATCGCCAACTTCCTGCTTGGTCTCTGCCTTCATGTCAATTGGCTCTTACTTAGATACATGATAGCATATCTCAATTATGATCCTGCAATTTAGATTATTGTGCTGCACAGGACAGTGACGTCTCCTGGGGGGGAGGGAGGGGGGTGGGGGCAGCCGTAAAATCTTCTGATCTGAGCAGAGTTGGTCGCAGATAGCAGACATTTCTGTTGACCTTTTTTTTTTCCACTTTAAATGTGTGGTCTGGAGAAATGACTTTGAGTTATTATATTACTTTTCTTTATAGATCACCTATGCTTTTGGTCTACACACTCGCTGTTTATAGTTTTCTAGCTGACTGAAAATGTGTGCGCACGAAGGTGCATCCAGCTGACAAGTTTTCCAAAAATGAATCTGTGGAAAAAACGTAGCTGCTCGATAGCCCCCCACCCTGCGTATCTCCTGCGCTTTTCTCCCCTCACTGTAGACTATTTGTATTTAGAACTAGAGATATGGAGAGCAGGGCTGGAATGTCCCGAGCTCTGGTTTCTGAGTGAAAGGCGTTGTAATACATTTGACACTAATCATAGAGTTCACATATTGGTTTGATTTCGGTAGATCTCGCTCTAATGGCCAAACACTCTCAGGGTTAATCAGTGTGCAAGTAGACAGCTACATTTGGACCTCAGAACCACACAGGTTGCAGAATACGTCCGCTTGCTTGTTCCAACTGTGTGGATGCAATACAGAAAGAAATTGTTCACTAATAAGTTTGCGTCACGTGTATGAAATGTAGGTGGGATAAAAGATGCTGCTTTCAGCTGTCAGGCAATGAACAAGCCAAGATGAGTGTGGCTGATGTTGGGAGGTTGTATCCGGAGAAGTAGAGGAAACAAACATAAACACAAGCTTGAAATGACAGGCGAACTCTGAATCGGTGATCAAAGACGAACATCCATTAGTATAATTATAGAAAATGTCGTTTAAAGGATGCTCCATATGTATATTTCTGTTTGTTGTACTAATTCATCAGGACATATTCCCAATCTGTAAATTTATAATACAATGCGTTGTTTCCAGCATCAAGCTGTGAATGGATAGTTATTGTTGTTGTTGTTTTATAATTATCATTATCATTATTGATGGTTGTTCGTCTCTGTGTGCCCTGCGATTGGCTGCCAAGCAGTTCAGGGCGTACCCCGCCTGCTGCCCCAAGCCAGCTGGGATAGGCTCCAGCGGCCCCCGCACCATCTGCTGCTTGTTGTAAAGTTAGCTGCTACATGTTAGCGGTGGTAACTTCAGTTGTTGCTGACAACTCAAGACAAAAAAATTGTCTTAGCGATGACTCACATTTTAAGAATTCGTGAATCGGGTCACTCGTAAGTCTACTCGCATATCTAGAGGAAAACCTCAAGTAAAGAGCTAATATTGTACTGTATTGAGACTGATTATCCGAAGTTATTTTTATGCTGATCCCAGTTCAGTGCTAATGAGTGTGTGAGGCGCGCAGTGCAGCAGGAGGAGCCTGCACGCTGACATGGCCCCAGCTGGATTTACAGTGCGCTAATGTGCTGGCAGTGAAGACACCCCAGCTGTTTCCAGAGCGCAAGTGAGCTGGCTGCAGCACCGCCTACAAAGTAAAGGTCAGCGGTTCAGCTCAAGTTTAGCTTTGAGCTAACTGGAATCAAACATTCCCGTCCAATTGCTCAAACTCCCTAAAAAGCTCTATCAGAGATTTTTGAACAAATATGCACAAAAAGATTTCTCTCCGTGCGTTCTGCAATGCTGGCTGGGATATGGGAATTTGAAAGACGTACAGTAATGTCAAGCTGTGCTCCAGTTTCAAGCCACCCGCTGTCATTGAGCCTGACTCAATTTAAGCCACGCTGGCTTAAAAAAAAACAAAGTTCTGGTCCGCTGTGGTTTTTGGCTTGGGACACGGTGGTTTGCTGGACTGTGGTCTTATTTCACATAATGCGTAAGCAAACAATTGAGAGGGACTGATCGAAAATATACAGCGGTGGACGCGCAATTTAGGATTCAGTACAACATTTTAACAATCACTTACAGAGCCCTTTATGGTCGGGCTCCTCCTTACTTGATGGATTTTATTGTCCTGATAGGTCACTGCGGTCTGCTGACTGCTTTTTACTTGAATCTGCCTGTAAAATCAATGCAGAGATTTATCTCTAAATGCATTTTACACGTTTGAAGGTAATTGCTGCCAACGTGCAAAGACTGGGACCGAATTAAGGAGATACAGTGTTACGTTGTTTTTCACTATTTCAGTTTCCTTTCAATAACTTAAAACAGGCTCATGTGATGCACTTGGGGCTCTCATCCCCCACTTTAAGAGCCCAAGTGCCTTCTTTCTTGTCTTTCATCAGTTCAATTGTGGTGTGCAGTTAGCTAGCTAGCTATGCCTGCCTACACTTACTGAAAATGCTTCTACAGTGCCCTTCGTGTAGCCCGTTGTATAGCTGGACAAAGTTCAGAATTGAACTAAGAATGGCCCTTAAATTCCACTTAAATCCTTGAATTTGAATTCAGCCGATATCCAGCAATTTCTATTTATCATTCGTCGACGTGGGAACTGATCACTGATACGCGAGAGAAGGAATTTCTCCAAATTCAATTCAAGGTCCTGTGGGGTAGAGTCAATTTAAATACATCCATTAAATTGAATTGAATTCAGAAATTTTTAATTTTGCTCAGCCCTGGCCCGCTGACATTGCAGCTTTAGAGTGCCTTGTTGTTGTGGCATGCAAAATCCCTGTGACGATTAATTGAGATATATTTCAGCCACCGGCGGTATGACATGGATATATTTTCATGGTTAGGAGTTTAAACCATGAAAATATATCCTTACATGTTTAAACTTTAGACATATAAGGAGGTGTAGGCAGGTGAAGTAGCGTCCTTTTGTCACCTGGGTGTGGTCATTGTTTGAGAGCGGAGACAAGCACTTGATTTTTTTTCATGATCGTACCAATACTAATGTTTTTTTGTTTTGTTTTTTCAAATCATTGAAGTTTGGCAGGGTTGTTAACAACACTCTTGTCTGTGGTGTCAAATTTAAGACTACTTAGTTTTGCTTTTCAGGGACTTGATAAAAGTTTCAGTCTTTTGCCCCCAAATTGCGCAATTTTGAGTTTTAAGTTTTTTATTTCAAAAACACATTCCAGCAAAACTAGTATTTTTAAATTAGTTTATTGTACAAATGTAACTATATTTGTTGATTGATTTGTGTTTTTCTTGTATTAACTACAAAATATAAAATGAGTTGTGATTCTGCATTTTGTATATTTATGACAGCATTTTCACGATGTCAAGGACTTTGTTAGTCCTCTCTGTGAAAAGTGCTATATAATTGAAATTTACTCTCTTACTTACTGACTTACTTGCATTCATTTGACAGGCAGCTTGTGTGGAGTTTTGTCCCCCAAGAGAAAAATAACCATAAATGGTATTTCTTTGAGCATCAGTAGCTCTGTGACTGAAATACAACAGAACCATTCCGGTCGAACGTTGCGGACTATCATTTTGCTGGATATAAATTTGAACTGCCTACAACAATAACACAGCAGTGCCACTAGAGCGTGGACACTTGATGTAGGATCGAAAAGGTCTTTAAAAAATGTTAAGTATTGCAGATACCAGAAAAAGGCCAGATTGTGTAAGCTAAAGTGAAATAAGCAGCAGGCCTGCTGTGTGGCCGAGCAGCAGTGAGGGAGTTTAAACAGATAATATGTCTTTCTTTTTGGGCGCGCACACACATGCACAAGCCTCTCGTAGTAACAGTGTTTATCCCAGCCCAGCCATGCGGCTATAAAACATGGTCACTGTCAGCGCCCGGGCTGTCAGTGAACTCCTGTTTACCTGACAAAGTGGTCCGACCTGGGTAGTGATGTTGGATGGGCGGCCCCCCTCCGCTGGAGGGCCTGGAGAGCTTTGGCTGATGGCCTCATGTGTGACAGCACGTGTTTACGTATTAGCCAGCTGAACTGGAGCTAAAGTGACAGTGAAGATGATCCATGGAGGAGTCTTGGTCTCACAGAGATAAATACACGCAGAGCCAAGTGCAGTAAGACTCATTTAAACTGCTTTTGGAGAGCAAATTAGTTTGTCGCGAAAGAGCCTATATCGAAATGGGTCCATAACAAAGTTGTACTTGTACTGTATTTCATTCTGTTTGGCTTAGGCTGAGTTGAGTGTTTGACCTCAAACACAAAATGTGTTAAATTTTTTGACACCGTAAGTTGTAGAATATGTGTATTTATAAAAATAAATTTACGTTGGTGTCAAAATAACGCATCACTTTCGTTAAGGTTGCCAAGAGCATGCCAAAGCAGCAGGTGGCGCTGTATCATTTCAAGTTAATGCCATTTTAGCCAATCACAAGCAATTTGGGGAAAAGTACAACATAATTGAAAGAATGAAAATGAATTGATTCTGAATGTACGTCTTAATAATAAAGTTAATAAAATAAATTAAAACAATCATGCTAATACCAGTTGTGGAACCAAACTGGGTTCCCTCCCAGAATACAAAATATTTTGTAAGGCCAAAGCATTGGTAAATAATACACACATTTAAATCATTGATAAAGAAAACTCTGACATTCATTTATTACATCTTTATCTTTGCCAAGAGAATGACAGTAGATTTTATAATAGAATTTTACTTTTTCACTCAAAGGGGGCATTTCTATCATGTGAACATGTGATATTCCAAATAACAATAATGTAACACAGTGCTGGGTTTTTGCTCAACCAGAATGTACTCTTAAAGTTGGGAAAAAAAAGTTTTACTAGATCCTTATCAATTACGACAAGTAACGATGTCAGTACCGATACTGAACCTCTACTGATGAAAATGCTCCGATACTACAACACCTGCGTGTGTAATAAGCTTGAACGAAATGAATTCCTGGTCCAATAAAAGTTTTTTTGTGTTTTAAACAGAATTTTAGTAAAATATATCAAAAAAAAATTATCAAAAATGCAAGACCTAATGACATCATCAAATTTAATTACTTGTGCTCAGTGTGAAAAAAAAAAGTGGCATCAGTGCAACCCAAGTACAGTATACAACATACACAAAGTTTTTGGTAGGGGCGGCTATAAATAATGCAAACCAAGTAAAGCCAATTTTCAGTCACCGAAGGCCAAAACACAGACAAATATACGTTTTTAGAAATACCTCTTTAACTCTTTGCACAATAATGTATGCGCCACAAGTGCATGACATCAAGAGTGTGATGCATGTGTCCCCGCACATCATTGTGTCGCTGCTGTTTATGTGAAGCGGTGATTCAGGTGCTCTGTTGGCAGAACCGATCTCATTGCTGTTTCAGTACGCGCACACATTTTCCTCTCCTGGCTAAGCTAGGAGGCTCCACTATATTTACAGAGTTGGACCAGCCGAGGCGCTCAACCCCTTGACCGCCATTTACTCGTAAATGATGCTTCTTCATGGAAACGAGACCACATGAGCACAGGCAAACGAGATGTGGGTGGGAGGAGGCGGGACAGCAAGTAAAAGTAACCAAGGTGCGTACGGAGGTGTGACGTGAGAAGGGACGAGCGGACGAAAGACGTCGCGGTCAACGTTCAGACAGCGTTCAGCGTTTTATTAACCCCATCTCCACTGGTCTAGACAGGAAGGCTTCACACAGCCGCTGGCCTGTGGGGGGAGGCCGATTTCTGGATCGGCGCTCAGCGTGTCCCTCAGACGAGCAAAGGGAGTGTTTATTTTTTAACATGGGTAATGCGACGTCCACTGTGTGTGCACAGTCTGTGCTTTAATATGGTCAGTGTGACTTTTCCCATTGACTGACCATCTCTGTGGCCACATATGTTGCTGAGTCCACACATTAGAAGATTACTGGAGGTGTAGAGGTCAAATAAAGGTCAACCAGACAATCAATCAAACAAACAGAGGTGCGAAGTAACGCTCTACATTTACAGTACTTAAGTCATTTTTGGAAGATGAATTGTACTTAGAGTTGTATTATTGCAACATACTTATTACAGGTATACTTTTTTTTAAATAATTAAATGGTATATTGAGTTACATTCTGCTCAATACTTTTATTTTTAACTATTCTATTATTGGTTCCATGATCTTTGTTTTGGTTTGTTAGAGAAAACGCATCCATCTGGCATGCTGTCACATGATTCGGTTTTACCAATCCAAAGAAACTACGAGAGAAATTTGACTAGATTTGGCCAATTCAATTGAGCCATGCTGTCACATGACCGCACAAAAAGTCTCTTTGAAGCAAAGTTTTAAGTGACTAATTTTGAAGAAAAAAAAGGCTATGCAAAGTTTATTTATAACAATTTCTTGTGGCAGAAATTGACTAAAAAGTCAACCCCAAAATGTTCTTAACAATAACATGTTAGATGTGCCGACACTAGTCTAAACATAACATTCTGATTAATATTGTGTCTGTGGAATATGAATAAAGCAGCAGAGTCCACCCGTTTTTATCCATTTCAGGGGGGCGGCCATTTTGACAAAAAATTGTATCATCAGGTAACAACCAATCACAGCTCACCTGTTTTCTGAGTTTGGCTGTGTGACGTTCACAAGCTGAGCCGTGATTGGTTGTCGTCTTATCCAAGCAACTGTGATGTCATTCTCAAGTGGCAAAATGGCCGCTCCCTGAGATGTATAAAAACGGGTGGACTTTATTCACATTCCACAGACACAATATTAATCAGAATACTGTGTTTAGAATAGTGGGGCTGCATAGAACATGTTATTGTGGGGGGCGTTTTTAGGTTTGACTTTTAATTAATCAATTTTAAAAAATAGATATTTTTGTCTAATGTCTAGTTGACAATCATGCTTTCATTTAAAAAATAAACCAGAAGTTACTCATCAGATGCTCAGAAGTTGTAGTTTTTATTATTATTATTTTTTACTTTTACTGGAGTCATATTATTCTAAAGTAATAGTACTCATACTTGAGTACAATTGACCAATATACCTACACACCCACCCGCCCTTGCACTTTTCAAATGTTAAACAATAAAAATCAACAGACAGCTTATGTTAAATTTTATGAGTAATCTGAGGGACTTGGCTGCAAATGAGACATAGAGAGATCTTTTTGGGGGGTGGGGAGGGGGAGGAATCCTGGTTGATTCGAAAGCAAGCGAAGTGGAAAACATGTATAATTCACTGATAGGTGAGGAACATTGTGTAATTGTTGGCCGCGTAGAAAACAGTGGCGTAATCGCTGGCGTTTAACACCAATGTCTCACTCCCACCCTGTATCAGCATGATTATGCACCTGTGTTTTAGACATTTCTCTGGAATATCAAAGTGTTTTAGGGTTGTTTTGCTTTGGCTCACTTTTATTAGGTCCAAAAATTGTCCATCATGCTATCGTAATACATACAGATACAGAGAAAATCCCATGGGGCCTATTCCCTTTAGTGTTGAGCTGTAATTCACTCCTGTTTAGCAATGTTATTAATGCAACTATTCTTGCACTCACTAGACACTTCCTTAGCTAAAGTATAGTAATGATCCAGATCTTGGATCGCATAATGTTGTTTCCAAAAATCTGCAAGCTTCTTGAAAATCTTCCGTAGCCAAAGCTCAGCTATAAAAGCGCAAAGCTGAGCAAGCCAAATCAAGTGGTACTGACTTCCTCCTTGTAAAATAAATATGATGTTGAACAGATGTGGGTTATTAGTGGCGAATGTTTTAATTGCTGGGGAGGAAAATTGGATCTGATTTCGGACGGAGATATCCTCCGAGATGAGAAACACTTTCATACACATTCTGCAATCAGTGACTCAATAACAAATATTTCGCTGGGGCTTTTATTTACTCAGTCAAGCTGAATTGAACCACAAAGGTGAGTTGACGTACTATTGGTCAAGCAATATTTCAACACTGATTTATCGTCTACAATATATGTCACACCTCTTCTTTGCCTTCAGATTCGAGTAACCCGATTTTTAAAACAACCACATAGCTAATTTGTCTTAAGACAGTTTGGCTAAATTCTATCAAATAAAAAAAAATAAAAATAAAAAGGAATACTATATATCCTGTGTTATGGTTGTGACTCGGTCTGTCACGAGAACCAATGGTGCATAAACAAGCAATGAATTATTTTATTTTTTTCTGGAAAAGAAAAAGAGCACCATCGTCGACGATAGCTGTTAGCCGATGTACGGCTAGCATTAATGCTATGCAGATGCGAATAAAACTTTTCAAATGGGTTTCAAAAGCCGTGTCCGCTCGCACTGAGGCGTAGCACGCAGACTGACAGAAGAGGCAACAAAGCAGCGCGAGAGAATGTTGATCACGTATATGTAAACAAATATGCATGTCTTTTGGGGGGATATTTGGGAGGACAGACCATTTCCTTACGTCCTGTTTGGCCGTCCGGGGTTTTTATAAATTCATGAAAATGTCTGGTTGGCAATGCGTGACTAATAGGAGGTGAAGGAGGAGGTACCATGATCGATTTCAAGGCCGGGGCAAGTGTCCTCTTTTTTTGGAAATGGCAACATGGTCGCCCTATAATAAGTCAATATAGTAATTATCGTGACAGGCCTTCAAGTGTGTCTGTATTATACTGCCCCCATGTGGCTAATGCACACAAACCACTTAATTCTTAACATTTTATTTAATTATATTTTAACAATATTATAGAATAACATTTTCCTTATGAATAAACACATCACATTTTTTTTAAATGGATTTTTGTTGGTAGGCTGGAATTAATTAATGGCATTTCTGTTCATATATAAACAATCGGAAATAGCGATTAAACTCAGCGCAACACTGTATTTCCATCCAGAAGTGTTGATTTAATAAACTAAAGGGTCTTTGATCATGATTCCCTTTGACTTCAATCAGGTGATTTGTATAAAAGAAAAATGGAGGCGCACCACCCACTCAAATGTTACATTAGGCCGCATACAGAATTTGTTATCACTTTTGTACCCCATCCATTGAATCTCTTTCCATTGCAATATGGCGGCGAGACCCCACTCTCGGTGGTCCTCTTGCAGGGAAAGCCGGAGCTAAAAAAAATAAACTCTCCCTTCTGGCATTGAGGGTGGGCGATGCCACTCTGCAGTGAGGGGACGGCGGTCTCTGGTGAGTGTTACTGAACTGTCACTTACACCTCCCCCCTTCCCCCACAAAGCTCCCCATCAGCGCCCCCCCCCCCCCCCCCCCGGAGTGGGCCGGGCCCGTGGGACAGGGTGGGGTGAGAGTCCGGAGCATTCCCGGCATTCCCGGTCAGCAGCGCGGCGGCAGGTACGTGCACGAGGCCAAGTTCGCGGATGGGCGCACACGCGGAACGGCCAGCGTGGCAGCACGTCACTTTGAGTGTGAGATTAAACAATTCGCAGAGCTAATCCAAAGCAGTTTCACTCAATGTGAGTCCAGTCGCACCCTGCAACAGACTCTCATCCTTTTTTTTTGCTTTTTTTAATGTGAGAAAAAGTGAAAGAAACCAGCTGGGTAAGGTTTTAGAGCAGCAGCCCTTAGTGGACTTGGCGTGGCTTGACACAGTTGATTTTGTGATGCAGCCCTGATTACAATGACGGGCCTGCAATTATGATGCTGCCCCCGAGTGTGGCCTCCTGTGGACTCATCCTCTCTTGCTGTAATCGTTTACTAATTCACACCTAGGATAGCAAGATGGAGCCGTTTCATTTAAAATTTTAATAGCATTATATAACCATTTTCCTGGTGTGATAAAAGCTGAAATAAGCATCTGGAGTTGTTTTCCATGAAACCTCATCTTATTAGCAGTGATGAAGTTGACCTTCTGAACCCGCCACTCAATTGCAACACAAACCAAATGTGCATTCAGCACAACGCTCTCCCAGACTCAATTGGACTCATTCAAGAAATTTCAAGAAGTCGATGATGACGTTTTCCCATTCCTCCGTTTTGGGCTTGTTGTAGTAAATGTATGTTGGCAGACTACACTTACAACGCGTCTACATTTTGATGGCTCACTATAAGAGGCCAAGAATGCATGAGTGCAAAGCCTGAGTGGTCAACGTGTACTAAACACACAAACAAACATACACACTATCCTCTCTTACTTTGGCCCTCTCCTGCATGCTAAACGTTATCCTTCGGGCTCCTAATTGCCTGTAATTTGCTCGTTGAAAGAATCCCCAGCTTGTCTGGACCAGTGACGCATGGTAACCTGAGAAATACTGCAGGGGAGGAAGAGCGGGGAAAGGAGGGAGGCTGGATACACGACCACAGGAAGTGGATTAAGATGAGAGGATGAGGAGAGAGGGAAGACGGAATAGGAGCTATATGATCAAAAGATGCTATTCATGGTTTATTACACCGAGAATTTTCTATCCATATTTTTCATCAAATATCTTTGATTCCTTTGACTTTTGACTTCAACATTTGATCCTGTTAACTTGACTTACTATTAATAAATACTTGACTTTGTCAACCCCTGATTACGCTAATGATACCCTTGACTCACCCTTAACCTAGTTGACCTACTCTTGACTCACCCTCAGCTCACCCTTGATTTACACTGGACTAACCCTTAACTTTGCTGCTAACTTTCACATCATATTGCTTTAGCACACCCTGACCTTTACCTCCCTTTAACTTACTCGGAACTACTTTCATCGACCCTGAACTTTTATATAACCTAACTTGATTTTTTACCTACACTTGAACCATAAAATACCCTTTACCCTCGGCATAGCCTTGATTTGGTCAATAGTGGTCATTACTCGTATAAAAAAAATAAATCATGGTCCCACTGAGGGTCCGTACATCATCATCAGACTGACATTTTCATACTGACTTGGGGCTTACTGAAAGTCAAATCTCCCGTCCTATATATCACCTTGGTTGGATTTTTTTTTTTTAAAGGAATTCAACTCCACTTTTCCTATTCGACGACATTGCACCCGAGAGGGATGACAAGCTCATTTTTGTCGCGGGCCACATTGTAGTTATGGTTTCCTTCAGGGGGCCGTTTTGATTGTGAACCCAAATAAAGGTATGATCACAATAACTAGTTGTTAAAAATCAGACGGCAGTAAAAATTGTTTGTCCAACAAAAATTATTGCATTTATTGTGCTTGCAAAATCTCAATGTTTTTAAAAGTTTGAAATGTTGGTGTTTTAGAAAGTAACATAAAGTCAATACACATGATTTGCTATTGCAGGCCACAGAGTGGTGGGCCAAATCTGGCCCGAGGGCCTTGATTTTTACACCTGTGACTCAAGAGCTTAAACTAACCTTAACCTTATCTCAAATTCTCCATAGGTTAGTGTTTTCTTGTCTTACCCTCGGACTTCTCTTGAGCATCTCTGTATAAAGTTATTGGGGGAAGTCAACTTTAAACATGTCTTGACAATAATGTGACCTCACTAGTCTAAACATGACATTCAGAATCCAGCCGTTTTTATCCATCTCAAGTGGCGGCCATTTTGCCACTTGCCGATGACATCACAGTTACACAGTGCTCAGGCAACGGCCAATCACAGCTCACCTGTTTTCAGAAGCTGAGCTGTAATTGGTTGTTACCCGAGAAACTGTGATGTCATTTTCAATCGACTGAATGGTCGACTTAAAATGGCCGACTGATATTGATTTTTTTTTAAACTGCTGAATTTTGCTGCTTAACTCATATTCCACCTCTGCAATATTAACCAAAATGCTGAATTTAGTTTAGTGGGGCTGCAGAGATCATATTACTGTCAATAATTTTTTGGGGTTGACTTCCTCATCAGTGGCCTGATGCTTTAATATGGCTGCCGTAAAGGATTGTGGGTAACAAGTAACCTATGAGCTAATAGTGGGTTAAAGGTTGCATTGAGGCACTTTTCCTACGCATTTTTAGAATTCATACAACCTTTCTTCCATGTCGTTGTGGGTGGGTCATCTCACTTGGGCAGGAAAGCAATGAAACATTTTGATGCAAAAAAGCAGAATTGTCCATTGTTTTGGGGGAGCCCCTACTACCAGGCTTGTTTTTGTTTTGTTTAGCGTGTTTCTATGGCTTTATTTGCATGGAGCCACCAAGGCGTCTCGAAATATCCTTGATTCCGAGTAAATTTGTCCAAATTCTTCACTCACAACCCATTCAATGGCATAGCCTTTCACGTACCCTGGAATTGAAAACCTCATTTACCCTTAACTTCCCCTTGACTTCCTCTCAACTTAGTCACATCTGACACCAAGCCATCCACCCTAAAATCCCAATCCGAGTCCCCACAACGCGACTGCATTAACAGATTTACGTCCCACAAACTGAGAACAACGAGGCGCTCGCACACAAAGCGTGGCGATCAGAGCACGGTGCGGTCTGGAGGACAGGATGTAAGGTCTTGATTGTTTGCTTTGATTTCCTGTGGTGAGGGCTGATGAGCGCCTGCCAGCAGACTGCGCTCGCCCGCCTCTCCCTGCCAATTCCGAAGTTTCCCAGCGTGCCGCGGCGAGCGTTTCCCGCTGCTCCTAGAGCCCGAGCAGGGGCGGCCCGACTTCAGCCCTGTCCTCGCGCCTCTCCCACCGTTGCTGCGAACGAGCTCCGCTGCTGGGCCGCCAACCTGTTTCGGTGTACAGTTGATTGCTTTGTGGTTCCGCTGCTCCTTTTCAGGAGGGGGTCAACGTCCTCATGTTTGACAGTTGGAATCATGAGCAAATTGTGTCATTTCCTACTTGTTCTCGCTTACTATTAGATGCGTATGCGCGCGTGTGTTTGGAGTGTGTCTGAGGGGATCCTGAATCAGCAAACTGCTCTCCATCGACTTAATTTTGCTTTTTAAGAAAAGTCTACATACACTAGATGTGCGTTACCTGCCTTGTGCCGATTCATGGCATTCCAGCAGTTTGTCATGTTTTTGATTTCTGATCACATCTTGCCCCACTGTGGCGTGGAGCCGCTCTACAGTTTATATCTGCCTGTCTGCCTCTCCTCTTTCCTTCGCCTAACTGGGACCACCCAGAAGAACCGCCAAAATTTCCCCCTCTTACTTTCCACCATTCTCTCCGTTGCCTTTTCCCATCCCCGTTTTCGCCCCCGTTTTCTTTGTATCACTATTCGCCGAATCGCACGAGATGGACTTTTACCTCTATAATTACGGAGCGTAATTATTTTCAATGATCAACACATGGAAGATTAATCAGCAGTGAAGATATTCACGTGTGACAAGTAAACAGAACAACAGAACAAAGCAGGAATCTCACGGGTGTTCTGTTGAGGTGCTTTGTTGCTAATTATAAAACTATTCGCCTCATCTGTCGAACAGGCGGACTTTGTGCTAAAAATGTCCTCTGGATTCAGGACACGGATACTAACAAGTTTCTTCTGGCTGGAAATATTATATCATCGGCTAAGAAAGGATTTAACCCTAACCCACGGCTCAAGGCAGAATAATCAAACCATGCTGGAAGGCGAGACTTAAAAATGTGAACGGAAGACACCAAGATTTAATAATATGTCATGCTCACTGTTGAATCTATTTACTTACAGGGGATGTATAAAAAGTCTACACATGCCTGTTCAAATGCCAGATTTTTGTGACATAAAAAAATAAACTAAAGTCAGATTTTTCTAAGGAGGGAAAGAGAAATAATGTGTTTGCAAAAGTGTTCACACCCTCCAGTAGCCGGGCATGTGACTTTGCTCAGAATTAACCAATCACATTCATTGTTCAGATAATGGAAGTGATGGAAAGATTCAAACTCATGTCAAATGGGACTCAGCACACACCCGCCACCATTTAAAGTGCCTCTGATTGGCCCAAAATAAAACTCAGTTGTTCTAGCAGCATTTTCCTGACTTTTTTGTTGTGTTTGTTTTCTAGCATAAGGCTGACGATTTTGTCCTCACACCAACTGCTATGCTTCCCTCTAGGAATGGTGTTCTTTTGGTGATAAGTGCTTCTGCGTTTGTGCCAAAGTACCTTTTGGAATTATGGCCAATTTAAATAATAACAAAAACAGGTGAAAATTTGTATTTATATCCGCTGTGTAGCAGTTTAAGTCAGACTATTTGCATGCAAATTAATAACAAATTAACAAATTATAAAGTTTCATTTAAGGTACCCAAATGGTAAAAGTGATACTTTGCAAATTCAGCAATTTTCAGCAGTAAAAAGTTAATATTTTGTGGAAAGGACATCACGTGTTGAGGGCTCAGGTAACAACCAATCACGGCTCAACTTAAGTAAGTCGTGATTGGTTGTTACCTCAACACTTAAGGTATCATTTTCAATCGACAGCAATTGGCAAAATGCGTTTATAAAGGTGTTAATTTTACATGAAAAATAATGACGTTATCGAATTCATGATAGACAAAATATGAACTTGTTACTGCTGAAAATTGCAAAATTAGCCAAGTATCCCTTGGAGTGGTGGAGTCTCAATTGTCAGTGGAGCGGCGCTGGCGTGGTCGTGTCTACTTGACGGGGGCGGATTCTCGTCGCACTTGGTCCTCTCCTGTCTTAACACACACAACACTGTTTACGTTTTGGGGTCATGGACTCAGTAGATGGAGATACCACTCATAGTTCTCTGTGTTGTCCTATTCCCCTTTGAGGTTGGGGAGGCGGTTACGGGGCATAATTATAAAGCTCTGCACTGGACATATTGTACATGGCAGCCATTTGTTTTTGTTTTGAAGCGACGTAGCATTGACATCAACAAGTTGAACTTTGTGATGATAATTTGCCTTTGGTTTTTTTTTTCTTCATGTTGATTTTGCAAGACTTGGATGTTTATCTGCAGTCGTATCTTCATCATGCAACAGACGCATGGCCGCAATCTTATATCAGTGTTTGAGAGTGGCTAGAGTGACCAGTGCCAATATAAACAAAGAGATGTTTTGGTTGGACTTGACTGAACTGGCGCACGACTGGCCCAAATTTTCATTTCATTACATGTTTTTTTTTAATTATTATTATTATTATTATTATTATTCAAGATAAGCGCCATATCAGAAAAATATATGCATTATTATCTTCATGTATCATATGTGATATAAATATAATCAATATTTTTATTCTTAATGCTTAACACTTTTGCACTCTCCCGAGCCCGAGCTTGTTAGTAAACTGAATGTAAAAGACGTAACAGTGCGGCTTGGCAGGAAACCAGATAAGATGAACGCTTAACACGTCCCAGCCAATCTAATCAGCCTGCGGGACAAAAGGGGTCCGAGTGGAGCTCCTTAATTGCTCGTTTGTTGTGGAACTCCAAGCGCTCGGCAGCACTAACTGGCCCCAGTCTTCGCCCCTGAGCTTTCCCTCCCTCCGACTAACTGTGAGCACACACGCACATGCCCACACAGTAGATGTTTACTTGCAATCATGGCATTTAGTTACAATCATTTATTTCCTCGTGCACATGACATGGAAAATACAAATCACTGCCGTCCGTGAACCTTGGAGCCAAGTTCGACATTTTGGAGTGTGCTTGATTGAGTTACAGCTGACATGGTAACACACAGCAGCTTGTAGAGGTGAATTGGGCTGAGAGGCTCACGACCTCCCAAGACAGGACCCGCATGCACTGTAGCAGTATATCGGCAAGAATCCCAACTTTCATTTGATGTACTTTTCAAGTCAGAGAGGCCATAATTACTGTACAGTTTTTTTTAACACGAGTGACTTGTATAATTATTCATCAGCCACATTGATGTTATAAAACTACCAGAAAATACATATTTAAAAAAAAAAAGTGCATTGAGAAAAATACGATTTACTTGTGATTTTATATTTCACCTTAATATAAACATCCAATCCTCACGTTAGTGTTTTTATTTACTTCGTTGAATAGGCTTAGAGAAATTTTTATTGTTAATTAACAAAAATGTAAAAAGACCATTGCACCGAATTGGTCCCATTTGCTTGTTGTAAGGCGCTTAAAATAAACGTAAACTCTTTTTTACAACTAAGTTCATATATCGAATGACTGAAAATGTACATTTTTTTTTCATGTCTTTTTTGGGGGGAATAACAAGACTAAAACTAACAGGAGTAAGTAATTAGCATGGAATATGTCACAAAACATTTTTAACTGATTTAAATGATAATATTTCATGGTAAAGTCTAAATGTAGGAAGCACTAACAGGCAACAAATGCCCAAATAGTGTGACAAGAAAATACAGTGTGACAAGAATATATTTTACTATAAAATTTTCCAAAAGTTGTACACGTAGTATACAATAGACACACAAAGAAAGACAAATGTATGCCACACATTAAATATATCAGACCAAAGACCCTATTGCCTCATGTTATCAGATTTCTTTGAGAGTACCTGTGTATTAGTGATACTAAAATAATATATATCATGTTATCTCTCTCTAAAAAAAAAGTTTAATTTATTATTCATTATATTAATCATAAAATTAAGTATTATTATATTACAACGTAATATGTAATATAATTAGAGATGTTTGATATCACTTTTTTTTCAGACTGATACCAGCACGAGTACTCAACACTTAAATAGTCACCGATACCAAATGCTGATACCACAAGTACTCTCAGACTCTGGGCCGTAGTCACTGGGTCACAGGGTTAACACAAGCCAATTACCAAAACAGTTAAGGAGGAGACAGGAAACACAATATTTACCACATGACTGCCAGAGTGACGCAACACTCTCTCTCACATACACTCACATCAGTTATACTTTTCGGACATTTTGGTTCTTGTGGAGTGAAACCAACTTGGCCCATCAAGTAAATAATCCCCAAAGCGTGAGCTGAACTTTTGCGATGGCGTTTTGCAAGTGGCGAGGAAGGCTTTCATGCCAAGCTCCATTCGTGCGCAAGGAGACAATGTCCATACTCCACTTTGATGTTTTGACAGAGCTGATAAGTCGAAATGTCCGTGTATCTGATATGTTTATGTTGGGGATGTTTGCTATGACCCTGGCGTGTGGCTGCGGGG
This sequence comes from Leptonotus elevatus, assembly GCF_054856555.1. Lineage (NCBI taxonomy): Eukaryota > Metazoa > Chordata > Actinopteri > Syngnathiformes > Syngnathidae > Leptonotus > Leptonotus elevatus. Next base: position 15,089,594 of record NC_141241.1, on the reverse strand, counting down.
ACGCGGCGGGAGGTCGCGCCGTTTCCTGTTTATCACATCTTCCCCCGTGAATGTCAAACAGTTTACCTAACGAGGTACTCTGCGTCTCCTTTTTTTTGTCACATACGTACAAAAAAAAGTGCACTGCTCCGCACACATTTTATGGATCCCTTCGGATGTACATGTGGGTCTGTTGGCTTCAAATCACATGGTATGTGCAATTTATGTAAACAGGAAGCAAAATAATACTGCAGTTGAGCTTCCTTTTTAAATACGGGAACTGAAAAAAGTCAACGTGAGTAGAAAAAGCGTTATTTTGATTGATGAATGTGAAATAAATTCTCCTTATTGACTTTTGTTTTCACGTTAGCAGTCAAAATATTCAATCGCCATGTGCATAAGCAATAGTCATATTATCCTAGTTGATTTCTTTGTTTCCAAGCACCAGTAATGAAAACAATGACACCGAGAAGCTTTTCTTGAACCTTGTTTTTCCTTGTCTTGGTTACGCCGCTTCCTCCGGACTTTACTGTCTTGTAAAGCATGCGAAAGCTGCACTATGTAACATGAGAGGCAGAGAGCGCGTAGCGGTGAGGGAGGAAAAAGAGGCTCGAAAGAAAGTATGCACGGGAAAGGCTGGAGGAGGCCGTGGTCATTTGCAAGCTGAGTTTCAGAGGCTTAGAGGATCTGACGTCTATCTGATATATTCCATGGCTCTCAAATCCTGGCTGGGTGGTTCGCCGTATGTGCGCGTGGACACAAACGCACCCTAAATGGTTAATTGTGTTCCGAACAGTTGAATGCTGTCACAAAATGCTAGGACATATTTCTTTCCTGAAATTCATTATTTTTAAGGATGGCCGAGTTCTAACAGTACTTGATATCGGTACTCAAGAATTTAGTACTTGTGCTGGTATCGGTATATAATTCAAAATATCTGGCCAACATAAATTTACATTGGTTTCCTAGCACATCAGTCATGTTTTATCACTGATCTGAATATAGGACCGATAGGCCAAGACTTTTGAAGTCGCGAGGCCGCCATATTGCTCCTCCCAATAAACCTTTCTCGGCATACGATCCCATACATTACAGTATCGAAAATTGGAAAACGTATGAGACAGTGCTTAGTAGAAATGTTTTAATTTGTTAAACATAAACAAGAGGATGTTTTACAACTTGCCTTAAATACATTTATACATTATATGCTTAATGATGTTTATAGGAGAAAACCTGTATATATTTTTTATTAAAGAATTATAACTGTAATTAAACAAAAGATTCCTCTCCCAAATCTAATATTGGGGTCTAAGGAACTGAGTGATAAAAAAAAAAAAAAGGGTTCATCAAAGCAGCACATACCGGCCACTTGCTATTTAGTATTTTTTGAGTATTTATTTTTTACTTGTTAAAAAATAGTGCCCCCACCCCCCGGCCCCAGCCCTATACTAATTGCCTACGAGCTATATATGTCTAATTTGTACAAATACCGTATAGTGTATACAGTAGTCTGCTCGCAAGATGGGAGGAGCAAAATGGCCGTCCTGTCGCTTCAACAGCTTGCGCTGGTATATATGGGCTATCGGCTCTCCAGTCATATTCAGATCAGTGTGTTTTATGCTCGTGTTTTCTGTATTTGCAGGTTATGTGGACAGCAAATGTTCACTGAATTACAATACCGATGCTACTTTTTCAGAATTACAATCCAGCTTACTTCAACCATTTCAACGTTTTTTCTTCTATTTTGACAAATAGGTTTTTTATGTGCAAAAATTCGGCCACCTGTTATTGCATTTTTAGTACTGTAAAGCTTAAAGAAAGACTTCATGGTTTGTGGCTTTTGGATTTATTCTCGATGTATTTTATTGTGTGCTCAATTTGGATGAAGTGACCCTTGTTGGAACATTTCAAGGTCTGTTTAATAATACTGGTGAGCTGTGTGTCGCCCTTGGGACCTTCGTTAGCCTCCATTCGGCACCTGAATTGAAGCCCCAAGCATGGAGGTGTGGATGGAACATGTCAGACATTTTTTTTCCAATAGATAACATGCATCACATAGACTCAGAAATTGAGCATAGGCGCTACACTCTTTTCTCTTGTCTTTTACATTTTTACCAGGCAAACTTATTCCCACTGTTTGGATAAATGTATTGGCTCGTGCGTGTGCACGCACGTGTGAGCAGCGCAGGTTTCCATGCACGTTAAAAGAGGCGGCGGTAAGGGAGCGAATGACACAGCCGATGACTGGGTGGTCTTCTGCGAGCCCAGCGAATGGACGTGGAAGTGAACTGTTAAAGGCCGCAGGAGCAGCCTGACTGAAATCACAATAGAGCCAAATGAGTAAGCTACATGCAGGGGAGTGTTGGTGGAGGTGGGGGTGCGCAGGGGCTACTCCCCTCTACAAAGCGCTTCTTTCACAAGGGGAAACCTACATGTGTTGGCCGTTGCGCTTAATAAAGTTTCAATAGATTTAAATAGCCGCAGAGGCTGAAGTTGGGGCTGGGTGGAGTGAAGTTAAAGTGATGAGAACCTGCATGCCAACCCTGTACTGTGGCTTCTGCTTGACATGACATTTGTATGAATAATTGGAAAATTAGAATCCTAGTTTGGATTGACACTGTCGGAAAGGAAATATTAACAATGTCATATATTTGTTCCTGTGGATGATGAAGATTTTCTAATATGGTAACTGGGGGGTACATCTCTCCACAAATTTGGTTTTTGATACGTGGGCTGCAAGACAATTCAAGGACGATTACATTTGAAAGTGGACCGATTTGATTGACTGGGAATACGATTCGATTTGATATAGCACGGCTCAGTAAAACGGGGTATGATGTCATGATATTTTTGGCTGTCATTTTACATACATTTGTGTGAACTTGTCAGTACTATGAATGCGCCACTTCCTTCTAAGATGTATCACTCCAATAAATGACGATTCGAGATTATTTTTTAATTTGGTTCGATTTGGTGCAGTCACATCTTTTAAATCAATAAATGATTCTCCGAAACAAATTGTTTTTGTTTTTTTGTTACACCCCTAACGGTAACTTTATTACATAAAATATGATGGACAATATTTACGATATTCTGATGTATGATGAATGAACTAAGTTTAAACATTGTTCAATTTATATGACAGTTAAACAGATTTGGGCATAATTATATTTGAGAATGCAGAATAGACTGTATAGGTATAAAAACAGATGCACTTACATTTGCATGGATTGACTGTTTATTTATCGAGTACTGTATGATGCAATTTTCAAAACATGGACATCGCATATTAAACTGAAGTTAACCCCCTCCTCATGTAAGGTTAATGCAACAGCTACAAAATATTTGTATGTTGTAATGGTTATTTACGAAAGTCTGTTTATGCTAGAGCAACAACAAAAACTATCCTTTGCTTAATTGTGGCAATTGCCACATGTCTAAAAACACAATTATTTTGCCTAATATTGCCGTGCACCAAATACACAACACTATCAACGACATTTATGCAAAGGCAAGCTTTTTGTCACTTCAGTCATAATAATGATATAGTATCTCGCTCATAATCATACAAATAATGTCTTGTAATTATGATTTAGTGTCTGTAATAGTTCATAATTATGAGATAGTATCACATTATTGTGACTTTGTATTTCAATTGCGACTTAAAAAAAAATCCAGATCAAAATCAGGCTTGCACTTTTAATGCACCAGAATGTCAGGGCCAATTAATGGTATTTTTTTAAAGCAAATTGTTATTTTCCAGAAATGTTCACAGGATTACAAATACACTTAAGATCCCAAATGATAGTTAATAACTAGCATTCCTGAATTAAAAAATAAATAAGTGTTTTCAGTGCTTGATTAATTTCTGACTCCTCGGAGAAGCCCAGTGAGCTCTCTCAAAATTGGAAATTCCTCATTCCTGTTTAAAGAGTCCACAATCAAGCATCCATTGCCATTCGTCCGAATAGATCATTTATTTCCATATCGAAATATGACGTTTTTAGCTTTAGAGTCCCGTCTGACTTTTTTTCGCACGTGAAGGGCGTCCAGTCTGGCGCATCAAACCAGAGTCTGCGACGGCAGACGGACTCACTCAGTCGCATTTTTTTCCTTCACTGGTCTTGACTGCGGCTCGCAACGACAGGCTTCACTCTCTCAGTCTGTCTGTCTCTGTGGATTTCCTGTGGCCTCAGGGCTCCTCTATATGCCTCCCTCTCCAGGGACCCAGCTTGTCTTCCACGCACACACATAATCAGCGCAGAGTGTCTCTGGGGCCACGATGATAGCGATCTCCAGCCTGGTCCACGACTTCCCATTTGGGGTCAGAATGGAAGAGATGCTGCCAGTAACAGGATTTCGTTTGTGTGTACGCATACTTGCGCATGTGCCTCTGAAAGTTTATCTTTGCTGAATGCGTGTTTCTTCGCGGAAAGAAAGCACCGCGCGAGCACCTTGGTGGCTTTTGCCCTCTAAAAGCAGGATAAAGAGGGCAGAAGCTTTTTTAGCTGCAGGGCTTTAGCCACTGACAATATTTTCCAGATGGGCCTCGTTCGCCCCCATACTGCACCAATGCACCAGCCACTGTCCTCCACACACTCACACAACGTTTAACACACAGATTCTTTGACACAAATGTACTTTTTTGTATTTTTATTGAATTTATCTAAACAGTTCACAAATTCATATGCTTGTGTTCTTTCATATTTTTGACACTTTTGTCATCACATCTTATTGTAATAATATAGCATTCAAATATAGAGTATGTATTTACTAGGAATGTTTGATAAAAACATTTTTTAGGCCGATACCAGTACCAGTACTCAACTCTTGAGTAGTCACCGATACCAAGTACCGATACCACTAATACTTTTGATACATAAATAAATAAATAAAAATTAACAATGACAGATTGAAAGTAAGACTTATTTATCCCAATAAAAAAAAATCCTTAAAATTGCATAAAACTGTTTTATATAAAAAAATGTTTTTACATGCATTCATAAAATACATATTTTGTATAGAACACACACTAAATGGCAAATAAATAAATAAATAAATAAATAATCCAGCGGCCAGGAAAAGTCCCAATCAAAATATGTGGTTGTACATCTTAATGGGCATCTGTCAGATATGTATTCCTGTAGTTCCTGGTAGTGATGGACAAATGAAGACCCATAAAGCACTTGCGATAATTTTTTTTGTGACTCCTCTAGATGTAGATCTTGGTTTTAGATGCAAGAAATTTAAACAATTTCCAATGGTCCAGCGTTTATCTTTAAACCAAGAGCACCATCTAGAAGAGTCAAAACATAATGCAAATGCTTCATGAAGCTTCATTTTCCCATCACTAGTTACTGATAGCTAAATGGCAACAAGATGGCGGCCAATACAGCGTTCACTCGATTATCGTTGAGGTTCCGTTCTAAAAAATATCCGTAACAGGTGAAATCCGCAAAGTAGCCAGCTTTATTTTTTTACATTTATTATATATGTTTTAAGGCTGTAAAGCTTCTCGCCACACATTTAATACTTATCTAAGACAGGAATGAACATTTACTAACATTGTTTAAACACTCTCAATGTGCAAACCTTTGTCGATAAAAAAAAAAAAAAAAGTGTCATAGTTAAAAAAAAAATGCATGCAAAATTGCACTAGACAAAAATCCACAAAACAGCATAGCACCACGTTATAGTATACTGTACTACTTACTTTACATTATTTTCCTGAATTCCTGTTAGAATCTATGTGATTTGTTTATTTGTGTCTAATTACAGCCCATTATAGTGCCCATCTATTTCAATGAGCTATTTTTAGAACAGGCCCACAGGCTATTATCCTGCTTTATATTTGCTCTGCTATGAGCACACACACAAAAAAGAAAAAGATCATCACAGTCGCCGGCCATGTCAACATCAATCAAAATCAAAACGGAATATTACTTGACTTCACATTATCTTTACTTGGGCCATATAATGCTGTGGCTGGTTGGTGTGTATTTGCCTGGAAAGTTTAAAGGTTGACTAAGTTCCAGGTGGCATATTTCCTATTTCCCCACTGCCCTGAACGCAGCATAAAATCTACTCCATCATCACGCGTATCGCTGAGGCGCGCTCAAAAGATTCGAAGATTCTTCCCATGTTGACGCACAAAGAGTCAGTGTTCGCGGGCCTCCGATGTGACGAGCTGTGACGAGGCGGTGTGAAGCTGCCACAGAAATAGATTGGGGTCACAGGCAACAGCACGCATGGAGGGTCAGCCAGCGCTTTCTCGGTAGCGCGTGTGCGTATAGGGTGGAGGTGTGGGGAAGCGAGCGTGTGTCCATACCTCGATATTTTTGGAAACCACATGGCCGAGTCGCAGCATTGCGAACACACATGGCACATCGCTGACCATCAGTGAGTGCGGGTATCCACCAAACCCAAACCCACCCACAAACCGCTACTATGCACACACATATCCCGCATACGCACACTATTCTTCTCTAGCCACGTATGTACTCGTTAAACTGCACACGGTATCGGGCTTAACCCTCTCGCTTCCCCTCCTCGAGCTCAAGTTCATCAACACCAAGCGATGACTGCATGCGAGCGTGTGTAATTACCGAACGCTTCGCAGCCGCGCTATGTTTACATCATTGATACACAACTTTTGAGGAATGTCAAACAAGCAGTGTGAGTAAATATGTCTTCCAGGTGGCACTATTGATCACAGGGTGTTCGTCCACGCCCCCTCAACTCAGCGAGACCTCGAGATCGATTGATACCATCATTAGGCGACTGAATTTGGCCCACAGCCTCACACAAAGTCTGTTTGTTATTGTGAGAAATGCATTGGTCCACTGGGAATTAAGTTGGCTGTGCTGATAAAAGGACAGCAGTGACTGTGACAGAGGGAAAATAAAGAGATGGGGGCTCGGCGGAGTGGGAAGTGTGTTATGAGTCGAGATGAGCTAGAATGATAAGGGCTGCCTAACACATCCTCAGGGTGCTCCTACAAATTTCATGTACGTCAGCATACAGTAGAAGCTCTCAGCTCAGCTTTTTATTTGTTTGGGTTTCCCAAAAATATTCCTATAGTGAAGTCATTTTAAGGAGACTGGGTGTCGACGTATTTTAAAAAAGTATTGCGCCGTAAATGATTTTAAACCTAAAATAATGATAATTACTTGCATTAGACTACTCGCACCAATTTTTAGACATGGTCCAAGCAGGCGTGTCCTTTATCCTTAAACTAATCCTTCAAACTTTCTGCCACCAAATTGTCATTCTTTTTTGCTGTAACATTTAGCTTGGTTCAGAAGGATCTGCTTAATTGACAAACAGCGCAAGTCTAGCACAAAGCGCAGTCTACTAATTGTGATGGTGGATTTTTCTTTATTGTGCTCAAATAAAATTGGGCGTGAGAGAACGTTTGCATTGTTATACGCCGTTGTGAGATGGAAGGCAACCGACACCTCTCAATCCTATTAAAATCACGGCAGTAGAAGCGCACACATGCTCGACCTTGAGGAAGCAGGAATGGACTCGCTGGGTTCAGGAGGGGTGGTGTGGGGTTGGGGGGTGGGGGGTGGTTCTTATTAAAATATTTTAAAGATGATAATGCTAATAAGCCAAAACGATCAAGTTCACCAAAATTGTGTTACACCACCTGTACCACCATTTAGACATTTTTTAGCAAGTCTAAAATTGATTCTACATTTTATCACCAAATTGAGATGCACCAGAACGCCCAGAGAAGCTCAATGAGGTCCCAAACACGTTAGACGAGACTTGTCCCAGAACGTGACAATTTGAAACCCAAAAATTAGATGCATATTTTCTCAAAATGCTCAAACTCCATATTGTGAACGACCTTCATGGCATTCAGCATTGGAAGTTCCAGCACACAAACAATGATGTATATGCATGTTGTGGGCTGGCTAGAAAAAAAACATCTGTTTTCCATGAGCCCGTGAGCAGGCTGGGAGCAGCCAAGTACAACGCAGAGGGTATTAGAGGTAATTTTCTTATTAGAGAAAAAAGACTCAATCTCAGGAGCTGTGATTGTAAATGGAGATGGAGCTTATCTGAACGACTATCAGTCTCACTGCAGGGCCGACGCAGGCAGGCAAGCGGTGGCTGCTTAACGCAGATGCACACGCGTGTGCATGTTATTGCCAAAAATACCGAGCAAACATGACAACATGGTACCACATGACGTTGTTTTAATTGTGCTTATGAATTGCATTATCTGCAGTGCTAAATTTCCTTGTCAGAACCAAACAGCTGATGATTGGAAGTGGTCAAAATGAAATGACAATCTATATGTGAAAACAGATAAATCGCCAGATGCATCGTCCACTTGAACAAATAAATGCTTCTCCCTAAATATTATTTTCTACACTCAGGGAAAATAAAGTAACAGGTGGTACCACTAGGTCGCTGTAATTACCTTAACTACAGCCACATTTCCACAAGGTACAGTTCGGTTCAGTTATTGTGGGCTCGGTTGCAATGCTACACCCTATTTTGGTTAGCTTCACCACCATGGCTGCGTAGCTGATGGCAGATGAGCATGGCAGAAAGCTGCGTAAGCTCCATAAATAGTGTGACATCTTAACAGTAGGGTAGTGTTTAACTTTGTCAATATCACCAACAGGTGCCTGTGAGAGTTCCACTTTTTGCCCAAAATATATATTTATTTTTTTAAACTTCCAATTCATTGTATTATGCGCTGTAGATGATCTGAACATCTGAAATTCATATTTGAGAATCTCTCATTATGGATGGATGGATGGATGGATGGATGGATGGATGGATGGATGGATGGATGGATAGATAGATAGATAGATAGATAGATAGATAGATAGATAGATAGATAGATAGATAGATAGATAGATAGATAGATAGATAGATAGATAGATAGATAGATAGATAGATAGATAGATAGATAGATAGATAGATAGATAGATAGATAGATAGATAGATGTGCAAACTGGACATGGTGAGACCATGGTGGACCTTAGCAACTCAGTTAGTTTTTTAGGATTTCACTGTTCTTTCTTTTCTTTGATCCTTCCTCACAACCTCACGACTCTAGCTGGATTCTGAAGTATTCGGTTTAAGTGAACGGTATGGGATTTTTTATAGGTTTTAGGTGAATTCATGAGTGCACACGCACGTACGCACACACACATGCACATACTCACGCACATACAAAAAAAATTAAAAAAATTAAAATAAAAAAAAGAGAGAGAGAGAGCAATGATGATGACATGTCAAATCAGTAAAATTACAGAATGAACAATACTGAGCTCTCAGGGGAAAAAAAAGAAGGAAAAAAAAGCAACTCAGTTAGTAAGATGACTGTGTACAATTATACTTAGGATTGATGAGAAATTTTGTATTTCCCTACGACAGAGTGGACATATGTTAAACTTGACCACATTCTTCTGAATATGATGACAATCACAAAATATACATGTAAATATTTATTGCGCTATAGACACGGCTTCGTCCTCCATAGTCGACAAAATGCTGGTGGCGATGTCTGAAAACGTCAGATGGTTCAGTTACTCCATAATGACAGGGTGGACAGCAATTATAAAATGTTCAGTTGTTAATACAGTGTGTCATGACCCAACTGATGTCTCTTCCCCGTGTATGTGGTGTCAGTCTGGGCCTCCGGGCCAAGCAGGTTCTGCTGCTGCTCAAGCAATGATGTCCAAATATCTACTTAAATGTTTCTTCAGAGTTGGAACCATACTACTGCAATTAAAAAAAAAATGAATAAGAAGTCATTTCAAACGTGCGTCATCGTTGACCAAAACAAGGAGGAAAGCAGTGGCAGGGCTTTTAGATGTGAAAACATCACAATGAATTACTCACGATGTTGTCTGACAATATGCTTCTACTCACTTTCATGTTATTAGTCACATTAATACTCAGCGGTTGATCTTGTTTTTTTGGCTCTGTCTGAAAATGTTGCAAGACACAACACGTTCAAGGATGCTGTCATTGTTAATGTCTGAAATAAAGTTTGCCGCTATCTGTTTTTGAGCGCGGTGACGCGCGTGTGGCATGTTAGTCACCGCCAACGTGCGTCTGCAGAGAGCTGCAGACAATTTTGTGCAAACGTGGCAATGCGGGGGCAAGGAAATGGAGTCCAAATGGATGCCGGTTGGAAAACATGCTGCAACATCACGGCTTTAATCTAACAGGGAGTAATCCACCCCTTCGTCATCCTCCTCTTCTACCTCTCTCGTTCTCTCGCAACACAATCATCCTCAATCTTTCCTGGCCTTCTCTGAGTGGCTCCCCTGCTCTGATAATTGTCTCCCACTGATCTATGACTCGGGTTTACTCCCCCGCAGAAGAAGCCGTCGCCTCAATGACCGGCCGTCGGCACCATGAGTCGTGACTCAGCTGAAACCCAATAGTCCCCAAGTCTGTGGTGACGGTAAGCGTTTGGTCCTGATGTCCGTAAAACAGGCATATATAAATGCATCCACACTGTATACGTCGTGTGTTATGTGTTATTGTTATACAATATAATATTGTTGAGTGCAATTTTTCTTTAAAATAAAAAAAGAAAAACGTTGAAAAAAGAGTTTTGATGTTTTGGGGGAGGCTTCAGAGGATTAATTTACATTTATTTACATTAAGAATAGATGATCTTTGATTCTGTGCATGTGGTTTTAGATGTGAGCATTGTCCTGGAACAAATTAAACATGTATCTCAAGGCCAACAAGGCTGTGATGTTGTGTGTGTGAGTGTGTGAGTGTCAGCGGCTGAGAAGGGGAGTTTGTTGGATCAGGGAGGAGGGTTTTTGGCACCTAATCCGATGATTGATGGAGTCAATTGGGTGGGCCGAAAGGAGGAGTGCGATGGGTGACGTCCACCATCAGACGTCCGCTTTCTCATCGATCCTGACTCTCTGATTGACTCACACACAAAAAATACTCAACCTACTGATAAAACAAGATCACACACACCCACGTGTTAAATTCCCCTCATGAGTGAGTGAGCGAGCGTATGTGCTTACTTGTGTGAGTGAGTGAGTGTACATGCATGTGTGCGAGAGTGAGCGAGTGAGTGTACATGCTTGTGTGCAAGATGAGTGAGTGAGTGCATATGAGTGAGTGAGTGAGTGAGTGAGTGAGTGTACGTGCTTACTTGCGTGAGTGAGTGAGTGAGTGAGTGTATGTGCTTACTTGCGTGAGTGAGTGAGTGAGTGAGTGAGTGAGTGAGTGAGTGAGTGAGTGAGTGAGTGAGCATATGCGCTTCCTTGCGTGAGTGAGTGAGTGAATGTGCTTACTTGTGAGTGAGTGTACATGCTTACGTGCGAGTGAGTGAGTGAGTGAGTGAGTGAGTGCATGTGAGTGAGTGAGCGAGCGTATGTGCTTACTTGTGTGAGCGAGTGAGTGTACATGCATGTGTGCGAGAGTGAGCGAGTGAGTGTGCATGCTTGTGTGCAAGAGTGAGTGAGTGAGTGAATGCATATGAGTGAGTGAGTGAGTGAGTGTACGTGCTTACTTGCGTGAGTGAGTGAGTGAGTGAGTGTACGTGCTTACTTGCGTGAGTGAGTGAGTGAGTGAGTGAGTAAGTGAGTGAGTGAGTGAGTGAGTGAGTGAGTGAGTGAGTGAGTGAGTGAGTGAGCATATGCGCTTCCTTGCGTGAGTGAGTGAGTGAATGTGCTTACTTGTGTGAGTGAGTGTACATGCTTACGTGCGAGTGAGTGAGTGAGTGAGTGAGTGCATGTGAGTGAGTGAGTGAGTGTATGTGCTTACTTGCGTGAGTGAGTGAGTGTACGTGCTTACTTGCGTGAGTGAGTGAGTGAGTGAGTGAGTGAGTGCGTGAGTGAGTGAGTGAGTGAGTGAGTGAGTGAGTGAGTGAGTGAGTGAGTGAGCAAGCATATGTGCTTACTTACGTGAGTGAGTGAGTGAGTGAGTGAGTGAGTGTACATGCTTGTGTGCAAGAGTGAGTGATTGAATGAGTGACTGAGTGAGTGAGCGAGCGAGTGAGTGTACGTGCAAGAGTGAGTGAGTGAGTGTATGTGCTTACTTACGTACGTGAGTGAGTGAGTGAGTGAGTGAGTGAGTGAGTGAGTGTACTTGCTTGTGTGCAAGAGTGAGTGAGTGAGTGAGTGAGTTTACATGCTTGTGTGCAAGAGTGAGTGAGTGAGCGTACGTGCTTACTTGCGTACGTGAGTGAGTGAGTGAGTGAGTGAGTGAGTGAGTGAGTGAGTGAGTGAGTGAGTGAGCGAGCGAGCAAGTGAGTGTACATGCTTGTGTGCAAGAGTGAGTGCGTGAGTGTACGTGCTTACTTGCGTGAGTGAGTGAGTGTGAGCGAGTGAGTGAGTGAGTGTACATGCTTGTGTAGTGACTGAGTGAGCGATCGAGTGAGTGTATGAGTGCGTGAGCGAGTGAGGGAGAGCGAGGGAGAGAGACAGAGAATGTGAGAGTGAATGTGTGTTGGGGGAGATAAAGGGAGAGAGCGAAAGAGCGAGACTGCTGAGCGAGTTTATGAGCGTGCGCTCTTTGTCTGTTCTGTGTCAGGTTGACTTTACCACTGTGATCTGGCTCATTTCTTCCTCTCCAGAAGTCTGAAATGTTTGTCTCGAGTCCTCTATCAGTGAACAATCCCCCCTAAAATCAATCGAGGTCATTGCAGAAAAACACAGATTCTGATTAATGAATGTCAAAACGTTCACAGGCAGAGCCACAAGCAAGCGTTATTTTTGCACTTGGCGCTGATGACCTTTGGCTCGGTCCAACAAGGCCGGGTCCATGTCAGGGTCCAAAGAGATGCTCCAACCACCGCTGTCTGTGTGGCCCTCTTTGTTGTCACGTCAGGCCGCTGTTCCCTTTCCAGTTCTAACCGCAGTGTGTCATAGCCGCAGAAATAGATCTCTGTTTACATCACCTTCGAGTCAACCCCGGGCTTGTTTTCAAAGATGTCCTGTGGCAAATTTTGCGGAAAAATGTTTCTTTTCCTTTGGCTTGGGAAAAGAAATCTCCAGGTGTGAGTCAAATCCAATTGACAAGGGCGTGACATCACTGTTAAATCTGGATTACAGTTGAAATAGTTCAAAGAATATTTACGGACTTTATGCCATGACCAGTGTTTAATCAAACAGGCCGCGGTGATGTTGCTGTCCTCCAAGTGGGATGATGTGGATTAGAGGTTACTACTCAGTTCATTACGTAGTGTGGGGCGCCCCCCTCAGGATTTAACTTGACTTGCAGCATTAAAAAAAAATACTGAAAAACAAATCACGCGGTACAGGGTGCTTGATGCACACCTGCTATCCAATTCATTAATTTAAAAAAGTCTTCATAAAGAGTTGTATTACTACCAATATGATGCTTGTTATTGTGTTTGTAATTCACAGTGATGTGCATCATACGCAAACTAAATATAAATAAGGTGACCCAAATATGAGACACACCTCTCAACTCTCAATAATAATCATTAATTCAGTCATTCATTTTCAATTATTTTCTGGCAATTTGATTCGACTTTGATTTCTTTTTTTTTCTCTTTAAAAAAAAAGATAATTTTAACTCTTCGATGCAAATGCAACCGAATGAAATAAGGATTGTTGTGTGATTTGTGATGAAGACAAGAAGACAAATGAAATGTTTTTTCCCCAACTGTTTAATATTCTATTCTCAAAGCAAGGAATCTATTTTCAACACATTAGATTGATTTCCATATCACAACCTGAATAAAAAGAAGAAGTATGAAAACAACAATGACTAACAAGGGGAGAATAATAAGAAGTCTGGCGGGTCACCGTTCAGCACCCCGAGTTGCTTAGATTAAAAAAAAACATAAGGGGAGAGAGAGCGAAAAAAAACAAAGCTCAAGCTCTGCCCTTCTAAAAGGTGGCACAGTATGAACCTGGAAAAAAAAATGCCTAAGACTTCCACATGTAGTCAATAATTTGTATAAATAACACAGACACACGTGGACTGACCAATAGCAACTACCTGTGAAAAAACGTGGAATTTAACAAATTGTAACAGGAGGTTCTACCAAATTAAACACATGGTCAAATTTTGGACAAGTGCACAATTTCATGTTCCAAAAATTGTTACAAACAAGCTAAAAATATATTAAAACCGCAACAGGTTGGAATGCTAACATCAACGCTCACAATAACAACAATGATTTTAAATACCTCATCTATATAATATGTGAATATTTAGGGATGTACACAAAAATATATAAAATTATAGTCAATGAAGTGCTTAGTAATCCACGGCTTTAGCTTTAGCTTTCCTTCATTGCTTCAGCCTTAAGGCCTCCAATTGGCACTGTTTAATGTGGACGTGTAAACAGCAAAAATGTCCAAGTGGCCTCTAACATGTTGATGGGTGGCTGATAAGACAACTGGGGGTCAAATCGGAGTGGTCATCTCCTCTCCACTCGGTGTGCGCCCCCATAAATCACATGATAGTGTCTGGCTGCTGTCAGGCCTGCCTGATGCCCGCTAGGGTTAAACCAACAGAGGCCTATAAAGCAATGGGGGGGGGGGGGGGGGGGGGGCAGACAGTCTCCATGGAGCTTTGTCTTCTTCAAATTGACCGTCAGACAACTGCGATAGCGTGAGGAAGACTCTCACATCATACATGTTTTATTCTGGATGCTCTCCTATTTTACTTAGTTAGCATTTGTTCTTTCCACCTCAGTGATCCATTTTTACTCCCCTGCTCTGTCTTTCATCACCTTTTGCGCTTCATTTTAAGAGTACAGGCGAGCGGGCTAAAGTTAGAACCTCTCCAACGCTTCATCTGTCATTTGCTGACGTTATTGTAATCAGGACCGAAAAGATCCTGTCCATACAGACCGGACTCGGCAAGACGGGCGCGAGTGGTCCCGAGCTGCTTGGACAGCGGCCAGACGCAGGAGACGTCGGCGTAAACACAGCGCGAGCCGCACACTCGGGCTAATGCGAGCGCATGGACAATGCATTTATACAACGTTGGCTGCTGAGTGCTGTTGGGTAACGTGATTAACACGCTATGACCTCATTCGGGCCACCTAAGAAATGTGTTCAGTGGACTTTCGTTGCCAAGTTTCTTGAGATTTTAGATTGTATTTTTGGTGGCCAAAGCTGCAGAGGTTATCTGCCTCAAATTAAATATTTACATCGGAATCGGTTAAATGTGTGAGTATATAATGTGACTGCTGACTTGAGGTTAAATGTTTAGAAATAGGTCCATAAAAGGTGCATTGTGCATTTAGACATTGCAAAGGAATTTCTTTACGTGTTTCTTCACTTTTTTGCAAATACTGTTTTGCATTTTGGAACGCCAACACATTAAATTACAACGACTTGTGGAAATACAGCGTTCTTTTTAGCACCCTAAAATAGAATAATTTTCCAGATCAAAAATGTAATAAAAACAATGATGATATAATTTCACCAACATGTAAGAAAGAAAAAAAAATCTGATAGATAATGTTATAACTTATGACATTATTGGGAATTTATTACATTTTCAGGTGTGTTTTTGTTTTTCAAAACGGATAACGTAAAACTAGACGGATAATGTTCATTTTCAGTCCAAAATTCGACATTTTGTGTTTTGAAAATCTAATTGACTCATTTACAGCAAAAATTGGAGCGTTAACATTTTTATGTTAGATGTTTCAGAGTTAAATGGAGGTCAGTGTTGGAGTTATTTCACAGAGTTTATTCAGTGTTAAACCAACTTATTCAGTGTTAAAACAACTAAGTTTTCAGGAAATTATTACATTGTGGGTGCTGCATGCTTAAAATACAAGACTTAAGCTCATTTAAAAAAATAAAATAAAAATACCACGCTACCAAATAGTTAAAAGGACTACAACATGGTATTTTAAGCCCTTCCACAGTTACCATAAGGCATATAATGATGAAATCTTACCTTTGACACAATCGCGATTTTCTTATGAAATATGAGTTATTTCGGTGGCTATTTTTCTTACCTGGAAGTCAAACGCTCGGTTCAGTAAAACCCCGCCTCTCCCCCTGTGGCTGCCGCGCCCCTCTCATGACGTCGTCCGAGCCGGCTGCTTCGCGCAATGCCCACGTAACATACAGATAGGTTTTAAGCCGATTTTTAAAATGGACTCTAAATTTCACGGGCTGCTAGATCTCTGCGTTTTGGTCACGCAAGCCATCAATTCTTGAAAAAAGAGTTGAAACAAAACGGGTCCTTGCCGCAAGATATCGTGGAAGAGAAGGGGAGCAGAGTAGGGGTGTGCCAAAAAATTGATTCTCATAAGAATCGCGATTCTCATTTAGTACGATTCAGAATCGATTTTATTTAAATTATTTTATACTGTACTTGCCTTTGTCTGTGTGTGCCTTTATTTGGAGCGCTGTTCATGTTGTACCCAGTTTGGCCACTGAGGGGCATTGTGGTTCCACGCGGTCTAATACGCTGTTAAGTTGTAGCTACATTAGAGAGTAGAAGGAAATGTTTTTTGGATTTGTTGGGGTCTGGATGTTTCTTGGGTTGGGGAGGAGTTCTGGTGGGGGGTGTCAGGTCGGTGCTGGATTTCACCTTCCTTGGTTTTCTTTGGTCCCCTCGGGTCTCCTGACGGCGGTGTTCGGTTTAGGTGAACGGTATGAGATTTTTTCTAATAGGTTTTTTGGTGAGCTAACAAATACACTAACGCACGCACACACACGCACGCACGCACATACATATTTTTTTTGAGTGATAAAAGTGCCGCGAGCAGCACGCTAATTATCATTTGCGAGTTAGACTGGAGTAGATCATTTTGAATCAAAAATCGTTCTTAATTGAAAATCTATTCTGACTCGAATCGCAGACCCAAAAATCGGGGTCATGAGAATCATGAGAGATTCACAGATTCCCACCCCTAGAACAGAGGGGTTAGAGGAAAGAAGGGGGGTGGGGGGGAAGCACCACAGAGGGTCGCGAACTCGCGCCCTAGTAATTATAGGGCAAGCGCACTATCCATTGCACCATCCATTCAATTAAGATCAAATGTGCAAATGTTTTACTTGTAGTTTACACCAGTGTCAGCCAATGGATTTTAAGACAGCCAGTTGTCATTTCATTGCACTTTGGCATTGCAAATGTGAAGAATAATTGATTGCTTCAAATTCATTTGGACAGAATGTTTATTGATAAAGGCTATTTTTGTCATTATCCCACGGAGGGAGGTCTCAGAGAAAGTGGGCGTGCGTTCAGTCCACAGAGGCGGTGCGGGGGTGTGGCCGCACGCAATGACGTCAAACCGTGCCAACAGCTCGTTTTCTCAGGTAGGGAGGGGCTGGTGCTCGGAGAGCAGAATAACCTAAAATTTCTCATACAGGGGCGAATGGAGGAAAACACAACTTTGGTCATGTTTTTGGTGAGTTATTAGCATTTCAACATGGCTAAAAGCTCCAAAAAGTTCAAAACACTAAAAGCAGCCTCACAGTTCTGAGATTGGAAAATCTGAGTTTGCATGTTCTCCCCGCGCAAGCATTTAAAAAACATACAGTACATTGTTATGATGCAGTGAAGACTCTGACTCAGTCATCCCTCGGTGTGACTTTAAATGTGAATCTTTGTCTAAACCAATGCGGGTTGTTCAGCGCCTCTTACCCAAAGTCACCTGGGATAGACACCAGCTTGCCCGTGTGACCCGAGCACGCTTTAAAAAGTTCATTCAGGATGCTCGTTCGTGCGCTTGGCTATCAAAGGCTGGCATCAGCACATCATCGCAAACTGCTCTTTTATTACAGGAAATGCCATAAGCAACAAGAGCACCCATCTTCCCCCTCCTCCACCCGGTGACGCATTCAGGACATGTAAGCACGCCGACACAGTGGAGGTGGACGGTCGGTCGCAGTGCCCGTGAGAACCAGTTGTGTTTTCGACCTTCGGCGCGAGGATGTTCTTGCAACTTGAGACTATCTTTGCTTCGTCTGACATCTTTAAAGGGCTCATCAGGCGTCACATTACATTGAATTTAAGAGAGCGGAGCCGTTATGGTCGCTTTTATCCTGAAGTAAAGAAGTTGCGGGCGAGGTTATAATCAAGAGGGGGTAACCTTTGCCCTGAGATTTTGTGTGTATGTGTGTGTGCGTGGCCTGCACGTGCGTGTGGTCCTGCCGGAGTGATAGATTTGTGGAAGGAGGAGCAGCGTGAGGCGAGGCCAGTAAACAGTGCAACATGCATGTAGGAGGTCTGGGGGCAGACCAAAGCCAGAGCTGTCAGGATTCCAGACAGAGATCGAGACAGATCCCGTCCCCGTCCCTCCACAAACAAGCACGCGGCCATCATAAACCTTCCCATCCAGCAGACATGTCAAGTGGCCGTCACAAGTGCAATTATTTTATATGCTGTATGAATTTGTGAATTTGTGAAGTATGATTAAAATACGATTCATTGATCATCCGTGCCCTCACCTTTAGCTCGTCGATAGGATACAGAAGCCCACACGCACGTGAAAGGTGGCATGATGTCATTTCTGTTTGATAGCTCTCTGTGCTAAAATGTAAATAAATTGATTTTTTTTTTTTTTTTTTTAGAATAACATACTGGTCAAACCCGACCGTTTGGAAAAGTACGATCAAACAGTTGCGGCTGGCACGCTGTGAAACGATGACAATTCTTAGCGGTGATTGTTAGTTAATAGATAGTAGTAGATGTCTGGTCGGTGCTGGATTTCACTTTCCTTTCTTTTCTTTGATCCTTCCTCGGGTCTCCTGACAACCTCACGACTAGCTGGATTCTGAAGTATTCGGTTTAAGTGAACGGTATGGGATTTTTAGTAGGTTTTAGGTGAATTAATGAGTACACACTCACAAGCACACACACGCACATGCACATACTCACGCACATACAAAATAAAAATTAAAAAAAGAAAAAAAAAGAAAGAGAGAGCAATGATGATGATATGTGGAATCGGTAAAATTACCGAATGAACAATACTGAGCTCTGTCAGAAAAGAAAAAAGAAGAAGCTAATTAGGGTTTCAAAGCAGAGCTAGGTTTTCAAGTAGAGTCAAGGTTTCAAATTGGGGTTTCAAATTAGGGTCTCAATGTAGGTTTAGGGTTTCTATTTAGGATTTCAAAGTAATGTTTGGATTTCAAATTATGGTTAGCGTTTCAAAATAGGGATTCAAAGTAAGGTTAGTGTTTCAAAGTAGGGTTTCAATATAGGGTCAGGGTTGCAATAGCAAGGTTTCATAGTTGCAGTCGGGCTTGAATTTAAGGTTTGAAAGTAGAGTTGGGGTTTTTGGAAGTAGGTATGGGTTTTCAAATTAGGGTTTCAAAGTAGTGTTAGGTTTTCAAGTGAGGGTTTCAGAATCATTTGAGCGTTTCAAAATAAAGTTACAGCATACGGTCAGGATTTCGATAGCAGGGTTCCACAGTAGAGATAGGGTTTCAAATTAAGGTTTAAAAGTAGAGTTGGTATTTAAATGATGGTTTCAGAGTAATGTTAGGGTTTCAATATAGGCTCATTGTTTCAATAGTGGGGTTTTATAGTAGTGATAGGGTTTGGAAGTAAGGTTTAAAAATTAGATTTAGAGTTTCAAATGAGGTCAGAAATGTATTCATTCAACAAAATGCTTGTTAATGCGGTTGTCGTAGGCATGGAGTATTTGGATATTACAATATAGCCAACTGTGAGTGTCAGTGTGTGTGTATAGTAGCGATCTATATGCGTGTGCCTGTCAAGGTGGAAGTCACCCCTATAGTGACCCTCTTCAGGCCCAGGGGTTACACATTGTTCAGGAGGATGCAGACAAGCCGCTTGATGGATGACCATTCCGAGTGTTTCCCTGGCTTCGGCGCGACTCCGGAAATCGTAATTCAGCCCCCGGAGAGGCTGAAGGTGGCCCGGGTTCTTTGCTCTGCGCCTCACGCATTTTCTCCACCGTTTTTCAGAAGGGGATGAGAAAGCTGTGAGCTCAGCAGCATTATAAAGATCTTGAGGTGCAGCTGTATCCCTCTCCAAATTCCCAACTGGACTGGGTGGAGACACGTCGTCACATTGAATGGATTTATGCGAATGTACAGAATGTGATGTTGTTATGATGTGCTGCTATTACTAATGTTGGTGCTGTATTACATTTGGATAATTTTTGTCTTCACATTTAGTTGAGTTAAAAAATCTGCACCAAAACTGAAACATTTTCTTCAAACTAGTTTAGATAACTAAGTAACTATGGTGAAGTGAGTTGAGAAGTTTCATTTAGACATATGTAGTGTTCTGATGCCATCTTGTGGCATCTATAGGTAATTACAAACCTTTCGAGGGCGTTTCAATTCATTGCAAATTTTAGGTTGTGTATTTATTCATTCAAAAGCCAGTAGCCGATTATTAATATGAGAACACTGTATATAACACACAAGCACAATAAATGCCTTTTTAGCACATTTACAGTGAATATAAAAAAAGTCTACACACCCCTGCTCAAATGCTTCAATTTTGTGATGTAAAAATTTCGACCAAAATAAATCATTTCAAGATTTTTTTCCCCACCTGTAATATGTACAACTCAATAAAAAAAAAATGTTTTTAAGTGATGAGAAGTTAAAGCAAATGACTAAAATATGTGCACCCTCCTCTTGCATTTTTTATTTCTGCTGCATGTGCATGTTTTCACACATTGAATGCAGGGTTCCAATTAGCACAAAACCTTCAGGGTTTTGCTGAAAAGAAAAAAAGCCAGGAAAAGCCTACTAGAACATCTGAATTTATTTAGAGTCAGTCATAGACAATTTAATAAATTTTGGCAGATGTGTTCTGACTTCCATTTAACATATGATTGGTTAATTCTAAAATTAGCCTTATCTCCCTTATGAGGGTGTGCATACTTGTGCAAACACCTTATTTCACTTAATTATTTTTACATCCTCACTCAAAAAAAAAAATATTGAGTTGTACAGGTTATGTCACTTTAATGATGGGGAAAATTTTGAAATGGTCTCATACTACTTGACCAAGGGTGTGTAGACTTTTTAAATCCACTATTCACCACACATACACGTTCACACATGCCATAAAGTGAGTGTTTGTCATCAGAGGATGTGATGAGCAGCTGACACACTCGTTCAAGTGACCCACTGATGACTGCATGATGAGAATATGAGAAAGTTTTAGATGATTCTGTGAACTTTTGGAGGGGCGACTTCCTCCAGGAAGGGTCGTGAACCTTTGTTCTGGGTGCATGCTGTATATTTGCAGTCTTTTGCAATATCAAAATATATCTGAAAATAACTTTGCACATGAGGTTTGTCAGGAAAAAAAAAAGCTCCACTCTCAGGGAAACAAAGCAGAGGGGTACTCTCACATCCCCAAACTTTAGGGAACTTTCTCAATTCTGTGCACAAAATAACACAAAACGTATTTTCTCACAGATTTTTTGTTGCTGTCAAGTATAATGTAAAGCAAGTTAGCGGGGGAAAAAAATCTGTATTCTAAATGTACTTTGTATTTGACCAAACATCTCATGTGACCTTCCCTTAATAACGGCCACTGAGACTCTCATATGTGCTTTGACAGCAACAATCTCTTTGCTAATTTATTTTTTCCTGTTTGCTTCTCCTTTGTGCGCAGCTGTAATTGTTGAAACAACAACCGAGACGCTTGACTGAAGAGTACAGTTGTCAATTTGCCACGACGCATGAACGTTTCTAGTCAAAAACACCACCTGAGAGCACTACAAACATGTCTGTTCAAATAAACATGCTCATTACTATAAATCCTTCTCAAATTCTCTATGTATATTTTTCATTCCCTTCCACTTAGTGTGTAACATTTTTCAACCCAGGAGAATAGATCTGTAGCGATTAAGACTAGTTTTACGCCCTCTCTGGGCTCTCAATGTACCAGAAATAGCAAATAAACAATTTAGCCACTAAGCACATAATTAGATGAAATCTGCTTTGCAATTTGAGGGAATGGAATTCTCTGTAGCGTGCATCAAGATGCTACTCTGTTTGTTTGCACAGAGTGCCTAATACAGCATGCTCATAACCTGTGTTTAGGACAAACAATTCTTGATATGCTGGAAAACAGTGAAATGATAATAATAATAATAATTTGTCACACCAAATATTTTAGTGATGGGTATATGTCCATAATTGATTTAATGCAACCTAACGTTATTGAAACTCATTTCTTAAAGCTGCACTTTGTAACAATTTACCCCCAAATATCTTTACAGTAGCCTTTTTATTTGACCATCTATGACTGAAACATTTTTCAATTAGTAGATTAACACCTGTTCATAACAGCAACTCCTGCAAGCCTCTGGCCAATAGTTTTCAGACTGGATTAGGGTTCGAATTTCCCGCCCTCTGTGCGATTGTGATGTCATGTGCGCATTGCGTCTGATGCACTTTCATTTTTCGGCATCAGGCGGTAGTAGTGATTTGAAATTCATTTTTCCGCATTCAGTAGCTTTAAGGTAAAGCAAACCTTTAATTTCAAGTGATCCTAAATTCAAATAGTTAAATTGGCTTTATTATTAAATTTTCTAACCTGAAAGTTTTTACTTCAGGTAAATAATTTCTGAATGTTGGAACAAACATTTTTTAAGTTGTCATAAATAAAGATTTCAAGTTGTCATAATTCAATGAATTTTCTATAGTGCTTACTGTCATAAGTTACCACATTCACACTTAAGGACAATTAATTAACTATAATTGTTCAAATATAGGAGGAAACCGGTGTACCAGGAGAAAATCCACACACGCATGGTTAGAACATACAAACTCCACATACGAATGCCAGAGTTTGTGTTGAACCCACAACCTCTAAACTGTGTGTTATTACTAATCAGTTATCCAGCATGCCAACAATTTAATGCATAGAAATTTTAAATAAATTAAAACTCTTTGAATATGCCAAATGCATTTATTGTTAAATGAAAATTTTCAGCCAAATGGCTAACATAGTACTTAAATTTTTTTTTATAAATCCATTGTCAACCATAACACTGCTGCTCTTTGTATAAATTAAAACTCTTTGAATATGCCAAATGCATTTATTGTTAAATGAAAATTTTCAGCCAAATGGCTAACATAGTACTTTATAAATCCATTGTCAACCATAACACTGCTGCTCTTTGTATAAATCAAATCATGTATGATGACGTGTAAACATTGTACACGCAGTATTATTGTATGTCTTTTAAACAAACAAACAAAATGATGGGTAGCCTAATGTGTGTGCCTTGCAAATATACACCCCGCGACCCTTGTGAGGACAAGCGGTTAAGAAAATGGATGGATGCAAATATACATGACTGCTGAACACCAATAAATATTCCACACTGTGCCACCAGATGGCGGCAGAAATTTGAGTAGGTCCATATCAACGGTCCCTTTCGAGGGGGAAGCCTATTGTATTGTCTTTTAGAATATTGTGACTATGTGTATATAAGTGAACTAAATTACAGTAAGTACAACAATAAGCCCTCATTATCCTTCAATCTCTTATTTTGGCTTCTTGAGATGTAGCCTACTCATCCCCCCAGATTTTTAAGTAGGTTTTTCCCCTGTGGTATATTTGACTGTGCAAAATATCACGGTTATCTAGCTAGAGACGATCCGCGTCAGTGATCCATGCATGCAACATGCAAAACATGAAGAAGAAAAAACGAATGATGAAAATAAACTGGTGCCAATATTCGGTACATCTGCACACTCTCATGTGACCCAGTACAAAAGCTGCAAATTATTCTTCAATCTTCCCTCTCAGTGGTTAGAGAGGCAAAACAGTTGAAACAACCGCAAATCTGTACAGTTATTTCCAAAATAACTGACGTGAACCACACAGTAAATTGTACAAATGCTGCTTTAAATAGTAAAATTCCACCTAAGTCTTGTGATGGT